>NC_067427.1:34395482-35084232 GCF_009764475.1 Pristis pectinata
GAGAGAGAGTGTGTGTGTGTGTTCTACCCTTGTTGTGATTCTCCCAAGCTTGCTATCACCGGTGCACATGTGTGTGTGTTGCCCCATTACCTTTTCCGTGTTTGTCTTTGTAAATAAATCATTTAATTCTAAGGCTGTGTTCAGAGTCCTTGTCCTTTGAGACCTAAAACTTGTCTCACAACATATCCCATGGATTCCTGGCCATGTACCATGGATTCCTGGCCATGTACCATCGATCCATGTCTGTGTACCTTTGATTCCCGGCCATGTACCATGGATTCCCAGCTATGCATGAACTGCATCTGCTCAAACCCTGGATCTAAGTCATACTCGGCACACCCAGTGCCATTCCTTTGGCTGCAACATCCCATGGATCTCGAGGACTTGCTGCCGATGTCTTCCGAGGAAGCTGAATGGTTTCTGAGTGACTGCTTGGTCTCAGGTGGAGGTACCTGATTCCCTCCACAGATCACCCAAAATTGTGGATGATCAGGTCAAATGCTCAGCATGCTCAGTGTCTCTGAAAATGTGAGGCAGTTGTAAATTTAAAGCTGAACTGGAATAAAAGTATTTTTAAGAAATTGAAAAAATAATTTAAAACACAATCATCCAATTTTAATCAAATCAAAAACGTGAATATACAGTGAAATGGAGAATAAAGAGTGTAAACTGACCTTTGGGAAGGGCACCAACCCCATTGACTAGGACTGCGCTTGGGTCTCTTGCTGTGGATGGTGTGAGGCTCAGGGACCAGATGTGAAACACATCCAGTCTGTCAGCACAGGACAACCTGTGGTCTCAACGTCAAGTCCAGAGGCACAGTAAGAAATTAGATGCGCCAATGTCCGATTCCAGCACATCCCACTCTTCTGCACTGTAGTGAAATGTGCTGGAAGCCACATACATGCTGAGCAGTGAGAAATGTCCAGACACCAGGTTCTTCCAAACTGCCAGCTGAAGATCAGCAAAGCTCAGCCCATCTATTGGTTGTGGGAATTATTAGAAAACGATCAATGATTCCTGGACCTGAGATACTGATAGAAGGCCGACAAGGTCCAGCAGTCAAGTTTTTGCTGTGTTACAACCTGCTTCAGTGCAATACCTGAAGAGAAACATTTGCAATGATTCATTGGATTATATAAAACTTGTCTATGACAGGGGGTTCTGTTTGTGAGTAAATTAGTGAAGTGGAATTTGCAATGGGGCAAATATTTCCTTTCAGAGCACATCATTCCAACACCTGGTTCAACATTAGATTTTGCAGGCCACAGCTTCTGGTAAAAGTTCCACAAATGATTTGGGGGATTTCTTTGAAAGCTGTTTTGTTCCTTCCTCCATCGTGCCGTGACAGCACACGCCCACGCACGGGTTCAACTCCAACGAGCAAAGTAGCACAATGGAAGCAAACGTGAGGAAGTTCATCGGAGGCTAGTTGTTTTCCTTCATTGGCAATGGCTCTTTCTGTGTCAAGCATCCGAAACTTATTCATTTACTGTGACAAAGAATGAAACTTCAGCCATTGTCTGTATTCTTGAACAATACTCTTCAGTCAGAGACCTGTAGATTGGCTTAAACACTGTATTGGTCTTTTTTATATATCAAATTAATTGTACATTGGTAATTAAATCACAGATGGCCTAAACAGTTTACCTATTAAATCCATACGGAATAGCTTGTACATCACACGGTGCATCAATAAATATAAGATAATACATATTTTAGTAAACACATGACAATTATCCAGATACATAAAACACATGATAATTATCCAGATCCACACAGAAGTAATATCACTAAGTGTAAATTTGGATGCTTTTGCGACTTTGCACATTATATTGTTCTTCAACAGTTATAGTTGCTATCCATGAGTAATGAACTCAGGAGGATTGGAATCTTTTGTTCTGTGTCAGTGGATATGAGTATTTTCAGGTAAATTATTGAAGCATTTATTGCAATAAATGTAAAACAAAATTGATTTTTTCAAATTCTGCTGGAGTTCAATGATTTTTCTATCTTCTTGGATCTCTGTGTGCTCTAATACTTAATATTTGATGACAATATTTTACAATATGGAAACAATATTGCAATGATGGAAACAGAACTGTGCTTCAAAGCAAAAGTATGATTTCAATGTTCAGACTGAAAGTACCATTATTATGTGTCACCTCTTGAAATACGAGGCCATTGCTTTGACTTTGAGTTCCACTGCAAATGTTTCACTCAGATGCTTCTTAATCTGGTTGAAACATTGGTTCTATATTTATCTCATCCTCCTCCAGTGTTTCAGGAACATTGGGTCTTTCTGCACAATTGTAACATCATGTGCAGAGAGAGGCCAGAAGATCTGACAGGAAATGGTGCAAGTGTCGCTTCCTGTCAGTGGAGATGATGGTAGCTAACCAGAGCGGTATTACTCTGGTGTTTCTGGCATTTACAAAAATATATTTGTTCATTGCCACTTACAGAATTATAATAAATAATCCAATAAACTGTGTTTCACATGCAAAACTATGAATACATTTGTGCAAAGTTATGAGAATTCTATTTGTTTCTCTATGATGCTTTTTCCTTCATAAAACAAACATTGGAGGGGCTGGTATGTAGACGAGCAGGTGCAGGTTGTTCCTTGGGATGAGAGGGAACAAGCTGCTTTGGGAATTGATGCTCATAGTTTTGTTTATGCTTTTCTCACAATGCGTCCAGACTTTTTCCAGTCCCTGAATTTTTCTCGTTTAGCGGAATGGATGAGAGGTCTGGTATGTGCTGGGCTTCCACACTTCACATACCTGCCAAATCAAGAAAGAAACATGTTTATGGCAGCAGAAGCATTTTGGCAAATTCAAAGCAGTTCACACAAGGAGCTACATCTTGTCACGTGAAGGTTTTTAAGTAAACAAATATGTTGGCAATGCTTACAGAAAAATTAACATCATTGTTTTTTCTTATATTCTGACAAAATATCTGCTCAGTAGTCCAAAGGTTAACCTCCCTATTGATGGCCCAAACAGATCAAGAATATTTTAATATAGCATGCAGTAGTTACTGTGTCTTCAGATTTACACAACTGGCCAAACACCTTCCTCCTGATCTTTCATGAACTTCTAAACAGGAGAAAACTGTTATTTAAAAATGTTACAATTTAGAGATTTTAGTCAAAGTTGAATTTAAAGACACAGGCTAGTCATGAGAATCGGGGACCACAATGCACTGTTTCATAAAATTCTGTTTCAAGAGGCGTGTAAGAACTCACATTCTTAAAAAAAAACTCCTTTGAGCCACTATGTGTACGAGAAGGGTACCTAGGAAATAGAAAAGCAGATTTTGGTACTTCCTTCTAAAGCAGCAGACAAGAATTATTCCGTTGGCTGAGGGAAAACAAATATATCACAACTTCAGGAAGTTTCCAGCCAGCTTGCAATAGGTTCACTCCTTCACCAACATCAGCATTAATGAACAGAAACGAGCTGGCATGCAGAAAGTTGTCAAAACATTTCTGTCAGAAATAACGCCAGGAAATGCTCATGGTCGGCACAGACACTGTGAGCCAGAGGGCCTGTTCCTGTGCTATACTGTTATGTCATACAGTCATAGAGCAATACAGCACGGATACAGGCCCTTCGGCCCAACCAGTCCATGCCGACCACGGTGCCCACCCACTGGTCCCAATTTCCTGCGTTCGGCCCATATCCCCCCAAGCCCCACCCCTCCAAGTACCTATTCAAGTGCTTCTTAAATTACATTGTTATACCTGCCTCACCCACTTCCTCTGGCAGCTCGTTCCATACACTCACCACCCTCTGCGAGAAAAAGTTGCCCCTTAGGCCCCTTTTAAATCTTTCCCCTCTCCCCCTAAACCTATGCCCCCTAGTTTTGGACTCCCCTACCCTGGGGAAAAGACTGTTACCATCCACCTTATTGATGCCTCTCATAAATTTAACCATTTCTATCAGGTCGTCCCTCATTCTCCTACGTTCCAAGGAATAAAGACCCAGCCTGGCCAACCTCTCCCTGTAACTCAGGCCCTCGAGTCCTGGCAACATCCTCGTAAATCTCTGCACTCTTTCCAGTTTAACTACGTCTTTCCTATAACAGGATGACCAAAACTGTGCACAGCACTGCAGTTTTGTAGTGCTGCACCAACGTTAAAGTCATTGGTGCAGACTCACCAATGACTTACACAACTGCAACATAATGTCCCATCCCCTGTATTCAGTGCCCTGACTGATGAACACCTCTGTGTTCTAAATGGGAGTCACATTGCAGGCTGCAACCAAGGTAAATGAGCACAGAGAGTCTGGAATTCAGTTCAGATTCTGTAGATGCTGGAACAATTCTGAATGGCATCGTTTTGAACCTGCCAGTAAACATGCTCCACAGTACAGGGGAAGAAGCTGAGCTGTTCATGTCTAATCGATGTACTGTAATTAATATAGATTCATGATTGACAAAGAATTTATTTCACGGAGTCACTGTTGTACAGCACAGACACAGACCCTTCGGCTCCCCACGTCCACGCTCACCTTCGTGCCCATCCACACCAATCCCATTTGCCTGCATTAGGACTGTATCCTTCTGTGCCTTGCCTGTTTAGTGTCTGTTCAAATGCCTCTTATTGTAGTGATTGTATCTGATTCCACCCCCTCCTCTGGCAGTGAGTTCTAGATATCACCCACTCTCTGCACTTCCTCCTTTGAAGTATAACACTGTTTGTGGGATAATTTGTGTTTGCCAGTTCTCCCTGTTCTTACAGACCTGTGGGGAAGTAGCTTATACACAAGCCACCATCAAAAGACTTGGAACAACACACATGAAATGCTGGAGGAACTCAGCATGTAAGGCAACATCTATGGAGGGAAATAAACAGTTGACATTTCCAGTCGAGACTGTGTACATCAACACAGCTAAGGGTGCTGCCAGTAACTGCATCTCCCTTTACATTTGATCTCCCAAAGTGCAACACCTCACACTTGCCTGGATTAAACTCCATCTGCCATTTCTCCGCCCATATCTGCAACTGATCTGCATCCTGCTGTATCCTTCGGCAATTCTACACAATCCACAACACCACCGATCTTTGTGTCATCTGCAAACTTACTTATCCACCCTACCACACTTTCATCTTGGTCATTTATATATATCATGAACAGCAGAGGTCCCAGTACAGATCCCTGCAGAACACCACTAGTCACAGACCTCCAGCCCATCGACCACCATCCTCTGTCTTCTATGGGCAAGTCAATTCTGGATCTAATCAGCCAAGTCACCGTGGATCCCATGCATCCTAATTTCTGGATGAGCCTCCCATGTGGACCTTGTTGAGTGCCTCACTGAAGTCCTTACAACATCCAAGGCTTGACCTTCATCCATAACCTTCCACACCGCATTCTAAAAGCCATCTGACTCTCCCTAATCAGAACATGCTTCTCTGAATGCCCATAAATCCTATCCCTAAGAATCCTCTCCAACAGCTCCCCTACCACTGTCGTGACACTCACCGGTCTATAGTTTCTGGGATTGTCCCTATTTCCCTTCTTGAACAACATTAGCTACTCAACAGTCCTCCGGGACCTCGCCTGTGCCCAGACAGGACACAAAGATCGTGGTCAAGGCCCCAACAATCTCACCTCTCACCTCTCTCAATAACCTGGGGTACATCCCATCAGGCCCTGGGGACTTGTCCACTTTAATATTCTTCAAGAGACCCAACCACACCTCTTTCCTAATCTTGAAATGCCCCAGCACATTAGCTTGCTCCCCACTGATCTCCCACTCCCCCACGTCCCTCTCCTCAGTCGGTGACCCCGGAGTCACCAGGCACACAGCGAGGGCCCACACCAGTCTCCGTGCTTCACACTAACCTCCACACTCTCATTGCTCAGACCAGCTTTGACGCACTCGGATTCTCCCCCAATAGTGGATGGACATCACCTCCTGCAGAGTGGGTCAGACGGACCAAAACCTGTGCCCTCTCGACCCTGGCCTCGGTTCTCCACTGACTGCCGGATCATCTAACACACAGGCTACACCGTGCCTGGTGGGCCGCTCATTAGCTGCTGGCTACTTACACCCCTAGGAAGCGCATCCCTCTCACCCACCAACCTCCCGGCACCGTCCATGGCCCCATCCTCGGTTAAACCTGTTCTCCCCCATTTCCCCGGCAGCTCGTTCCTTGGTGCAGTGAATCCACCATCCCAGTGCCCAACAGGTTGCTCCGTGACTCCATCCTCTCACTCCAACCTCTCCAGCCTTTTTCCCTTGGCCTCCCTGAATGGATTCATGTCATCATTGCTTACATGTTGCTTACGTTGGCTTTGTCTGCCTCAGCCCCACACTCTCTGCCACTTCAAATACTTCTTCAGAAGCTCCCTCACTTTGTCCACCGTTATTTACTGACCTCAGCTCCTTCGATAACAATGGCGTCCATTTCACTTTTGATGTGACTTTTCAGGAGAGAAACGTTAACTTCTTGTTAATGCATTTGTGATCGTTACAATTACACAAGTGCGTCTTTACCAGTTATAATCACGTTAAAGTTGACCTTTCTTGTTGTTAGAATCATAAAGCAGAGAAACAGGCCCTTTGGCCCACAGAATCCATGCCAACCACAGGCACCCATTTACCCCAGTCCTGCGGAACCCAATGCCCCTGAGGAATCCGCCCACGTTCATTATGTTGAGTGTTTCAGGAGGTCTAAGATTTACCATCAAAATCCATTCACAAAAGTTGGAAGAAATGTAATCATGCCTCTATAGCTCAAGAAAGATGATTATGTCTCTCTATATAATTAATTCTTCACATATGGAGAAAGGAAGCATCTTTCAAACGAGACTTTAAACCCATGCCTCTCTGCTCTCTCGGAAATGTGTAAAATTTGTCAAGTACATTTTTGAGGAAGAATTGGCAAGTCCTGACCAACAGGTACTTCCCAACCACATGCCCACAACAGGTTATTGAACTACTGCTTGTGAATATTGCTGTGCACAAGTTTAAAGGCATTCTTCCTATATTACAACAATGAGGCTACTTCAGTTAAGTATTTGTGTGGCTATGAAGTACATGTGGTACATGACATTATTGGTGTTGTCGGCTGGCAAAGATACTGGTCCCATTCATTGCCAGAACTATCACATTATTTGAACTATCATAAATACACAACAGGCAGCTCTCAAGTCCAGTCATTGTGTGGAGCTTTGCTTGAATAAAGGAAGGATGACTCAGTTCTGTTACCCTTACTTGGTGTCCAACCAGGGGCCCAAACATCCTTGACCATTGCTACACAATCATCAAAGATGCCTTCTGAGCCACCCCCTGCCCTCACTTTGGTAAGTCAGACCACCGGGCTGTGCTCCTTCTCCCTGTGTACAAACAGAAGCTGAAACGGGAGGATCTGGTACAGAGAGTTGTGCAGAAATGGTCTGAGGAAACAGATGAGCTTCTACTCGACTGGTCCATGTTCAAAAACTCAGTTGCCAGCCTGGATGAGTATGTCACCACCATCACAGACTTTATCAGCAAGTGTGTTGAGGACTGTGTACCAAAGAGGACAATCCGGGTGTTCCCAAACCAGAAACCATGGATAAACCAGGAGATCCACTCCCTACTGCTGCATTCCAATCAAGTGACTCTGACCTTTACAAGAGAGCGAGATACGACCTCCGTAAAGCTATCAGAGATGCCAAGAGACAATACTAGTCCAAAATCGAGTCCCAGACCAGCCGTCAGTTATGGCAGGGCTTACATGCCATAACAAGCTACAAGACGGAGATGGGCTGCATAGTCAACAATAGCACATCCCTTCCTGATGAGCTTAACGCATTCTGTACGCGTTTTGAACAGAAGGGGATTGGGTTGTCACCACCCACCCTGACAGCCTCCAATGTACCTGAACCCATGGTCACTGTCGAGGATGTAAGATCAATCTTCCGGAGAGTGAACCCACGGAGAGCATCTGGCCTGGATGGTATCCCTGGCCGTGTGCTCAGATCTTGTGCTTATCAGTTGGCAGGGGTATTTGCAGACATATTTAACCTCTCCCTGCTTCATTCTGAGATTCCCATCTGTTTTAAGAAGACCACTATCATCCCTGTACCTAAGAAAAACAAGGTAACATGCCTTAATGACTACCAACCAGTGGCTCTGACATCCACCATCATTACAAGTTCACAAGATAAGGGAGCAAAAGTAGGCCATTCGGCCCATCGAGTCTGCTCCAAAGAAAAGGAAGAAAGAAAAAGAAATGAGAAATTTGGGGGGGGGGGCAAAAAAAACCTAACCCCAATTTCCAGCCTTATCCCCATATCCCTTGATGCCCTGACTATTTAGATATCCATCTATCTCTTCCTTAAATGCCTCCAATGATCTGGCCTCCACTGCTGTACGTGGTAAGGAATTCCACAAATTCACCACCCTCTGGCTAAAGAAATTTCTCCTCATCTGTTTTAAACCTGTACCCTCTAATTCTAAGATTGTGCCCTCTGGTCCTGGACTCACCCACCAAGGGAAACAGTTTGACCACATCTACTCTGTCCAGTCCTTTCAATATTTTAAATGTTTCTATGAGGTCCCCTCTCATTCTTCTGTACTCCAGTGAGTACAGTCCAAGAGCCAACAAACGCTCATCATATGTAAGCCCTTTTATTCCGGGTATAATCCTTGTAAATCTCCTCTGAACCCTCTCCAATGTCAGCACATCCTTCCTAAGATATGGGGACTAAAACTGTGCATAGTATTCGAAATGAGGCCTCACTAGTGCCCCATAGAGCCTTACAACTTCCTTACTTTTATACACCATACCTCTAGAAATGAATGCCAACATAGTATTCGTTTCTTTACCACTGATTCGACCTGGTGGTTAACCTTTAAGGTATCCAGCACGAGTACCCCCAAGTCCCTTTGTACTTCTGTACTTTGAATTTTCTCTCCTTCTAGATAATAATCTGCCCGTTTATTTCTTTTTCCAAAGTGTGCAACGGCACATTTCTCAACATTGAATCTCATCTGCCATTTCCTTGCCCATTCTCACAAACTATCTAGGTCTCTCTGCAACCTTCCTGTCTCCTCAATGCTCCCTACTCCTCCACCTATCTAGGTGTCATCTGCAAACTTAGCCACAACACCATTTACTCCATCATCCAATGTACAAGGTAAAAAGAAGTGGCCCCAACACCGTACCCTGCGGAACACCACTAGTAACCAGTAGCCAACCAGAAAAAGATCCTTTTATTCCCACCTTTTGCTTCCTGTCAACCAGCCAATGCTCCACCCGTTCCAATATCCTACCTGTAATTCCATGAGCTTTCATCTTATTAATCAGTCTCTTACGTGGCACCTTGTCAAAGGCCTTTTGAAAGTCTAAATACACAACATCTACAGCTTCTCCCTTATCCACCCTACCTGAGATTTCTTCAAAAAACTCCAATAGGTTGGTCAGGCAGGATCTTCCCTTCACAAAACCATGCTGGCTTGGACCTACCTTACCTTGCACCTCTAGGTATTCCATATCCTCATCCTTGAGGATCGATTCTAATAACTTTCCCACCACCGATGTCAGATTAATAGGTCTGTAATTTCCTTTATGCTGCCTCCCACCTTTCTTATACAGTGGAACTACATTTGCCACCCTCCAGTCCTCCGGAACCATGCCAGAGTCTATTGATTCCTGGAAAATTATCACCAGTACTTCTGCAATCTCTAAAGCCACCTCCTTCAGAACCCGGGGATGCACCTCATCCGGTCTGGGAGACTTATCAGTCTTTAGTCCATTTAGCTTTCCTAGCACCTTCTCTCTAGTAATCTTAACTGAACTCAGTTCCATTCCTTGAGACCCCTGACTATCCAGTATATTGCTGATGTCCTCCACAGTGAAGACCGATGCAAAATACTCATTTAGTTCCTCTGCCATCTCTTTATCATCATTATAATCTCTCCCGCACCGTTATCGATTGGTCCCTATATCAACCCGTGTCTCTCTTTTACTCCTTATATATTTAAAAAAACTCTTAGTATCCATTTGAATGTTATCTGCCAACTTCCTTTCATAATTCATCTTTTCTTTCCTAATGACCTTCTTAGTTTCTTCCGCAGGTTTTTAAAAGTTTCCCAGTCTTCTGTTTTCCCACTAATCCTTGCTTCCTTGTAAGCCCTCCCATTTGCTCTTATTTTAGCCTTAACCTCTCTCGTTATCCACATTTGTGCCTTTTTTCCATTCAAAACCTTCTGTTTTCTTGGAATATATCTATCCTGCATTTTCCTTATTTCTTGCAGAAATTCCTTCCATTTCCGCTCTGCCGTCCCTCCAGCCAGCTTACTCTTCCAATCAATTTGGGCCAGTTCCTCTCTCATACCACTGTAATTTCCTTTGTTCCGCTCAAATATCAATACACCAGTTACCAGCTTCTCCTTCTCAAATTTGAAACTGAACTCAATCATAATATGATCACTAGTTCCTAATGGTTCCTTTACCTTTAGTTCCTTAATCACCTCCGGATCGTTATGCAGCACCCAATCCAAAACAAGTGGCTCATCAACAAGTTGCTCCAAAAAACCGTCCTGTAGACATTCCACAAACTCACTCTCCTGAGATCTACTGCCTTGCTGGATTTCCCAGTCCACCTTCATGTTAAAATCCCCCATAATTATCTTCACATTGTCACTCTGGCATGCTTCTTCTATTTCAAACTGCAACTTATCGTCCACTTCCTGACTGCTATTAGGGGGCCTATATATAACTTCTACTATTGTCCTTTTACCCTTGCTATTTCTTAGCTCCACCCATAAGGATTCCGCCTCTTCTGACCCAATGCCCTTCCTTTCTATTGATTTTATATCATTACTAACCATCAGGGCCACACCTCCCCCTCTGTCTACCCGCCTATCCTTCCTATACACTGTGCACCCCTGGACGTTCAGTTCCCAATCAGATCCGTCATAAAGCCATGACTCGGTGATTGCCACAATGTCATATTTATTAACCTGTAGCTGTGCCACTAGTTCATCTACTTTATTCCTAATGCTACGTGCATTTAAATATAGTACATTTAGTCCAGTATCTGCTACTGATTTGTTGTACTTCTATTGTTCAGCAAATTATCCTGACTTCTCACCTGCCCGTCCTTCTTGCCATCCTCACTGCACACTGTCTTGGACTTGTTTCTATAAACCTCCTCCTCTACCCTAACATCTTGTATCCTAACATCCTGGTTTCCATCCCCCTGCCAGATTAGTTTAAACCCTCCCCAACAGCTAAATTAAACATTCCCGCCAGGATATTGGACCCTTTGGAGTTTAGGTGTAACCCATCCTTAGTGAATAGGTCATGCCTCCCCCGAAAAAGGTCCCAATGATCCAGAAATCTGAAGCCCTGCCCCCTGCACCAGTCACTCAGCCACGCATTCATCTGCCAGAGCTTTCTATTCTTTCTACCATTGGCACGTGGCACAGGTACATGAAATGTTTTGAGAGGCTGGTCATGGCACACATCAACTCCAGCCTCCCAGACACCCTCAACCCACTGCAATTTGCCTACCACCGAAACAGGTCTGCAGCGGACACCATCTCCCTGGCCCTACACTCAGCTCTGGAGCATCTGGACAGTAAAGACACCTATGTTAGACTATTGTTTATTGACTACAGCTCTGCTTTCAATACTATAATTCCAAGCAAACTCATCACCAAACTCCGAGACCTGGGACTCAACACCTCCCTCTGTAACTGGATCCTTGACTTTCTGACCAACAGACCGCAATCAGTGAGGATAGGCAGCAATACCTCCGGCACGATTACCTCAGCACTGGTGTCCCACAAGGCTGCGCCCTCAGCCCTCTACTCTACTCCCTGTACACTCATGACTGTGTGGCCAGATTCTGCTCCAACACCATCTACAAGTTTGCAGATGATACCACCGTTGTAGGCCGTATCTCAAACAGCGATGAGTCGGAGTACAGGAAGGAGATAGAGAGCTTAGTGGAATGGTGTCATGACAACAACCTTTCCCTCAATGTCAGCAAAACAAAAGAACTGGTCATTGACTTCAGGAAAGGGGGTTGTGCACATGCACCCATCTACATCAATGGTGCTGAGGTCGAGAGGGTTGAGAGCTTCAAGTTCCTAGGAGTGAACATCACCAATAGCCTGTCCTGGTCCAACCATGTGGACGCCTGTACCGCGGTCACCACTCACCGTGAACACCAGACAGGCCGGGCTGGCTTTTTGGGCTTGGCCGCTTGCCTTTTGTACTCCATCCAGCCGCAGACCAGCTCGTGGATGATCATCACGTAAAGCAGGAAGATCAGGACTCCCGGCTCCATCCTCGGATGGTGGGAATTGGTGGCATTTGACACGGGAGGCATTGGGTGAGGAAGCAGTGTCTGCACCTGCGATCAAACGGCTGAGCTGAATCACATTAGAGATAAAGAGGAAGGAAGATTAAAGCTCAGTAAATCTCCAAAAGAACAGAGCAGCAGTGACACAGAGGTTGGCAGCTTCCAACGACACCTGGAGGTACTGTCAACACATCCCTCCAGGAGCAACAGTGGGAACCAAACATTCCATCCTGTCTGGAGTACTAGTCACGTTATCAGGCTTCATAATGAGAGCGAAGGGACGAACACATCTCAGCCTCCGTGCATAGAAATCCAGAAGTAAAATAATGTGTGTGTGTACCGTGTGTGGTGGGTGTGTACTGTGTGTGTGAGTGTGTACCGTATGTGTGTGGGTCTGCATTGTATGTGGGTGGGGGTGTACTGTGTCTGGGTGGCATGTACTGTGTGTGGGTGGGTATGTACCATGCATGGATGGGTCTGTATGGTATGTAGTTTGTACCGTGTGGTATGTACCATGTGTGATGTGTACCGTGTGTGTTGTGTACTGTGTGTGGCATGTACCGTGTGTGGCGTGTACGGTCTGCGGTGTGTACTGTGTATGGCATGTACTGTGTGTGGTACGTACCATGTGTTGTGTGTACTGTGTGTGGCATATACCATGTGTGGTGGGTGTGTACCGTGTGTGGCATATACCGTGTGTGGTGGGTGTGTACCGTGTGTAACGTGTACCATACCGTGTGTGGCGTGTACTGTGTGTGGCATATACCGTGTGTGATGGGTGTGTACCATGTGTGGCGTGTTCCGTGTGTGGTGTGTACCGTGTGTGGCGTGTACCGTGTGTGGCATGTACCGTACCATGTGTGGCGTGTTCCGTGTGTGGCATGTTCCGTGTGTTGCGTGTACCGTGTGTGCTGTGTTGCTGCTGTATTTCTGACAGCTGCTGGAAACCTTGTTTACTGAATAATTACAGTGGAGGAAGTGAGATGAAAGGATGCTGCTGTTTCCTTGGAAACAGATGCCGTTGTCCAGCAACAAGACTCACTCGTTTGCCTTTACATGAAACAAATAAAAGGCGAGCGTTTGAACTGTGCATTTTCACTTCCTGCAATTACCCGTCTCTCTGCATGAGAAATTGTGGAAACACAAACTTCCAGCCGCCTGCCCCAGTGACTGAGGGATCCAGCTCTGATGTCTGACACTGCTTGTGTCCCCATGGTAACGGTGATTACCTTCCATGCTCCCATTTTCTGATCCCATCCTACTGTTGTAGCACGAGCAGCTTCCACACCGGTGCCTGAGCTATCTTCCCTTTCACTGAACCCTGGCTTCCTCTGCATGGAACGAGCAGCTCCAGAACCCCCGTCACATCTGCTGCAAGCGTGCTCCCGACCCCTCTCCTTCCACCCAGCCCCAAGAGCAGGGCTCCCCTTGTCCTCACCTTCCACCCCACCAGCCCCCCACAGTCAGTGGATCGTCCCCTGTAATTTCCATCACCTTCAACCTGATGCCACCTCTGGATACACCTCCTCCTCCCTTCCTCTCCCTGGTTCTGGTTCCCTCAGCCGTCCCCACCAACACCAGTCAACATCCCCAGACCCGCAGAAGATGCAACAGCTGCTCTTTCACCTCTTCTCTTCCCACTATCCAGGTGAAGCGATGATTCACTGAAAACCCCTTCCGAGTTCCCATACTGAGTCTGGTGCTCACACTGGGGAATCCAAGTGCTGGATGCCCCACTCAGGCCCAGGGGTTACCCTGAGAGCCCAGCTGCTTGTTTCTTTTGCTCTACACCCCACGCTCCTTCTCACCTCTTCATCTTTGGCCTCTTGCATTGTTCCAACAAAACGCAAACATAAGCTGAAGGAAACAGCGCCCGGCCATGCACGTTACAGCCCTCTCGACTCAACATTCACTTCAGCAGTTGCGGGTAACCAGGCTGTGTCAGAACCTGCCTGTTCTGACGAAGGCTCATCACCCTGCAGCACTATCTCAGTTCTTTTTGCCAGATGCTTCCTGGCTGGCTCTGTGTTTCCAGTTTATTTCATATTCCTGGTGTCTCACAATTCCAGCATTTGCCGCTCCTTCCTCCGGACCATTTCCTTCTATCCACACCTCCCCCAGACATCCAATGTCATCACCCCTCTCTCCAGCAGACCAGCACCCGCTCCATCAATGATCGCATTAGCCATTCACGGATGGCCTGGTTTTGCTGGGAAGGCTACCATTTGAAAATAGCAGCAGACAGGTTGAGATGAAAGTACCTGGGTTGGAGGGAGCCATGTGAATTCTGGAATAAGCCCAAAGTCACACAAGTTAAATGGAAAAAAAAACCCTGCAGATGCTGGAAATGTGAAACGCTGGAAAATTTCAGCAGGTTGGGCAGCATCTGTGGAGGGAGAAACAGTTTGTGCTTCAGGTCTGTGACCCTTCGTCAGGACTGGGGGGAAGAGAGATGCGAGTGAGGAATGGAGGAGGTGGGGGCAGGCCGTGTGGACAAAGATGATGTCTGTGACGGGATGAGTTGGGATGGACGCAGTGGTCGCACAGACGGCTTCCAGATTTGTGCAGTGAGTTCATGTCACGGTGAAGCAGTGTTTGCTCACACTTCAGTCTAGTGCACTGCATTCAGTGTGGCCCCCTCTGCACCAGAGAAACTCTACATTGCAGCTCTGTGGAGACCTGTGCTCTGCCCACAGAAGTGACCCGCAGCTCCCGGTTTGTCTGCCTCTTAAACTCACCCTGCTTCCCCCACTCTGCGCTCTCTGTCTGCGGTCTCCAGCACTGTTACAGTGAGATCAAGGAGCAACACCTCACAGAGTCACACAGCACGGAAACAGGCCCTTTGGCCCAACTGGTCCATGCCGACCAAGATTCCCATCTGAGCCAGCCCCACTTGCCTGCATTTGGCCCACATCCCTCTAAACCTTTCCTGTCCATGGACCTGTCCAAATGATTTTTAAATGTTATTATTGTACCTGCCTCAACCACTTCCTCTGGCATATACTCACCACCCCCTGTGTGAAGGAGTTGCTCCTCAGGTCCTGTTTAAATTTTCCTCCTCTCACCTTAAACCTGTGCTCGAGTTTTGGTTCCCTTTCCCTGGCATTCACTCTGTCGATGCCCCTCATGATTTTATACACCTCCAGAAGGTCACCCTTCAATGAATAAAGTCCTGGCCTGTCCAACCTCTCCCTATAACTCAGGCTCTCGAGTCCTGGAAACATTCTTGTAAATCTCCTTTGCACTCTTTCCGTCTTAGTGACATCTTTCCTACAGCAGGGTGACGAAAACTGCACACGATACTCATCAACACCTTGTACAACTGCAAAGTAACATCCCAAATCTATACTCAGTGCCCTGATTGAAGGCCAGCGTGCCAAATGCCTTCCTCACCCCCCTATCTACCTGTGCACCACTTTCAGGGAACTACATACTTGTGCTCCTAAGTCCCTCAGTTCCATAACATTCCCCAGGGCCCTTCCACCCACTCTATAAGTCCGATCCTGGTTTGACTTCCCAAAATTCAGCATCTCTCACTTATCCGAATTGAACTCCATTTGCCACTCCCTGGCCCACTTACTCAGCTGATCAAGCTCCCTCTGTAATTTTTAACAACCTTCTTCACTGTCTACCATACCACCTATCTTCATCTTCTGTCCAGCTACATTGCAACTTCCTAGACTTAATATCAGATTCTCTAACTTCAGATAGCAGGCTCCTTCTTCCTGTCTGCATCTGAACATTTCCATTCCCCGGCCTTTTGTTCTTTCCTGTGTGAAGCCTGTCCCTCTGGGAATGTCCCATGTGCCAGAATCACATCAGCAACAAACTACAGAACCATAGCACCTTATCCCCACCTGTCACACATCTCCACCTATCAGAGAAATGCCCTTGGTTTCATCACATTTCACTGCTGCCCAGACACTTCTCTCTTTCTCAGGTCTGGTGTGGGTCCCTCGTCTGAAACATTAACTGTTCCTCTCCCCACAGATGCTGACTGATCTGCAGAGTGTTTCCAGCATTTTCTGTTTTTGTGATGGGAACCAAGGTCGTGGGAGCCTCTGCCTCTACTTTCGGTTTGAGATTTTAAAAAAACTCTGTATGTCAGAACAATTACACAGAACATATAACACAGAAACTGCCATTCGGCCCAACATATTCCATGCTGAATTTATTCTCTCCTGAGCCTCCTCCCTCTTCCTTGTTCAACGTTAATGCTCCTGCACATTTTGTCTCAACCATTCCCTCGCGCAGGAATCCTACTTCTCTTAAAGATGCGAAGCATTGCTGAGATCTTGTATTGATGGTCCCTGGATTTGCTCTTCCCCACAAGTGGAGACGTTGTGGCAAAGTTCACTTTGTGAAAGCCTTGCATCATTGCACCATTGCTTGAGCCTTTTGTTCACAGTGGAAGGGACCTATTCCGTTCCTCCTGTCCGGAACAAAAACACTTGGCAGTTTTGGCATCATCTTTGAAACTTCTCTACAGTTGACCCAGAGCCTCCAGAGTCTTTTCCTGACATGGTGGTCAGGGCAGTCTGTAGTTCCTCTGAGCATCAGTGAAGTAATGCCGACTTCACGTTTCATCAGATATGACTGTTTTCCAATCCCTGCCCTCCACAAATAACCTCCAATCCTCAGTTTGCTCGTGCACACCAATTATCTTTGCTTCATAGAGTCACACAGCATGGAAACATGCCCTTCAGCCCAACTTGTCCCATGCCGCCTGTGTTGCCCAGAGAGCTGGTCCCATCTGCCTGAGTTTGGCCATAGCCCTCTAAACCCCTCCTACCCATGTACTTATCGAGATGGCTTTTAAATGTTGCTGATGTGCCCACCTCAACCACTGTTTCTGGCAGCTCATTCCAAATACGCACCACCCTCTGTGTGAAGAAGCTGCCCCTGATGTCCCTTTTAAATCTCTCACCTCTGATCTGAAACCTGCACCCTCTTGTTTTAGCACCCCCTCCCTGGGACAAAAGACATGTGCATTCACCCTGTCTATGCCCCTCATGATCTTATACACCTCTGTCAGGTCACCCCCTCAATCTCCTATGTTCCAGGGAATAAAGTTCTAGTCTGTGCAACCTCTCCTTGTACGTCAGACCATGAGTCCGGGCAACATCCTGGTAAATCTTTTCTGCGCTCTTTCTGGTTTAATAACACCTTTCCTATAACAGGGTGACCAAACTGTACACAGTACTCCAAGTGCGGCCTCACCAATGTCTTAGAACTGCAACATCACTTCCCAACTCCTGTACTCAGTGCCCTGACTGATGAAGGTCAATGTGCCAAACACCTTTATCGCCGTGTTCACCTCTCAGTGAACTGTGCACTTGCACTCCTGGGTCCATCTGTTCCACAACATCCCCAGGGCCCTACCATTCACTGTACAAGTCCTACCCTGGTTTGATCTCCCAACATGCAATACCTCACACTTATCTGGATGAAGCCGTTTCTCAATCCACAGCCCACATACCTAACTGATCAAGATCCCCCTGTAATTTACCATAACTTTCTACACTGTCCACAACACCACCTATTTTAGTATCATCTGCACACTTATTAACATACCTTGTACATTCACATCCAGATCGTTTCTGTAAATTACAAACGACAAAGGTCCCAGCACGACCCCTGCGCCACACACTAGACACAGGCCTCCAAGTCTGAGAAACAACCTCAACCATCACCCTCTGCTTCCTACCACTGAGCCAATGATGAATCCAATCGGCTCTCCCCCAGTCCCATGCCATCCAACCCTCCAGACAAGCCGCCATTAGAGACCGTGTCAGATCCTTCACTGCCCTCATTGATGTTCTTATCTTCCAATACTGTCAGTTTATTATCAAAAGTTGAAATTAATTTCCCATTGAATTGCCCATTGCCACGTTGCGGGTACAGCAGGGAGGAACTTGCAGGGAATGTCAGGTTAATGGATCTATTCATCAAATAAAACTGATTTGGTCCATCGGAGTCCCGTGCCCGACCCTCCCCGAGGATCGGACACCCCCGTGCGCGGGGTGAAGGAAATCAAATCGGTGTTAGGGACGCGAACCGTTAACGCAGCGACGCCAGTCTGGGTTCGCCATGGATCAGTGAGAGCAAAAAAACGAGCGGCTGGAGGGACTCAGCGGGTCAGGCATGAGTCTGACCCGGAACGTCGACCATCCGCCTCTCCCCCACAGGACGCTGTCCGACCCGCTGAGTTCCTGCAGCATTTGTGCTGCTCCGGATTCCGGCACGGCCGTCTCTTGTGTCGTTACGGGCCTGTGGGGTGACGGGCGTCGAGCTACTGCATTAATGTAGCATCTACCGTGAGACAGTGAAGCCTTAGACATGCCGCAGGTCAGCCCCAGTGTGGATGGAGCCGTGAATGGTGTGGCCCACCCTGCCGGAGAGCTCAGGCTGTGGGGTCTTTTTCAACCAGCTCCTGGCCGGGAAAAAGGAAAAGCAATCCCGGAACGCCGAGCCAGCCCTAGCCCCGAGGCGGCGGAGACACCCTCCCGCATTTCAACACAGACCACACCGTCAGCCTCTCACTGAAAACGTTTCCTTCTAAAACATTCCGCCCGCCTGGATCTGGTGTTATCCGAAATACTTTCAAGAGGAGATTAAAACATCCCACGGAGACATGCGAATAAGATGCATAACAAGGCACATTACACGGCATTCTCGGACTGCATTAACTATACTGCACCAAATGTTCCCCTACTGCGCGATGCGAGCTCTCCAGATCCCAGCGATTCCGCAGCGAAGGTGGAGATTTCTGCGGATGTGAAGGAACCAACTGCGAGCGATGCGAAAGAGGGTCAACGGGGCTGAGTCGGTCTTCGAAAGCGAGTCTCCTCCAGATAAAGGAGGTCTCAAGGTGCAGATGTTGCAGATGTTACACTGTGCAGACGTTGCAGGGTGCAGCGGTTACAGGGTTCAGATGTACACGGTGCAGGCGTTACACTGTGCAGATGTTTCAGATGTTGCAGGGTGCAGCGGTTACACGGTGCAGATGTACACGGTGCAGATGTTACACTGTGCAGATGTTGCAGGTGCAGCGGTTACACGGTTGCAGATGTACACGGTGCAGATGTTACACTGTGCAGATGTTGCAGGGTGCAGCGGTTACACGGTGCAGATGTACACGGTGCAGATGTTACACTGTGCAGATGTTGCAGGGTGCAGCGGTTACACGGTGCAGATGTACACGGTGCAGAGTTACACTGTGCAGATGTTGCAGGTGCAGCGGTTACACGGTGCAGATGTACACGGTGCAGATGTTACACTGTGCAGATGTTGCAGGGTGCAGCGGTTACACGGTGCAGATGTACACGGTGCAGATGTTACACTGTGCAGATGTTGCAGGGTGCAGCGGTTACACGGTGCAGATGTACACGGTGCAGATGTTACACGGTGCAGGCGATACACGGTGCTGATGTTGCAGCTGTTACACGGTGCAGACGTTACACTGTGCAGATGTTACGGGGTGCAGCGGTTACAGGGTTCAGATGTACACGGTGCAGATGTTGCAGTGTTGCACGGCTTGGCCACATGGAGCCGACTATCGGTGGGCGTCCCGCGGCGCCTCGTTTCCCCGCACATCCATCACTTCACTTGCTCTCCATCCAGATTCCGAACAGCGTTAAATCAGCTCTTTCGAGGCAGATTTTTTAAGCAACAGCGAACAAATAGATTTTCTGATCCTTGAAATAAATCCTAAAGCCGCGTTACAATATTGGAAAAGCTCAGTGAAACTGCGGCTGCCGTTACATCCCGGGTCGGGCTCACTCCACGCCTGTTGCCATGGCTGGTTTCCCTGGATGATTCCCAAGGAGAGCGGAACGTCAGCGACCACAACCTCTCATCTCATATTTTTCCACCGAGCGCCCGCGGTTCTGTTTGACGGGAGCCCATGATGTTCATGTGAAGAGCTCGCGGCCTTTACCGATGACCATTGCCTGATGAAAGCGGAATAGATGCTCCAGGACTCGGCTTCACACCTTCCCCCAGCTCCACATGAGCTGCCCTGTGTCACTCACCCGCGGCCGGCGCTCTCCGTCCCCTCGTCTCGCAGACCACAGGTTCAGTCCGGGCAGCTCTTCCTCCAGATAAACCCGTCAAACTTCCCCAAAACTTAGAAACTAGAGATCCAACGACAGTGGATTTTTCACAAAATAACTCTTTTAAATGACTATCAGTTCGCACTAGACTTTCTTAAGAAATCAAAAGAATTCCAAACAGGGCGGGGGCCTTGTGGTCATTATTGGGAAACTGCTGTAAGAATCCACTGGACACGTCTCCCTTGGTATCCTGCTGCCCGGAAGCTCCGTGTTAATTTTGATGCCCCTCAAATGTCTACAAATTCAGGACGGAGGAACAGCGAACGGGGGCTCATTTATTCCTGGGATTGTGGCTTGTCGCAAAGAATCTGGAAAACCCCAGTTGTCCTCCACACAATCTGTGGTTAAATTTGCCACCTGTTGCCCGGTTTGGTGGCCGTCCTGATCACCCAGTTTCCCCTGGAGCGGGAGATAAGGCAGAGTTACAGCAGCGTCTGTGGTGGTGATTCCGACAGCTTTTCTTTGCTATTTTGTCTGGAAGTATTGAAGGAAAGTATCATTTCATTGAGGAAATGTCCTCCAAATGGTAACAGAAGTACTCACACAGGAGGAAGAGGTACCAGGAGTGAATTATACGTTCAATGCCTTGTCCAAATCTAACTGCTCCCCCAAGGGTAAAAAAACAAGTAACTGACACTGTCTGCTCCCCAAATCCACACCATGCATCCCTATCATCCCACTATATGAGTGTGGGGGGTGCGTAAGTGTGCACAGTTCAAGGCGCTGCTGATATTATGTTGTCAGGTTACCACACTGCCTTCTGTCCTCAATGGTCCCTTCAGACTTGGCCCTAAGTCACAGGTCTCCATCGGCCTTCTCCAACCCTCTGAAGGGCTCATTGTCTGAATGGCACTCAGAGGCCAGCCCTTGAACCACTGTATGGAATCAGGGTGATGAGAACAGGAGGAAAGAAAGTGGGTGATGGGGACGGTGGAAAGATCACCCAGCAACAGGCTTAAAGCGAAGACATTCTTGGAGGTTTACCCTGTGGAATAGAATGTGTGTGATGTTGGCTGTAGAGAGTGTGGCTGAGAGACGTCTGCTCCCCCCATCACAGGAAGGACATCAGGGCATTGAAAAGGGTATATGGAAGAACTGCTGTCAGATGTGAGACCTCAGAAGCACTGTGGAGGTCAGATGTTATTGTTTACACCAAAGATCCCAAAAGGTCCTTGTTCTGATGTTCAGGGTTTTAAAAAGCATTGACAAAGGAAATTCACCTGGTCTGCAAGAACAAACACCAACAAGAAGCAAGGGTGCAGGTACTTGACTTTTGATCTCCACACAGTAGCATCAGGATGTACATTTGCTGTGGAAAGCACAATGGCCCAGTTACTGCCAGAGTAGTTCATGGCATGTAGTGTTGCAATTAGTGTAATGCATTACAGCACCAGCGACCCAGGTTCAATTCTGGCCACTGTCTGTAAGGAGTTTGTATGTTCTCCCCATGTCTGTGTGGGTTTCCTCTGGGGTTCTGGTTCCTCCCATATCCAAAGACATACAGGTTAGGAAGTTGTGGGCATGCTATGTGGTGCCAGAAGCCTGGCCAACACTTGTGGGCTGCCCCCAGCACATTCTCAGTAATGTAAAATGTGTTTGATGTACATGTGACTAAAGAAATATATATCCATCTATATCTATCATGTGCTGTGCTAGTCAGGATTCACTCAGAAATATAGCATTGCAAAGGATTTATTGATGCCATTCTGTCCTGGCTGGGCATGTTGTATCTGACAGTTGGGAGGGGTGCAGTGGATGGTGGTAGGTGGGGCAGAGGGGAGGAGTGGAATAAGTCACCATTTTCTCAATCTCTCTAAAGCGCAAGTGACAAGTGTCATTGAGCCTCAGAGTACACACACCACACCAGCTGACTGCAATGGCACATCCTAGCTGACATGCTCAGTGAAAGTTCCTCAGGCAGCCAATGGCTGCTTTTGCTGAGGGGTGGCTCCAAGATGTGGGAGCAGTCTGTATGCTCCATTATGACCTGCTGTTGTCGGAGGGTGGTGTGGAACAGCAGGAGCAGGTCGGTAGAGGACTTTGTCCAAGTGCAAGGTCCATCCTCCCAGATGGAGCTCCATCTCTGACTGTGCACCAACAGCACCACTTGTACATTGCACTGTGCGACCTTGGTCTGGGAGTGGAGCAGGATCCCAAGCATCTGCAATCGTTCTGCTCTAGCAGGAAGCTGTGGGAAGTGACAGACAGCACTGCAGCAAGAAAGGCTGGGAAAGGTGAAGATGCAATGATCAGGCCTTGTTTGGCAGTGACCTACACTGAGATTACATCTATGGTGGACCCCTTAGTTAGGGTGTTTGAAGATCTATACCTTTTTAAATTCACTCAAAGAATGTGGGCTTCACAGGCTGAGCCAGCATTAAATTGCCATCCCAGTTGCCTTGAGAAGGGGTGGTGAGCTGCTTCTTGAACCACCGCAGTCCTTGAGATGTGGGTACACCCACATGCTTTTAACATCCCAATTCTATACTCAATGCCCTGACTGATGAATGCCAGCGTGCCAAAAGCCTTACTTCACCACCCTGTCTACCTGCAACACCACTTTCAGGGAATGATGTATTCCCAGGTCCCTGTTCTACAACACTCTTCAGGTCCCTACCACTCATTGTGAAAGTCCTACGCTTATTGTCTCCCCAAAATGCAACACCTTGCATTAAACTGCATTTGCCATTCCTTGGCCCATTTACCCAGCTGATCAAGATCCCCTATAAATCCTGATAACCATCTTCACTGTCAAACACCACCTTTTAGGTGTCATCTGCAAACTTACTGACCATGCCTTGTACATTCTCATCCAAACCACTGATATAGATGACAAACAACAATGGGCCCAGCACTGAGCCCTGGGGAACACCACAGGTCACTTGCCTCCAGTTTGACAAAAACCTTCCACCATCAACCTCTGCTTTCTACCATCAAGCCAATTGTGTATCCAATTAGCCAGCTCTCCCTGGATCCCATGGAATCTAACTTTCCATAGCAGCTTGTCATGTTTTTGTCCATGTTTGGAAAGAGGTCAGGAGCTGAGTGACTTTGACAGCACCTGAACTGAGCAAGTTGTTGTGTGAGCAAGTTGTTGCTGAGGAAGCAACACTTGATGGCACCATCGATTATCCCTGCCATCACTTTGCTGATGAGCAATACCATGGCTGCCTGCAGCAGTGATCTTCATCCCTTATGCTTCTGAGACTCAGATGACTTACAGCAGGCCCTTCAAACCACTGGAGACCCTTGTCCATGCTGTCTTGATCACTTTTCCCAACTTCTCTGCAGGATAGGTGAACCAGCGTTAGTGTCCTGTCAGGCCAACACCAACAGAATCGAACTTCTAATTACACTTGGTTGGCTCCACTGGTCAAGCCATTTCACTGGCAAAAATCAGCACCAGGCTCCCAAAACAGGCACTCTTCTCTCTATTCCAAGCTCTGTTGCCAAAAGAGATGATCAGGCAAACAGAAGAAAAGATTCAAGGATGTCCTCAAAACCCTCTTGAAAAAAATGCAACCTCTACTCACCGAGTCCATTGCCACTTAAAATGGAAAAGGAGGACAGAGATGGTGCTAAGCACCTTAAGACCGTGTGCCAAGAGCATGTAAAAGCCCGTCATTAATGAGTGAAGTGTACCCCAACTCCTAAAACCTGCTCCACCACACACCATCTGACCCATCAGTAGCAGAGTCTGGGGCCCCACATTGGCCTCACTCACTCAGCACCCACAGAGGGAGTGGAAGCAAGTCATCCTCAAGCCCGAGAGATCACGAAGATGAGAATGGCAGTGAGTGCAGATGGGTTTGTCAATGCAAGATGATGATGCAAAGTATCGTCAGTACATAGCTTAGAACAGATCAGGTCGCGAGTGATCAGATTCACTTCTTGTAATAAACAGACATTTTGGAATTCTGTATCACTTAGAGGGGCAGACTTCAAAAGGAGCATGAACTTCATCTGCTCCAAGCATTGGCACTGACACTTTGCATTCGGACTAACAAGAGGTATTATATCTGAAATTGTTGCCTGTTTATAAAATGAAACAGTGGTAGAAAATGCAGAGTCCTTTTCAGTGCATTTATGTACATAACATGGCATGAAGTCGGATGATTTTCTTTCCTGCCCAGTGGGGATATCTGGCAGTACTCCACATCGTTGTGGAAAGTTATGAGGAATGGTGCATATTTCCCAAGGACTAGCATGAAATTTGAACAAAAAGGGTCTTGACATTGCCACAGACTTCAAACAAGGCTTGAGGCAAAATGCACAAAGTCCTCAGAACATAGAACAGTACAGCACAGGAACAGGCCCTTCAGCCCACCAGGTCTGTGCTGACCATGATACCAATCTAACTAATCCCATCTACCTGCACATGGTACACATCCCTCCATTTCCTGCCTGTTCATTGGCTGTTTAAATGCCTCTTAAATGATGCTGTCATATCTGCCTCCACCACCCGGCAGCACATTCCAGACACCCACCACTCTCCATGTAAAAAAACTTGCCCCTCACATCTCCTTTAAACTGTCTCCATCTCACCCTAAAGCCACACCCTTCAGTATTTGACATTTCCACTCGGAGAAAAGGAGACTATCTACTGATCAATGCATCTCATTATTTTAAAATCTCAGGTCCCTTCAGCCTCCATGCTCCTGAGAAAACAACCCAAGTTATCCAGCCTCACCTCATTGCTGATGACTCTTCCAGACAGCATCCTGGTGAACCTGTCATGCACCCTCCCAAAGCTCCACATCTTTCCTATAATGGGGCGACCAGAACTGAACACAGCATGCCAAATGTGGCCTGGCCATAGTATCATACAGCTGCAGCATGACTTCCTGACATTTAGACCCAAAACCACAACATATAAAGGCAAGCATGTTGTATGTTTCTTAACACCCTATTACTTGTGTTGCCACTGGTCAGGGAGCTGTGGAGTTGTACCCCAAGATCCCTGTGCATCAATACCCCCAAGGGTCCTGCCATTGTATATTTTTCCCTTGATCTCCCAAAGTGCAACACCTCATTTTTTGCCCAGATTAAAACCACCTGCCATTCTGCACCAATGTCTCCATCTGATCTATATCCTTCTGAATCCTTTATTAACCTTCTACACTATTCATAACTCCACAAATTGTGTCATCTGCAAACTACCAATCAGCTCATCTATGTTTTTGTCCAAATGTATCACAAGCAGAGGTCCCAACACCGGTCTTGCAGAACACCACTGGTCACAGATCTCCAGTCAGAATAACACCCCTCCACCACTACCATCTGCCTTTATGGACAAGACAATTTGAATCCAATTTACCAAGTCACCATGGATCCCATGCATCTTAATCTTCTAGACCAGCTTACCATGAGGAACCTTGTCAAATGCCTTACTAAACCATGTAGACAACATCCACTGCCCTACCTTACAATAACCTTTATCACCTCCTCAAAAGAAAACAATCAAGTTATAAGACATGACCTCTCCCACACATCATGCTGACTATCCCTAATAAAACACATGTTTTCCCAAATGCTCATGACTCCTATCCTTAGAATCCTCTCCAATAGCTTCCCTGCCACTGATGTCAAGGTCACCAGTCTATAATTTGCTGGATTATCACTTGTCCTTTTTCAACAAAGAATAACACTGGAACACCATGGCCACTCTCCAGTCCCCTGGACCTCACCAGTGGCTAGAGATGATATAAAATATCTATATCAAGATTCCAGCAATCTCATCTCTTGCCTATCAGTAGTACTGAAGTGTAACACTATTACAGTGCCAGTGACACAGGTTCAATTCTGGCCACTGTCTGTAAGGAGTTTGTACATTCTCGTGACTGTGTGGGTTTCCTCCAGGTGCTTGGTTTCTTCCCACTTTCCACAGACGTACAGGTTAGGAAGTGTGGGCATGTTATGTTGCACCAGAAGCATGCAACACTTGTGGGCTACCCCCAGAACACTATGCAAAGATGCATTTCACTGTTTCAATGTACATGTGACTAATAAAGCTATCTTAAAACCGCTGAAAGGGAGAGAAAAGAAACTTGAGGCTTTGGGGTTCGCTTCAGAAGACTTCAGAGCAGATAAGTTTCTTTTTTTATCTTTTTTAATAGGCTTTTAATTATAGGGTTAGTTTTTAATAGGGTTGTTATTATTAGGGTTAGTTAAGGTTCGTTTTAAGTGTTTTATAAGTTTAATCAGGAGGAGTGGGGGTTGACTGCGCAGGCGCGGCGCGGTCAGTTTCAAAAGCAAACCGCCATATCAGTGGGCAGCATCGGAGCGGGCAGCGGAGCGAGAGGGAGCAGTGTTTGGGCTTTGGCTCAAGGGCTTCAGTGTGAAGGGGTGAGGAAAGGTGGGTGACTTGAGTTAAGGAAGGAGTATGAGTGCGGTTTCCTGTACTCAGTGTCAGATGTGGGAGTTCCTGGAGTCCCTGCCTCTGGGAAGGCTACATCTGCGCCTGGTGTGTCGAGCTGCAGCTCCTGAGGGACCATGTCAGGGAACTGGAGATGCAGCTCGATAACCTGCGTCTGGTCAGGAGAGTGAGGAGTGATAGAGAGAAGTTATAGGCAGGTGGTCACACAGGGCCACGGGAGTCAGGCAAGTGGGTCACAGTCAGGAGGGGGAAAGGGGAAGGGGAAGAGTCAGGTACTAGAGTACTTTGGCTGTACCCTTGACAATAGGCTTGAGTACTGTTGGGGGAGAGAGCCTACCTGGGGGAAGTAACAGTGGCAGTGTCCTGGCAGAATCCAGCCCTCTGGCTCAGGAGGGTAGGGAAGGAGAGAGGAGGGCACTAGTGATAGGGGACTCTATAGTTAGACAGGCAGACAAGTGATTCTGTGGATGCAGGAAAGAAACGCTGAAGGTAGTTTGCCTCCAGGTGCCAGGGTCCAGGATGTTTCGATCGTGTCCAAGATAGTTAGTGCAATGCCATTACAGCGCCAACGACGGGGTTCGATTCCGTCGCTGAATGTAGGAGTTTGTACGTTCTCCCGTGTCTGTGTGGGTTTCCTCCTGGTGCTCCGGTTTCCTCCCACATTGCAAAAAGATGTACGGGTAGGTTAATTGGGTTTAAAATGGGCGGCGCGGACTCGTCGGGCCGGAAGGGCCTGTTACCACGCTGTAAATAAAATAAAAAAAGTAAAATATCCTGAAGGGGAGGGAGAACAGTCAGAGGTCGTTGTACATATTGGTACCATCGACATAGGTAGGAAAGGAATGAGGTCCTGAAAAGAGACTATAGAGAATTAGAGGAAGTTGAGAAGCTTGACCTCAAGGTAGTAATTTCTGGATTACTGCCTGTGCTAAGCGACAGTGGGTATAGGAACAGAGAGGAGGTTAAATGCATGGTTGAGGATTGGAGTAAGGAGCAGGGATTCAGATTTATGGATCATTGGGGCCTCTCTGGGGCAGGTATGACCTGTTCAAAGAGACAGGTTGCACTTGACTCCCGGGGGACCAACATACTGGCGGGGAGGTTCGCCAAGGCTACTGGGGAGGTTTAAACTAGAATTGTTGGGGTGGGATCCAAACTGGAGAGACTGGGGATGAGGTGTTTGGCTCTCGAATAGGGAAAGCTTGTAGTAGGTACGATAGGCAGGTGCTAGAGAAGGGACGTGCTCAGACGGGTTTTTGAGATGTGTCTATTTGAACACAAGGAGTATTTGTGAACAAGGTTGGTGAGCTTAGATCGATACTTGGAGCTATGATGTGGTGGCCATTATGGAGACTTGGATGGCTCAGGGACTGGAATGATTGATTCAAGTGCTGGGTTTAGCTGTTTCAGAGAGACAGGGAGGGAGGTAAAATAGGTGGGGGAAGTGGTACTGTTGAATAGAGATAGTGTCACAGCTGCAGAAAAGGTGGATGTTGAGGAAGGATTGTCTACAGAGTCTGTGGGTGAAGGTTAGGAACAGGAAGGGGTAATTGTTTTTTTCATAAGCCACCCAATAGTAACAGGGATATTGAGAACAGATAGGGAAGCAGATCCTAGAAAGGTGTGAGAATAACAGTTTGTGATGGGTATTTTTAATTTCCCAAACGTCAACTGGCATCTCCAGACAGTGAGGGTTTTAGATGGGGTGGAGTTTGTCAGGTGTGTACAGGAAGGGTTCTTGACACAATATGTAGATAGGCCTACAAGAGGAGAGGCTGTGCTTGATTTGGTATTGGTAAGTGACCTGGTCAGGTATCAGATCTCTCAGTGGGTGAACATTTTTGGTGATAGGAATTATGATCACTATCTCCTTTATGTTAGCACTGGAGAGAGATAGGAACAGACAGACTAGAAAGGTGTTTACTTGGAGTAAAGGGAATTATGAGGCTCTCAGGCAGGAAATTGGAAGATTAGATTGGGAACAGATGTTCTCAGGGAAAGTACGGAAGAAATGTGGCAAATATTCAGGGGATATTTGTGTTGAGTTCTGCACAGACATGTTCCAATGAGACAGGAAGAAGTCACAAGAGGATACAGGAACCGTGGTGTACAAAGGCTATAATAAATCTAGTCAAAAGGAAAAGAAAAGCTTACAAAAGGTACAGCGAGCAAGGTACGTTAGAGATCTGGAAGAGTATAAGTCGAAGGAGCTTAAGAAGGAGATTAGGAGAGCAAGAAGGGGGCATGAGAAAGCCTTGGCGGGCAGGATTGAGGAAAACCCCCAAAGCGTTCTACAAGTATGTGAAGAGCAAGAGGATGAGATGCGAAAGGATAAGGCCTATCAAGTGCCGTAGTGGGAAAGTGTGTATGGATCCTGAAGAAATAGCAGAGGTACTTAATGAATACTTTAAGTCAGCATTCACTACGGTAAAAGATCTGGGGGATTGTAGTGGGGACTTGCAGCAGGCTGAAAAGCTTGAGCATTGTAGATTAGGAAAGAAGAGATGCTGGAACTTTTGGAAAGCATCAAGTTCGATAAGTCACCAGGACTGGATGAGATGTACCCCAGGCTGCTGTGGGAGGCGAGGGAAGAGATTGTGGAACCTCTGACGATGATCTTTGCCTCGTCAATGGAGACGGGAGAGGGTTCCTGGGATTGGAGGGTTGCGGATGTTGTTCCCTTATTCAAGAAAGAGAGTAGGGATAGCCCAGGAAATTATAGACCAGTGAGTCTTACCTCAAGTGGTTGGTAAGCCTGATGGAGAAGGTCCTGAGAGGCAGGATTTATGAACATTTGGAGAGGTATAATATGATTAGGAATAGTCAGCATGGCTTTGTCAAAGGCAGGTCCTGCCTTACGAGCCTGATTGAATTTTTTGAGGAATGTGACTAACACATCGATGAAGGGAGAGCAGTAGATGTAGTGTATATGGATTTCAGCAAAGCGTTTGATAAGGTACCCATGCGAGGCCTATTGAGAAAGTAAGGAGACATGGGATCCAAGGGGACATTGCAGTGTGGATCCAGAACTGGCTGGCCCACAGAAGGCAAAGAGTGGTTGTTGAAGGGTCATATTCTGCGTGGAGGTCGGTGACCGAGTGGTGTACCTCAGGGATCTGTACTGGGACCCTTATTCCTTTGTGATTTTTGTAAACGAACTGGATGAAGAAGTGGAGGGGTGGGTTAGTAAGTTTGTGGATGACACAAAGGTTTGGGGGGTGTTGTGGATAGTTTGGAGGGCTGTTAGAGGTCACAGAAGGGACATAGATAGGATGCAAAGTTGAGCTGAGGAAGTGGCAGATGCAGTTGAACCCAGATAAGTGTGGGGTGGTTCATTTTGGTAGGTCAAATATGATGGCAGAATATAGTCTTAATGGTAGGACTCTTGGCAGTGTGGAGGCTCAGAGGGATCTTGGGGTCCGAGTCCAATAGGACGCTCAAAGCGGCTGTGCAGGTTGACTCTGTGGTTAAGAAGGCATAAGGTGTATTGTCCTTCATCAATTGGGGAATTGAAATTTAGGAGCCGAGAGGTATTGTTGCAGCTATATAGGTCCCTGGTCAGACCCCACTTAGAGTATTGTGCTCAGATCTAGTCACCCCACTACAGGAAGGATGTGGAAGCCATCAGAGAGGGTGCAGAGGAAATTTACTAGGATACTGCCTGGAATGTGGAGAATGCCTTATGAAAGTAGGTTGAGGGAACCCGGCCTTCTCCTTGAAGTGACGGAGGATGAGGGGGGACCTGATAGAGGTGTATAAGATGATGAGAGGCATTGATCGGGTTGATAGTCAGAGGCTTTTCCCCAGGGCTGAAATGGTGGCCACAAGAGGACATAGGTTTAAGGTGCTGGGGAGTAGATATAGAGGAGATGTCAGGGTAAGTTTTTTTACTCAGAGAGTGGTGAGTGCGGGGAATGGGCTGCTGGCACGGTGGTGGAGGCGGTTACGATAGGGTCTTTTAAGAGACTTTTGGATAGGTACATGGAGCTGAGAAAAATAGATGGCTATGGGTAAGGCTAGTAATTTTTTAGGTAGGGACACTGTTTGGCACAGCTTGTGGGTCGAAGGGCCCAAATTGTGCTGTAGTTTTCCATGCTTCTATGTTTCTAAAACCTGGGATAGATCTCATCAGGCCCTGGGGACTTATCCACCTTAATGTTCTTCAAGAGACCCAACCATCTTCTCCTTGATTATAGGATACCCGACATTGATCTCACTATCCTCCATGTCCTTCTCCTTGGTTGAATACCAACACGAAGGACTCATTTAGTGCCTCGCCCCACTTCCTCTGGCTCCAGAAATAAATTGCTCCCTTTGTCCTTGAGTGGTCTCCCTAGTTACCCTCTTGTTTTTTAATGTGTGTATAAAATGCCACGGGATTTCAGGAACTATGTACATTTATTTTAGCTTTTTCATTTTCCTCAAAGTATCATTCATAGAAGCATAGAACCATTGAACACTACAGCACAGAAAACCAGGCCATTTGGCCCTTCTAGTCTGTGCCAAAACATTATTCCACTAGTCCCATTTAACTGCACCCAGTCCATAATCCTCCAGACCTCTCCAGGTCCATGTATCTATCCAATTTATTCTTAAAACTTGAGAGTGAGCCCACATTTACTACATCAGACAGCAGCTCGTTCCAACACTCCCACCACTGAGTGGAGAGGTTGCCCCCAAACCTTTGCCCTTTCACCCTAAAGCCATGTCCTCTTGTACTTCTCTCCTAATCTAGGTGGAAGGAGCCTAATCGCATTAACTCTGTCTATACCTCTATCAAATCTCCCCTCATTCTTCTACGCTCCAAGGAAATAAGCCCTAACCTGTTCAATCTTTCCCTGTAACTCAACTCCTGAAGACCTGGCAACATTCTAGTAAAATCTCCTCTGCACTCTTTCATCTTACTGATATCCTTCCTGTAGTTAGGTGACCAGAACTGCACACAATACTCCAAATTTGGCCTCACCAATGACTTATACAAACCTTATCATAACATCTCAACTCCTCTACTCAATACTTTGATTTATGAATGCCAGGATGCCAAAAGCCTTCTTTACAACCCTGTCTACCTGTGATGCTACTTTCAGGGAATTATGTATCTGAACTCCCAGATCCCTTTGTTCCTCCGCACTCCTCAGTGCCCTACCATTTACAGTGTATGTCCTACCTTGATTTGTCCTTCCAAAATGCAACACCTCACACCTTGTCTGCATTAAATTCCATCTGTCATTTTCTGGCCCATTTTTCCAATTGGGTCCAGATCCCTCTGCAAGCTTTGAAGCCTTCCTCGCTGCCCACTACACCTCCAATCTTAGTGTCATCAGCAAACTTGCTGATCCAATTTATCACATTATCATCTAGATCACTGATATAGACAACAAACAACAATGGCCCCAGCACAGATCCCTGAGGCACACCACTAGTCACAGGCCTCCAGTCTGAGAAACAATCATCCACTACCACTCTGTCTTCCCCCATGGAGCCGTTTTCAAATCCAGTTTACAGTCTTGCCATGGATATCTAATGTCTGAACCTTCTGAACTAACCTCCCATGTGGGACCTTGTCAAAGGCCTTACTGAAGTCCATGTAGACAACCATCCACAGCCTTTCCTTCATCTACTTTCTTGGCAACCTCCTCAAAAAACTCTGCAAGATTCATTAAACACAATCTACTACACACAAAGCCATGCTGACTATCCTTAATCAGCCCTTGGCTGTCCAAATACTTGTATATCCAATCTCACAGAACACCTTCCAATAATTTACCCATGACTGATGTCAGGCTCACCGGCCTGTAATTACCTGGTTTACTTTTAGATCTTTTTTAAACAGAACAACATGAGCTACCCTCCAGTCCTCTGGCACTGCACCCATGGCCAAGGACATTTTAAATATATCTGCCAGGGCCCCTGCAATTTCTACACTAGTCTCTCTCAATGTCCGAGGAAATATCTTATCAGGCCCAGGGGATTTATCTACCTTTATTCACTGTAAGGCAGCAAGCACCTCCTCTTCTAATCTCTATATGTTCCGTGACACTACTGCTTGTTTCCCTTCCTTCCATATCCACTATGCCCATTTCCTGAGTAAATACTGATGCAAAAAACTGCAAGATCTCCCCGATCTCCTGAGGCTCCACACATAGACGACCACTCTGATCTTCTAGGGGACCAATTTTGTCCCTTACTATCCTTTTACTTTTAATATACTTGTAGAAACCCTTTGGGTTTACCTTCACATTATCTGCCAAAGCAGCCTCATGTCTTCTTTTTGCCTTCCTGATTTCCTTTTTTAGTATTTTCTTACTTTTTCTATGCTCCTCAAGTACCTCATTTGTTCCTAGTTGCCTATACCTGCTATACACATCTCTTTCTTAACCAGATCACCAATTTCCCTTGAAACCAAGGTTCCCTATGCTTGTTAACTTTGCCTTTAATCCTGACAGGATCATGCCAACTCTGCACTCAAAATTACCTTTGAAAGCCTTCCACTTACTGAGCACATTCTTGCCAGAAAACAACTTATCCCAATCCACTCTTCCTAGATCTTTTCTCATTTCCACAAAACTGGCCTTTCTCCAATTTAGAACCTCAACCCGAGGACCAGACCTATCCTTATCCATAATTAACTTGAAACTAATGACATTATGGTCACTGGATCCAAACTGCTCACCTATACATACTCCTGTCACTTGACCTGTCTGGTTCTCTAATAGGAGATCAAGTATTGCATTCTCTTTCATTGGTACCTCTATATATTGATTTAGAAAACTTTCCTGAACACATTTGACAAATTCCAAGACATCCAGCCCTTTCAGTGTGGGAGTCCTAGTCAATATGTGGAAAGTTAAAATCCCCTACTATTACAACTTTGTTTCTTACATCGGTCTGCTATCTCCCTACAGATTTGTTCCTCCAATTCTCTGACTATTGGGTGGTCTATAATAGTGCCACACTAATATGGCCTATGGCCTCTGTGGCTCCACCCATATGGCCTCTGTAGACGGGCTGTCCTGTCTACGCACGGCTGTGATATTTTCCCTGACTAGTAATGCCACTCCTCCCCCTTTCATCCCTCCCCCCATCACGTCTGAAACAACGGAACCCCGGAACATTAAGCTGCCAGTCCTGCATCCAAGTATCACTAATAGCAATAACATCATAATCCCATGTGCCAATCCACGCCCTAAGCTCATCTGCCTTACCTACAATACTCCTTGCATTGAAATAGATGGACCTGAGAACATTTCTACCATGTACAAACCTTTGATTTCTGTCTATACCTGCAGTCCTCGCATGACCTTTCTCTTCCTCCACCTCACTATCTGCTCTAACACTGGTTCCCCTCCCCCTGCAAATCTGGTTTAACCCCCCCCCGGAGCAGCACGAGCAAACCTACCCGCAAGTATGTTAGTCCCCCTTCAGTTCAGGTGCAAACCGTCCCGTCGGAACAGGTCCCACCTTCCCTGGAACAAAGCCCAATTGTCCAGAAACATGAAGCCCTCCCTCCTGCACCTTCTCCTTAGCCACGTATTTAGCTGCATGATTTTCCTATTTCTAGCCTCACTAGCACGTGGCATGGACAGCAATCCTGAGATTGCAGCCCTGGAGTTCCTGTCCTTCAACTTTGCATCTAATTCTCTAAACTCTCTCTGCAGGATCTCCTCCTCCTTCCTATCCACGTCATTGGTCCCTACATGGACCACGACATCTGGCTGCTCACCCTCCCTGCTGAGAATATCGAGAACTCGATCCGAGATATCGTGGACCCTGGCACCAGGGAGGCAACAGACCATCCGGGATTCTCGATCTCTCCCACAGAACCTCCTATCTGTCCCCCTAACTATCGAATCCCCTATCACTACTGCTCTCCTCTTTTCCCTCCTTCCTTTGAGCTGAGGGTCCCACCTCAGTACCAGAGACGCGACCACTGCAACTTGTCCCTGGTAGGTCGTCCCCACCAGCAGTATCCAAAACAGTATACTTATTGTTGATGGGAACGGCCACAGGGGTGCTCTGCTCTGTCTGTCTATACCCCTTCCCTTTCCTGACAGTCACCCAGCTACCTGCCTCCTGACTTTTAGGGGTGATTATCTCCCTGAAACTCCTATCTATTTCTGCCTCACGAATGATCCAGAGTTCATCCAGCTCCAGTCTCCCAACACAGTTTGTCAGGAGCTACAGCTGGATGCACCCTTTACAGGCGTAGTCATCAGGGACAAGCGTGCTGTCCCTGACTTCCCACATACTGCATACAGAGCACACGATTGCCCTAACTGCTGCCATCACTACTTAGTCCTAAGTTACTTAAATTAAAGGAACTTACCAGCCTTACCTCTCAGGGAGCCAGCTCTTCTTCAGCCTCTGCTCACCGAAGCCTCAAAGCTCCACTCCTACCCTGAGCCACTCACACAATGGCCACTCCTCTTCAGTTACCCCTCCTTATATTCGTCCCTGCCAATTACCTCAAGTACACACTCATTCTAATCAATCGCTCAACACTCTGTTTAGCTGTTCAGTTGCCCTCCACTTATTAAGATTTTTAAATACACTCACCGGACCTGAAAGGGAACTGCTGCTCCAATGGCTGCCAGGCTGCTTCTGATGACCTTTAATTAGAAATGATCACATAGATCAAATATAGATCACTTTGCCACAGTTATACTGTCACTGGGAGACAGAGGAGCAGATATGCAGCCAAATCACAGAAAAGTGCAGTGCAATGGGTTTAGATGGGGAGAAATTTGCAAAGTGCATCCAGGAGAGCTTTCCTGAGCCAGCACGTAGTAAGTCGAATGAAAGAATGCGCTCTGTTGAATTTGATCTTGGGAAATGAAGCTCGGCGAACAGTTGAAGTGACAGTGGGGGAGCATTTTGGGAACAGTGATCATAAGTCCATAAGTTTCAAAGCAGTTATGGAGAGGGATAAAGATGGTCCGCAGGATAGGGTCCGCAGGATAGGTGAAAGTAGATTGGGAACAGTCGCTTGTGGATAAAGTAACATTCAATAAGTGGGAATCTTTCGAAAGGGAGACAGTGAGACTTCAGGTGTGGTGAGGGTGAAAGGTAAGGATGGCAAGATGAGGGAACTCTGGATGATAAAGGATCCGTCCATTCCCTGCATATTCATGGGCCTGTCTAAATACCTATTAAACACCTCTATTACATCTGCCTCCACCACCACCCCTGGCAGCGGGTTCCAGGCACCCACCGCTCTCAGTGTAAAAAACTTGCCTCTAAATTTGTAAACTGCCATCTTGTAAATGGACCGAGCTGCCAGAGGAAGTAGTTGAGGCAGGTATAATAGGATTGTTTACGAAGCACTTGGATAGGTACATGGAGGAGCAGGGCTTGGAGGGATTTGGGCTGAACGCAGGAAATTGGGACTAGCTGGGTGGGCACCGTGGTCGGCATGGACTGGATGGGCCGAAGGGCCTGTATCCATGCTGCTTTTCCCTATGACTCTAAATCTCCTTTAAACTTCCCCTCTCACATTAAACCTATGCCCTCTTGTTCTCGACATTTCTACCCTGGGAAGAGACTCTGACTGTCTATCTGATCTACACCTCTCATAATTTCATAAACTTCTATCAGGCCTCCCCTCAGCCTCCGATGCTCCAGAGGAAATCATTGGCAGACAAGATTTTGGTGAGTCCCAAGGTATCCTATATGTACATTAAGAGGAAGTGAGTAACGAGGGGAAGAGGGACCATGGGGACAATCTGTGTGTTTAGCCAGGGGATGTGGGCAAGGTCCTAGGAGGATACTTCTCATCTGTGTTCCCAGAGGAGAAGGACATAGTAGAGGCAGTGTTCAGGGTGAGGGACAGTGATGATCTGGAGCAGATTAACAAGAGGAATGAAGAGGTGCTGATGTCTTGGGATGTATAAAGGTTGATGCATCCAGGATAGCCTTCTTGAACAGCATCTCAGTGAACCTACAAGGGAAAATTTTATCTTAGATCTGATCCTGTGCAATGAGACAGGTAAAATTAATGGTCTTGTAGTTAGGGATCCTCCTGGAAAGAGTGATCATAGTATGATTGAATTTCTCATATAAATGAAGGGTGCAATAGTTCGGTCTAAACCCAGTGTATTATGCCTAAACAAGGGAGACTACAATCGGATGAGGGAGGAGTTGGCTAGTGTAGACTGGGAACACAGGCTGTGTGGTGGGACAGTTGAGGAACAGTGAAAGACTTTCAAAGAGATTTTTCACAGTGCTCAACATTAACAGTATATTCCAGTTAAAAGCAAGGACAGGAAGGGTGGGGAGAGCCAGCCTTCAACAACTAAGGAAATAAAAGAAGGCATCAAGCTAAAAGCTCATGCATACAAAGTCACCAAGAGTAGTGACAAACTGGAATACTAGGAAAACTTTAAAAAGCAAGAAAGAACCACTAAGCAAGCAATAAGGAAAGGGAAGATAAATTATGAAAATAAACTAGCACAAAATATAAAAACATATAGTGAAAGATTTTATAATTATATAAAGCGGAAAAGGGCGGCTAAAGTGAATCTAGGTCCCTTGGAAGATGAGAAGGGGGAAATTAATATTGGGTAATGTGGAAATGGCCAAGGCCTTGTACGACTATGTTGTGTCGGTCTTCACGGTGGAGGACATGTCTAATGTGCCAAAGAGAGATGTTTTGGATGCGATGGGGGGGTGAGGACCTCGATACAATCGCTGTCACTAAAGAGGTAGTGATGAACAAACTAGTGGGCCGAGAGGTAGACAAGTCCCCTGGTCCTGATGGGATGCATCCCAGGGTACTGAAAGAAATGGCGAAAGTTATAGTAGAGGTGTTTGTGATAATTTACTAAAATTTTCTGGACCCTGGGCAGGTCCTGGCAGATTGTAAGACAGCAAATGTCACAGCACTGTTTGTAAAAGGATGTAGGCTAAAGGCAGGTAACTATCGGCCAGTTAGCTTAATGTTTGTAGTCAGGAAAATACTTGAAGCCATCATTAAGGAAAAAATAGAAAGGATAGAAATGGTTCCATCCGGCAGACACAGCATGGATTCAGGAAGGGCAAACTTGATGAAGTTCTTTGAGGATATAATGAATGCAGTGGATAGAGGGGAACAGGTGGATGTTGTATACTTGGAATTTCAGAACACGTTCGATAAGGTGCTGCATGAAAGATTTATCCATAAGGACACATGGAATTGGAGGTAATGTATTAGCATGGATAGAGGATTGGTTAATCAATAGAAGGCAGAGAGTTGGGATAAATAGGTGTTTCTCTGGTTGGCAATCAGTGGTGAGCGGGGTGATGCAGGGGTCGGTGCTGGGCCTGCAACTGTTCATGATATACATTAACGATTTGGAAGAGGGGACGGAGTGCAGCGTATCTAAGTTTGCTGATGACACTAAACTGAGTGGAAAAGCAAATTGTGCAGAGGATGCGGAGAGTCTGCAGAGGGATATGGACAGGTTGAGTGAGTGGGCAAGAGTCTGGCAGATGGAGTACAACATTGGTAGATGCGAGGTCATCCACTTTAGAAGGGAATGTAGGAGATCAGATTATTATTTAAATGGTGAAAGATTGCAGCATGCTGTAGTGCAGAGGGACTTGGGAGAGCTTGTGCATGAATGGCAAAAGGTTGGTTTGCAGATGCAACAGGTTATCAAGAAGGCAAATGTTGGCCTTCATTGCTAGAGGGATTGAATTTAAGAGCAGGGAGGTTATGCTGCAACTGTACAGGGTACTGGTGAGGCTGCACCTGGAGTACTGTCTGCAGTTCTGGTCTCCTTACTTGAGGAAGAATATACTGGCTTTGGAGGCGGTGCAGAGGAGGTTCACCAGGTTGATTCCAGAGATGAGGGGGTGAGCCTCTGAGGAGAGATTGAGTTGCCTGGGACTATACTCACTGGAATTCAGAAGGATGAGAGGGATCTTATACAAACATAAAATTATGAAAGGGATAGATAAGATCGAGGCTGGAAGGTTGTTTCCACTGGTAGGTGAGACTAGGACTAGAACATAGCCTCAAGATTCTGGGGAATAGATTTAGGATGGAGATGAGGAGAAACTGCTTTTCCCAGAGAGTAGTGAATCTATGGAATTCTCTGCCCAGGGAAGCAGTGGCGGCTACCTCATTAAATATATTTAAGACACAGTTAGATAGATTTTTGCATGGTAGGGGAATTAAGGGTTATGGGGAAAAGGCAGGTAGGTAGATCTGAGTCCACGGCCAGATCAGCTATGATCTTATCGAATGGCGGAGCAGGCTCGACGGGCCGGATGGCCTCCTCCTGCTCCTGTTTCTTATGTTCTTATAAATCTCCGGGGCCTGATGAGATGTATCCCAGGATGCTATGGGCAGCAAGGGAGGAGAAAGCTGGGGCACCAGTGGACACTTTTGCATCATTGTTGGCCAGAGGTGAGGACTGGGTCACTGGACAACAACAAATGTTGGTCCTTTATTCAAGAAGAGCAGCGGGTAACCATGGGCCAGTGACTTTTACACCAATGGTAGGGAAACTATTGGAAAAAAATTCTACGGGACAGGATTTAGCTCCACTTCGAAAGGCAGGAATTGATTAGGGGTAATCACATGACTTTGTTCATGGGAAATCCTGTCCACAAATTTGGTTGAGTTCTTTGAGGAGGTAACTGAGCATGTTGATGAGGGAATGCCACAGATGGTTCTACGTGGACCTTAGTAAGGCCTTTGACAAGATCGCGTTTGGTTGGCTGGTCCAGAAGGTTGGAGCCCATGGGATCAAGGACAAGCTGGTAAATTGGATCCAAAGTTGACTTGGTGATATAAGGCGCAAGGTGACGGTGGAGGGTACCTGATGTAATGCAGGGATCGGTGCCGGGACCCTGGATGTCTGTGACATACATTAGCGATATGGATGGGAATGCACGAGGTGTGTTAGGTCACAGAGTCACACAACTCAGAAATGGGCTTCTCAACCCTCCATGGCCGTGTCAACCTCCCATATCCACACTAATCCCATATGCCTGCATTTGGTTTGTATGCTTCCATGCCTTGTCTGTGGAGGCAGGTATGATAGAGGTGTTTAACAGGCATCTAGAGAGGCACATGATTGCACAGAGAATGGAGGGATGTGGACATTGTGTGGGCAGAAGTGATTAGTTTAGTTAGGTGTTTAATTACTAGTTTAATTAATTTAGCACAACATTGTGGGCCGAAGGGCCTGTTCCTGAGCTGTACTGTTCTATGGTCTAGGTTCTATAACCCCCTCTCTGCAAAAACCTTCTCAGGTCCCCTTTAAACCCCTTCCCTCTCACCTTAAACTTATTTTCTCTTGTTTTTAACACTTCTGCCATGGGAAAAGGAATCTGACTCTCGACCCTATCTGTGCTTCTCATAATCCATCAGATCACCCCTCAGCCTCCTTTGCTTCAGGGAAAACAGTCCCATCATATCCAACCTCTCCCCATAACTAAATACCTCCAGTTCAGGCAATGTCCTGATGAACCTCCTCTGCACTCTCATCCTTCCTATCGTGTGGCGACAACACTCCAAGTGCGGTCTAACCAGTATTTTATAAAGTTGCAACAGAACCTCCCGACCAATGAAGGCAAGCATGCCATACACTTTCTTCATCACCCTGTGTGGCCACTTTCAGAGAACCAGACACTTGGACCCTATGCCCCTCTGTTCATCAACATTCCTTCATGCCCATTCATTTACTTTATTTGCTCTTAGCCGTAACTGACATTCCAAAATACATCACCTTGCACTTTTGTTGGGATTAAATTCGATCTTCCAACACTCCGCCCAACTTTCCATCTGACCTGTATCCTGCTATAGCCTGAGACAACCTTTGCTCACTACCCAGAACTCTACCAACTTTCGTGACGTCCACAAACGTACCAATCATTCCTCCAACATTACCTCCAAGCCAATAGTGTGTATCACAATCAGGAAGAGTCCCACCACCAATCCCAGTGGTCACAGACTTCTCCTCAGTAAAACATCCCCCACCACCACCCTCCTCCTATCACCAAGCCAATTCTGGATCCAATTACACAAAGTGCTGGTGGAACTCAGCGGGTCAGGCAGCATCCGTGGAGGGAAATAAACAGTCGACGTTTTGGGCCGAGACTCTTCATCAGGACTGGAAAGGAAGAGGGCAGAAGCCAGAATAAGAAGGTGGGGGGAGGGGGAGGAGCACACGCAGGCAGGGGACAGGTGAGTCCGGGTGACAGGTGAGATCAGGTGAGGGGGGAAGGTAGGTGGGTGGGGGAGGGGGAGATGTGAGAAGTTGAGAGGTGAGAGGTGAGAGGTGGAAGGGGCAAAGGGCTGAAGAAGAAGGAATCCAGTAGAAGAGGGCAGTGGACCATGGAATGGAGGGAAGGAGGTGGGGAATAGATGGGCAGGTCATGAGGGTGGGGTGGGGAAAGACGAGCGGTGGGGGGGCACATGAATGAGGGAAGACAAAGGAGGACAGTAAAGGGAGGAGAAGAGGGGAGGGGTTACGGGAAGTTAGAGAAATCGATGTTGAGGCCGTCAGGTCGGAGACTCCTAAGGCAGAATAAGAGGTATTGTTCCACCAGCCTGTGTCTGGCCTCAACGTGGCAGTAGAGGAGGCCGTGGACAGACATGTCAGTATGGGAGTGGGATGTGGAATTGAAGTGGGTGGCCACCGGGAGATCCTCGCTTTTGCGGCGGACGGAACGAAGGTGCTTGACGAAGTGGTCACCCAATCTGCATTGGGTCTCACCAATGTCCAGGATGCCACACCAGGAGCACCGGATGCAATAAATAACACCCTCGGACTCACAGGTGAAGTACTGCCTCCCCTGGAAGGATTGTCTGGGACCCTGAATGGTGATGAGGGAGGAGGTGTAGGGACAGGTGTAGCACTTGGTGCCGTTTCAGGGATAAGTGCCGGGAGGGTCATCAGTGGGGAGGGATGAGAGGACAAGGGAGTTGCGTAGAGAGCAGTCCCTGCGGAAAGCAGGGAGAGGTGGGAAGGGGAAGATGTGCCTCATGGTGGGATCCTGTTGGAGGTAGGGGAAGTTGCAGAGAATGACGTGTTGGATGCAGAGGCTCATGGGGTGGTAGGTGAGGGCAAGGGGAACCCTGTCCCTGTTATGTCGGGTGGGGGGGAAAGGGGTGAGGGCAGATCTACAGGAAATGGAGGAGATGTGGGTGAGGGCAGCATTGATGGTGGTGGAAGGGAAACCCCGGTTACTGAAGAAGGAGGGACACCTCGGAGACACATCAGTGAGACCTGATGCAGATTGGGTGACCGTTTCGTCCAGCACTTTTGCACCGTCCGCCACAAAAGCAATGATCTCCCGGTAGCCACCCACTTCAATTCCACATCCCACTCCCACACTGACATGTCTGTCCACGGCCTCCTCTACTGCCACCTTTGAGGCCAGGCGCAGGTGGGAAGAATAACACCTCATGTTCCGCTTTGGGAGTCTCCAACCTGACGGCCTCAACATGGATTTCTCTAACTTTGGTAACCCCCTCCCCTCTTCCCCTGCTTTTTTTCCTCCTTTGTCTTCCCTCATTCCTGAGGCCCCCTTCCCCCTTCTCTCTCCCCTCCCCCACCCTCATGACCTGCCCATCTATTCCCCACCTCCTTCCCTTTATTCCATGGTCTGCTGTCCTCTCCGACCGGATTCTTTCTTCTTCAGCCCTTTGTCTCTTCCACCTCTCACCTCTCAGCTTCTCACATCTCCACCCCACCTACCTTCCCCCCCCTCACCTGAACTCACCTGTCCCCTGCCTGCGTGTGCTCCTCCCCCTCCCCCCACCTTCTTATTCCGGCTTCTGCCCTCTTCTGATGAGGGGTCTCGGCCCGAAACGTTGACTGTTTATTTCCCTCCACAGATGCTGCCTGACCCGCTGAGTTCCTCCAGCATTTTGTGTGTGTTGCTCCAGATTCCAGTATCTGCAGAATCTCTTGTGCCTCTGGATCCAATTAGCCAGCTCTCACTGGATGTCATGTGCCAAAACTTTACGGACCAGCCTATCATGTGGGACCTTGTCAAATGTCCACCTGGACCCTGCCTTCATCAATCTCTTTTGTTACCTCCTCAAAAAACTTGATCAAATTAGTGAGGCAGGATTCCTCAACACAAAGCCACGCTCGGTCCCTGTACAGAATGTACAGAATGTACAGAAATGTACAGAAATCCAATCCCTTAGAATTTTCCCCAATAATTTCCCTGCCCCACTGACATAAAGAACATCAGCCGTTGTTCACTGGCTGATCCCTTCTGCCCTTCATAAATAAAGGAACAACGTGAGCTATAGTCCAGTCTCCTTGCACCTCACCAGTGGTTAACAAAGATGCAAAAATCTCCATCAGCTATCTCCTCCGTTGGTTCCATGTTGTGGGAATCAAGGGAAGAAAGTGCTTGGGCCCTGGGAGGCATTCCGAGAGACAGGATCTATCTGCACTTGGAAAGACAGGGACTCATTCAGGATAATCAGTGTGGCTGTGTGCATGGCAGATCATGTCTCACAATGTACCTGAGTTGTTAAAAAGGTAACGGAGAGGACTGATGAGGGCAGGGCAGTAGACGTTGTCTATGTGAACTTTAGCAAGGACGAAGTCCCGCATGGGCCTGTGCACATGGGATCCAGGGCGAGTGAGCAAGTTAAATCGGCTTGGGGAAAGACGTCGGAGGGTAGTGGTGGGGGCCTGTGACCAGTGGTGTGCCCCAGGGATCGGTGCTGGGTCCCCTGTTGGTGAAATACACAGACTGAGGATGTGTAGTGGGTATGACTGGTGACACCGTGCATGGTGATGATGGATGTCTCAGGTTACAGCAGGATCCAGGTCAACTGGGAAAGTGAGCAAAGGATTGTCAGGCGCAGTTTAACAGGTTCAGGGTGATTTTGAGAAGTTAAACCAGGGCAGGACTTACACAGCAAATGGAGTCAAAGGGTCTGACCAGCGACCGTGTGACCAGGTCATGTGTGAACAGGTCATGTGTGACCAGGGACTGTGTGATCACATAATGTGTGACCAAGTAATGTGTGACCAGTTAATGTATGACCAGGGACTGTATGACCAGGTCATGTGTAAACATGTAATGTGTCACCTGGTTATGTGTGCCGAGGTCCTGTGTGACCATGCACTCTGTGAGTACACATTAGTATGGACACATACTGGTTTACCAGAGAGTCATTGAGTTACACAGCATGGAAACAGGCCCTGGTTCAGGAAACTGGTTCATGCTGACGATGGTGCCCAGCGGTCTAGTCCCATTTGCCCATGTTTTGCCCATCTGCCCTCCCATCCTTGTCTTTATCCAAATACCTTTGAAATGTTGTTGTTGTACCTGCGTCACCCACTGCCTCTGGCAGCTCCTCACCACCCTCTGGGTGAATATGTTGCTTCTCAGGTCCCCTTTAAATCTTTCATCTCTCATCTTCAATCTATTCCCTCCAGTGTTTAGTTCCCCTTCCCTGGGAAAAAGATTATGTGCGTTCACCCTCTATAATGCTGACGATTTTATTGACACCTCAATAAGGTCATCTCTCAATTTTCTATGCTCCAAGGAATAAAGACCTAGCCTGGCCAACTTGGTATTGGTATTGGTGTTGGTTTATTATTGTCACGTACCGAGGTACAGTGAAAAACTTGTCTTGCATACTGATCGCACAGATCAATTCATTACACAGTGCAGTTACATTGAGTTAGTACAGAGTGCATTGAGGTAGTACAGGTAAAAACAATAACAGTACAGAGTAAAGTGTCACAGCTACAGGGAAAGTGCAGTGCAATAAGGTGCAAGGTCACAACAAGGTAGATCATGAGGTCAGAGTCCATCTCATTGTATAAGGGAACCGTTCAATAGTCTTATCACAGTGGGGTAGAAGCTGTCCTTAAGCCTGGTGGTACGCGCCGTCAGGCTCCTGTGTCTTCTACCCGATGGAAGAGAAGAGAAGAGAGAATATTGAATACAATACTTCTCCCTGTAACTCAGGCCCTCGAGTCCTGGCAACATCCTCGTAAAAAAGGCAGGGCTCAGGGGACTGGCCCCAACACCGACCCTTGCGGAACACCACTAGTAACCGGTAGCCAACTAGAACAGGATCCTTTTATTCCCACCTTTTGCTTTCTGCCAACCAGTCAATGCTCCACCCGTTCCAATATCCTACCTGTAATTCCATGAGCTCTCATCTTACTAATCAGTCTCTTGGGCAGCACCTTGTCGAAGGCCTTTTGAAAGTCGAAATACACAACATCCACAGCTTCTCCCTTATCCACCCTATCTGAGATTTCCTCAAAAACCTCCAATAGGTTGGTCAGGCAGGATCTTCCCTTCACAAAACCATGCTGGCTTGGACCTATCTTGCCTTGCACCTCTAGGTATTCCATAACCTCATCCTTGAGGATCGATTCTAATAACTTTCCCACCACCAACGTCAGACTAATAGGTCTGTAATTTCCTTTATGCTGCCTCCCACCTTTCTTATACAGCAGAACTATATCTGAGACCCTCCAGTCCTCCAGAACCATGCCGGAGTCTATCGATTCCTGGAAAATTATCACCAGTACTTCTGCAGTCTCTAAAGCCACCTCCTTCAGAACCCAGGGATGCACCTCATCCGGTCTGGGAGACTTATCAGTCTTTAGTCCGTTTAGTTTTCCTGGCACCTTCTCTCTAGTAATCTTAACTGAACTCAGTTCCATTCCTTGAGACCCCTGACTATCTGGTATATTGCTGATGTCCTCCACAGTAAAGACCGATGCAAAATACTCATTTAGTTCCTCTGCCATCTCTTTATCATCCATTATAATCTCTCCTGCACCATTATCGATTGGTCCTATATCAACCCGTGTCTCTCTTTTACTCTTCATATATTTAAAAAAACCCTTAGTATCCTTTTGAATGTTATCTGCCAACTTCCTTTCATAATTCATCTTTTCTTTCCTAATGACCTTCTTAGTTTCTTTCCGCAGGTTTTTAAAAGTTTTCCCACTAATTCTTGCTTCCTTGTATGCCCTCCCATTTGCTCTTATTTTAGCCTTCACATCTCTCGTTATCCACATTTGTGCCTTTTTTCCATTCAAACCCTTTTTTCTCGGAATATATCTATCCTGCATTTTCCTTATTTCTCGTAGAAATTCTATCCATTTCTGCTCCGCCGTCCCTCCAGCCAGCTTACTCTTCCAATCAATTTGGGCCAGTTCCTCTCTCATACCACTGTAATTTCCTTTGTTCCGCTCAAATATCAATACACCAGTTACCAGCTTCTCCTTCTCAAATTTGAAACTGAACTCAATCATATTGTGATCACTAGTTTCGAATGGTTCCTTTAACCTTTAGTTCCTTAATCACCTCTGGATCGTTACGCAGCACCCAATCCAAAACAGCCGATCCCCTGGTGGGCTCATCAACAAGTTGCTCCAAAATGCCATCCCGTAGACATTCCACAAACTCACTCTCCTGAGATCTACTGCCTTGCTGGATTTCCCAGTCCACCTTCATGTTAAAATCCCCCATAATTATCTTCACGTTGTCACTCTGGCATGCTTTTTCTACTTCAAACTGCAACTTATCGTCCACTTCCTGACTGCTATTAGGGGGCCTATATATAACTTCTACTATTGTCCTTTTACCCTTGCTATTTCTTAGCTCCACCCATAAGGATTCCGCCTCTTCTGACCCAATGCCCTTCCTTTCTATTGATTTTATATCATTACTAACCATTATGGCCACACCACCCCCCCTGCCTACCCGCCTATCCTTCCTATACACTGTGTACCCCTGGACATTCAGTTCCCAATCAGATCCGTCATAAAGCCATGACTCGGTGATTGCCACAATGTCGTATTTATTAACCTGTAGTTGTGCCACTAGGTCATCTACTTTATTCCTAATGCTACGTGCATTTAAATATAGTACATTTAGTCCAGTATCTGCTACTGATTTTGTTGTACTTCTATTGTTCAGCAAATTATCCTGACTTCTCACCTGCCCGTCCTTCTTACCATCCTCACTGCACACTGTTTTGGACTTGTTTCTATAAACCTCCTCCTCTACCTTAACATTTTGTATCCTAACATCCTGGTTTCCATCCCCCTGCCAGATTAGTTTAAACCCTCCTCAACAGCTAAATTAAATATTCCCGCCAGGATATTGGACCCTTTGGAGTTTAGGTGTAACCCATCCTTAGTGAATAGGTCATGCCTCCCCCAAAGAAGGTCCCAATGATCCAGAAATTTGAAGGCCTGCCCCCTGCACCAGTCACTCAGCCACGCATTCATCTGCCAGAGCTTTCTATTCTAACTTCCATTAGCACGTGGCACAGGTAGTAATCCTGAGATTACTACCCTTGAGGTCCTACTTCTCAACTTTCTCCCTAACGCCTTGTATTCCTCCTTCAGGACCTCTTCTCTTTTTCTACCTATGTCATTGGTACCTACATGTACCAAGACTTCTGGCTGATCACCCTCTCCCCTCAGAATATTCTGGACCTGGTCAGTGACATCCCGTACCCTGGCACCAGGGAGGCGACACACCATCTGAGATTCATTGTCGGGTTCACAGAATCTGTTATCCGTTCTCCTCACTATAGAATCCCCAATAACCACTGCATTTCACTTCCTCCGCTGGACCACAGCACCAGGCACGGTGCCAAGGTCCTGGTTGCTGTGGTCTTCCTCTGTCAGGTCATCCTCTCCAACAGAATCTAAAACGAGATACAGATTTTCGAGGGGGACTGCCACAGAGGTACTGTCTACAAACTCTTTATAACTTCTGTCTATCTCTTGCTGACTCTCCCTAATCAGCTGAAGGTCACTGAGCAGCTGCTGCAGACTCTCAACACGTTCCTTGAGGAGCTGCATCTCGATGCACTTTGCGCAGATGTAGTCATCGGGGAGGCTGGTAGTCTCTCAGGGTCCCCACATCTGGCACTCCAAAGATAAGACCAACCCCAGATGCATACTGCTATGGCACTGTCCAATACTATACTACTGAGCTAAATAAACCAGTGACTTACCCCTGCTCCATAACTCTTGCCTCTTACCTGGTCTCGCCAAAGCCCGTTGAGCCAAAGCCCAAGCCACTCACTCAGCTGCCTGCTCTAACGCTGCCCGCCGGATATAGAAGTCTTCTTTTTAAATGACCCGCGCGCTTCCAAGTGACGTCACGCGCCTGCGCAGTCACTCGCCGCTATCCCGAATGCTAAGGAGAAAAGAGAAAAAAAACACTCGCTCTTCATTAATTTCCAGCTCTCTCCGCTCTCTCGCCGCCGAAATTTTGAGGCGCACTGATAAAGTGAAGCCTTTTTCCCAGGGTAGGGAAATGTAAAACTAGTGGACAACGATTTAAAGTGAGAGGGGAAGATTTAAAGGGGAGCTGAGGGGCAAGTTTTTCACACAGAGGGTGGTGGGTGTATGGAACGAGCTGCCAGAGGAAATGGTAGGGGCAGGTACAAATGCAACATTTGAAAGACATTTGGATGGGTATGTGGATAAGAAAGGTTTAGAGAGGTAAGGGCCAAGTGGGAAGCACCTTGGCCAGCATGGAGGAGATGGGCTGAAGGGCCTGTTTCCATGTTGTACAACTCTGTGTCTGGTGTCTTGGGGTGGGGGGGGAGGAACCTTTCCCACAGTTTAGTCAAACAACAGCCTGCCTTGACGACAACAAGTAGACCCCTCCACCTCTGGGTGTGTTCTGCCCCGCCAACAGACAGATGCATGAGCAGAGGTATCTCTGTGGTGTACAGGTGTGGGGGGGGGGGGGGGGGGGGGGGGGGGGGGGGGCGGGGATCTGGATGCCTTCAACGTTGGCTCCACGCCTGAAAAGTGTCACGGCATCAGGTTAAACAGGCAAAACAACTTCATCCTCCCTCAGCAGCTGAATCAGTGCTCTCCGTGTTGATTGACAAGTGGAAGAAGCATTGAAAGTACCAAGAGCACAAAATGTACTCTGGAGGCAGCAAAACTGACTGGCTGAAGGTTCACTCACTGCCAGACTGGGGACTCCAGCTGTCACTGAGTGAACCAACACCACCGATAATCCTACTTGACTCTGTCCTCACCCGTCTACCTGGGACACCGGCGTCGGTCTGTGGCAGCTTTGGTGGACGTGATCACAAACGTTCTTCTGGAGACCGATGATACCTTCCATCCTGAGGTGACAAAGTAGTGAAGCTGTAGACCAGAGCACACAGGGTCACCGGACTGTCACAGCTCCACTCTCGTCCACACAAGGTTCCCTTTCATCCTTTTGTCCACTGAAAACCTTTTGAACTCCACCTTAAAATATTCAAAGGTTCTTCCTCCACCGGTGCTTGAGGAGGATAATTCCAAATGCTCATGACCCCTTCTTTCTAAATAGGCCTTTAGTTCCAGTGCACACTGACCAGAGCTCTGAACTCTCTGGCCATTAATGTGATAAGATGCTTCCTTTTTATTCTTGCTGCCAAAGTGTACAATTCCATACCTTCCCACACTGCACTCCACCTGCCAGATCTTTGCCCACTCACTGAACCTGTCTGTATCTCTTTTTTTCCTCTTTAATACTTGTTTTTCTACCTACCGTTGTGCCATCGGCAACCGTACCTTCAGTGACTCCATCCACGTCACTCGTGTACGTTGTAGCTTGAGGCCCTCACATTGTAACCCCTGTGACAAACACTTATCCTACCTTACCAACCAAGAAAGGCCCTCTTTCACCTGCTTCCTGCTTCCTGTTAGCCAGCCATTCATCTCTCCATGTGCTACAACACCAGCCTGTGTTTACTTCCATAGCCTTTGATGCACCACCCTTATCAATTGCCTTATGGGAACATAAATATGTCCACTGGTTCCCCTCTAACCAGAACACGTTATATTTTCAAAGAATTTGAATCAATTGATCCTTTCACAAAACGATATGGACTTCCTCTGATTATCTTGAATTATCCTCAGTGTCTCTTGTAACCTCTTTAATAATGGCTTTGAATACGTTGTCTGTTGTCTGAAGCTAACTAACCAGTAGGTTCCTGCTTTATGTCTCCCTCCCTCTTTGGAAAAAGGAATTACATTTTCTAACTTTTTTATATTCAGTCCAATCTTCGGACCTGCCACCCGTCTGTGCCCCACTCTGGCTGCTCTTTGATACGACCTTAAACTGCATAAACCAATCACGGATGGTGAGTTCTTCCCTTGGAATTTCTCTTCATTGTTAGTCAGATTGTCACACAGCACAGAAACAGGCCCTTCAGCCCACTGAGTCCATACGGACCATCAAGAACCCATCTACACTAACCCCGGGTTGATGCTCCCCACTTTCATTAGCCTGATTTTTCTCTGCACAGATGCTGCCTGAGTGTCTGTTTTGGTACCAGGTACGTGAGGCCGGAGAACCCCCCTCCCTGCAAGTTATTTCTTTCTGCATAATTATCCACTCCATTCCGAATGCTGTCATGGATCCACTACGAATCCTGGCAGTGCATTCCAGACTCTGACCTCTCGCTGTGCAAGACATTTTTCCGCCTATCATTTTTGGTTCATTCGTTAGTCACCATCTTTGTTTGTTCCCTGGTTGTTTCCCCTTCAACCAACGACCCTTCAACAGTTTCTCTGTGTCCCTTCTGTCAGCCCTTCCTCATTTAGCAGATTTCCCCCTTCCGACCCAAGGCGCACAATCCCAACTTCTCCAATCTACCCACGAGGGACCCTCATATTGGAATCTTTTTCATAAATCTCATCTCCAGCCTTTCTAAACCCTTAATATCCTAAATTTCAAGACAGCTATGGATAAGGATAAGTATGCACACAGGAGAGTATTGAACTGCAGCAGGGCAAGCGACGAGACTATCAGGTAGGAACTAGGGAGAGTGAATTGGGAAAAGTTGTTTTTGGGCAAGTCCACATCTGACATGTGGAGGGTGTTTAAAGACCAACTGCACAGGGTACAGGACAGGGATGTCCCAGTGAGGAGGACGGACAAGGTTGGCAAGGGAAGGGAACCTTGGATGTTGAGGGAATCAAAATCAAGCAGGGCCCTTGAGGATTATAAAGAAGCTGGAAAAGAACTCAAGAAGGAAATTAGGAGAGCCAGGAGGGGCCATGAAAAAGCTTTGGCAAGTCAGATTAAAGGCATTCTATACATACATCAAGAGCAAGAGGATAACTAGGGAGAGGGTAGAATAAAGGAGGGAACTTGTGCTTGGAGGTGGAGGATGTGGGCGAGGTCCTAAGTGAGTACTTTGGGTTGGTATTTACCAAGGAGAAGGACGTGGAGGGTAGTGAGATCAACGTGGAGCGTGCTAACGTGCTAGGGCATTCTGAGATAAAGAAGGAGGTATTTATTTCTTGAAAGGAAATGAGGGGCAACCTCATAGAAGTGTTTAAAATTATGAGAGGGAACAATAAGGTGGACGGTGACAGTCTTTTCCCCAGAGTAGGGGAGTCCAAAACTAGGGGGCAGAGGTTTAGGGTGAGAGGGGAAAGATCTTAAAGGGACCTGAGGGGCAACTTTTTCATGCAGACGGTGGTGAGTATGTGGAACAGGCTGCCAGAGGAAGTGGGTGAGGCAGGTACAATGGTATAACTTAAGAAGCACTTGGAGGGGCGGGGCTTCGAGGGAGATGGGCTGAATCCAGGAAATTGGGACTAACTGGGTGGACAACGTGGTCGTCATGGACTGGTTGGGCCGAAGGGCCTGTGTCCCTGTTGTTTCACTCTATGGCTTTATGACTCTAATATTGAGTCCCTTGAAGAATGTTAAGGTGGATAAGTCCCCAGGTCCTGATGGGATATGCCCCAAGTTATGGAGAAAGGCAAGAAATGAGCTTGCTGGGGCCTTGACCAAGATCTTCATGTCCTCTCCAGCCACAGGTGACATCCCAAAGGACTAGAGAGTAGCTAATGTTGTTCTGTTGTTCAAGAAGGGAAATAAGGATAATCCTGGAAATTATAGACCGGTGAGTCAGTGGCAGGGAAGCTATTGGAGAGGATTCTTAGGGATAGGATTCATGAGCATTTGGAAAGTTACCGGGTTTTTGTTTGGGGCAGGTCAGGCCTCACTAACTTGATTGAGTTTTTCGAGGAGGTGACGAAGGTGATTGATGAAGGTAGAGCTGTGGATGTTCTCTACGTGGATTTTAGTAAGGTGTTGAACAAGGTCCCTCATGGGAGGCTCATCCAGAAGATTAAGGTGCACGGGATCCACGGTGACTTGGCCGTTTGAATTCAGAAATGGCTTGTCCATAGGGTAGTGGTTGATGGGACTTATTCTGGCTGGAGGTCCGTGACTAGTGGTGTTCCACAGGGATCTGTACCGGGACCTCTGCTGTTTGTGATATATATGAATGTCCTGGATGAAAATGGGGATGGGTGGGTTAATAGGTTTGCAGATAGCACAAAGTGTTGTGAGTAGTCAAAGGACACAGCAGGATACAGATCACCTGCAGATATGGGCGGAGAAATGGCAGATGGAGTTTAATCCGGACAGATGTGAGGTGTTGCACCTTGGGAGATCAAATGTAAAGGGAGATGCACAGTTAATGGCAGGACCCTTAACAGCAGTGATGTGCAGAGGGATCTTGGGGCCCAAGTCCATAGCTCCCTGAAAGTGTCTGCACAGGTTAATAGGGTGGTAAAGAAGGTGTACGGCAGGCTTGACTTTATCAGTCGAGGCACTGAGTTCAAGAGTCGGGAGGTTATGTTGCAGCTTTATAAAGCTCTGGTTAGGCTGCATCTGGAATATTGCATTCAGTTCTGGTCACTCCCGTTATAGGAAGGATGTGGAGGATGCTGCCTGGATTAGAGGCCATGTTCTATCAAGAGAGGATATGGTTGTTTTCTCTGGAGCAGCAGAGGCTGAGAGGAGACCTGATGGAAGTTTATAAGATTAAGAGAGGCATAGGTAGAGCAAACAGATGGCATCTTTTTCTCAGGGTTGAAATGTCTAATACCAGAGGACATGCATTTAAGGTGAGAGGGGGAAGTTCAAAGGAGATGAGTGGGGCAAGTTTTTACACAGAGAGTGGTGGGTGCCTGGAATGCGCTGCCAGGGGTGGGGGTGGAGGCAGGTACAAGAGAGGTGTTTAAGAGGCTCTTAGATAGGCACGTGTTACGGGCTAGGTTACTATTGGTGAATGTCCCTTTAAGATAGAGCACAGTAGTGTGTGTGTGTGTGTGTGTGTGTGTGTGTGTGTGTGTGTGTGTGTGTGTGTGTGTGTGTGTGTGTGTGTGTGTGGTGTGATGACGACAACATAAGATAAGGATGTAATGACGTTTTTGGAGCAGTCAGTCGGATCAGTCGGAGAGAGAGAGAGACAGACAGACAGACAGACAGACAGACAGACCAGCCTGCTAGTCTCTGTATCAATGGATGAAGAACAATAACTGTGTCTGTCACTACAATCCACGGATGGATTTTTGGAATAATCCAGTGGAATCCACTTTGTCGTTAACCTGTAGAAGGGAATAGGTATTTGTGTGGACGGCCACGATTCGAGTGCCGTTCGGGGTGGCAGATGCTTCGGAACAAAGCAGTGCTGCTTAGACACTGAGGTGTCGTGTGGGTTCCATCGTGGAACATTTGGATTTCGTAATTTCTCTCTATTCTCTCTCTACGTCTTGTCTTCAGTCAATGGTGGTTTTGCAGAAGCCTTTGCTCACGTTTCACCTTATGGCTGCTGAGCTGAACTTTGAGAACTATTCCTGGACTTGGAGTTTGGGAATTTGCCCCACACACACTTCAAGTTTAGTTTTTACGGTTAATGATCTAACATGTTTATTTCTAACATTCTAACATTTTTACTTTTATCGTTTTTCTTATTATCATAAGTAGTGATTAATAAAATAGTTTCTAACACTGATACATGACTCGGTGTGTTCCTTTGTTGCTGGTATGTGAGACGGAATGTGCAGGGAATGGAGGAATATGGATATTGTGCAGGCAGAAGGGATCAGTTTAATTTGGCATCATTTGTTTAGTTATTTCAGCACAAAAGTGTGGGCCGAAGGGCCTGTTCCTATGCTGTACTGTTCTATGTTCCATCTTTCCTAACGTGTGAGGTCCAGAACTGAACACAAGTTATGACCAAACCACTGTTTTGTAAACCCAGCAAACATCTGTGTGGCTGTCAGAGTGCAGAGTAGCAGATGATGATATTTAAATATGTTTTTATAAGTGGGAGATCTTTGTCTTTGGACAATTACAGCCTCTTGCTCATTTTTCAGGATCTGTGAAAAATATGCCCAAACCATGCGTCACCGTTTTGTCTGCAGTTTATTGTGGCACCTGTAGGTGGTGACCTTGTCAATTCCATTGAAATTATAATTTCCAATAAGCAAAGGAGTGGGATCTTGTTTTGCAAAAATCACACAGAAAGTCATTTTCACTCCGGTCAGTTCCCACCGTTTCCCTGGCCCAGTGATCACTGCTTCAACGATGCGGCAGATCCCACAGGAGCTGCACACGTCCTACGTCACAGCACGTGTGCAGCAGGTCACAGCAGGAGCTGCTCGGGTCCTAAGTGACACAATGTGTGTGGCAGATCGCAGCAGGAGCTGCATGGGTCCTACTTGACAGGATGTGTGCAGCAGGTCAGAACAGGAACTGCACAGGTCCTACGTCACAGCATGTGTGCAACCGGTCGCAGCAGGAGCTGCATGAGTTCCACATCACAACTTTGCTTTTAAAATATTTTTGTTTAATGAACAAATTTTTGTGGGTGACCCAAGTGGGTGTGAGCTTTACACAGTATATGTTTAGCGAAACAAAAATGTTAAAATTCATTGTCGAGGCAATTCTATCCACATTCTCGTTGGCCAGGAGTTCATCCACTGATGCCTTCCACTAGAAGCAGCAAGAACACTGTGAGACTGGTTTTGTTGAAACAAAGGGATGGTGCAGCAATGAACAATGTCTGTGAAACACCAATGACATGGGCAGTGTTGAGATGTTTAGACCATGTAAATGAGTAGCTGATGCTAGGGAACAATGCCTCGGGAGTCTGACGTCACCTTCACAACTTGATCTGCATTTCGGTGAAGTACTTTCATAGGATGTGGGCAACCACCATTCGTTACCCATCCCCTGCTGTCCTTGAGCAGGTACTGGTGAGCCGTCATGAACAACTGCGGTCCTCCCACAGAGCCGTATGGTGGGCAGGATAATGGTGGGATTGAGAGCAGTGAGATCGTTCCCATGTACTCGTTGTCCTTGTTCTTCTGGGTGGTAGACGGTGGAGTGTTGGGAGCTCCTGTCCTGGATGTTGTTGTGGTGCATATTTTCGATGCTGCACGCTGGCACCATGGTGTGCCAGTGCCGGAGGGAATGAGTGGTGAATGGGGTCATGATCAAGTGGACTGTTTTGTCCTGGCTGATGTCAAGTCTGAGTATTGTTGGAGCTGGAATTATCCAGGCAAGTGAAAGATATTCCTTCACAATCTTCAAATCCACTCACAGCTCCTCAACAAATGAACCAAGCTACTACTGCCTGTATCAAGAGCTAGACAGCATTAAGGGAAGAGCTGATAAAAGCAGGTGACACCTGTGCCACAAAAGTGTCAGCAATGACCATCTCCAACAAGCAAGAGTTTAACCACTTGCGCTTCATACTCAGTGGCACTACCATCACCCTGTCTGCACTTCCTGGAGCTCCCATGTCATTCAGCCGTTCGCCACCACATGCACCTGACCACCTCCTTACCCTGTCTCATCTGACACCTCATGTATTCATATACCTGACCCTTACAATCCCTGCTTCTTCATTCTCCAATGCCCCATTTAGGCTGCTCTGTTAGAGTAGATCACATGGCATTCAGGGGGAGCTGGCAAACTGGATACAGAACTGGCTGGATGGTGGGAAACAGGGTGGTGGTGGAAGGATGCTTCTCAGACTGGAGGTCTGTCACTAGTGGTGTGCCCCGGGTGCAGTGCTGGGCCCATTGTCATTTGCCATCTATATTAACAACTTGGATGAGGAATGGTTAGTAAGTTTGCAGGTGACACTGAAATAGGTGACGTCGGAGACCGTGAAGAGGAATGTCAAGAATTGCAGCAGGACCTTGATGGGCTGGGAAGGTGGGCAGAGGAGTAGCAAAAGGGGATTTAATTCACATCAGTGCAATGTGTTATATTTTGGAAGGAGAAATCAAGGCCGGAATTTTCTATTGAAGGGAAGGGCCCTGGGTACTACAGAGGGACCTTGGAGTACAGGTGCATAGTTCCCTTAAAGTGGAGTCACAGGTAGACAGAGCAGTGGAGAAGGATTTTGGCCTTCATCAGTCAGGGCACTGAACATAGAAGTTGGGAGGTTATGTTTTGATTGTACAAGACGTTGGTGAGGCCACACTTGGAGTATTGTGCTCAGTTTTGGTCACCCTGTCATAAGAAGGATGTGATTAAACTGGAAAAAGTGCAAAAAATATTTACAAGGATGTTGCCGGGACCTGAGGGACTGAGTTACAGGGAGAGGCTGGACAGGCTGGGTCTTGAAGCATAGAAGGGGTGATCCCACAGAGATATATAAAATCGTGAGGGGCATATATAGGGGGAGCGGTCTTTTTTCCTGGGTTGAGGAATTGAAAACCAGAGGACAGAGTTTTACGGTTAGAGGTGAAAGGTTTAGTAAGAATCTGAGGGGCAACATTTTTACCCAGCGGGAGGTAGATACATGGAACCAGCTGCCAGAGGGAGTGGGTGAGGCAGGTACATCAGATACATTGAAGAAGTATGTGGACAGGTACATGGATGACAAGAGTTGAGAGGGACATGGGCCAAGTGCTGGGAAATGGGATTAGCTCGAATATACATCTTGGTCGGCATGGACACATGTGGCCCGAAGGGCCTTTTTCTGTGCTGTACAACTCTGTGACTCTATGACACCCTTCGTCAGCAGGGGTGGGGAGGAGCGGGGGTGTTGGTGGCTTTTATTGCAGATGAGAGGCCAGTTCTATTGCGGTCAACACTAGGTTCCTGCTGAGTCAGAGCAGGGGTGGAGGTCTCACACCTTCCCAGCCCAGTCCATGATCATTGGTCGTCTACGTTTACTGAATGTTTCGATATCGTGAGAGTAATTTTGATCTTTGACAAAGGCATAAATTGGGCAGATCAACCGACTGTTCCACATCACATCTAACATTCATTCCGACTGAAGTTTGGTTGAATTTTTCTTTTCACTTGCCTCGAGGTTCATACCTGGTCAGTCGCATGAAGCCCGTTATGTCGCAGTGTTAGGCCCTGATAACTGGTGCTGGATCCCAATCATCCGTGTGGTGTAATTGCTGGTCTCTCTGTGTGTCAGTTACCCAGGTAGTGGAAGCGGGGAGATAGGTGTGAGGAACCATCAGTGGCAGGAGGACAGCAGTTTGTGAGACAAGTGTCAGATTCACGTTCGGCTGCAGAGGGAGCTGGACAGATGTCAACGTCTAAAGGTTCAAAGTACTGAGAGTGATTCTGGCCAGGCACTCGATACATAACGGAGATTATAAACTGGTGTTGTGTTATAAAACCGCAAGTTAAAAATGAATAAACTAACTATAGTGTAAGAAAGATGACCAGGTGATTGGCTTCATTTAGCACTTGGAATAATAATTTGTCTCTAATATTTGATAACGAGACGAGCTGTTCAGACCATTAATCTCACCCTTCAGCAGAAGCCAACATTACCCGAGTTAGGGTGGATTGTGGCATTGTACATCACAGAATGGATTTGGTTTTATCTAAGGTAGGCTCACAACAAAGTTCAGATGGAGTCAGGGAATAGGAGCAGAAAGGACAGGCACAGAGCAGGACGTAAAGTGTTGTGATTAAAGGCATGGATTGCCAAATGGTGGAAAACTGTGTTTCCGCAGGGACCAATGTCACCCTGATTTACATCAATGGTTCAGATTCAGTATTCAGCAGATTCAATTCCAAATGTGTGGATGGCACCGGCAGGAGCAACGTAAAGGGCGACATTAATAGACAAACAGAGCAAATGCACGACCAGAAATGACCCAACAAAAGTGTGAGTGAGGTGTTACACTTTGAGAGGAAAAGCTGAGAAGCTGTAAGTTGTTCATGCTGACTCCAAACCTCTTGGCCGTGTCTAACTGGCCTGAGGCGCAGAGAGAGCCATGGTTGTAGAATCACCAGCTCATGAACACGGTTCAGGCTAATAAAGCCATTAAAAATAAAACAATAGAATTAATTTCCAAAGGGGTGGAGTTAAGCAGTAAAGAATGTATAACAAGCTTGTACTGAATTATGAGCATTGTGAGTGGACCTTAACTCTACATTGTAAAAGGGATAGAACAGGTGCAGAGAAAGTCAGAAGTCATTGTTTTTAGGAGGATACCAGAAGTGAACAGGTAAACCTGTCGGGAAAATTAAACAGGGCGGGGCTCTTCCCTGTTGGACACAGAAGGCTGAGAGAAAACCTTAAGTTAAGATTATGAAAGTGTTTGACACTGTTGGTGCAGAACACATCTTTCCAGTTGTAGCTGAGACCAGAACCATTGATGTAGGTTGCAGCAGGAAAGTCAGGAGAAATTACTCAGGGAGGGGGCAGAACGGGAATTTCTCTTCCACTGAGAGCAGCTGAGGTGAGTATCACAAATACACCCCAGGTTACCCAGATAAACACACAAAAGGGGACGGAACACCAAGATACAGCGAGGGGTTTGATGGAGATGGGGGGAGGGAGCTGGTGTGGGTCACAAACAACAGCAAGTGGCCTGTTTCTGTGCTGGGGGAAAAGCTAGATCAACATACAAATAATTTCCAGTCATTACACTTTCCTCCCCAGTACTTCTTGCCCTGTCTTACAGTATCAGTTATGAGCATGCCTTTTGCGAACATGCCCTCATGTCTTCTGTCCTGCAGGGAAGTCGAACTTGAGATGCTGCTCAGGATCATCCATTTCCATTTCCGACACTGGGAAAAGTTCTGCCATCTTTGCAAGTTGACAGGGTTCAGGGCCATGGAGCTGCCGAGGTTTGTGCCCGCCCCATGTCCCGGATTTTGCAGAGATGAGCCAGAAACCGGACTGAATGCAAAGCTGTGACAGAGCAGCAGCAGACAGACAAAGCTCAAAGTCCAGACCTTGTGGGCAAGCTTCACTCATACCAAACTATCTCATGTTATCCATCCTCAAAGAAGTCCTCATTCTAGAGAAAAGGAACATCATATATTTTTGCAGTTCTTAACACTGCAAAACAAGGAAAACTGCAACTCCCACAGGCGTAAAAGGTTTGCTGTTGTTTCAGTATGGAATGTGAAGAATTGGCAAATGTCTAATCAGTACAACAGCTACAGGAAGACAGTGTGAGTGTCTGTTTCCATCTACGCAGGCCTTGGCAGATTAACCTTAAAACACAGGTTCCTTTTTCCTCTCCAGAACAGGCTACAGGAATCAGCGATTTATTAAAAAAGGATCGACAGAAGAATAGGGTGGGTTAAACGGAAGCAGCTGCTGGCGGAGATTGGATAACATTCTGACCCATTGCTCGGAGCCGCACTCAGACAACTGCTCCCTGATAAGCATCAACGTGCTTTCCCAGCATTATACTGAGCTCACGCGGCTGGCATTCCTGTTGAGGCCAGGGTGTAAAATTACCAATAGCTGGCACCCATCTTCATCAGTGACTCTTCCTGATTGTTCTCAGGACCTTATCAATAAACACCCAGCTGCAGAGAGCTTCGATACAGATGAAATTATCGGCAAAAGCCGACACTCAGGCAGCGATGGGGTCAGTTTGTTTAATTTTAGGAACACAGACATTTAGGAAAGGAGGAGCCCATCTCGCCCTTTGACCCTATTCCACCATTCGATGAGATCACGGCTGACCTGTGACCCATTTTCACAGACCCACCTTTGTCACATGTCCCCGAATATCTTTGGTCAATGAAACTCCGTTCCGATTTTAATTTAATGATTGACCCAACATCAAATGTCATTGTCATTTCGAACCTCCAACATCTTAGGTGGAAAGAAATGTTCATGATCGTTTCTCTCCCAACAGCTGTAAAGAGAGGCTGCACAGGCTGGGGTTGTTTTCTCTGCAGCAGAGCCTGAGCTGTACAAAGTGATGATGGGTTAGATCGGGGAGGAAGCACAAATCTTTGTCCGTCTCCCCGATCTAACCTATCGATAATTGGGAAAAACTTGGTCATCAGGTGTGAGGTGCTCTCAGGGCTGCTGTACCTGGCACAGGTGTGGCCTGTTCCTCGCTCCTCTGGCTTGGGAATCACCCGGGCCGTCTTCCGGTTCATCTGGGGATCCAAGGTGGAGCGGGTCCGATGGGCCACCATGCACAAGTCCCTGGACAATGGGGGTAAAGGTGTCTCCAGTGTCGCCCTCATCCTGATGACCACCTTCGTCTGTGGCTGCGTCAGGCTGTGCGTGGAACCCAAGTACGTGGGCACCAAGTGTCACCACGTACCGAGGTTCTACCTGTCCCTGCTGTTGCGAAGGATGGGCCTGGCCCCGTGGCCACACAGCATCCCAGTCAGCTGGACGCTGCCGTGTTACCTGTCCTTCGTGGAAAAGTTCTTCCAGACCAACACCTTTGACCACAAGTCCATCAGGCAGTGGTCAGCACGGAACATCCTGCAGGCACTGCAGGAGAAGGACTCAACGGATACTGTGGGGTGGTTCCCTGAGCAGACTGTCCAGACCAGCCGGCAGAAGGTCTCATCGCCAGAACTCACTAACAAGCACCAAGACCTCGCTTGGCTGGCGGTGAGAGGGGCCTTCCCAGTCAGATCCTTCCTGTATGGTTGGAACCTCACTCCCAGCGCGCGCTGCCCCCGGGAGGACTGCGCTGGGGACGAGATGGTCGCCCACCTCTTTGCGGGCTGTGGGTTTGTGAGGAGGGTGTGGTGAAAGATGCAAGGGTCCTTGTCACGGTTCATCCCCAGCAGCAGCGTAACAGAGGATTCTCTGATCTACAGGCTGTTCCCGGGGACGCACACAGAGACGGACATCAACTGCTGCTGTAAGGTCATCAACTCGGTGAAAGACGCCCTTTGGTCTGCCCGAAACTTGTTTGTCTTCCAGCACTGCGAGATGTCCGTAGGGGAATGCTGCCGGCTGGCACATTCCAGGCTGCAGGAGTACGTGCTGAGGGACGCACTGAAGCTGGGTGCAGCCAATGCAAGGGCTTGGTGGGGAAGGACTACAGTTTAGGGTTCTTCTGCCACTGGAGAAGGAGGGGCGGGGGCAGACGAGAAAGCCCCTAAATATTGTAAATACGGGACCGGGTAGCTTCCAGGGAGCCACACGTGTGGCATCGGTGCTGTTTTCTATATAAAAAGGTAACACTAATGAATGATCTGTACACGAATGTAAAGGTTTGCACTGTTTTGTAATTGTATATAGTTTGTCTTTTATTATGAATAAAGTTTATTTTGTAAAAGACAAAGCACAAATCTTTGTCCCATCGTGGGGGTGTCTAAGACAAGAGGGCACAGTTGGAGGTGAGGGGTAGGAGGTTTAGGGGGTATCCGAGGGAAAGGTTTTTCACACAGAGTGTGGTTACAATCTGGAGCACACAGCCTGAGGGGGTGGTGGGGGGGAGAGACTCCCACAACGTTTGGACAAGTACTTAAATCGCCAAGGCTATGGACCTAACGTGTGTAATTGAGATTAGTGCAAGAAGGTGCAATGGGCAGCATGAATATGGTGGTCAGAAGGTCCTGTTTCTGTGCTGGATGACTCTGTGGCACACAATGTTTTCACTGCCACTGTCCATGTACCCGGTAAATCCGCACCGCACTCCCTGCAAAGCTGATGTATTCTCCCTAAGGCATGCTGCCCAGACTGAATGCAGTGCACGGTGTGTGGTGTAGCCAAGGCTTTGCATGTCTGTCACGTTGCTTCCACATCCTCTGATTCCAGGCATTGATATAAAGGCAACAGTTTTGATTATTTTTGATGATGTGTAAACATGGACACAAGAATCTCTTATTGTAGTCTTGACGAACATTAGACTCAGTCTGGGATCAGGACTGGAAGCCTTGTTGTGGTTCTGACAGGGAATATTCAACGACGGGTGTCCAGTGATGGAGGGCAGTGGAAACCCCCTTCACCGGATTGTTGGACACAAAGAAGCCAACAACCTGAAGCAACTAAACTGCGAGGGGAGAAGGAAGGGAGGGGGAGGGAGAAGAAGGGGAGGGTGAGGGGAGAGGGAGGGGAGGAGGAGGGGAGAGGGAGGGGAGGGTGAGGGGAGAGGGAGGGGAGGAGGAGGGGAGAGGGAGGGGAGGGTGAGGGGAGAGGGAGGGGAGAAGGAGGGGAGAGGGAGGGGACGGTGAGGGAAGAGGGAGGGGAGGAGGAGGGGAGAGGGAGGGGAGAGGGAGGGGAGGAGGAGGGGAGAGGGAGGGGAGGGTGAGGGGAGAGGGAGGGGAGGAGGAGGGGAGAGGGAGGGGAGGAGGAGGGGAGAGGGAGGGGAGGGTGAGGGGAGAGGGAGGGGAGGAGGAGGGGAGAGGGAGGGGAGGAGGAGGGGAGAGGGAGGAGAGGGTGAGGGGAGAGGGAGGGGAGGGTGAGGGGAGGAGGAGGGGAGGAGGAGGGGAGAGGGAGGGGAGGAGGAGGGGAGAGGGAGGGGAGGGTGAGGGGAGAGGGAGGGGAGGAGGAGGGGAGAGGGAGGGGAGGAGGAGGGGAGAGGGAGGGGAGGGTGAGGGGAGAGGGAGGGGAGGAGGAGGGGAGGAAGGGGAGGGTGAGGGGAGAGGGAGGGGAGGGTGAGGGGAGGAGGAGGGGAGGAGGAGGGGAGAGGGAGGGGAGGGTGAGGGGAGGGAGGGGAGGAGGAGGGGAGAGGGAGGGGAGGGTGAGGGGAGAGGGAGGGGAGAAGGAGGGGAGAGGGAGGGGAGGGTGAGGGAAGGAGGAGGGGAGGAGGAGGGGAGAGGGAGGGGAGGGTGAGGGGAGAGGGAGGGGAGGGTGAGGGGAGGAGGAGGGGAGAGGGAGGGGAGGGTGAGGGGAGAGGGAGGGGAGGAGGAGGGGAGAGGGAGGGGAGGGTGAGGGGAGGAGGAGGGGAGAGGGAGGGGAGGGTGAGGGGAGAGGGAGGGGAGGAGGAGGGGAGGAGGAGGGGAGAGGGAGGGGAGGAGGAGGGGAGAGGGAGGGGAGGGTGAGGGGAGAGGGAGGGGAGAGGGAGGGGAGGGTGAGGGGAGAGGGAGGGGAGGAGGAGGGGAGAGGGAGGGGAGAGGGAGGGGAGAGGGAGGGGAGGGTGAGGGGAGGAGGAGGGGAGACGGAGGGGAGGAGGAGGGGAGAGGGAGGGGAGGAGGAGGGGAGGGTGAGGGGAGGAGGAGGGGAGAGGGAGGGGAGAGGGAGGGGAGGAGGAGGGGAGAGGGAGGGGAGGAGGAGGGGAGAGGGAGCAGAGGGTGAGGGGAGAGGGAGGGGAGGAGGAGGGGAGAGGGAGGGGAGGAGGAGGGGAGAGGGAGGGGAGGGTGAGGGGAGAGGGAGGGGAGGAGGAGGGGAGGGAGGGGAGGGTGAGGGGAGAGGGAGGGGAGGGTGAGGGGAGAGGGAGGGGAGGAGGAGGGGAGAGGGAGGGGAGGGTGAGTGGAGGAGGAGGAGGAGGGGAGAGGGAGGGGAGGGTGAGGGGAGAGGGAGGGGAGGAGGAGGGGAGAGGGAGGGGAGAGGGAGGGGAGGAGGAGGGGAGAGGGAGGGGAGAGGGAGGGGAGGAGGAGGGGAGAGGGAGGGGAGGGTGAGGGGAGAGGGAGGGGAGAGGGAGGGGAGGGTGAGTGGAGAGGGAGGGGAGGAGGAGGGGAGAGGGAGGGGAGAGGGAGGGGAGGGTGAGGGGAGAGGGAGGGGAGGAGGAGGGGAGAGGGAGGGGAGAGGGAGGGGAGGGTGAGGGGAGAGGGAGGGGAGGAGGAGGGGAGAGGGAGGGGAGAGGGAGGGGAGGAGGAGGGGAGAGGGAGGGGAGGGTGAGGGGAGAGGGAGGGGAGGGTGAGGGGAGAGGGAGGGGAGGAGGAGGGGAGAGGGAGGGGAGGAGGAGGGGAGAGGGAGGGGAGGAGGAGGGGAGGGTGAGGGGAGGAGGAGGGGAGAGGGAGGGGAGAGGGAGGGGAGGAGGAGGGGAGAGGGAGGGGAGGAGGAGGGGAGGGTGAGGGGAGGAGGAGGGGAGAGGGAGGGGAGGGTGAGGGGAGGAGGAGGGGAGAGGGAGGGGAGGAGGAGGGGAGAGGGAGGGTGGAGGATTGAGGGAGGGGGTGGTTGATGGCGGGGTGGAGGGCAGAGTGATGGAGGGTGGAGGATGGAGGGAAGGGTGTGGAAGGAGGGGAAGGGCAGTGGGTGTGAAGGGGAGGGATGGGGGAGGAGGATATGGGGAAGGAGGAGGGGGAGAGGGAAGAGGACAAACGCAAGAGAAGGATAGTACCTGATGAAGGGAGCGAGTGGGTGAGGAGGAAGGATCGCCTCGCCTCAGTGGCAATTGCTCCATCCCGAGAGGAGTCATCTCACGTCACAGGCAGTGAGTTTGATGGCAGCCTCCCCACCCTTGGAGGAGGAGGTTTGTGCCAGAGAACTCAGAGTCGCAAATATTTCACCATCCTCAAAGAGGTGAAGAGGGATTAGCCCCAAACCTGCAGACCAGTCGGACCAGCACTGATGAGCAGAAACATTTAAAGGCGATTGCCTGGAAAATCATTCCACTTTGTAGCAAGAACCGTCCCAGACAGTAGCAGCAAAGCCTTTTAGTCTGCCTTTGCAAGTTGTTCCCTTTACTTTAAAGGAAGTGAATTTCAGAACCAAAGCAGAACACACTCACAGAGCACAGAGTCACAGAATCACAGAGTCACCGAGTGACAAAGTACAGAGTCACAGAGTCACCGAGTCAAAGATTCACAGAGCACAGACACAGAGTCACAGAATCAAGAAACACAGAGTCAAAGAATCATGGAGTCACAGAGCACAGATTCATAGAGTCACAGTCACAGAGTCACAGAGCAGAGTCACAGAGTCACGGAATCAGAGAGGCACCGAGTCACAGAGCACAGAATCACAGAATCACAGAGTCACAGAGCAGAGACTCAGAAAGTAACAGAATCACAGAGTCACAGAATCACAGTCACAGAGTCACAGAGTCTCAGAGTCACCGAGTGACTGAGTACAGAGTCACAGAGTCGCAGAATCACAGTCACAGAGTCACAGAGTCTCAGAGTCACCAAGTGACTGAGTACAGAGTCACAGAATCAGTCACGGAGTCACGGAGTCACAGAGTCACAGAGTCAAAGTTACAGAGCACAGAGCACAGAATCACAGACTCACAGAATCACAGAGTCACAGAGCACAGAGTCACAGAGTCAAAGAATCAGAGTCACAGGGCACTGTCACAGAATCACAGAGTCACAGAGCACAGAGTCACAGAATCACAGAGTCACAGAATCACAGTCACAGAATTACAGAGTCACAGAGCACAGAGTCACAGAGTCACAGAGTCACAGAATCACAGATTCACAGAGCCACAGGATCACAGGGTCACGGAGTCACAGAATCTCAGAGTCACAGAGTCACAGAGACACAGAGTCACAGATTCACCGAACCAGGTCCTTTGGCCCAACTGGTCTATGCTCTTTACAAACATTTCTTACGACTGTCAGGCGATGAAATCTGAAACATTTAAAATCTGTCCCATGGAATGCCCTGGTTTGATAAGTAAAAGTTAAGATAGTTTTGTTGCTAATGACACACGAGACCGCCAGTGGTGGAGTCTGGAGGAACTCAATGGGTCAGGCAGCCTCTGTGGAGGGAAATGCAGAGTCGAGACTCTTCAACTGGACTGTTTTGTTCCAGATAATGTGTTTGTGATTAACTCGATTGAGAGGTTTGGTGAGAGTAGTCTTGTTGATGTGTGTTTGGATTTTGGAAAGACTGAAAGTTTTACATAACTGATGCTGACAAACTGAAGCCCATGGTCTGAAAGTAAGGGAGGCAAGCAACTGATTCAAAGACAGCAAACAGAGGGGTGGCCAACGTTGAACTTTCAGACTGGAGAGTAGCAAATTGCATTGTACTAGAACCCCTGTTCATTCTGCTAGATATTAATGACCAAAATGTAGGGGAATGGGGCATAATTTCAAAGTTCATAGAAGCTGCAAAGCAAATTATGAGGTTGGTTGTAACAGAACTAGTGACGCCCTGGTAATTTTGGAGGATTTTGCAGAGACAGTATTGGTGGGATCTCTCCAGTGCCTTGAGCTGCCTCCTGTAGCTGGTCCAGAAGTTAGGTCTCAGGGTAGAGATCACTGCTGCCCAATGGACCATGAGTTCTGTGCCAGATACCCTTTTCCACTTCAACCTGGTGTATTGAAGGTGGTTGTGATGTCTGCCTTAAATGAGAAGTGGATCCCTGAAAATGGGAAGTGGCTGATGTTTTTCAGGGACTAGCTGTGAACCTTTTCTTCCAGAGGGTAGTTGGGCGCAATGGGTATCAGTTGGTCAAGAACTTTAGTCTTTTGTTGAATGTAGGGCCTATCTCCTTATACGCTTCATCAACGACGACTTGGAGCATGGCCTCCGAGCGTGCACAACATGCTTCAGCACACTGCAGCTTGTCTTCTGAGGTCTGGGGACCTCGGGTCCAGAGATAGTCACCATGGCTGAACGGCTTCCTGTTAGTTCTCAAGATCAGCTCCACTCCTGCGGGCAGTTTGTTGGAAGTGAGAAGCGACAATGTGGCAAGAAAGGCTGAGAAAAGTCTTGTCTGATGTTGATCTTTGCTGAGATTTGCCGTGCTGTAGACCCATCAGTTAATTTCATGGCCCAGAGTAGCCGTGAGATGGAGATGAATTTCTGTAGCAAATGAATTTGAAGAGGTTGTTCCACTGGCCCTCCCAGCTCGTGGAGACAAAAGCTCTGGTGAGGTCACAGAAGTAGTCAGATGTGTAGTGGTGAGCCAAGACCTTCTCCAGGCACAGTATGAGGGCACTGGCTACACTCAGGCAGGGACAGTGGGCAGGACATGTTGCATCATGCCCAACACCTGACTGTTGAACCTCTGATCTGTGCTCTGCCTTGGGAAGAGATTACTGGATGGACAGAAGGGAAATACTGGGATTAAAGCCTCCTTGAAGAAATGCAACTTTCCCAATGGTTCATCAAGCCACACAGCACAGAAACAGGTCCTTTGGCCCATCGAATCCATGCTGTCCAAGTACTTACCTGCACTAATCCCACTTACCAACCCTTGGAGTTTGCGTTATGTGGCTTGGCGATTCAAGTGCTTGTCCAGATACTTCTTAAATGTTGTGAGAACATCTGCTTTCACCAGCCCGTCAGGCAGCGCAACCACCCGATACAGCACAGAAACAGGCCCTTTGGTGCTTCCTGTCCATGCTGACCATCGTACCCAACTATACTAATGCCATTTGCCTCCACTTGATCCATAGCCTCCCCTGCCTGGGCGATTCAAGTGCTCATCTGGATAATTCTCAAATCTTGTGAGAGCCTCCATCTCCAGCACCCTCTCAGGTGGGTATGTTCCAAACTCCAACCATCTTCTGGGTAAAAACATTCTTCCTGATATCTCCTCAAATCTCTTACTGCTTACCTCAAACCTATTTCCTTGGTTACAGACAACTCTGCTGTAGGGAAGAGTTTACTGCTGTCTAACTTATCCATAGAACATAGAACAGTACAGCACAGGAACAGGCCCTTCAGCCCACAAGATAAAATAAGATAAGATTTCTTTATCAGTCACATGTACATTGAAACACACAGTGAAATACATCTTTTTGCGTAGAGTGTTCTGGGGGCAGCCCGCAAGTGTCGCCACGCTTCCGGCACCAACATAGCATGCCCACAACTTCCTAACCCGTACATCTTTGGAATGTGGGAGGAAACCGGAGCACCCGGAGGAAACCCACGCAGACACAGGGAGAATGTACAAACTCCTCACAGGCAGCGGCTGGAATTGAACCTGGGTTGCTGGTGCTTAATAGTGTTACGCTAACCACTACACTACTGTCCTGCCCACAGAAATAAACATCTCCCCATCGGGCAATTGAAGCCCGGTCTCCCACGACAGGAGGGCATACTAACCATGATACTAGCGACAAAACGACAGAACAAGGAAGTGATAGCAAGGAATATTGTGTCGAAATGATTCAGCTCATGGCCCCTAATCTCACTCATGCCGGTCGTAATTTTGTTCATCTCAGTCAGGTCACCCTCAGCCTCCTCCACTCCATGGGAGACAGACCCAGCCTCTCTGGTCTCTCCTCGTTACCGAGATAGTCCATCAGAGGGAACATCCTGGTCAATCTCCTCTCCAGAGCAGTCATATCCTTTCAGTGGCACCGAAAAAGCACACATTATTCCAGGTGTCTTCTCACCAATGGATTAGAAAGCTCAAACATCACTTCCCTGCTCTTATCATAGAGTCATAGAACAGTACAGCACAATACAGGCCCTTCAGCCCACAATGTGGTGCCGACATTTAAACCTTGCCTAAGACTATCTAACCCCTTCCTCCCACATATCCCCCTATTTTAAATTCCTCCATTTGCTTATCTAGCAACCTCTATCTTCTCTGCCCTGAATAATGAAGGCCAGCATCTCACATTCCTTCTTCACCACCCAATCTACCTGTACTGCCACCGTCCGGGACCTTTGGACTCATACACCGAGGTCCCTCTGCTCCTCAGTATTCCCGAGAGTCCTACCATTGACTGGGTATGTCCTACTCTCAGCTGACCTCCCGACGTGCATCACTTTGTACTTAGCAGCATTAAGTTCCATCTGTCATTGCTTGGCCCGACATACCAACTGATCTATGACTTTCTGTAGCCTGAGACCACCCTCCCCATGATGCACAACACTGCCAATTTTTGTGTAATCTGCAAATTTACTGAACGTGTCTCCCACATAAACACCTGACTTGTTAATGTACAGAGCAAACAGCAAGTGTCCCAGTGCACCGCTAGCCACAGACTACCGATCATAAACACAGCCCTCCACCATCACCTCCGTCTCCCATTACCAAGCCAGTTTTGGATCCAATTTGCCTTGGATCCCATGGAACAGCATTCCATGTGGGGCCTTGTCAAATGCCATGTAGGTTCCAGCAACCACACTGCCCTCATCTTAGAGTCACAGTCACAGAGTTAGACACCAAGGAAACAGGCCCTTCGGCCCAACCCATCCATGCCGACCAAGTTGTTTGCTTGAGCTGGTCCAATTTTGGAAAGATAGGAAAAGGGGAAGCCCAATATATAGGAGGAAAAAGCAGAGCAGTGATAGGTGGACAGAAGGGGAGAGGTGGGGTGCGCACAGGGTGGTGATAGGTAGATGCAGGTAAGAGATAGTGATGGGCAGGTGCGGGGGAGGAGGGGAGAGCAGATCCACCGGGGGATGGGTCAAAGGTAAGGAGGTAAAGGAAAAAAAAGATAGAAAACGAAGGCTAGGAAAGGGAAGAAGAGAAGAAACATGGTGGGGGTTTGGGGGGGTTTGTGGGGAAGGGGTGTGGGGATTACTTAAAGTGGGAGAATTCAATGTTCATGCCGTTAGGCTGCAAGGTTCTAAGATGGAAAGTGAGCTGCTGTTCCTCCAGTTTGGGCTTGGAATTCTCCTGGCAGTGGAGGAGGCCGAGGACTGACATATCAGTGATAGTGTGGGAGGGGGAATTGAAGTGACTGGCAACGGGGAGATGCAGATCACGGTTACCTGCCATCCTCTGTGTGAAAAAGTTGCCACTCACGTCACCTTTAAATCTTTCCCCCCTCCCCTTAAATCCATGCCCTCTAGTTTTAGATTCCCCTACCCTGGGAGAAAAACTGTGACCATTCACATTATCCTATGTCTCTCATGATTTTATAAACCTCTATCAGGTCACCCCCCAACCTCCTTCGCTCCAGGGAAAACAGTCCCAACCTGTCCAGTCTCTCCAGATAACTCAAGCCCTCCAGTCCTGGTAATATTATCCTCAACACTGGTGCCCCGCGGGGCGGTGTCCTCAGCCCCTTACTGTACTCCTTATACACTCACCTCTGTGTGGCCAGGTTCTGCTCTAATTCCATCAACAAGTTTGCCGATGACACCACCATAGTGGGCCAAATCTCAATAACGATGAGTTGGAGTACAGGAAGGAGTCAGGGAGCCCAGTGGTGTGGTGGCATGACAACAACCTCTCCCTCAATGTCAGCGAAACAAAGGAGCTGGTCATTGACTTCAGGAAGCGGGACGGAGCACACACCCCTGTCTGTATCAATGGTGCTGAGGTGGAGATGGTTGAGAGCTTCCCAGGTGTAAACATCACCAACAACTTGTCCTGGTCCAGCGAAGTGGACGCCATGGCCGAAGAAGCGCACCAGTGCCTCTACTTCCTCGGAAAGTTGAGGAAATTCAGCATGTCCTCATTGACCCTCACCAATTTTTACAGATGCACAATAGATAGTTGTGAACACAGCCCAGTTCATCACGAAAACCGGCCTCCCCTCCATTGATCAGTTTACACTTCCCACTGCCTCAGGAAAGCAGCCAACATAATCAAGGACCCCTCTGACTCGGGTGATTCTCTCTCCTCCCCCCCCCCCCCCCCGCCCATCGAGCAGAAGATACAAAAACCTGAGAACACGTACTTCCAGGCTCTACAGTTCCATCACGGGGACAGCTCTCCCCACTATCGAGGACATTTACGAGAGGCAACGTCTTAGGAAGGCGACATTCATCATCAGGGACCCCCACCATCCGGGCCGTGCCCTCTTCTCAATGCTGCCATCAGGCCAGAGATACAGGAGACTGAAGACCCACACATCAAGATTCAACAACAGTTTCTTCCTCACTGCCGTCAGGTTCTTGAACCCACCTGAAAAACCCAAATTCTACCTCGGACTGTATTTCTTTTTCTCTCTCTCAAATTGCACCAGTGTCGTTATGTTTATCTTATTTATTTTGTTCTGTAAGTTATGTATAATTTATGTTAATTTATTTTTATGTCCACGTGTGTGTCCTGTCTGTAACACACTGAGCTGCTGCTGCAGAAAGCTCATTTTCATTACACTTACACCTGTGCAGGTATGTCCATGACAATAAACTTTGACTTGAACTTAAACTTGAAGGAAAGCTTCTATCCCGCTGTTGTAATAATCTTGAAAGGACCTCATATGATAAGTATGAACCGTTGACCTCACAATCTACCTCATCATGTCCTTGCACCTCATTGTCTGCCTGCACTGCACTTCCTCTGTAACTGTAACACTTTATTCTGCATTCTGTTCTTTTTTCCCGTTGTACTACCTTGATGCACTTATATATGGAATGATCTGTCTGAGAGACATGCAAACAAAAGCTTTTCAGTGTACCTTGCTATGTGTGACAGGAATAAAGCACCTACCAATTGTCAACTACATTCTTGTGAATCTTTTCTGCTTACCGGCATCCTTCCTAGAGTTGGACAACAGGAACTGCACACCAAGAGGTGTGGTCTCACCAATGACTTGGACAGCTGTAACATGGAGTCCCAGCTCCTGGACTCAGTGCTCTCACTGATGAAGGCCTTCTTCACCACCCTGCCTAACAGTGTTGCCACTTTCTGGGAGTTATGTAATTGTACTCCGAGTTCTCTGTTCCACAGCAGTCCCCAGGGCACTGCCATTCACTGCTTAAGTCCTGCCTTGGTTTAGCTTCCCATAATGAAACACTTCACACTAAAAGTCATAGAGTTGTAGAGACATACAGCTCAGAAACAGGCCCTTCGGTCCAATTCATCCATGCCGACCAAGATGATCACCTAAGCTAGTCCCATTTGCCCGTGTTTGGCCCATATCCTTCTAAGCCTTTTCTGTTCATGTAAATAATCCTTCTAAATGTTGTTTTTGGACCTCCCTCAACTACTTTCTCTGGCAGTTCATTCCAAATACGCATCACCCTCTGTGTGAAGAAGTTTCCCCTTTGGTCCCTTTCAAATCTTTCACCTCTCACCTTAAACCTTTGTCCTCTAACCTAGGCTGCCTTTCCCTGGGAGAAATACAGAGTGCATTCACCCTATCTATACCCCTCATGATTTTATACTCCTCTGTAAGGTCACCCTCAGTCTCCTATGTTCTAAGGAATAATGTCCCAGCCTGCCCAACCTCTCTCTGTAACTCAGGCCTTCAAGTCCTGGCGACATCTTCATAAATCTTCTTTGCACTCTTTCTAGTTTAATGACGTCTTTCCTATAACTCCATGATCAAAACTGTACACAATACTCCAAGTGTGGCCTCACTGACGTCTTGTACAACTTCAACATAAGGTCCCATCTCCTATATTCAATGACATGAGTGAAGGCCAGCATGCCAAATGCCTTCTTCACCACCCCAGTTACCCGTGATGCCACTTTCAGAGAACAGAGAACTCTGTTCTACAACATTCACCAGGGCGCTACCGTTCACCTTGTAAGTTCTACCCTGGTTTGACTTCCCAAAATGCAACACCTCGCCCTTATCTGAATTGAATGTCACTTGCCACTCCTTGGCTCACTAACCCAACTAATCAAGATCCGTCTGTAATTTTTAATAACTTTCTTCACTGTCTAGAATACCACCTATCATCTGCAAACTTACTAACCATGCCTCGGGAGAGTGTAATTACTACTATGATTCTGACTGGTGGTCTGCGATCAGTGGTGTTCTGCAGGGATCGGTGCTGAGACCTCTGACGTCTGTGATGTATGTGGATGATCTGAATGAAGATGTCAATGGTCTGATTAGTAAGTCTGCAGATGACACAAAATTTGGTGAAGTTGTGGGCAGTGAGGAAGGTTGTCGGAGGATACGGCAGGATAAGGATCTGTTGGAAATATGTGGAGAGAAATGGCAGAAGGAGTTTAATCCAAATCAGTGTGAGATGTTGTACTTTGGGAGATCAAATGTAAGGGGAAAGTTTGCAGTAAATGGCAGGAGCCCAGGGAGCACTGATGTATAGGGGGACCTTGGGTTGCAAGTCCGAAGCTCCCTGAAAGTGGTAACACGAGTGGATAATGTAGTACAGAAGGCATACAGCACGCTTTCCTGGATTTTGATAGAATAAATGTAGGGAAAAAGCTGGTAACCTGAAGTCAAGAAAGACATTGGATAGATGAGGAGAATTGTTTTTCAAAAGGGTGGTAAATATAAATTCAACAGCAACTCTCAAAAGCGAATTGGATAAATATTTGAAACAGAAATATTTGCAGGGGAAAAAGTGAGGGAATAAGAGCAGATGGACGGCTCTTTCAGAAGTCTGGCACAGACCCAATGGGCTGCGCATTCTTTCTGTGCAGCATTCCCGCAGGATACAGCTGTCTGCTCTGTCATGTGTTCTAACTGCTCGGGATTGAAGTGGTCGTACACTTCTGAACTTCAGTCCCACCAGAGTCTACCCCATTAATTCCATCTGATGTCTGGTGGGGAAGTTCTTGCACCCACTCACGTTCTGCTCATTAGTGACTTGGGCAAGGGGTACAGAGCGCAATTTAAAAATCGGAATTTGACACACAACTTTCTGGATTGGAGGACTTTAATTATGGGAGAGTTGGATGGGCTGGGCTTGTTTTCCTGGAGCGCAGGAGGCTGAGGGGTGACCAGATGGAGATGTGTAAAATTATGAGAGGCATAAATAGGGTACACAGTAAGATTATTTTCCCCATGGTAAGGGTATCAAAACCAAGAGGTTTAAGTTGAGAGGAAGGTGTTTTTAAGGGGAACTGAAGGGTAAGTTTCTTTTACACAGTGTGGTTTATATCTGGATCTCACTGCCAGAGGACGTGGTAGAGTCAGAAACAATCACTACGTTTAAGGGGCATTTAGACAGACACTTGACCAGGTGGAGCACAGAAGAGCATGGTCCTCCTGTGGACAAACAGAACTCGTGGAGATGGGTAAAAGGGTTGGCCTGGAAGGACCCATTTCTGTGCCGTCTGACTCTGTGAACCTGGGATTGTAGAAATCAGACGTCATGACGACGTAGAGCGGGGGACTGCCAGATAAACGTTTGTGCAGGGAAGAGTGAGGCGATGAATGAAGAGCGACGCTGGAACTGAAATGGAGCAGGAGGTTTTGGAGTGGGGAAAGCTGGGACCACTGAGTTCTAAATATCTGAGGGTAGTACAGGTGAACAGTACACTTCAGTAAGCAGAAGAGACACAGAGCAGAAAAGCCAGCAAGCTCTGCAGGCCCAGCTGCTTCACTGTGCCCAACGCATACATTGCAGGTCAGGAAGGACGTGGGGCTTTGGATAGGAAACAAAAGAAATTTACAGACTGATTCCAGGGATGCAGGGTTACTGTTAGTTGTTTAGACTGGAAAAGATGGGGCTATTATTGCAGCAGAGAAAGCTGAGGAAATCTGAGCTCTTTAAAATCATGAAGGACTTAGATAGAGGAAATAAGGGAACATCCATGTCCAGTAATCTTTATGTCCTTAACCAGAGGACACAGAAGTCAAGAGAGTGGAATAAGAACCCTCGACAAGACAAGGAACATGTTTCCACGATGAATAATCAGCATTGGAAGAGCCACTGATGGGGTGGGAAACTGATAGGCTTCAAAAAAAAACTGGATAAATATTTGAAGGAGCAAATATTTGGGGCGGCACGGTAGCGTAACGGTTAGCGCGACGCTATTACAGTGCCTGCGATCGGGGTTCAATTCCCATCGCTGTCTGTAAGGAGTTTGTATGTTCTCCCGTGTCTGCGTGGGTTTCCTCCGGGTGCTCCGGTTTCCTCCCACATGTAAAGATGTACAGGTACATTAATTTGGGATTAAAATGGGCTGTGCGGACTTGTTGGGCCGGAAGGGCCTGTTACCACACTGAAAATAAAATTTTTTTAAAAATTAAAAATAAATTGGAGGGAATTTTTCTTTAGTTTAGAGATCAGAATAACTGGATTGACTCTCCCTGAATATATATATATATATATATATATCTCTATCTATATATATCTCTCTCTCTCTCTCTCTCTCTCTCTCTCTCTCTCTCTCTCTCTCTCTCTCTCTCTCTCTCTCGCTCTCTCTCTCTCTCTCTCTCTCTCTCTCGCTCTCTCTCTCTCTCTCTCTCTCTCTCTCTCTCTCTCTCACTGGCACATTCCAGGCTGCAGGAGTCCTTGCTGAGGGATGCACTGAGGCTCTGTGGGGAAGGATCACAGCCTAAGGTCCAGCCACCACTGGACACTGAGGAGCTAAGCCCCTCAAACACCTGAAGTCTGTCTCATCCAAAGAGGCCACATGAGTGGTGGTGTTGCCTTGTGCACAGAATGTGCCAACACTACAAGTGTATAGAACCAATAACACTGTGAATGTATCAGCTGAACGGCACTATGAATGCAACAACCTTTCCCTCAATGTCAACAAAACAAAGGAGCTGGTCATTGACTTCAGGAAAGGGGGCAGTGTACATGCACCTGTCCACATCAATGGTGCTGAGGTTGAGAGGGTTGAGAGCTTCAAGTTCCTGGGTGTGAATATCACCAACAGCCTGTCCTGGTCAAATCACGTAGATGCCACAGCTGAGAAAGCTCACCAGCGCCTCTACTTCCTCAGGAGGCTAAAGAAATTTGGTATGTCCCCTTTGACTCTCACCAACTTTTATCAATGCACCATAGAAAGCATCCTATCTAGATGCATCACGGATTGGTATGGCAAATGCTCTGCCCAGGACAACAAGAAACTGCAGAGAGTTGTGGACACAGCTCAGCACGTCATGGAAACCAACCTCCCCTCCTTGGACTCTGTCTTTACCTTGGTGAAGTGGCTAGCATTATTAAAGACTCCACCCACCCGGGTCATTCTCTCTTCTCTCCTCTTCCATTGGGTAGAAGATACAGGAGCCTGAGGGCACGTACCACCAGGCTCAAGGACAGCTTCTACCCCACTGTGATAAAACTATTGACCTTACACGATGAGATGGACTCTGACCTCACAATCTACCTTGTTGTGACCTTGCACCTTATTATCTACCTGCACTGCACTTTCTCTGTAACTGTGACACTTTACTCTGCACTGTTATTGTTTTTACCTGTACTACCTCAATGTACTCTGTACTAACTCAATGTAACTGCACTGTGTAATGAATTGATCTGTACTATCGGTATGCAAGACAAGTTTTTCACTGTACCTCGGTACAAGTGACAATAATAAACCTATACTAATACCAATAACAAAAGACAAGCACTATTGCTGTATATGATTTTTATGAATAAAGTTTATATTTGAAATACAAAAAAAATGTACCATATCAGCTCCTTCAAGCATCTTAAATGCCGGAACTATATAACACCCTGGCCATCTGTAACCAAGGGAATACCAACCCAATCAGTGCAATTTCTCAGCCCAGTACTGCGGCACCTCCAATCCTCCAATGCCAGACGTACCAGTACTGAGTGCAGTACCGCAGATGGAGCGTAAGCAGAGCTTCCCAAAGCTCTGTTGTACCTTCCACTGCTCTGGACTCCTTCAGGTAAAGGCCACTGGTCTTTGAATTGTGCTCACCCATCTGCGTTCAAATACGAGGAAGGTTACTGAAGTTATGCCATCGTTGTGGGTGCATTTACTGGATTTAATTTATTTGCGAGGGATGAAGTGAAGGTGGAACATGAAGGTTAACGAGGTTTAAGAAATAGAAATATGTTTAATTTGCAGTACAAACTGAGGGAAGTTGCCGAACTGTGAAACAAAGGGTGGAAGTGATGTGTGTGTCTCATTGTTATCTCCCTCCAGCAGTCATGACCTGCAGACTGAGAGGAAGGAGCTGCCTGTGTTGAGGGATTTCCTGTCTCAAGTTAACCAGCTAAAAGTGGTTCCATGTAAAAAGAGTTAAAGAGTGTACCTTCAGCTGTTTCTGTCAGATAGAGATCAGGTGAATTCTGGATGTTGAAACTGGTCAGTCCACCATGATACTTGCACACAACACTATAATGTTCTCATGAATGCCACCTTCCAGACCAGGAGCAAATCAGTCCGATTCACTGCGGCTGGGTAGGCAGACCTGCATCGCCTCTGTCTCCCCGGAGTGAAAGTGAATGTACTTTGCAACATGCAGAGAGATGAGGCCTGGGGCTCTCACCCACACCTCTTCTCAAAAGGAAATATTTTAAAAGTTCATCCTCAAGAAAAAAAAGTCAGTCTTAAAGGAAACAACTGTGTTAAATTGTCTTAAACTCAGGGACTGCTGTTTTTGAATATGTCTGTTTTAAACCAGCTAAAAGTGGCAATTTGATAAGGATCCAACGGATTATAGTGCTGATGTATCTTGCCTCATTTTACAATCATACCATTTCCATTAAATGCTCACTGTCGTTAACAAAGTCTGCAAGCGAATCCTTGACCAACTCTACAGGAGGTGCTCCTAGATGAGATAATTCAGATACAGGAGAGGCACGTTCCATGGAGGAGAACAGAAATGCATACAAAGCAAGAATTATCATGATGAATAAAGAACAAAGGCCTAAAAAGCCTCCCATGAGGGATCTTGTCAAACGCCTTACCAAAATCCATGCAGACAACATCCACAGCTCTCCCCTCATCTCAATCACCTTCGTCACCTCCTCGAAAATCTCAATCAAGTTAGTGAGACATGACTTGCCCTGCACAAAGCCATGCTGACTGTCCCTAATTAGGCCGTGGTTTTCCAATTGTTCATAAATCCTATCCCTAAGAATCCTCTCCAATAGCTTCCCTACCACTGACATGAGACTCACAGTTTCCAGGATTATCCCTGTTTCCCTTCTGGAATAATGGAAATCTTTAGTCATGGGAAGAGATTGGACATGCTGGGCTTGTTTTCCATGGAGCGATGGAGGCTGAGGGGTGACCTGATGGAGGTGGATAAGATTTTGAGAGAAATAGAATAGGTGGATAGTTAAAATGTTTTTCCCATGGCAGGGGTATCAAAATCAAGGGGATATAGGTTTAAAGTAAGATGAAGGAGTTTTACAGGGGATCTGAGGGGTAAGTTTTTTACACAGGGAGTGGTTGATATCTGGAACTTTGTGCCAGAGTTGATGGTGGAATCTGATACGCTCACTGTGTTTAAGAGACATTTGGATAGACACTTAAATAGGTAAGGCATAGAAAGATACAAGCCTAATGCAGATATTAGTGGAGATGGGCAAAAAGTTGGGTGTGGGGGTGATGGGCTGAAGGGCCTGTTCCTGTGCTGTATGACTGACTCTGTGACTCCAGGCCTACAGTCTTGCAGGAGAAAGTGGGGGCGCTCTCTTTGGACCAGAGGAGGTTAAGCTGAGATTTGATAAAGATATTTCAAATCATGGCTTTTTGTTTGTTTTTGTTTCCATCTGCAGAAGGTGCATTAACCAGAGGACGCATATGTCAGGTTATTAACAAAAAATGATTAGAGAGCAGATAAAGACAAAAAATAATTTGGGCAATAAAATGCATTGTCATCCAGAATGCATTAGCTGCCAGGACTTTGGAAACAGACGAAGGGGAAACCACTGAGGGGAAACGCGATAGAAGTTTATAAGATTATGAGAAGCAGAGACAGAGGAGACAGCCGGTATCTTTTTCCCAGGATCGAGATGTCTAATACATGCATTTAAGGTGAGAGAGGGTAAGTTCAAAGGAGACGTGCGGGGCAAGTTTTTTATACAGAGACTGGGTGGTGGAGGCAGATACGATGGTTTTTTTATACAGAGACTTTTATACAGAGACTAAGTTTTTTATACAGAGACTGGGTGGTGGAGGCAGATACGATAAGAGGCTCTTAGATAGGCACGTGAATGTGCAGGGAATGGAGGGAGATGGACCTCGAGTAGGCAGAAAGGATTAGTTTAGTTAGCCATGATTAGCTTAATTAGTTCAACACAACTTGGTGGGCTGAAGGGCCTGTTCCTGTGCTGCACTGTTCTATGTTCTATAAATACTGGAAAAGCAAAAATTATAAGGTTGTGGGGAAAACTTACAGGGTCTTGGACCCATTGAAGATCCAATGGCAGCACATGGCTGCCTTCTGATACCTCTGCCTCTGCACCTCCCTCTGCAACTGGAACCTCGACTTCCTTATCGGGAGACCGCAGTCAGTGCAGATCGGTAGTAACACCTCCTTCTCACTGACAATCAACACAGGCACACCTCAAGGATGCATGCTTAGCTCACTGCTTTGGTCTGTCTACACTCATGACTGAGTGGCCAGGCACAGCTCAAACATCAGTTATAAATTCACCGATGACACCACTGTTGTTGGCAGAATCTCAGATGGCGATGAGGAGGTGTACAGGAGTGAGATAGATCGGCTGGTTAAGTGGTGTCACAACAACAACCTCACACTCAACATCAGCAAGACTAAGGAACTGATTGTGGACTTCAGGAAGGGGAAGTTGGGAGAACACACACCAGTCTTCATTAAGGGGTCAGCGGTGGAAAGAGTGAGCAGCTTCAAGTTCCTGGGCGTCAACATCTCAGAGGATCTATCCTGGGCCCAACACATTGATGCAATCATGAAGAAGGCACATCAGCGGCTCTACTTCATTAGGAGTTTAAGGGGATTTGGTACGTCACCAAAGACTCTTAGAAATTTCTACAGATGTACAGTGGAGAGCATTCTGACTGGATGCATCACCGCCTGGTATGGAGGCTCCAATGCACAGGATCGCAAGAGGCTGCAGAGGGTTGTAGACTCAGTCAGATCCATCACGGCCACAACCCTCCCCACCATCGAGGACATCTTCAAGAGGTGGTAACTCAAGAAAGCGGCATCCATTATTAAGGACCCTCACTGTCCAGGACATGCCCTCTTCATGTTACTACCATCAGGGAGAAGGTACAGGAGCCTGAAGACCCACACTCAACGATTCAGGAACAGCTTATTTCCCTCCGCCATCAGATTTCTGAATGATCCATAAACCCATGAACACTATCTCATTATTCCTTTCTATGCACTATAAATTTCTGTAATTTATAGATTTTTCCATCTTGCTCTGTACTACTGCAGCAAAACAGCACACTTCACATTATCCGTTAGTGATGATAAACCTGACTCTGGTTCTGATTTTGATATTACATCAACACATCACCACCAGCTCCGTCAGTTCGTGACTGGAGCAACTAATCATACTGAAGTGATGTTTTATGATTGATCCAGTGCCTGACATAAAACCAGAAAATGCTGGAAACACCCAGCAGGTCGGGCAGCATCTATGGAAAGAGAAAAAGAATTCAAGTTTCAGGCACTGCCCTACCTGCTGAGTGTTTCCAGCATTGTCTGGTTTTATTTCAGATGTCTAGCATCTGCAGTATTTTAATTTGCATTTACTGTACATGTCGAACAGTTCTTGTACTTTGACCAGGAAGATATTCAGTCTCCGCACTCCTGATAATTCTTTCCAAGTTATGATAAGGATGTCGTGTGCAGGATGATGCATCCCAAGGAACTGGAAGGTGCCCTAACTCCCTCACTCAGCAATTGACTGCAGAACCACCTGGGCTTTCAGCGCATAGTTGAGAAGTCCCAACTATTTTATATTTACTGAGCTTGGATCACCTCCGTTTTCATCATTTCTAGAGTATATGTTACCTACTGACTGAATGATCCACCCCTTATTGAATCACCAAGAAAACATGCACTAAGAACATGATTATTGACTGCAATCTCACAACTTGAAAATTAATAAATCTGAACAGATGGGGGTCCATTTTATAAAGTGACTTCAGTTGCTACAATTAACAGACCATTATTAATAACAAACAATTAAGACTAATTTGCCTTGCTGTAAATCAGCATTAAAAATGCAAAGTATTAACAATACCAGTGATCAGACTCCAAGTTAATTACAATAGTTTTTACTGTTTAATCACAATATTATAGTTAACAACATTGGAAAAGAAATCCATCAGACAGCTTAGGCTTTATGTGAACATAAGTAATCTTGTCCCTATGAGTGTGTTGTTGAACCGCTCTAGTTCTATCACTGGGGTGTAAGCATTCACTTCCATGGAGCGAAGATGATGAACCCCTTGGAGATAAGGTGTCTCTTTCACTTACATCATCTACTTCAGCTCAACCCATTTTTCACATGCACCGATATGCCAGCTCACCCTCAGACTCTTGCACAATCAGATCAAACTCTTACCTTTCCCTGGCAAGACAATCTGACCCTCAGACCGAAAGTATGTTTATGGAGCAAGAGTTGGTATGTTTTTGTATCTGTTCTGAGTGAAAACTCCCATTGAATTTTGAGGGAGAAGCTGGATGCTGCTTGTCCGTTGTGACAGTTAACAAAGGGTCTGATGCAGGACTGGAAGAGATGTGAGCTATTTCTGTCACTCCAGGACTCTCTGAACCTGAGGTTCTAAAATTGTCTCACAGCACAAGTAAGAAATGCTTGCTTGGATACACGAGTGCTACAATATAATTAACTTAAAATCTATCTATAGCAAGATTAGCGGGAAAGCCTTTGAGGCCTCTCTCTGATTTGCTGAGGTAATGTGTGGAAACTAACAGCCACATGGCTCAATGGTTCGGATTAACTCGGTCTTTAGCCTTTCCCAAGATTTAACTCAGTAGTCAGCTTGAGTCTGATGAAAGATCTTTGGCCTGAAACATTAATTTTGTTTCTTTCTCCACAGATGCTGCCTGACTTGCTGAGGGGTTCCAACATCTGTCCGTGTTCCCTATGGTGGCACAATTCGGACAGGCCACAGAGAGTCCCTGTTAATCACAGCTTATGGCTCAGATTTCCTTCAACGTAAAGAGACTATTCAATTAATCAAAATGTTCTTCTTTGTCAGGACTCCAATAATGGCTGTCGGCTGCAGAAAAGGATTCTGAGAACTGTGTTGCTGTCAGTCAATTACAAATATCTGGACTGAGGGGCAGTTCACGGTGGGATGGTCAGGAAGGAGCACACAGCATCTCTCACCCCACAGTCCTCCTACAACATACTTCATGCACTCGCAGAGATCAACTTTGTGCAATAGGATAGGAAATAATTAACTAGTGCCAGAGAAGGAGAATCATATCATATACCTTACCCATTTACTTAGGTATATTTTCCTATCAAAATAAAGTTATTGGATGCTTTACCCTTTATTGAGGCCTGAATGACTTCTGAGGCATTTTGTAAAGAGCAAAAATATTTCATTAATACCTTGTGTTTCAGTCATGGAGACAGAATAGCACTTGATATTCCCTGTTTTACTTTCTAGTTTGAACTTATTTTTAACAATGGTTTGAGAATATGTTTCAAGCTGAATGCAGAGAGTAGATGGACAGTTGGTCTCAGTGGTAGTGAATGACCATAATCCTGAAATCATACATTTCATGTGCTGATTTATCTGGAAGCCCAGACTACTTTTCAACAAATCCCTTTTATTTGAATTTCATGCCTTCGGATTCTCCAAGCTGCTCATTCCAGGTCCTCAAAAGTTGAATCCATTTGACTCATTTCCTTTTCCCATTTGGATAGTGATTGTTCTTTAAAACATGTACAATTCAGCAGCTCCACTCACTTCCTTCCTCACTGGTAACAAACCTTCAGGGCCTTGATGAGAAATTTGATCTTTCAATAAAAATTTGCAACTTAAGGGACAGTGCCCGTAATTTAAACATGATTCCGGTTCCAGAATTGAAAATATACAGAAGAGAGGTTGTTAACGTAGAAGCCAAAGTTGATTGATGTCTCCATGTGTCCTTTGTTTAGTAACTGTAATAGGAGCACATTTCAAAATCTTCAGCAAGTTTCATTGTCTCGTGACTGCTACAATACAGAACCCCAGGCACGTTTCCCTACTGCAATGCATAGAATGGGCCCATACTAATTGTCAATGCTAGCACATTCTTTGCAGTATGTGGACATAAGAAATAGAAGCAGGTGTAGATCACTCAGTGTCTGGAGCTTACCCCACCATTCAGTGTGATTATAACTGATCTTTTATCTTTCCTGCACTAACCCCATATCACATAATCCTCAATGTCCAAAAATCTGGCAATCACTCTCTTGAATGTACTCAGCAACCGAGCCTTCACAACCAAAGAATCATTAGCCTCCTGTTGAAAATATTTCTTTTTATCTCTATGCTGAATGGTCAACCACTTACTTTGAGACTGTGACCACTGGTTCTAGACATCAAAGCCAAGGAACGCACCATTCCTACATTTACGCTTTCAAACACTGTACGAATTCGTATGCTTCAATGAGATCACTGAACAGACTTCTAAATTCTAGAGAGAATAGGCCCAATCTGCCTACTCTCCCCTCACTGGACAATCCTCCCCACCCCAGAAATCAGTCTGGTGAACCTTCAGTGCACGCCCTCCATTACAAGTATGTCCGTGTTTCTGTAAGGACACCAGACCCGTACATCATATCTGGTGCAGTCTCACCAGGACACGACACGCTTGCTTTGAGGTCCTCTTGCAATAAACATTAATGTAGCAGTTTCTCCCTAACTGCTTGCTGCACCTGCACACACTCCATGTACAAGGACATCCAGATCCCTCGAAACACCATTTTCCATATTATATTCCTTCTACCCTGCAGTTGTCCATTCTCTTAGCCAGTCCATGTCCTCCTGCAGTCACTCTAGCTCTGCTCACTGTGCAAATTGCCGCCCAACTTTGCACCAGACGGCTTAGTCATCCTTTCACCTCTGGAACTTATGGTACTGGTGACTATGACCCTGATCCTCTAGCCTCTGTGACTGTGATAACTGTATGGCTATAACTCTAACCCTTCTAACACCTGATCTATAACTATGCAGCCACATTATGTCAGTCTCCAGTCATCCATCCAGTCTAATTCCAGTTTCGGGTGGGTCCTTAGCATGGGTTTTTATATTTTATTGCAGGTGGGTCTCTCCTGTCTGCTTCAGAAGATGTCTCTTTCCATTGTTTGATTTGCTTCACAAGGGGAGCTGAGGGAAGTCAGATCAGAAGTCAAAACATCCACACCACCACCAGCAGGAGAAACAACACGGAACTCCCCCCAGAATTTCACCCCTGTTTGCTCTGAAAGTTCCAAACCGCATCTTCTCTGCACATCCTCTCCTTCGGAGTTTACAGTGGGGGCTCATCACTCAGTGTTGCGTCGTGGGGGCTAGGCAGAGATTTTGCATTCTTTTCCTTTCCATTCATTTGCTCTCAGAAAGTTAAATTTGGAAAGGTTTGTGTTCAGCAAAATCCAATGAAATTCCCAAAACACATCAGCCCAACTGGAGTCAGTGAGGCTCCAGTGCACAATCTGTTGAAGGAACAATGCGTGTTGAAGAGTATTTCCTACTGCAGCACCAACAACGTTTTGCAGCTTCCAAAGTCAGCCAGAGCTGCAGATATTCCATGAATGCTGTCCTCATCAAAGTCTGCAGAAGATATGGGATAAGAGGGGTTAAAAACAAAGCTGCTAGCCTTCCTCTCAAATGGAGCATTTCCGAACATTATCAAATGTATTTCAGTACAGGAAATGACTGACACAGAATGAATTTCTAGCCTTACATTCTAAGTTTGGATTTTTGTGGGTCTTGGGTGTTGTTTCTAAACTCATATTTGTGCTGCTGGGAACTCATCAGTGTTTATGGATTCACAATACATACGATCATCACTGTATGTGACATTATGAGAGGTACAGATAGGGTAGAGAGTCAGAATCTTTTACCCATGGTGGGGGCTTCAGAACAAGAGGGCGTAGGTTTAAGGTGAGAGGAAGGAGTTTTAAAGGAGATTTGAGCAGTGAGTATGTACGTGGTTACATAGAAACATAGAAACATAGAAAAACTACAGCACAATTCGGGCCCTTCGGCCCACAAAGCTGTGCCGCACATGTCCCTACCCTCGAAATTACTAGGCTTACCCATAGCCCTCTATTTTACTCAACTCCATGTACCTATCTAACAGTCTCTTGAAAGAACCTATTGTATCCGCCTCCACCACCGTTTCCTGCAGCCCATTCCCCGCACTCACCACTCCCTGAGTGAAAAACTTACCCCTGACGTCTCCTCTATATCTACTCCCCAGCACCTTAAACCTATGTCCTCTTGTGGCCACCAATTCAGCCCTGGGGAAAAGCCTCTGACTATCCACTTGATCAATGCCTCTCATCATCTTATACACCTCAATAAGGTCCCCCCTCATCCTCCGTCACTCCAAGGAGAAAAGGCCGAGTTCCCTCAGCCTGCTTTCATAAGGCATGCTCCGCATTCCAGGCAACATCCTTGTAAATCTCCTCTGTATCCTCTCTATGGCTTCCACATCTTTCCTGTAGTGAGGTGATCAGAACTGAGCACAAAACTCCAAGTGGGGTCTGACCAGGGACCTATATAGCTGCAACAATACCTATCGACTCCTAAATTCAATTCCCCAATTGATGAAGGACAATACACCATATGCCTTCTTAACCACAGAGTCAACCTGCGCAGCCGCTTTGAGCGTCCTATGGACTTCGGACCCCAGGATCCCTCTGATCCTCCACACTGCCAAGAGTCCAACCATTAATGCTATATTCCACCAACATATTTGACCTACCAAAATAAACCACTTAACACTTATCTGGGTTGAACTGTATCTGCCCAGCTTTGCATCCTATCTATGTCCCTCTGTAACCTCTGACAGCCCTCCAAACTATCCACAACACCCCCAACCTTCGTATCATCCACAAACTTACTAACCGAACCCTCCACTTCCTCATCCAGGTCGTTTATAAAAATCAGAAAGAGTAAGGGTCCCAGTACAGATCCCTGAGGTACACCACCAGTCACCAACCTCCACGCAGAATACGACCCTTCAACAACCACTCTTTGTCTTCTGTGGGCCAGAGTGTTCTGGATCCACACTGCAATGTCCCCTTGGATCCCATGTCTCCTCACCTTCTCCATAAGCCTCGCATGGGGTACCTTATCAAATGCCTTGCTGAAATCCATATACACTACATCTACTGCTCTCCCTTCATCCATGTGCTTAGTCACATCCTCAAAAAATTCAATCAGGCTCGTAAGTCAGGACCTGCCCTTGACAAAGCCATGCTGACTATTCCTAATCATATTATACTTCTCCTAATGTTCATAAATCCTGCCTCTCAGGATCATCTCCATCAGCTTACCAACCACTGAGGTAAGACTCACTGGTCTATAATTTCCTGGGCTATCCCTACTCCCCTTCTTGAATAAGGGAACAACATCCACAACCCTCCAATCTTCCGGAACCTCTCCCGTCTCCATCGACGGTGCAAAGGTCATCGTCAGAGGCTCCGCAGTCTCCTCCCTCGCCTCCCACTGCAACCTGGGGTACACCTCATCTGGTCCTGGTGACTTATCTAACTTGATGCTTTCCAAAAGTTTCAGCACCACCTCTTTTCTAATATCTACATGTTCAAGCTTTTCAACCCGCTGCAAGTCCCCACTACAGTCCCCCAGATCTTTCTCCGTGGTGAATACTGACGTAAAGTATTCATTAAGTACCTCCGCTATTTCTTCCGGATCCATACACACTTTCCCACTGCTGCACTTGATAGGCCCTATCCTTTCGCATTTCATCTTCTTACTCTTCACATACTTGTAGAACGCCTTGGGGTTTCTTTAATCCTGCCCGCCAAGGCCTTCTCATCTCCCCTTCTGGCTCTCCTAATCTCTTTCTTAAGTTCCTTCCTTTTAGCCTTGTACTCTTTCAGATCTCCAACATTACCTCACTCTCTGTACCTTTTGTATGCTTTTCGTTTCCTTTTGACTAGATTTAGTATAGCCTTTGTACACCACGGTTCCTGTATCCTCTCGTGACTACCCTGTCTCATCGGAACATGTCTGTGCAGAGCTCCACAAAAATACCCCCTGAATATTTGCCACATTTCTTCCGTACTTTTCCCAGAGAACAGCTATTCTCAATTTAATCTTCCAATTTCCTGCCTGAGAGCCTCATAATTCCCTTTACTCCAACTAAACACCTTTCTAGCCTGTCTGTTCCTATCTCTCTCCAGTGCTAACATAAAGGAGATACAATTATGATCACTATCACCAAAATGTTCACCCACTGAGAGATCTGACACCTGACCAGGTTCATTACCCAATATCAAATCAAGCACAGCCTCTCCTCTTGTAGGTCTATCTACATACTGTGTCAAGAACCCTTCCTGAACACACCTAACAAACTCCACCCCATCTAAACCCCTCACTGTCTGGAGATGCCAATCGATGTTTGGGAAATCAAAATCCCCCATCACAACAACTCTGTTATTCTCACACCTTTCTAGGATCTGCTTCCCTATCTGCTCCTCAATAACCCTGTCACTATTGGGCGGCCTATAAAAAACACCCATCACAGTTATCGACCCCTTCCTGTTCCTAACCTCCACCAACAGAGACTCCATAGATAATCCCTCCACAACGTCCACCTTTTCCGCAGCTGTGACGCTATCTCTGATCAACAGTGCCACTCCCTCACCTCTCTTGCCTCCCTCTCTGTCCTTTCTGAAACATCTAAAACCCGGCACTTGAATCAACCATTCCAGCCCCGGAGCCATCCGTAATGGCCACCACATCATAGCTCCAAGTATCGATCCAAGCTCTAAACTCATCCGCCTTGTTCACAATACTCCTTGTGTGAAAATAGACACATCTCAAGCTTGTCTGAACACGTCCCTTCTCTATCAGCTGCCTATGGTACTTACTCCTAGCCTCCTCTATTTGAGAGCCAAAGACCTCTTCCCCAGTCTCTCCAGTATGGATCCCACCCCCCAACAATTCTAGTTTAAACTCTCCCCAGTAGCCTTGGCAAACCTCCCGCCAGTATGTTGGTCCCCCTGGGATTCAAGTGCAACCTGTCCTCTTTGAACAGGTTATACCTGCCCCAAGAGAGGCCCTAATGATCCAGAAAACTGAATCCCTGCTCCTTACTCCAATTCCTCAGCCACGTATTTAACCTCCTCCTCATTCTGTTCCTATACCCACTGTCGCTTAGCACAGGCAGTAATTTGGAAATTACTACACCTTTGAGGTCCTGCTTCTCAACTTCCTTCCTAATTCTCTATAGTCTCTTTTCAGGACCTCATTCCTTTCCCTACCTATGTCATTGGTACCAATATGTACCACGACCTCTGGCTGTTCTCCCTGCCCCTTCAGGATATCTTGGACTCGATCTGAAACATCCCAGACCCTGGCACCTGGGAGGCAAACTACCTTGCAAGTTTCTTTCCTGTGTCCACAGAATTGCTTGTCTGCCCACCTAACTATAGAGTCCCCTATCACTAGTGCCCTCCTCACTCCTTCCCTACCCATCTGAGCCACGGGGCCGGGATCTGTGCCAGAGACACTGCCACTGTTGCTTCCCCCAGGTAGGCTGTCTCCCCCAACAGTACTCAAACAGGAGTACTTATTGTCATCTGGAACTCACTGCCAGAGGAGGTAATGGAATCAGATACAATCATGACATTTAAAAGGCATTTAGACAGGCAGTTTAATAGACGGCACAGAAGGATGTGGTCCTAATGCGGTCCAGTGGGATTAATGTCGATGGGTGAGAAGGTCGGTATGAATGTGATGGGCCGAAGGGCCATTCCTGTACTGTACAAGTATATGATTCTATTCTATGGGTTTCTGCAATAGATTAAATATTTTAAGACAAATATTTCTTGAGATATGAAATGTTTTGGGCACTGACTGGCTGTTTGATCCACCAGTATAGTGGTAAAGGAGCATTCATCGCAAGCTGGAAGCTCACCTCCTGCCACAATGCATCCTCAACACCCCTGGTCACAGCCCTGGCCCAGAGGTACGCAGGCTGCCTTATCCCCAAGGTCAAAATGAAGGAAGTGTTAGTTTAACGAATAATTTGGGCAGCTTATAACGTGGATGTAAAAGTTGTCCCCCAACAGTCAGGTTATATCGAAGTCACTCTGTAAAGACAGGTGTCACGGGCCAAGGTTTATGATGAATCCCCTCCTTGGAAGTATTCTGCATAACAGAATCGGTTGAGTGAGCTAGGGATTTTCTCTCTGGAGAGAAGGACGACGAGAGGTGACTTGATAGAGGTGCACAAGATGATAAGAGGCATAGATCGAGTGGACAGTCAGAGGCTTTTTCCCAGGGCGACAATGGCTAACACGAGGGGACATAATTTTAAGGTGATTGGAGGAAGGTATAAGGGGGATGTCAGGGGAAAGTTTTTTTTACACAGAGAGTGGTGGGTGCACGGAACGCACTGCAGACAGAGGTTGTGGGGGCAGATGCATTAGGGACATTTAAGAGACTCTTGGACAGACACATGAATGATAGAGAAATGGAAGGCTATGTGGGAGGGAAGGATTAGATAGATCTTAGAGCAGGATATAATGTCGGCACAACATGGTGGGTCCTGTGCTGTAATGTTCTGTGTTCTAACACTGAGATTCCTCGAGTGCAGTCAGAAGGAAAACGGGAGCCTCTGTTTGCAGCCAGGAGCCAGCAACAAGGTGCAACATCAGACCAAAAACAGGATGGTGCCAGAGGAACTCAGCAGGCTTCCCCCAGCATCAGAGTGTCTTTCATCCAGATTCCAGCATCTGCAGTCCTTTGTTTCTCACAACATCAGACCAACAACGCAAGGAGGGGGTGGGAGGGGGGGTGGGGCCGAAGGTGTACCTTCTGACGTTATGTTTAAACAATGAGTAACACCTCACAATCCCCCAGACTGCGAACACACCCCCCACCCACTCTGTACTGATCTCCTTTGCTGAGCATTGCACAGCACCTTGAGGACAATGACCTGTCAGTCAGCCACTGGGGACGCTGATGATGGAGTGAACACAAGGTACCTGCATATGAGCCGGCACTTTGGGTGGCCAGATCAGCACAGTTTTCCAGTCCAACCACGCCAATACTGAGGCACTAATCACACACGGTCGGCCTTGCTGGCCTCAGCACTCAGACACCCACCTGCCAATACAGGCACTGACTCAAGAGATTACCTTGTTCTGTGGTCTCCTGTTCTATGCTCAATGTCTTATTACCAAGGGGCCAGGAACAAGATTGAAAGGCTCCTTACGGAAATACAACACCCCAGTGACTGCTGGCAACCTCTACTGAGGGGAGGAGAAGGGGAATTTGGGGCGTGAGTTGGCAATGGCTTAGAATGGGCTATGTCAGACACTGTCACGTGTGAGTGGTCACTGTGTGAATAGTCACTGTGAAATGCATCTTTTACGAAGAATGTGCTGGGGGCAGCCCGCAAGTGTCACCACGCTTCCAGCGCCAACATAGCATGCCCGCGACTTCCTAACCCGTAGGTCTTTGGAATGTGGGAGGAAACCGGAGCACCCGGAGGAAACCCACGCAGACATGGGGGGAACGTACAAACTCCTTACAGACAGCAGCTGGAATTGAACCAGGGTCGCTGGCGCTGTAATAGCATTCCACTAACCGCTACACTGCCGCGCCTGGTCGCTGTGCGAATGGCCACTGTGTGGATAGTCACTGTTTGAAAGTGCTCGGTGTGAATGGTCACTGAGTGAATGAACATCGTCACAAGGTCACGAGGTCACAAGACAAGGGAGCAGAAGTAGGCTATTCAGCCCATCGAGTCTGCTCCAAGAAAAACAAAGGCAAAAAGAAAAGGAAAAAAGAAATGAGAAATGGGAGAATGTTCATGAGAGGAAGAAAAAACTGTTCCTTTCTAGCCCCAATTTCCGGCCTTATCCCCATATCCCTTGATACCCTGACTAATGAAATATCTATCTATCTCCCCCTTAAACGCCTCCAATGATCGGGCCTCCACTGCTGTACGTGGCAAAGGATTCCATAAATTCACTACCCTCTGGCTAAAGAAATTTCTCCTCATCTGTTTTCAACCTGTACCCTCTAATTCTAAGGTTGTGCCTTCTGGTCCTGGACTCACCCACCAAGGGAAACAGCTTGGCCACATCTACTCTGTCCAGTCCTTTCAACATTCTAAATGTTTCTAGGAGGTCCCCCCTCAGTCTTCTGTACTCCAGTGAGTACAGTACAAGAGCCGACAAACGCTCATCATATGTAAGCCCTTTCATTCCGGGAATCATCCTCGTAAATCTCCTCTGAACCCTCTCCAACATCAGCACATCTTTCCTAAGATATGGGGCCCAAAACTGCGCACAATATTCCAAATTAGGCCTCACTAGTGCCCCATAGAGCCTCATCAACACTTCCCTACTTTTATACACTATACCTCTCAAAATGAATGCCAACATAGCATTCGCTTTCCTTACTGCTGATCCGACCTGGTGGTTAACCTTTAGGGTATCCTGCACGAGAACCCCCAAGTCCCTTTGTACTTCTGTACTTCGAATTTTCTCCCCATCCAGAAAATAATCTGCCCGTTTATTTCTGTTTCCAAAGTGTACAACTGCACATTTCTCAACATTGAATCTCATCTGCCATTTCCTTGCCCATTCTCCTAAACTATCTAGGTCTCTCTGCAACCTTCCTGTCTCCTCAATACTCCCTACTCCTCCACCTATCTTGGTGTCATCTGCAAACTTAGCCACAAAACCACTTACTCCATCATCCAAATCGTTAATGTACAAGGTAAAAAGAAGCAGCCCCAACACCGACCCCTGCGGAACACCACTAGTAACTGGTAGCCAACTAGAATAGGATCCTTTTATTCCCACCCTTTGCTTCCTACCAACCAGCCAATGCTCCACCCATTCTGTTATCCTACCTGTAATTCCATGAGCTCTCATCTTATTAATCAGTCTCTTCGGCGGCACCTTGTTGAAGGCCTTTTGAAAGTCTAAGTACACAACATCTATAGCTTCTCCCTTATCCACCCTACCTGAGATTTCCTCAAAAAACTCCAATAGGTTGGTCAGGCAGGATCTTCCCTTCACAAAACCATGCTGGCTTGGACCTATCTTGCCTTGCACCTCTAGGTATTCCTTAACCTCATCCTTGAGGATCGATTCTAATAACTTTCCCACCACCAATGTCAGACTAATAGGTCTGTAATTTCCTTTATGCTGCCTCCCACCTTTCTCATACAGTGGAACTACATTTGCGACCCTCTAGTCCTCTGGAACTATGCCAGAGTCTATTGATTCCTGGAAAATTATCACCAGTGCTTCTGCTATCTCTAAAGCCACCTCCTTCAGAACCCAGGGATGCACCTCATCCGGTCTGGGAGACTTATCTGTCTTTAGTCCATTTAGTTTTCCTGGCATCTTATCTCTAGTAATCTTAACTGAACTCAGTTCCATTCCTTGAGACCCCTGACTATCCGGTATATTGCTGATGTCCTCCACAGTGAAGACCGATGCAAAATACTCATTTAGTTCCTCTGCCATCTCTCTATCATCCATTATAATCTCTCCCGCACCGTTATCGATTGGTCCTATATCAACCCGTGTCTCTCTTTTACTCTTCATATATTTAAAAAAACTCTCAGTATCCATTTGAATGTTATCTGCCAACTTCCTTTCATAATTCATCTTTTCTTTCCTAATGACCTTCTTAGTTTCTTTCCGCAGGTTTTTAAAAGTTTCCCAGTCTTCTGTTTTCCCACTAATCCTTGCTTCCTTGTAAGCCCTCCCATTTGCTCTTATTTTAGCCATAACCTCTCTCGTATTCCACATTTGTGCTTCTTTTCCATTCAAAACCATCTGTTTTCTTGGAATATATCTATCCTGCATTTTCCTTATTTCTTGTAGAAATTCCTTCCATTTCTGCTCCGCCGTCCCTCCAGCCAGCTTACGCTTCCAATCAATTTGGGCCAGTTCCTCTCTCATGCCACTGTAATTTCCTTTGTTCTGCTGAAATATCGATACACCAGTTATCAGCTTCTCCTTCTCAAATTTGAAACTGAACTCAATCATATTGTGATCACTAGTTCCCAATGGTTCCTTTACCTTTAGTTCCCTAATCACCTCTGGATCGTTATGCAGCACCCAATCCAAAACACCCGATCCCCTGGTGGGCTCATCAACAAGTTGCTCCAAAAAACTGTCCCGTAGACATTCCACAAACTCACTCTCCTGAGATCCACTGCCTTGCTGGATTTCCCAGTCCACCTTCACGTCCATAATTATCTTACCGTTGTCACTCTGACATGCTTTTTCTATTTCAGACTGCAACTTAAAGTCCACTTCCTGACTGCTATTAGGGGGCCTATATATAACTTCTACTATTGTCCTTTTACCCTTGCTATTTCTCAGCTTCACCCATAAGGATTCCACTTCTTCTGACCCAATGTCCTGCCTTTCTATTGATTTTATATCATTACTAACCATTATGGCCACACCTCCCCCTCTGTCTACCCGCCTATCCTTCCTATACACTGTGTACCCCTGGACGTTTAGTTCCCAATCACATCCGTCATAAAGCCATGACTCGGTGATTGCCACAATGTCGTATTTATTAACCTGTGGCTGTGCCACTAGGTCATCTACTTTATTCCTAATGCTACGTGCATTTAAATATAGTACATTTAGTCCAGTATCTGCTACTGATTTGTTGTACTTCTATTGTTCAGCAAATTATCCTGACTTCTCACCCGCCTGTCCTTCTTGCCGTCCTCACTGCACACTGTCTTGGACTTGTTTCTATAAACCTCCTCCTCTACCCTATCATCTTGTATCCTAACATCCTGGTTTCCATTCCCCTGCCAGATTAGTGTGAATGGTCACTATGTGAATGGACACTGTCTGAATGGCCACATTGTGAATGGACACTGTGGAACTGACTGTGTGAAAAATTACTGTGTGAATGGTCACTATATGAATGGACACTGTCTGCATGGTCACTTTGTGAATGGTCACTCTGTGAATGGTCACCTTGTGAATGACACTGTGTGAATGGTCACAGTGTGAAAGGACTTTGTCTGAATGTACACTGTATGAATAGTCAATGTTTGAAAGAGCTCTGTGTGAATGGACACTGTGAATGGGCTCTGTGTGAATGAGCTCTGTGTGAATGAACACTCTGTAAATGACAGTGCATGAATGGTGACTGTCTGAATGGCCACTCTGAATGTTTACTGTGTAAATGGTAACTCTGTGAATGGACACTGTGTGAAAGGTTGCTGTGTGAAAGGTTGCTGTGTGAATGGGCTCTGTGTGAATGGTCACTGAATGAATGGTCACTGTGTGTTAATGACACTGTGTGATTGGTCACTGTATTTATGGCCACTGTGTGACTGGTCACTGTGTGAATGACAGATAAGATAAGATTTCTTTATTAGTCACATGTACATCGAAACACACAGTGAAATGCATCTTTTGTGTACAGTGTTCTGGGGCAGTCCGCAAGTGTTGCCACGCTTCCAGCGCCAACGTAGCACGCCCACAACTTCCCAACCCGTACACCTTTGGAATGTGGGAGGAAACTGGAGCACCCGGAGGAAACCCACGCAGACACAGGCAGAATGAACAAAATCCTAACAGACAGTGGCAGGAATTGAACCCAGGTCGCTGCCACTGTAATAACGTTATGCTAACCGCTACACTGCCATGTCTGGTCGCTGTGCGAATGGCCACTGTGTGGATAGTCACTGTTTGAAAGAGCTCGGTGTGAATGGTCACTGCGTGAATGAATATCGTGTGAATGGTCACTGTGTGAACGGACACTGTGTGAATCACTGTGTGAATCATTACTGTGTGAATCGTCACTGTGGGATTGGATACTCTCTGAATGGGCATTCTGTGAATGACCCTGTGTGATTGGACACTGTGTGAATGGATACTATGTGAATGGGTTCTGTGTATAAAGTCACTGTATGAATGGTCACCTTGTGAATGACATTGTGTGAATGGACACTGTCTGAATGTACTGTACAAATAGTTAATGTTTGAAAGAGCTCTGTGTGAATGGTCACTGTGCATGGATACTATGTGAATGACACTGTGTGAATGATCATCTGTGAATGGACACTGTATGAGAGGTGACTGTGTGAATGGGCTCTGTGTGAATGATCACTGTGTGAATGATCACTGTGTGAATGCGGTCTGTGTGAATGCGGTCTGTGTGAATGCGGTCTGTGTGAATGCGGTCTGTGTATAAGGTCACGGAATGAATGGTCTGTGTGTTAATGGCGCTGTGTGATTGGTCACTGTGTGTATGGTCACTGTTTGAGAGGGCACTGTGTGAATGGTCATGTGTGAATGGTGTCTGTAAAATTTGTCGCTGTGCAATGGACACTGTGAATGGACACTGGATGAATGGTCACTGTGTGAATATTCACTTTATAAATTGTCACTGTGGAATGGAAACTATGGAAATGACACTGTGTGAATGGTCACAGTGTGCATGGTTATTGTGTGAATGGACACTGAATGGTCACTGTTTGAAAGAGCTTGGTGTGAATGACACTGTGAATGATCACTGTGTTCATGACAATGTATGAATGGGTTCTGCGTCAATGGTCACGGTGTTCATGACACTGTGTGAATTGTCACCGTGTGAATGGTCACTGTGTGAATGGAGTGTTTGAATGGTCACTATGTGAATTGTCACTGTGGAACGGAAACTATAAATGACACTGTGTGAATCGGTTCTGTCTATAATTTCACTGTACGAATGGTCACCGTGTGAATGATCAGTGTGTTCATCACACTGTGAATGGACTCAGAGTGAACGACACCGTGTGAATGGACACTGTGTGAATGGTCAGTGTGTAAATGATGCTGCGTGAATGGTAACTGTGGAATGGATGCTGTGTGAATATTCACTCTTTGAAAGAGCTCTGCGTGAATGATCACTGTGTGAATGACATAGAACAACAAACATTATAGCACAGTACAGGTCCTTTGGCCCGTGATGTTGTGCCAACATTTTATCCTGCTCTGAGATCAATCTACCCCTTCCCTCCCACATAACCCTCCATTTTTCTATCATCCATGTGCCTATCTGTGAGTCTCTTAAATGTTTCTGATCTATCTGCCTCTACCAGCGCCCCGGCAGTGTGTTCCCTGCACCCACCACTCTCTGTGTAAAAACTTACCTCTGATATCCCACCTGTACTTTCCTCCAATCACCTTAAAATAATGCCCCTTTATGTTAGCCAGTTCCGCCGTGGGAAAATGTCTCTGCCTGTCCACTCGATCTATGCTTCTTAGCATCTTGTACAACTCTATCAGGTCACCTCTCAGCCTCCTTCGCTCCAACGAGAAAAGCCCTAGCTCGCTCAGACTATCCTCATAAGACATGCTCTCCAATCCAGGCAGCATCCTAGTACATCTCCTCTGCATCCTCTCTAAAGCTTCCACATCCTTCCTATAATGAGGCGACCAGAAATGAACACAATACTTCAAGTGTGGTATGACCAGAGTTCTATAGAGCTGCAACATTACTTCGTGGCTCTTGAACTCAATACCCCTACTAATGAAGGTCAACACACCATACGCTTTCTTAACAACCCTATCAACTTGCGTGGCAACTTTCAGGGATCTACGGACGTAGACCCCAAGATCCCTCTGTTCCTCCACACTGCTATGAGTCCTGCCATTATCCTTGTATTCTGCCTTTAAGTCGACCTTCCAAAGTGAATCACTTCACACTTTTCCGGGTTGAACTCCATCTGCCACTTCTCAGCTCAGCTCTGCATCCTGTCAATGTCCCATTGTAACCCTCGACAACCTTCTACACTATCCACAACACCACCAACCTTCGTGTCATCTGCAAACTTATTAACCCACCCATCCACTTCCTCATCCAAGTCATTTATAAATATCACAAAGAGCAGGGGTCCCAGAACAGATCCCTACAGAACACCACTGGTCACCGACCTCCAGGCAGCCTACGCTCCATCTACCACCACCCTCTGCTTTCTATGGGCGAGCCAATTTCAAATCTACACAGCCAAGTTTCCCTGGATCCCATGCCTCCTGACTCCCTGAAAGAGCCTACAGTGGGGAACCTTATCAAACACTTACTGAAGTCCATGTACACCACATCAATGTGCTTTGTCACATCCTCAAAGAATTCAATCAGGCTTGTGAGTCATGACCTGCCCCTCACAAAGTCATGCTAACTGTCCCTAATCAGCCTATGCTTCTCTAAATGCCCATAAATCCTGTCTCTAAGAATCTTTTCCAATAATTTGCCCACCACTGAAGTAAGACTCACTGGTCTGTAATTCCCAGGGTTATCCCTACTCCCTTTCTTAAACAAAGGAACAGCATTTGCCACCCTCCAATCATCTGGCACTAGTCCAGTGGCCAGTGAAGACGTAAAGATCATTGCCAAAGGCACAGCAATCTCTTCCCTCGCTTCCCGTAATAACCTTGGATATATCCCGTCCGGCCCTGGGGACTTATTTACCCCAATGTCTTTCAAAAGTTCCAGCACATCCTCCTTAACATCGACATGTTCTAGCTTATCAGCCTGTTTTCCTCACAAACGTCAAGGTCTCTCTCTCTGGTGAATACTGAAGCAAAGTATTCATTAAGGACTTCTCTACCTTCTCTGACTCCAGGCACATCTTTCCTCCTCTATCCCTAATCGGTCTTACCTTCGCTCTGGTCATCCTCATACGTGTAGAATGCTTTGGGGTTTTCCTTAATCCTACTCACCAAGGCCTTCTCATGCCCCCTTCTAGCTCTCCTAAGTCCATTCTTAAGCTCCTTCCTGGCTACCTTGTGATCCTTATCCTTGCTTCCTGAACCTTAAGTAAGCTTCTTTCTTCCTCTTCACCAGATATTCCATATCTCGTCAACAATGGTTCCTTCACCCTACCATCCTTTTCCTGCCTCAATGGGACAAACCTATCCAGAATGCCCTGCAAGTACTCCCTAAACAGTCTCCACATTTCCGTTGAGAATTCACCCGAGTACATCTGCTCCTAATTTACACTCCCAAGGTCCTGCCTAATAGCATTATTATTCCCCATCCCCCAATTAAATACTTTCCCATACTGTCTGCTCTTATCCCTCTCCAAGGCAAGAGTAAAGGGCAGGGAGTTATGGTCACTGTCTCTGAAATGCTCATCCACCGAGAGATCTGACACCTGACCAGTCCAGAATGGCCTCTCCTCTAGTCGGCCTGTCTACATATTGTGTCAGGACTCCTTCCTATACACACCTAATAAATTCTGCCCCATCCAAACCTTCTGCACTAAGGAGGTGCCAATCAATATTAGGGAAGTTGAAATCACCCATGACAACAACCCTGTTATTTTTGCACCTTTCCAAAGTCTGCCTCCCGATCTGCTCCTCAGTGTCTCTGTTGCTAATGGGAGGGGGGTCTATAGAATACTCCCAATGGAGTGATCGCTCCCTTCCTGTTTCTGACTTCCACCCACACTGAATCAGTGGACGATCGCTCCAGGACACCGTCCCTTTCTGCAGCTGTGACACTGTTCCTGATCAGCAAAGCCACTCCCCCACCTCATTTACCTTCCTCCCTGTCCCTTTTGAAACATCTAAATACTGGAACATCCAGCACCCATTCCTGCCCTTGTAACAGCCAAGTCTCCATAATGGCCACAACATCGTAGTTCCATGTACTGACCCACGCTGTAAGTTCACCAGCCTTGTTCCTGATACTTCTCGCATTAAAGTAGACACAATTCAGCCCATCCAACTGACTGCAATTTTGCCCAATCAACTGCCTCTCCTTCCTTAGTCTCTCTACACTCTGCATCAACCTGTACACCAACTGCCCCGTCCTCTGACCTGTCACTCAGGTTCCCATCCCCCTGCCAAACTAGCTTAAACCGTCCTCAACAGCTTGAGCAAACCTGCCCACAAGGATACGGGTCCCCCTCCAGTTCTGGTGTAACTCGTCCCTTTTGTACAGGTCTTACTTTCCCCAGAAGAGATCCCAATGATTCACAAATCTGAAACCCTGCTCCCTGCACCAACTCCTCAGCCACACATTCATCTGCCAAATCAACCTATTCTTACCCTCACTGGCACGTGGCACAGGCAGCATTCCAGAGATTACTACCCTTGAGGTCCTGCTTTTCAGCTTCCTACCTAGTTCCCCAGATTCACTTTTCAGGACCTCATCCTTTTTCCTACTTGATACCAATGTGTACCACGACTTCTGGCTGCTTACCCTCCCCCTTTAGAAAGCTGTGGACCTGATCCGAGACCTCCCTGGCAACAGGGAGGCAACATAACATCCAGGAATCTCTTTCACGTCCACAGAATCTCCTGTCTACTCCCCTAGCTATAGAGTCTCCTATCACTACTGCTCTCCCCTTCTCCCCCCTTCCCTTCTGAGCCACAGAGCCAGACTCAGTGTCAGCAACCTGACCACTGCGGTTTTACCCGGGTAGGTCGATTCCCACTACCACCCCCCCCCCCCCCCCCCCCCACCTCCCCATCAGTATCCAAAGAAGCGGTATATCTGTTATTGAGGGGAATGTCTATAAGGATACTCTGCACTACCTGCCTATTCCCTTCCCCTCTCCTGACAGTCACCCAGCTACCTGCCTCCTGCAACTGAGGTGTGGTTTCCTCCCTGTAGCTCTTATCTGTCACCTCCTCATTCTCCCGCAGGAGCCGAAGGTCATCCAGCTGCAGCTCCAGTTCCCTAATCCGGTCTGTAAGGAGCTGCAGCTGGATGCACCTCATACAGATGTAGCTATCAGAGAGACTTGAGATCTCCCAGATCTCCCAAATCTGACAGGAAGGACATACCACTGACCCTGCATCCATTGTCACTACTTTAGCTGGGCACTAGAGACCGAGTGTCCTGCTCCTTGCTACAATGGACCTCGCTACCTGGAAAAAGAAAATGTGTGAATGGCCACGGTGTGTATGACACTGCTTGAATAGTGACTGTGGGAATGGGCACTGTGAGAGTGGACACTCTATGAATGTACTCAGTGTGCGTGACACTGTGTGGATGATCACTGTATGAAAAGATATTGTGTGTATAGTTGCTGTGTGAATGGTCATTCAATGAATGGACATTGTGAATGGACACAATCTGAATGGTCAATGTGTGAATGGGTTCACTGTATAAAGACACTGAGTAAATGAGCTCCATGTGAATATTCACAGTGTGAATGATATTGTGTGAATGGACACTCTGTGTGAATAGAACATAGAACATAGAACATAGAACAATTACAGCACAATTCAGGCCTTCGGCCCACAAAGCTGTGCTGAACATGTCCCTACCCTAGAAATTACTAGGGTTACCCATAGCCCTCTATTTTACTCAGCTCCATGTACCTATCTAACAGTCTCTTGAAAGACCCTATCGTATCTGCCTCCACCACCGTTTCCGGCAGCCCATTCCCCGCACTCACCACTCTCTGAGTAAAAAAACTTACCCCTGACATCTCCTCTATATCTTCTCCCCAGCACCTTAAACCTATGTCCTCTTGTGGCCACCAATTCAGCCCTGGGGAAAAGCCTCTGACTATCTACCCTATCAATACCTCTCATCATCTTATACACCTCTTATCAGGTCCCCCCTCATCTTCCGTCTCTCCAAGGAGAAAAGGCCGAGTTCCCTCAACCTGCTTTCATAAGGCATGCTCTGCATTCCAGGCAGCATCCTTGTAAATCTACTCTGCACCCTCTCTATGGCTTCCACATCTTTCCTATAGTGAGGAGAACAGAACTGAGCACAATACTCTAAGTGGGGTCTGACCAGAGACCTACATAGCTGCAAAAATACCTCCTGGCTCCTAAATTCAATTCCCTGATTGAAGAACAATACACCATATGCCTTCTGAACCACAGAGTCAACCTGCACAGCAACTTTGAGCGTCCTATGGACTCGGACCCCAAGATCCCTCTGATCCTCCACACTGCCAAGAGTCCTATCATTAATACTATAGTCCGCCAACATATTTGACCTACCAAAATGAACCACTTCACTCTTATTTGGGTTGAACTGTATCTGCCACTTCTCAGCCCAACTCTGCATCCAATCTATGTCTCTCTGTAACCTCTGACAGCCCTCCAAACTATCCACAACACCCCCAACCTTCATGTCATCCACAAACTTACTAACCCACCCCTCCACTTCCTCATCCAGGTCATTTATAAAAATCACAAAGAGTAAGGGTCCCAGTACAGATCCCTGAGGTATGCCACTGGTCACCAACCTCCACGCAGAATACGACCCTTCAGCAACCACTCTTTGCCTTCTGTGGGCCAGCCAGTTCTGGATCCACACTGCAATGTCCCCTTGGATCCCATGTCTCCTCACCTTCTCCATAAGCCTTGCATGGGGTACCTTATCAAATGCCTTGCTGAAATCCATATACACTACATCTACTGCTCTCCCTTCATCGATGTGTTTAGTCATATCCTCAAAAAATTCAATCAGGCTCATAAGACAGGACCTGCCCTTAACAAAGCCATGTTGACTATTCCTAATCATATTATACCTCTCCAAATGTTCATAAATCCTGCCTCTCAGGATCTTCTCCATCAGCTTACCAACCACTGAGATAAGCCTCACCGGTCGACAATTCCCTGGGCTATCTCTACTCTCTTTCTTGAATAAGGGAACAAAATCCGCTACCCTCCAATCTTCCCGAACCTCTCCCGTCTCCATGGACGGCACAAAGATCATCGTCAGGTGTTCTGCAATCTCCTCCCTTGCCTCCCACAGCAACCTGGGGAGCATCTCATCTGGTCCCAGTGACTTATCTAACTTGATGCTTTCCAAAAGTTTCAGCACCACCTCTTTTCTAGTATCTACATGCTCAAGCTTTTTAGGCCTCTGCAAGTCCCCACTACAATCCCCTAGATCCTTTACCGTGGTGAATACTGACGTAAAGTATTCATTAAATACCTCCGCTATTTCTTCCGGATCCATACACACTTTCCCACTGCTGCACTTGATAGGCCCTATTCTTTCGCATCTCATCCTCTTACTCTTCACATACTTGTAGAACGCTTTGGGATTTTCCTTGATCCTGCCCGCCAAGGTCTTCTCATGTCCCCTTCTGGCTCTCCTAATCTCTTTCTTAAGTTCCTTCCTTTTAGCCTTGTACTCCTCCAGATCTCTAACATCACCTCGCTCTCTGTACCTTTTGTAAGCTTTTCTTTTCCTTTTGACTAGATTTATTATAGCCTTTGTACACCACGGTTCCTGTATCCTATCGTGACTACCCTGTCTCATCGGAACATGTCTGTGCAGAGCTCCACACAAATATCCCCTGAATATTTGCCACATATCTTCCGTACTTTCCCCAGAGAACATCTGTTCCCAATTTAATCTTCCAATTTCCTGTCTGAGAGCCTCATAATTCCCTTTACTCCAACTAAACACCTTTCTAGCCTGTCTGTTCCTATCTCTCTCCAGTGCTAACATAAAGGAGATGGAATTACGATCACTATCACCAAAATATTCACCCACTGAGAGATCTGACACCTGATGAGGTTCATTTCCCAATATCAAATCAAGCACAGCCTCTCCTCTTGTAGGTCTATCTACATACTGTGTCAAGAACCCTTCCTGAACACACCTAACAAACTCCACCCCATCTAAACCCCTCACTGTCTGGAGATGCCAATCGATCTTTGGGAAATCAAAATCCCCCATCACAACAACTCTGTTATTCTCACACCTTTCTAGGATCTGCTTCCCTATCTGCTCCTCAATATCCCTGTCACTATTGGGCGGCCTATAAAAAAACACCCAGCATCATTATCGACCCCTTCCAGTTCCTAACCTCCACCCATAGAGACTCCGTAGACAATCCCTCCACAACGTCCACCTTTTCTGCAGCTGTGACGCTATCTCTGATCAACAGTGCCACTCCCTCACCTCTCTTGCCTCCCTCTCTGTCCTTTCTGAAACATCTAAAACCCGGCACTTGAATCAACAATTCCAGCCCCGGAGCCATCCGTAATGGCCACCACATCATAGCTCCAAGTATCGATCCAAGCTCTAAGCTCATCCGCCTTGTTCACAATACTCCTTGTGTTAAAATAGACACATCTCAAGCTTGTCTGAACACGTCCCTTCTCTATCAGCTGCCTATGGTACTTACTCCTAGCCTCCTCTATTTGAGAGCCAAAGACCTCTTCCCCAGTCTCTCCAGTATGGATCCCACCCCCCAACAATTCTAGTTTAAACTCTCCCCAGTAGCCTTGGCAAACCTCCCCGCCGGGGATTCAAGTGCAACCTGTCCTCTTTGAACAGGTCATACCTGCCCCAAAAGAGGCCCCAATGATCCAGAAAACTGGACGCTCACTGTGTGAATGGTCAGTGTGTGAACGGTCACTGTGTGAACGGACACTGTGTGAACGGACACTGTGTGAATGAGACTGCGAGAATGGTCACATTGTTAATGCTCTGTGGGTGAATGGATATGGTGTGAAAGTCACTGTGTGCATTGGGTCTGTGTGAATTGTTCCCATGCGAATGGACACAGTATGAATGACACTGTGTGAATGGGCTCTGTGTGAATGGTCACTGTGTGAATGACACTGTGTGAATCATAGAATCTTAGAATAGTACAGCACAATACAGGCCCTTTGGCCCAGAATGTTGTGCCGACCTTTAAACCTCACCTAAGACTATCTAACCCCTTCCTCCCACATATCCTCCTATTTTAAGTTCCTCCATATGCTTATCTAGCAATCTCTTGAATTTGACCAACGTACCTGCCTCCACCATTACCCCAGGCAGCGCATTCCATGTCCCAACCACTCTCTGGGTAAAAAACCTTCCTCTGATATCTCCCTTGAACTTCCCACCCATTACTTTAAAGCCATGCCCTCTTGTATTGAGCATTGGTCCCCTGGAAAAGAGGCGCTGGCTGTCCACTCTATCTATTCCTCTTAATATTTTGTACACCTCTATCATGTCTCCTCTCATCCTCCTTCACTCCAGTCAGTAAAGCCCTAGCTCCCTTAGTCTCTCCTCATAATCCATACTCTCCAAACCAGGCAGCATCCTGGTAAATCTCCACTGCACCCTTTCCAACGCTTCCACATCCTTCCTAAAATGAGGTGACCAGAACTGGACACAGTACTCCAAGTGTGGTCTAACCAGAGTTTTGTAGAGCTGCATTATTACCTCACGGCTCTTAAACTCAATCCCACTATTTATGAATGCTAACATACGATAAGCTTTCTTAACTACCCTATCCATCTGTGAGGCAACCTTCAGGGATCTGTGGATATAAACCCCCAGATCCCTCTGCTCCTCCACACAACTCTGCCTTGGAATTTGTCCTCCCAAAGTGTACCACCTCACACTTCTCCGGATTGAACTCCATCTGCCACTTGTCAGCCCAGCTCTGCATCCTATCAATATCCCTCTGCAATCTTCGACAGCCCTCCACACTATCCACAACACCACTGACCTTTGTGTCATCTGCAAACTTGCTAACCCACCCTTCCACCCCCTCATCTAAGTCATTAATAAAAATCATGAAAAGTAGATGTCCTAGAACCATACCTTATGGGACACTGCTAGTCACAGCCCTCCAATCCAAATGCACTCCCTCCACCACAACCCTCTGCTTTCTACAGGCAAGCCAATTCTGAATCCACACGACCAAGCCTCCCTGGATCCCTTGGCCTCTGACCTTCTGAAGAAGCCTACTATGTGGAACATTGTCAAATGCCTTACTAAAATCCATGTAGACCACATCCACTGCACTACCCTCATCAATCTGCCTGGTCACCTCCTCAAAGAACCCTATCAGGCTTGTGAGACATGATCTGTCCTTCACAAAGCCATGCTGGCTGTCCCTGATCAGAACATGATTCTATGAATGCCCATAGATCTTATCTCTAAGAATCCTTTCCAAAAGCTTGCCCACCACAGACATATGAATGGATACTGTTTGAATGACACTGTTTGAATGGATCCTGTGTGTGAATGACGATGTGTGAATTGTCACTGGGTGAATGTACACTGTGCAAATGACACTGTATAAAAGGGCTCTGTGTGAATGGGTGCTGTGAGAATGGACTCTGTGAATGGTAACTGTGCAAATGGAAACTTTGTGTGTGACACTATGTGAATGGTCTCCGTGTGAATCGACACTGTGCGAACGGTCACTGTGCGAACGGTCACTGTGCGAACGGTCACATTGTTAATGCTCTGTGGGTGAATGGATATTGTCTGAAAGTCACTGTGTGCATTGGGTCTGTGTGAATTGTTCCCATGTGAATGGACACAGTATGAATGACACTGTGCGAACGGTCACTGTGTGAACGGTCACTGCGTACAAGGGCTGTGTGTGAATGGGTAATGTGAGAATGAAACGAGAATAACACTGTGATCGTTCATTGTTTGAATGGTCTGTGTGAGTGCGGTCTTTGTGAATGGTCACTGTGGAATGGACACTGTGTGAATGGGTCTGTGTAAATGGTCTCTGCTGAATTACAACATGTGAATGAGCTCTGTGTGCATGGTCACTGTGTGAATGGATGTAGTGTGAACGATAGGGTGTGAATGGGTGCCGTACAAATGTGAATGACACTGTGGGTTGTGACTGTGTGAATGGTCATGGTGTGAGTGGTCACTGTGTTAACGGACATGGGTTTGAGTGACACTGTGTGAATGGTCACTGTATGAATGTCAGGCTAACCAGCCTATACTTTTCTGTCTTTTGCCTCCCTCCCTTTTTAAACAGGGGTGTTACATCTGCAATTTTCCAGCCCTCTGGGACTCTTACTTACTCCAGAGATTGTGAAAGATCACTGCTGATGCCTCCACAATCTATTCAGCTCCCTCTTTCAGACCCTGGGGTGCAGTCCATCTGGTCCAGGTGACTTACCTGCCTTCAGACCTTTCAGCTTCCCCAGCACCTTCTCCTTGGTGATGGCCACTACACTCACCTCTGCCCCCTGACTCTTGAATTTCTAGCATGTTACTGACACAAAGAACCCATTCAGCTCCTCCGCCATTTCCCTGTTCCTCATTACAGTTCTATAGCATCATATTCCAGCGCTCCAATGTCCACTCTTGTCTCTTTCTTATCCTTTCTGTATCTAAAATACTTTTGGAACCTCCTTTTATATTATTGGCTAGTTTTCCCTTGTATTTCATTTTTTCCTCCCTTATAGCTTTTCTGATTGTCCTTTGTTGGCTTTTGAAGGCTTCCCAATCCTCTGACTTCGCACTATCTTCGCCATATTGTTTGCCTTTTTGTTTGCTTTTATGCTGTTCCTGACTTCCCTTGTCAGCCACAGTTGCCTTGTCCTCCCCCTTGTGTAGCTCTACTTCCTTGGGATGAAAGTCTGCAGCGTCTCCCGAATTATTCCAAGAAACTCCTGCCATTGCTTCTCCACTGGGGTCCCCTTGCAATCAGCTCTGGCCGGCTCCTCCCTCGTGCCTCTGTAGTTACCTTCACTCAACTGTAACACCGACACATCTGATTTCAGCTTCTCTCCCACAGACTGCAGGGTGAATTCTATCACATGGTGGTCACTGCCTCCAAAGGGTCCTTCACCTTCAGTTCCCTGATCAAGTCTGCCTCATTACGCAACACCGAATCTGGAAAGTTCCCAGTGGGCTCTACCACAAGCTGCTCTGAAAAGCCACAAATCCCTTTTCTTGTGCTCCACTGCCAACCTTATTTTCCCCGTCTCCTCGTTATATTGAAGTCCCTCAGAATCACTGTGACATTGCCTTTCTCACTTGTCTTTTCTGTCTCCTGCTGTATTTTGTACCCCACTACTCGGAGGCCTGCACATAACTCCTATCAGAGTCTCTTTACCTTTGCAGTTCCTCAACTCTACCCACAAAGACTTGACATCTTCTGATCCTATGTCGCTCCTCACTATCGATTTAATTTCACCTTTTACCGACAGAGCCACCTCACCCCCTCTCCCCAAATGCCTGTCTGCTCGATAGGATGTGTATCCTTGGATGTTTAGCTCCCAGCTCTGATCGTCCTTCATCCACGTCTCTGTGATGCCCACGACATCGTCCCTACAAGTTTCCATAGAACCATAGAACAATACAGCACAATACAGGCCCTTCGGCCCACTATGTTGTGCCAACCTTCAAACTACTCCTAAGACTATCTAACCCCTTCCTCCCACATATCCCTCTATTTTAAATTCCTCCATATGCTTATCTAACAATCCCTTGAACTTGACCAACATATCAGCCTCCAGCACCACCCCAGGCAGCGCATTCCATGCACCAACCACTCTGGGTGAAAAACCTCCCTCTGACATCACCCTTGAACTTCCCACCCATTACCTTAAAGCCATGTCCTCTTGTATTGAGCATTGGTGCCCTGGGAAAGAGGTGCTGGCTGTCCACTCTATCTATTCCTCTCAATATTTTGTACACCTCTATCATGTCTCCCCTCATCCTCCTTCTCTCCAATGAGTAAAGCCCTAGCTCCTTTAGTCTCTCCTCATAATCCATACTCTCCAAACCAGGCAGCATCCGGGTAAATCTCCTCTGCACCCTCTCCAACACTTTCACATCCTTCCTATAATGAGGCGACCAGAACTGGACACAGTACTCTAAGTGTGGCCCAGCCAGAGTTTTGTAAAGCTGCATCGTTACCCCTCGGCTCAAACTCGATCCCACAACTTATGAAAGCTAACATCCCATAAGCTTTCTTAACTACCCTATCCACCTGTGAGGCAACTTTCAGTGATCTGTGGATATGAACCCCCAGATCCCTCTGTTCCTCTACACTGCCCAGAATCCTGCCATTTGCCTTGTATTCTGCCTTGGAGTTTGTCCTTCCAAAGTGTACCACCTCACACTTCTCCGGATTAAACTCCATCTGCCACTCGTCAGCCCAGCTCTGCATCCTATCAATATCCCTCTCTAAGCTTCAACAGCCCTCCACACTATCCACAACACCACCAACCTTTGTGTCATCTGCAAACTTGCTAACCCACCCTTCCACCCCCTCATCTAAGTCATTAATAAATATCACAGAAAGCAGAGGTCCCAGAACCGAGCCCTGTGGGACACCACTAATCACAGACCTCCAATCTGAATGCACTCCCTCCACCACAACCCTCTGCTTCCTATAGGCAAGCCAATTCTGAATCCGCATGGCCAAACCTCCCTGTATCCCTTGGCCTCTGACCTTCTGAAGAAGCCTACCATGTGGAACCTTGTCAAATGCCTTACTAAAATCCACGTAGACCACATCCACTGCACTGCCCTCATCAACCTGTCTGGTCACCTCCTCAAAGAACCCTATCAGGCTTGTGAGGCAAGATCTTCCCTTCACAAATCCATGCTGGCTGTCCTTTTCTAAATGATCATAGATCCTATCTCTTAGAATCCTTTCTAGCAGCTTACCCACCACAGATGTAAGGCTCACTGGTCTGTAATTCCTTAGACTATCCCTACTACCCTTCTTGAATAAGGGGACAACATTTGCCAACATCCAGTCCTCTGGTACCATTCCCATGGACAATGAGAACTCAAAGATCCCAGCCAACGGTTCAGCAATCTCCTGCCTCGCCTCATGAAGCAGACTGGGGAATATTCCGTTGGGCCCCGGAGACTTATCTGTCCTAATATTTTCTAACAACTCCAACACATCCTCTCCCTTGATATCTACATACTCTAGAACATTACCCTTACCCCAGCGTCATCAAGACCCCTCTGCTTGGTGAATCCTGAAGAGAAGTATTCATTGAGAACCTCATCCACTTCCACAGCTTCCAGGCACAGCCTCCCACCTTTGTCTTTAATCGGACCTACCTTTACTCTCGTCATCCTTCTGCTCTTCACCTACGAGTAAAAAGCCTTGGGATTCTCTTAACCCTACTGCCAAAGCCTTTTCATGTCCCCTTCTCGCTCTCCTCAGCCCCTTCTTAAGTTCCCTCCTTGCTACCCTATATTCCTCACAAGCCCTGTCTGACCCTTGCTGCCTACACCTTATGTATGCTGCCTTCTTCTTCCTAACTAGATGTTCCACCTCTCTGGTCACCCATGGTTCCTTCACCCTGCCATTCCTTCTCTGCCTCACCGGGACAAATTTATCCCTAACGTCCTGTAAGAGATCCCTGAACATTGACCACATCTCTATGGTACATTTCCCTTCAAAAATTTCATCCCATTTCACACTCCCAAGTTCTTGCCTTATAGCCTCATAATTCGCCTTTCCCCAGTTAAATATCTTCCCGTCCTCTTTGCTCCTATCCCTGTCCATGACAATTCTAAAGGTTATGAAGCAGTGGTCACTGTCCCCCAAATGCTCACCCACCGATAGATCTGCCGGTTCATTACCTAAAACTAGATCTAATATGGCATTCCCTCCAGTTGGCCTGTCAACACACTGTGACAGGAATCCGTCCTGGACACACTTAACAAACTCTGCCCCGCCTAAACCTTTGGCACTAAGCAGGTGCCAATCAATAGCCACAATATCGTAGTCCTATGTACTTAACCAAGCTCTCAGTCCATCTCCCTTATTCCTGATGCTTCTCACATTTAAGTGATTACATTTTAGCCCATCCACCTTACTACTTTTATAGCCTGTACTCTGCTTCTCCTTCCTCAAAGCCTCTCTACCTGTCAGATCTGACTTTTCCCCATCCCCTTCTTCCTCTGACCTACTCCTCCGGTTCCCATCCCCCTCAAACTAGTTTAAACCCTCCTGAACCACCCTTGCAAACCTGGTTGCAAGGATACTGGCCCCCCCTCAGGTTTGAGTGTAACCCGTCCTCTCTGTACAGGTCCCACATTCCCCTGAAGAGATCCCAATGATCCAAAAATCTAAAACCCTCCCTCCTGCACCAACTTCTCAGCCACGCATTTATTTGCCATCTCCTCCTATTCCTGCCTTCACTATCACGTGGCACTGGCAGCAATCCCGAGATTGCTACCCTTGAGGTCCTGTTCTTCAGCCTTCTGCCTAGCTCCCTAAACTCACTTTTCAGGACCTCATCCCTCTTCCTACTGTGTCGTTTGTACCAACATGAACCACGACTTCTGGCTGTTCTCCCTCCCGCTCCAGAATCCTGTGGACCTGATCAGTGACATCCCGGACCCTGGCACCTGGGAGGCAACATACCATCCAGGATTCATGCTCACTGCCACAGAACCTCCTATCTGTTTCCCTGACTATCGAGTCCCCTATCACTACTGCCTTCCTCTTCTCCTCCCTTCCCTTCTGAGCAGCAGGACTGGTCCCAGTGCCATAGACCTGGCTACTGCTGCAACCCCCCGGCAGGTCATCCCCCTCAGCAGCTTCCAAAGTTACCGACCAGTGGCTCTGACATCCACCATCATGAAGTGCTTTGAGAGGTTGGTCGCATCAACTCCAGCTTCCCAGACAACCTGGACCCATTGCAATTCGCCTATCGCCGAAACAGGTCTACAGCGGATGCCATCTCCCTGGCCCTTCACTCAGCTCTGGAGCATCTGGACAGTAAGGACACTTACATTAGACTGTTGTTTATTGACTACAGCTCTGCCTTCAATACAATAATTCCAAGCAAGCTTGTCACCAAACTCTGAGACCTAGGACTCTGTAACTGGATCCTTGACTTTCTAACAAACAGACCGCAATCAGTGAGGATAGGCAGCAATACCTCCGGCACGATTATTCTCAACACTGGTGCCCCACAAGGCTGCGTCCTCAGCCCTCTACTCTACTTCCTATACACTCATGACTGTGTGGCCAGATTCTGCTCTAACTCCATCTACATGATTGCAGATGATACCACTGTTGTAGGCCATATCTCAAACAGTGATGAATCGGAGTACAAGAAGGAGATAGAGAGCTTAGTGGAATGGTGTCATGACAACAACCTTTCCCTCAATGTCAGCAGAACAAAAGAGTTGGTCATTGACTTCAGGAAAGGGGGCGGTGTACATACACCTGTCTACATCAATGGTGCTGAGGTCGAGAGGGTAGGCAACTTCAAGTTCCTGGGAGTGAACATCACCAACAACCTATCCTGGACAAACCACGTGGATGCCATGGCCAAGAAAGCTCACCAGCCCATCTACTTCTTCAGGAGGCTGAAGAAATTTGGTTTGTCTCCTTTGACTCTCGCCAACTTTTACTGATGCACCATAGAAAGCATCCTGTCAGCATTATCACGGCTTGGTATGGCAACTGCTCTGCCCAAGATTGCAAGAAGCTGCAGAGAGTTGTGGACACAGCCCAGTGCATTACGAACACCAACCTCCCCTCCTTGGACTCTGTCTTTACTTTTTGTTGTCTTGGTGTATCAGCCAGCATAATCAAAGACCCCACCCACCCGGGACATTCTCTCTTCTCTCCTCTTCCATCGGGTAGAAGATACAGGAGCCTGAGGGCACGTCCCACCAGAATTAAGGACAACTTCTACCCCACTGTGATAAGACTATTGAACGCTTCCCTTATACAATGAGATGGACTCTGACCTCATGATCTACCTTGTTGTAACCTTGCACCTTATTGCACTGCACTTTCTCTGTAGTTGTGACACTTTACTCTGTACTGTTACTGTTTTTTTTACCTGTACTATCTCAGTGCATTCTGTACTAACTCAATGTATCTGCACTGTGTAATGAATTGACCTGTACGAACGGTATGCAAGACAAGTTTTTCACTGTACTTCGGTACAAGTGACAATAATAAACCAATAGCAATACCAAAGCGGAAAACCCGTTACTGAGGGGAACGGCCCTCGGGCTCCTCTGCTCCATCTGTCTGTTCGTTTTCTTTTTCCTTTTCTCTCCCCTGACAGTCACCCTTCGATCTACTTCCTGGACCCCAGAAGTACCTGCTCTAAGGGGGGGGTGACTGTCTCCCGATGTACAGCATCTACATAACTCTCTCCCTCCTTGATGTTGTGCAGTGTCTGAAGCTGCGACTCCAGCTCATCAATTCTGAGCCGAACTTCCTCCAGCCTCAAGCACTTACTGCAGATGTGGTCACTGTGCACCACAGCAAGGTCCACGTTCTCCCACAGCAAGCAGCTGCAGCACACCACCAGGTCCTCCATCTGAACTAATTTTTTTCTCCCCCTACTTAGTTTTTCCCTACTTAAAAATTTATAACAGATAACAGGTAAGCCTTACCTTTACTTACCAGCTACTCACCTGCCTCACCCCTTTAAGCCAAAGCCCCTTGAGCCAAAGCCCAAATCACTCTGCTCCCTCTCACTCCGCTGCCCACTCCGACGCTGCCTGCTGGATATGGCAGTTTGTTTTTTAAACTGCTCGTGCCTGTGCAGTCCAGTCCCCACTATTCCCAATGAGAACTTATATTAAAAAACTTATAAAAAAGAACCTTATAAACAAAACCTTATAATGAAAACCTTATATAAGAAAAAAGAAAAACTTACCTGCTCCGAAGTCCCAACGCCTGCCGAAGCAAAACCCACGAAACCTATGCACATTTCGATCTGTGCTGTAAACTCATTTACCTGCTGTGCACATTCATCTACAACACCCTCAGTCCTGTCTTCACTGCCTGCCTTCTCAAAGTCCCCCTGTGTTGCCAGAAGTTAGATTCCTAACCCTTTCTAAACTCTCTGTCCTATTTTTTATTCTGAAGACTTTAATAACCTCTAACTTTAACTTTTCCCACAATTTTCCATGCTGTTGAACACTCACCGCCACTCCCCCCACTGTTTAATATGGGATCTCCGATGCACAGGAACACAAGAGGCCACAGAGAGCAGTGGGACTCAGCCAGTTCCATCACGGGTACAGCTCTCCCCACCATCGAGGACATCTACAAGAGGCAACGTCTTAGGAAGGTGACATCCATCATCAGGGACCCCCACCATCCGGGCCGTGCCCTCTTCTCGATGCTGCCATCAGGCCGGAGGTACAGGAGCCTGAAGACCCACACCTCAAGGTTCAACAACAGCTTCTTCCCAAACACCACCTCAGACTATATTTCCCTCAACTTGCACTAATGTTGTTACATAACTTTTATCTATTGTGTTGTGTAAGTTATGTACAATTTATGTTAATTTATGTTTACGTTAACTTATGTTTGTCCTGTCTGTAATGCACTGAGCTGCTGCTTCAGAAAGCTCATTTTTATGGCGTTTACACCTATGTATGTATGTCCGTGACAATAAACTTGAACTTGCTGAAGTCTGAGTGGGCAGGAGATGTCCCATGGAATACCAGATGCAGAAGACCATCTGGGTCTGGGCCTTTGGTGTGCAGCTCCCTGTATACACTGACTGGACATAGGTTCAGAGGTAGGCAGGGCAGCCCTCTCATTCTGAGGGGCAACACAGTGGAGCTTACGGTCATGGGATAGAGCCTCAGTTCTGCTGCTTGGACTGAGATACTGAGAGACTCTCAAAGCTCCTCCCCAAGTTCTCCTTCAGCTTTTGTAAGTCATACAGTGATAGGGTTATACAGCACGGAAACAGGCCCTTTGGCCTAACTGCTCCATGCTGACCAAGATGCCCCACACATGCTAGTCCCACCTGCCAGCAATTGGCCCATTACCTCCTAACCTTTCCTATCCATGTAACTGTCCAACTATGTTTTAGAAGTGGTTATTGTACCTGCCCCAGCCACTTCCTCTGTCATCTCCTGTGGGGGCAGGAACGGTAGTGTAGTGGTTAGTGTAACATTTTACAGCGCCAGTGACCCAGGTTCAATTCCAGCCACTGTCTGTAAGAAGTTTGTACATTCCCTCCATGTCTGCGTGGGTTTCCTCCGGGTGCTCCAGTTTCCTCTCACATTCCAAAGACGTACGGGTTACGACGTTGTAGGCATGCTATGTTGGCACCGGAAGCGTGGCAATACTTGTGGACTACCCCCAGAACACTCTACGCAAAAGATGCATTTCCTGTGTGTGTGTCGATGTACACGTAACTAATAACAATATCTTATCTTATCTCAGCTCGTTCCACATGCATACCGACCTTTGTGTACAAAACTTGCCTTCTTTCACCTCTCATCTTAAACCCATGCCCTCTGGTTCTTGATTCCCCAACCCTGGGAAAAAGATTGAGTGATTTCGCCTTATCTATGCCCTTCATGATTTTATACACCTCTATAAGGTCAGCCCTCAGTCTCCCACACTCCAAGGAATAAAGTCCCAGCCTGTCCAACCTCTCCATGTAACTCAGTCCCTCGAGTCCTGGCAACATCCTTGTAAATCTTTTCTGCACTCTTTCCAGTTTAATAACATCTTTGCTACAGCAGGGCGACCAAAACTGAACACAATACTCGAAGTGCAGCCTCACCAGCGTCCTGTACAACCGCACCATGACCTCCCAACTTTTAATACTCAGTGTCCTGACTGATGAAGGCCAGTGTGCCTAAAGCCTTCTTCACCACCCTGTCTACCTATGACACCACTTTCAGGGAACTATGTACTTGTACACCAATGTCCCTCTGTTCTACAACACACCTCAGGGCCCTACCATTCACTGTGAAAGTCCTACTTTGATTTGACTTTCCAAAATGTAATACCTCGCACTATTCCGAATTAAACTCCATTTGCCATTCCTCGGCCCACTTACTCAGCTGATCATGATCCCGCTGTAGTTTTTGATAACCTTCTTTTTGATGACTATTTTAGTACCATCTGCAAACTTACCAACTATACCTTGTACATTCTCATCCAAATCATTGATATAGATGATAAACAGCAATGGGCCCAGCACCGAGTCCTGGGGAACACCACTGGTCACGGGCCTCCAGCCCGAGAAACAACCTTCCACCATCACACTCTGCTTCCCACCATCAGGCCGGTTAGCCAGCTCTCCCTGGATTCCATGCAATCTAACCTTCCAGAGCAGTGGAAACCTATCAAACGCCTTACTGAAGTCCATATAAGCCACGTCTACCGCCCTGCTCTCATCAACTTCCTTGGTCATCAAAAAACTCAATCAAGTCCGTAAAACATGATTTCCCATGCACAAAGCCATGCTGACTACCCCTAATCAACCCCTGTCTCTCCAGATGTACGTATCTCTTATCCTTCAGAATCCTCTCTAGTAATTTACCAACTGTTCGACTTACTGGTTGACAGTTCCCAGGTTTTTCTTTGCAGCCCTTCTTAAATAAAGACACAACATTCGCCACCCTCCAGTCTTCCGGAACTTCACCCGTCACTAACGGTGATTCAAATACCTCAGCCAGGGCTCCCGCACTTTCTTCTCTGGCCTCCCACAGTGGTCTTGGATATACCTGGTCAGGCCCCAGAGACTTTTTAACTTCATACCTTTTAAGACATCCAGCACCTCCTCTACTGTAATGCAGACTATCCCCTGGACCTCCCCATTTACTTCTCCTAGTTTTGAAGTCTTCACGTCTTTCTCCATGGTAAAAACAGAGGAGAAATATTCAGTGGGGACCTCGCCCGTCTCCTGTCCACTTTGGTCTTTGAGGAGCCTTATTCTCTCCCCAGTTTCTCTTTTCTCCTTAATATATCCAAAATAATTCTCCTTATTCTTCTCTGCCAGAGCTATCTCATGCCCCCTTTTTGCCCTGCTGATTTCGTCAGAAGAGAGTGAATGTTGAAGTTAAGATGCTGGTGGTCCAAGCAGTCAGAACTCAGCAGTGTGGGAGCTCACCAGAGATCTCTCTGGCTCTGGTTTCCCAGCACTGCTCATCCCACTGACCACTGACTCCAGTATTTGACACATAACGTTGCTGCTGTGTACCACTCGTGTACACACAGGAGAGGGATTCCTCAGAGCTTTCTGACACTGTGTTGATGGCCCAGTGCGCTCACATACTCAGGGTTTTACCAGACTCCACCAGGTCCGTCAAGTTTTCAGTTACGCATCCTGCATCATGACAGGGAAAAGGCCATACCCTGTGGCGAGCCCCATCTGAACTGACACATTCCCAGCCCTGTATCCTGTACACCAGCCCTGTATCCTGACAGCACCTGTGTGCACAGGTCCTCTACCCACATCAGGAGGGCGAACAGCCAAAGGTCATTGGTAACTGTTGGTACAAACAACACAGGTATTGGAATTGGTTAATTATTGTCACATGTACTGAGGTACAGTGAAAAACTTGTCTTGCATACTGTTCATACAGATTAGTTCATTACACAGTGAATTGAGGTAGTACAAGGTAAAACAATACAGAATGCAGAGTAAAGTGTCAGAGCTACAGAAACAGTGCAGTGCAGGCAGACAATAAGGTGTAAGGTGATAACGAGGTAGATTCTGAGGTCAAGTGTCTATACAGACTTTTTTATCTTCTGCCTGATGGGAGGGGGGAGAAGAGAGAATGGCCTGGGTGGGTGGGGTGTGGGGTCTTTGATTATGTTGGCTGATTTACCGAGGTAGCGAGAAGTGTAGACAGAGTCTATGGAGCTGAGGCTGGTTTCTGTGATGTGCTGAGCTGTGTCCACAACTCTCTGCAGTTTCTTGCAGTCCCACCAGAGCAGTTGCCATACTAAGCCATGATGCATCCAGATAGGATGCTTTCTATGGTGCATCAATAAAAGTTAAGGTAAGATTTCTTTATTAGTCACATGTACATCGAAACACACAGTGAAATGCATCTTTTTGCGTAGAGTGTTCTGGGGGCAGCCCGCAAGTGTCGCCATGCTTCCCGCACCAACATAGCATGCTGACAACTTCCTAACCTGTAAGTCTTTGGAATGTGGGAGGAAACGGGAGCACCTGGACGAAACCCATACAGACACAGGGAGAACGTACAAACTCCTTACAGAAAGTGGACAGAATTGAACCCAGGTCGCTGGTGCTGTAAAGTGTAATGCTAACTGCTGCACTACCATGAGATGTGGTGAGTATCAAGGGGACATGCCAACTTTCTTTAGCCTGCTGAGGAAGTAGAGGTGCTCGTGAACTCTCCTGACTGTGGTATCTACGTGGTTGGACCAGGACAGAATATTGGCGATGTTCACTCCTAGGAACTTGAAGCTCTCAACCCTCTCGACCTCAACACTATTGATGTAGATAGGGGCATGTACACCGCCCCCTTTCCTGAAGTCAATGACCAGCTCTTTTGTTTTGCTGACTGCTGTAAGACAAGTTCATAAGGTCCTTAAGGGCAAGGACCCTGGACACCGTCTTTGGAGTTAAAATGATTTATTCGCAAAGACAACACGGGACAGGATGAACGGGAACAGACGCACACTTACACACACGGACACAGGTGATCACGAACATAGGGGAAATTGCAACAAGGGTGAGATGCGCGCATGCACACACACACACACAACAAATGATCAAGAAAGAAACAGTACAATGCCTGACCCCTCAACATCAGTGCAAGCATCGGCTCTACGCTACCGGGAATCTACTTAGGACGCTCCTAACCCTTGTGGAAGTGCCCACTCTTACCCATGGTCTCTTCAGAGTTGTCTCACAATTCCTGGAGCTATCAAAAGAGAGCGAACCACATACATGTGGCATTCTTTATAGTGCTGGAGAGCTGGGTGGTCCGGCCCAGGTAATTCAAACAAGCCAATAGCTCAGGGTCAGGTACAAAGGTGTTTACAAAGGCCAATGGTCAGGTGTGTGCGCTAATGGGTGGGTGGAGCCAGACCTTGCTGACAGTGGTGTGGCTTTTGAGCATGTGGTCAATGGTGTCACGTGACAATGGTGTCATTCCACCCCTCAAAAGTCACACCACTCCCCAATCATGGGAATAACTCTCACTTAGCTAGGAAATATGCATCTGTGTGCAGTACTAATGGAAGGCAGAAGTGGTCCTAATAATCTGACAAGCACAGCACAGAATACAGAGAGCTATAACAATTAGAACGAGGGCGGTGGCCCAGTGGATGACAGTTGCCCACCATCCCGCCCCAGTGACCCAAACGGCCACCAGTTTCCCCATGAGGTGTCGTGCTGGAGGAGCTGGTCCCTTGCTTTTTGAATTTTAGCCACCAAGTCCCGAATGTGAGCAGCCAGGTTGGTGATGTTGCTGGACTCATCAGGGATAAAGGTGCAGCACTCCTTACCAATCACTGCACAGGTGCCACCATCCGCAGCAAGTAGGTAGTCCAGGGCCATCCGATTCTGCAGGGCTACCATCCTGACGGCAGCCAACTGTGCTGCCGTCCTCATTAGGGCATCCTCGGTACGTCGCAATGACATTTTCGTTTCATCAGCCAGCGTCTGGAGCACGCTGGTCATCTAGATGACTTCACGGGACAGTCGGGCCGTGCCGTACATCCAGAACCTCTCCACCTCCGCGATGGCCCTCTTGTTCCGGTGGCCGCTGTATGCCGGGTGATCCCCAAGGTCATCGAGAGCGTGGATATAGGACACAACAAATGCTGGAAAGGAGCAACCGTACCAGCTCGTGGGGAGCCACGGGGTAGGCACGGTGGCCACAAATCCAGTGAGTTCCGTTCAAAGTCCGGGGAGCCCCCAGCTTAACGGCACCATCGGCAGTGGTCACTGAGGCACGTGGATACCAGTTACGCTCACAATCACTGTGGCCACCTGAAAGGGTGGAACTGTGCTCATTCGGGAGTCTGCACCAGCATTCCCTTGGCTTACTCAGTGGCTGTGGGATGACTCTGAGGGTCGGGACTCAGGTGGAGGTCAGATTGTAGGAAGGGAAATACCAGTTCCTGAAACACCCACCCCATCGGGGATCGCTGGAAGAAATGTCCTGTGAGGGGAGTGGAGGGGGACTGCCATCCAGCCCCCCCCCCCCCCATACCGATATACCGAACCCAACAGGTGCAAAACAAGTCTGTGTAATCAGTTCATTCATCCAGGGGGATAGGTGTAAGTGGTAGAGCTTCACCAGCATGTGCTGGGGTCCGGACGCAAATCCCAGCAGTCTGATTGGTCGGAGGTGATGGCGAATTCGTAGGCGATTCTGAGGAAGGTGTTAGCAGACGTCCCGATGCCGATCATCGCGGTGAGCAGAGGGGGTGACCGGAGTAGTGCCATCATCCTGTGGGGGGTGGGAGGTGGGGGGGGGACGTTGAGGAGCAGACTCATTCTCGGCGGGTCAGGTGTTGGGTATGAAGACAGGATAGGTTAGTTTGACCAGGAATCGTGACCCAACAGGTGTCCCCGGGACCACGTGCAATGACTTCTCCCTTCTGAGGGAGGCCCTGTGGCTGTCAGAGCCACATTCTCCCTGAGTCTTCTGTCTCGGGGGGTGGTGGGGGGGTGGGGTTCGGGGTCTTGCAAGTCAGGAGGTGGACAGTGCGCCAGATGGCGGGATAATGGGACACCCCCCCCCCCCCCCCGGCCAGTGGGCCGTGTATTCAGCTGGTCGACTGCCTGCTGCAGCATGCCCGACCACCCCTGCAGTGTGCGGGAAGGCGTTAGCGTGCGTACTGTTTCTTTCAGCAGGCCGTTCATTCTTTCTGTCAGGCCTGATGCCTGTGGATGGTAGGGGATATGGAACAGTCACGAGATCCCCGCCTCAGTCACCCAGTTCTGGAGCTCAGCCCCTGCGAAGTGTGAGCTCTGATCAGATTGTACCTCCCATAGGACTCCATAGATGGAGGAGAGGTACTGCAATCCTTTGATGGTGCTGTTCTGGTCAGTCCTCTCACAGGTATGTGTCCACCATTGTCACGGCGTATTGCTTTTTATTGTGGTGTTGGAGCGGTCTGATATGGTCTGTCTGCTACACACAACCCGTTCCCATACCGCGGCGGATGTGACCCGGTGGCCCTGCCGGCCAGCCTTGTGGTTTCACTTGTTGGCAGATGGGGCAGTTAACGACAGTGGTCTTGCACTGGTCCACTGTGAGGGTGACCCTGAACTGCTCTGCCCATCGTCGTGTACCATCAGCCCCTAGGTGACTGCTCTTGCGATGTGCCCATGCAGCTAAAGCGCTGAGGTTAGGTTCCTCTGGGGAGGCGGTAGCACAGCATATCTGGGCGGCCTGGTCCATGGCTGCATTATGTATGGCTTCCTGTGTATTTCTGTGGGTATGAGCATCCACATGGTGGACCGAAATCTGTCTTTGGGTGGCCTGATCCCAGATAAGACACCAGTGTCCCTGTCCCCAGAGGGGGTGTCCATGAATTTCCCACCCCGTTTCGTGCCACCATGCCATCCACACCGCCATACCGTTGGCCACTGCCCAACAGTCGGTATAGATGGGGACTGTCCCGGTGGTGTTCTGTAGGGTGAGTGCGACTGCCACCAGTTCGGCCAGTTGGCTAGATCCACCTGCTCCCTCTTTGGTCAAGGTTTTACCTGTGGCGGGATGAAGTGCCACCGCCTTCCAATATTGCTTCCGCCCTTTCCAGCAGCTGGATCCGTCTGTGAACCAGGTGTGCAGTTTTTGTTCGGGGTCGAGGGAGTCGAAGGGTTGGCCCCAGGACACTGGGGAGGGCTGAATCTCAGGCATGCCGGGGGTGGGTTCTGGGACTGGGGGAAGGACATGACCTGTTCGTGGAGGTGGCTGACACCTTCTGGACCAGGTTCGGTCTGGTCCGTGATGTACCACTTCCATTTCACTATCGAGAACCTCTGGACTCAGCCCTCTTCGTGTGTGGAGTCAGGGGACTTGACCCAATGCATTATGGGCAGGTGGGGGCGAAGGACCACGGGGTTGGTGCCAGTTTGGTGTTCGGTGGCGAGGAGCGCCAGTTAGCAGGCAAGCAGATGGCGCTCGAAAGGGCTGTATAGCGAGTGGTGGCCTCAGGCAATGATTTGGTCCAGAAGCCGAGTGGGATTCTGCACCTCTGGACCTTCTGCCAGAGGCTCCATTCAGCGACCAACTTGCTAACAGAGACATATAACTCTTTGGGGACCCCTTCCTGGCTGGGGACAAGTGACAGGGCTTGCTCCACAGCTTGCTTGGCAGCATCAAAGGCAGCCTGTTGTTCTGGTCCCCAGGTAAAGGTGGCCTTCTTTCGAGAGACCCTATAGAGGGGTCTTAGGAGCATGGTGAGGTGGGGTACACGCTGCCGCCAATAGCCGAGGAGACCCATGAAGCTCAGGGTGTCAGTTTTGTTGGAGGGGATGGCAAAATTTTGTTTTGGGCAGTTTCAGGAATATCTCATTTGCCTGCGTGCCTCTGGATCCCCAGAAACAATACATTCTGGGCTGGGCCTTGCATCTTTTCCATATTAAGGGACCAGCCCCGTTCTCTAAGGGAGGAGATTAGCATATCAAGAGCCCTTACATGAGGATGTCGTCAATGTAATGGGCAGCTGACATCCCTGGGGGAGGTTGAATGGCTTGCAGATCTCGGGAGATTGACCCGTGGCATATTGTGGGGCTATGGATGACACTTGTGGTAGACGTTGGAAGGTGTATTGTCTCCCATCCCAGGTGAATGCAAATTGGTCCTGGGAGTTGTGGTGGAGGGGGATGGAAAAGAACGCATTGGCTAAATCCACAACTGCATACCACGGTTTGCCTGGGTGCCCTGAAGTATCCTCAACCAGAGTGACTAGGTCGGGTATGGCAGCAGCGAGGGGGGGGGGGCAGCCTTGTTAAGGTGTTGGTAGTCCACCGTCGTGCACCACGTCCCATTCTTTTTGCAGACGGGCCAATTGGGGCTATTGAAGGGGGAGGCTGAGGTTGGATGACTCCCTCCCGCAGCAGGGCTTGGACGGCCTCCGTGATGTCTTGGTGTCCCCCCGGCACCCTATACTGTCGACTGCAGATGACCTTGGTGGGGGGGGGGGGGGGGGGCGGGAACAACAACCGGTTCCCACTTGGCTGCCCTGACTACCATTGTAGCCCAGGCGACTCCAAAAGTGAACTTGCCCTGGTTGGTGTGTAGGGACTGCCCCTTTAAGACATTGTTCCCCAATATGCACTCAAGCGAGGCTGCTATTAAAACAGTTACAGTTCGAGGAGGTTGGTTCCCGATGGCCATGCAGTCCCTGACTTCCCTCATGGGCAGAAGGGAACCCCCCCCCCAACCCCTCTAACTGCATCTGTGGCCCCTTCCACGCAGCGGGGTTCCCAGGGATGACGGTGTGTTGGGCACCCTTGTGAACAAGTGCTATCCATCTCTGCTCGTTCCCCTTTCTCCAGTGTATCGCTACGGGTATATGTGGCCTCAGGTCCCCCGGGCAGGTAAGGGTGATGGAGCAAACACGCTGGGGACCCTGGCCTTCATCCTACGGGAGGGGGGTGGAGGTCAGCCACCCCAGGGGTGAGGGTTGCTGCTGGCGGAAATGGGACATTTCCTGTCGCAGCAGGTCCCGGAGCTGAGCCCTGAGGACAGGGGAGACTGTTCCAGGTGGGGAGGAGTGGAGGCAGTATCAGTGTCAGTGGGGGCAGCCCATGTTTTCCGGCGGTTGGGGATGCCCCCTGTGTCGGGCTTGGACCCGAGCTGGCTGTGGGTCTTCCCCCAGCCGGACTTCCCCCTGCAGAGCTCTCTCCACAGCACGTGGAGAGCGGAGGTCGGGACCCCGTCTATGCTGGTGCGGTCCACCCCTGTGTGCAATAGGTCCCAGGTACAACTGTCTGTGCATGAGGCGAGGGGTCGTGTCTCCAGCCCTTGTCTCCACTCTACGGACCTGGGTGGGCTTCCCCTGCTGTATGTACTCCAGCCCTTCCAGGAGGGTGATGGCGTCCTGTACAGTCTTCCCACTAGCCAGTCCCATGAGGGGCAGGACCACTGGCCTCAGGTCAGGGCACGTGGTGGCGACCAGATATCCCACTAGCGCACTGGTCGTCCTGGTGTTCTCTAAAAGCTCAAGGTCGCCGCTCCCCTCATAAATGCCGGTCACTAGTGCCCATTCCCTGATGACCCTGGTGCCCTCACTGACCGTGCTCCATATAAATCCCACTCGAGGAGGGTGGGGTACCGGACCCTCACGGCAGTCACTACCCAATCCTAGAGGGTAGCGGTGTCCCCGATCCCTCCTGGTGGATCCCGGAGGGCGTTATTAATGCTCTGTTGATCAGACGCTCCCCAGGGCGCTTGCTTCCTGGTGAGAGAGGCTCACGTTGGGGGCCCCCTTATCCCACAGTGGAGCAGCCACATGGCCAGCTGTTCACCCGACCGCTGGCGGTACCGATCCGCCAGCTGGGTAAGCTCCTTGACAGAAGTCCCGGGTCTTGGAGGGACCGTGGGCACTTTCCCCTGCAGAGACCCTATCCTGACTCCCCTCCCTTCTGTGGCGGACCTGGGACCATGTGACGACGGCTCGAGCATGCAGGGGTTCGGGTGCATGGTGCGGGTGTGATGAGACTCAGGCTCTTCAGGTACCCCCTCCCCATCATTATCCATCCATATGTCTCCATCCCCCAGCCATGCATCCAGCTTGTCGCCGTGCCGGACCAAGGCTCAGATTTTGAAAGGGTCTGGCTGCCAGTGCTTGCTGTAGCTGAATCAGCTTGTAGGCAACCTCAGTACCCCTGGCCTCGAGGTTGTTGGCTTGGGTCTGGACAGTCTGAACTGCCTGCTGCAGTGTACAGCATCACTGCTGGAGCATCTCTATCTCCCTTTCCTTCTGGAGATATGTATTCTGCAACTGGCTAGTAATCCTGACCTGGCATCTCAGGAGGGACGCAAGTAGCCAGAAGGCACACCTTTGACTCCCTTTGGTCCTGGGTAATTCTGACTTCTGGAGGAGGGCAATCACACGGTGCCCCAGTTTCTCACCATGGGGGTCTAACTGCTCAGCCCAGTCCACTGGTTTACTGTGGTCTGCCAGCATGCTGGCCAAGCTCCCGAATCCCTCACTCTCATCAGTCCACCTGGGAATCCTGTCCTCGGTGCCTGCACTGGCCTTCTTGCCCCGTTCCAAAACATCCTCCCCCTGTCTGTGTCCAGACCCTGCTCGCAGCGGCAAATGTTGTAAGACAAGTTCGTATGGTCTTAAAGGGCAAGGACTCTGGACAGTCTTTGGAGTGAAGATGATTTATTCACAAAGACAAATGTGGGACAGGATGAACAGGAACAAACACACGCACACGGGTAATCACGAACGTGGGGGAAATCGCAACAAGGGTGAGATGCGCGCGCGCACACACACACACACACACAAAACAAACTGGTTACAAATGATCAAGGAAGAAACAATACAATGCCTGACCCCTGGCTCTACGCTACTGGGAATCTACTTAGGACGCTCCTAACCCTTGTGGAAGTGCACGCTCTTACCAATGGTCTCTTCAGCATTGTTTCACAATTCCTGGAGCAATCAAAAGAGAGTGAACCACACAAATGTGGCATTCTTTATAGTGCTGGAGGCCTGGGTGGTCCAAGCCAATAGCTCAGGGTCAGGTACAAAGGTGTTTACAAAGGCCAATGGTCAAGTGTGTGCGCTAATGAGTGGGTGGAGCCAGACTTAATGGCCATGCAGTCATGAGTGTATAGGGAGTAGAGTAGAGGGCTGAGGACACAGCCTTGTGGGGCACCAGTGTTGAGAATAATCGTGCTGGAGGTGTTGCTGCCTATCCTCACTGATTATAGAACCATAGAACCATATAACACTACAGCACAGAAAACAGGCTATTCGGCCCTCTAGTCTGCTGAAATGATTGCGGTCTGTTGGTCAGGAAGTCAAGGATCCAGTTACAGAGGGAGGTGTTGAGTCCCAGGTCTTGGAGTTTGGTGATGAGCTTGCTTGGAATTATAGTATTGAAGATGGAGCTGTAGTCAATAAACAACGTAGGTGTCTTTACTGTCCAGATGCTCCAGAGCTGAGTGTAGGGCCAGGGAGATGGCATCCACTGTAGACCTGTTTTAGCAATAGGCTCCAATGCACCTGAACCATTGAGGATGTAAGATCAGTCTTCTGGAGTGTAAACCCATGTATAGCTTCTGGCCCGGATGGTGTCCCTGGCCGTTTCCTCAGACCCTACACAGATCAGCTGGCGGGGGTATTTGCGGACATATTTAACCTCCGCAAATTATATATATCAATGGGTCAAGGTTGTCTGGGAGGCTGGAGTTGATGCGTGCCATGACCAGCCTCTTGAAGCACTTCATGATGGTGGATGTCAGAGCCACAGGTCGGTAGTCATTGAGGCATGTTACCTCGTTTTTCTTCGGTACCGAGATGATAGTGGTCTTCTTAAAGCAGGTGGGAACCTCAGATTGAAGCAGGGAGAGGCTGTCGGGATGGGTGATGACAATCCCCTTCTGTTCAAAACGAGCACAGAATGCATTAAGCTCATCAGGAAAAGAATCACTATTGTTGGCGATGCTGCCCGACTTTGTTTCGCAGCATGTTATTACAGGTAAACAAGGGACGAGGCCCTGCAGAATGAGTACAGGGAGTTAGGTAAGAAGAAGCAGGACCTCGAGGGCAGTTATCTCTGGATTACTCCTGGTGCCACATGTGAGCGAGGTCAGAAATAGAAGAATAGGCCGAGGAGCTGGTGCAGGGGGCAGGGATCCAGGTTCTTAGACCATTGATGAAGACAGGCCTTCATCAGTCAGGGCACTGAGTACAGGAGCTGGGACATTATGTTGCAGTTGTATAAGTCGTTGGCGAGGCCGCCCTTGGAGCTCTGTGCACAGTTTTGGTCGCCCTGTTATAGGAAAGATGTGGTTAAACTGGAAAGAGTGCAGAGAAGATTTACGAGGATGTTGCCAGGACTTGAGGGCCTGAGTTACAGGGAGAGGTTGGACAGGCTGGGTCTTTATTCCTTGGAGTGTAGGAGAATGAGGGGCGACTTTATATAAGTGTTTAAAATTATGACAAGTATAGATAAGGTGGACCTTTCTCCAGGGTAGGGGAGTCCAAAACTAGGGGGCATAGATTTAGGGTGAGAGGGGAAAGATTTAAAGGGGACCTGAGGGGCAACTTTTCCAAGCAGAGGGTGGTGAGTGTATGGAACGAGCTGCCAGAGGAAGTGGGTGAGGCAGGTACAACAGTATCATTTAAGAAGCACTTGGATAGGTACATGGAGGGGTGGGGCTTGGAGGGATATGGGCCGAACACAGGAAATTGGGACTAGCTGGGTGTGCACCGCGGTCAGCAGGGACTGGTTGGGCTGAAGGGCCTGTATCTGAACTATGTTGCTCTTTCAGCTTTACTGATCTTGGGGGATTGGAGCCACAGTAGTCAATTTATGTGGAACAACCTCCCATAAATAACAGTATTTTAAAAACCAGTGTTTTAGTAGTGGTGTCTGGGAGACAAACTCCAGTTCGGGATCGATCCCTTCACTATCGGATCAATCACACCCACTGCACAGGACGGACTGGACATACTTTAACTTTCATCTGAAACATAACACCCGTCTCCATCACCTCAGTGAATGTGATCACGTCTCAAAAATAGGACTTGCCACCTTTCGACTGCTGCCAACACATCGCATGAGTGTGAATGTGTTGTGTCCCTGCCTGTGTGTGTGTGTGTGTGTGTGTGTGTGTGTGTGTGTGTCTGTGTGTGTCTGTGTTTGTGTGCCTGTGTGTCTGTGTGTGTTTCTCTGTGTCTGTGTCCCTGTGTGTTTTTGTGTGTGTCTGTGTTTGTGTGTGTCTCTGTACGTGCGTCGGTGTGTGTGTGTGTGTGTGTGTGTGTGTGTGAGTGTATATATGTTTGTGTGTGTGTCGGGGTGTGTATGTGTTTGTCAGTGTGTGTGTGTATGTATGTTTGTCAGGGGGTGTGTGTGTCGGGTGTATTTGTGTGTGTCTGTGTGTGTGTGAGAGAGAGAGACAGAGAGAGAGAGAGTCCGGGTGTGTGAGTGTGCGTTTGTCGGTGTGTGTGTGTGTGTGTCGGGATGCGTGTGTCTGTGTATGTGTGGGTGTGTGTGTGTCGGTGTGTGTGTGTGTGTGTGCGTGTGTGTGTGTGTCGGTGTGGGTGTGTGTGTGTCGGTGTGTGTGTGTCGGGGTGCGTGTGCATGTGTGTGTGTGTGTCGGTGTGGGTGTGTGTGTGTGTGTCGGTGTGGGTGTGTGTGTGTGTGTCGGTGTGTGCGTTTGTGCCAACGCGTCCCGCAGTGTGGGAGAAAAATTCGGACTTTGCCTGTGCATTTTTTCGAGAATTCAACTGAAAAAAGGTTTCACAAGTGAAGAAGACTTCAGAGGGAAAGTTTGTGAAAGAAAATAGTGTGGATTGAACCCGGTCCAGTGAAAGGAAATTGTTCCCGAGCGGAAAGGGAGCGCGGTTCGTGATATAAACCCAGCGGCGCGGCTCTCGCTGGGAGACGCTGATTAGCAGCGGCAGGATGACTGTTTGTTGCAAGAACTCTTTATCAACCCCAACAGGTAACGGAATTCCGGCTCCGATTGCCGGCCGGCCCTGATTTATAAACCAATTGTCACCGGATGAAGCACAAAAAATCGTGGCTGCTTGTGGAGAGAGTGGGGAGTTTGTGAGGACGGTCCGACGGAGCGATAGGACGAGAGCGGATCCTGTAGCGGGTATGTACCATTGTGCTAACTGTCCGCACCACCGTACTGACCGCACCACCGTACTGTCCACACCACCGTACTGACCGCACCACCGTACTGTCCGCACCACCGTACTGACCGCACCACCGTACTGACCACACCACCGTACTGACCGCACCACCGTACTGTCCACACCACCGTACTGACCACAACACCGTACTGACCACACCACCGTACTGACCACACCACCGTACTGTCCGCACCACCGTACTGACCACACCACCGTACTGACCACACCACCGTACTGACCACAGCACCATACTCACTGCCCACACGGCACGGCAGTGTAGCGGTTAGCGTAACGCTATTACCCGGGTTCAGTTCCCGCCGCCGTCTGTAAGAAGTTTGTACGTTCTCCCCATGGGTTTCCTGCCGGTGCTCCGGTTTCTTCCCGGGTTAGGACTGTGGACATGCTATGTTGGCGCTGGAAGAGTGGCAACACTTGCGGGCTGCCCCCAGAACACTCCCAGTAACGCAAAAAGTCGCATTTCACTGTGCGTTTCGGAATATCTTATTTCAACGTTCACCCCACCGCGCTAACTGTGTGAACTGTCCACCCCAGTGTACTAACGTTACGCGTTGGGAACTGACCTGGAGCTTTCCAACGCCCCGATCACACCCACTGCCCAGACCCGGGCCAGCTCTTGCTCCGCACTCGGGGAAGCGTTTCGTTAACTCACACGGCGGACTGGGGATGTGTTCATGCAGAGGGAACCGCTCCTTGCTGCAGTTCTGTGACCGTCAGAACCCCCGTCCTGTGTGATGGAGAGACCCTCAGTGTGTCCCGGTCCCTCCCCTCTGGGACAGCGGGAGTGGCCCCCCCCCAACCGTCCCACCGCCGCTCCAAGTCCCCGAGGAGGGGTCTGGGACTCGCCGGGATCTGCTGGGTAGTCAGTCTGTCTGACGGAAAGAATTTACAGCAGGGAGTTCTCGCTCCGGCTGCCGAGGCGCAGAGAGCGGGCGAGGGCGGACTCGCTGACGATCAATGTCCCGGGGAAACAACGGAGCAGCAGTTTGAAGGGTTTCCTTGACTTCGACGCCGCGAGTGGCCTTTTTATCTCAGCAGGTCGCTCTCTCTCGCCTCTCCCTCATGCGTGACACTCCCTGCTCCCCTTCCCCGTCTCTCTCCTGTCTTCTCGCTTCTCTGCCCCAACACACACACAGATACACACTCACACACACACACACACACACCAACACACACACACACCCACACACACCAACACACACACACACCCACACACACCAACACACACACACACACACACACACCAACACACACACACACACACACCCACACACACCAACACACACACACACACACATACACAGAGAGACACATTCGCACACACACACACCGACACACACACAGACAGACACACACACACACCTCAGCGTCTCCCCATATGCCTCGCTAGTTATCTCCTTTGCCTCCTCTCTCTCTGCTCTGCCTCCACATTACGGCGGGAACTGTCTGGGGGAGATGTGGACGATCACTGCCCATTCCCAGAACCTCTCCCCCCTAATTCCATCCTCGCTTTCCGTTGGCTCCATCGGCAGTGCGGCGGTGTGGAGAGAACCAAGTGCACTCAGTGAGCTAGTCAGGCTGCTGTGACACCACTCCCAAGGCTGTGACCTGCACCCCCGGCAAGGGGAAGGTGGGGTTGGTGTACAGGAACACCATCGCCTGCAGTTTCCCTTCAGTTCACCTGCCATCTTCATTTGGAAGTCTGCTGCCAATCTTTCATCCTCATCGAGTCTAAAAGCTGAAGCTCCCTCCCACCTTCAGCAGAAGAAGGGCAACAGTGGAAGGAGCTGATCACCACCTTCTCGGGTGCAGTTGGAGTTGGGAGGTAAGTGTTGCTTTGCCAGGTGCTGAGAACCAAACAAAGGAAAATCATTCACATTCAAAACCTTTGGTACTTGCTAGTTCCTTGAGATCCTCTGTCAAGGCTTCCCACCCAATCCGGTGCAGAGTGCTGGGTGGGACTGAGTGCCTCGGCCCAATGGTTGGGTCTCCACCAAAACGGGACAGTTCTGGGATCAGTAACGCTGAGGACATTTCGGCACTGCCTCAAACACGCCGAGCCGGAGGTTTGAGGCAGATGGGCTGAAGGTTTTTGTGAAACCGGCATCTACTCGTTCAACAGTTAACAGCAGAAGTCACTGAAATAAAGTCACAGAGTCCACAGCACGGAAACAGGTCCTAGGCCCAGCTGGTGACCAACGTGCTGACAAAGATTCCCATCTGATCCAGTCCCATTTACCCGCATTTGGCCCATATCCCTCTAAACCTTTCCTATCCACGCATCTGTCCAAGTACCTGTTAAATGCTGTTAATGTCCCTGCCTCACCACACCCTCTTGGCAGCTCATTCCACAAACTGACCACCCTCTGGGTGAAAAAGTTGTCCTTCAGGTTCCTTTTGAATCTCTCGCCTCTCACCTTAAACCTGTGCCCTGTAGTTCTTGATTCCCTAGCCCTGGGAAAAAGACTGAGTGCATTGACCCTGTCTATGCCCCTCATGAGTTTATACACCTCTATGAGATCATCCCTCATTCTCCTACGTTCTAGTGAAAAAAGTTCCAACCCATTCAACCTCTCTCCATAACTCAGTCCCTTGACCTATATAACCATTGTCCTGCCCCAAATGGGAACCAAGTTCGCCAGCTGGAGTCCAATTAGCACAAAGCAGGATCATACAAGGAGACAAGCAGGTCTGACCGAGAACCTATACTGACAGGGGTGCAGGCTGGCTCAGCGAGACATGTCTGCCTTGTGCTCCTGACCACCTCAAAACATGTGCAGGTGAATACTGAGTCAGGGCAGGACTTGAGTCAAATTTCCCAGTGTTAGAGCAGATAGCAACACAAGAACAGCCACTCAAAGGGAGGAGTTTGCAATTCAACTGGCGCCAAGAGTCTGCATCCTCGGAGCTGTAGCCTGGGCCGAGAGAGCAGACCCCAGCAGGGAGGGAAGCAGTGTTGCTGTTCATTGTTCTGTCCCCAAACTCTTCCTATCTTCACAGCATTCACAAATAGATCGTGAGTGCACAAGCTGCCCGGCTCACCATGTGCAGGCAGAAGGGATTCAGTTTAATTCAGCATCGTGTCTGCGTGGGTTTCCTCCGGGTGCTCCGGTTTCCTCCCATGTTTCAAAGATGTACGGGTTAGGAAGTTGTGGGCATACTGTGTTGGCACCGGAAATGTGGCGACACTTGCGGGCTGCCCACAGAACACTCTACGCAAAAGATGCATTTCACTGTGTGTTTTGATGTACATGTGACTAATAAAGAAATCTTATCTTATGTTCAGCACAGACATGGTGGGCCGAAGGGCCTGTTCCTGTGCTGTACTGCTCTGTGTTCTGTGATAATTCTTTTGCATTTTTAGTAATGGTTATTTAGTATTTAACTTACTAGTTTAATTCCAAACTTGAATTTTGTGCAGTTCATACGAAGCATTGGCACTACAGGTGTAGAAAGGTAGAATTCAGTGGAAGTGATGGTGTGGCCTGTGTGGCCTGTTGTAAGGAGGATTGCTGAGGGTGAGGGACAGAAATCAACACAGGAATATATAGAACATTCCAGCACAAGACAGGCCCTTCAGCCCACAATGTTGTGCCGACATTTTATCCTGCTCTAAGATCTGTCTAACCCTTCCCTCCCACATCGCCCCCATTCCTCTATCATTCATGTGTCTATCTGAGAGTCTCTTAAATGTCCCTAATGTATCTGCCCCCACAACCTCTACAGGCAGTGCGTTGGAAGGTTCTGTGTATTTAGGCAATTTGGCTTATAGATTGTGACAATTCCAAGAAAACATTAAGACGTGTGTGGAGCAGTGAATGAAGTAGTGAGACTTGGGCAAACTGTTCAACCCACGGGACTGAGAGTCAGGAGAAGACATTGCCACCCACTGGAGCTTGCAAGTACTTGCACTTTTCCTAAAAATTGCAGTTCCTCGCGGATTTTAATGTCTTCTTTTACAATTCATTTTGTTTTTTTAAATGAAGGGTTTTGTGGTGAGTAATGGAATCCACTCTATTTTAATCACCTGACGCAAACAGCCCTCTGAATGTTTCTGACATTGGTCTCAATCCACAGCTCAGTACAGGACTCAGCTGTGTAACACTTTGCTCTGTGGCTTCTGAGGGAAATTTTCAGTTGATACGAACTGAGGTTGAATTTAAGATCTCTTTATTAGTCACATGTATATCAAAACACACAGTGAAATGCATCTTTTTTTTGCGTAGGGTGTTCTGGGGGCAGCCCACAAGTGTCACCACGCTTCCGGCACCAACATAGCATGCCCACGACTTCCTAACCCGTACGTCTTTGGAATGCGGGAGGAAACTGGAGCACCCGGAGGAAACCCACGCAGACACGGGGAGAACATACAAACTCCTTACAGGCAGTGGCCAGTATTGAACCCGGGTCGCTGGCGCTGTAATAGTGTTACGCTAACCGCTACACTACCGTGCCTGCCCATAAAACAGAGGATGAGATCGGTGGGGAGTCTGCTCATCATCACTGTGCTGGTCAACAGTGGTGCCCACAACAAGGTTCCCTCTCACCTGCGCACAGATACTCATTGACACTGCATTAGTTCAAAGGATTACTGTTGAGTTTTAACAATTAAGGGTGGTCTGTCCTCAGTTAACAATGGATAATATCATTATTTATAGATAACAGATAACCTGGTTAATAATTGGTAAAGCTGCAACATTTACATAGAACATAGAACAGTCCAGCACAGGAACAGGCCCTTCGGCCCACCATATTGTGCTGAACTAATTCAGCTAATGATACCGAACTAAACTAATACCTCCTGTCTACACATGGTCCATACCCCTCCTTCTCTGCACATCCATGTGCCTACCTAAGAGCCTCTCAAATGCCTCAATCATATCTGCCTCCACCCCCACCCCTGGCAGCTCATTCTAGGCACCCACCACTCTCTGTGTAAAAAAAACTTGACCTGCACATCTCCTTTGAACTTCCCCCTCTCACCTTAAATGCATGCCCTCTGGTATTAGACATTTCAACCTTGGAAAAAAGATATCGTCTGTTCACCCTATCTATGTCTCTCATAATCTTGTAAACCTCCGTCAGGTCTCCCTTCAGCCTCTGCTGCTCCAGAGAAAACAACCCAAATTTGTCCAACCTCTCCTTATAACACATGCCCTCTAATCCAGACAGCATCCTGGTAAACCCCTTCTGCACCATCTCCAAAGCCTTCACATCCTTGGGACAACCAGAACTGAATGCAATTCTCCAGATCCAGACCTAGTAAAAATATATAGATAATTTTAAAAATCCAGCATTTTCTTCATGTATACTCCCATCAAATATCCCTCAATGTCTCACAATGAAAACAGAGAATGCTGGAAACTTTCAACAGGTCAGACAGCATCCGTGGAGAGAGAAACAGCTTTCCATCAGAACTGGGAAAGAGAAAGAAACAAGCTGTGGGGATGGATGGGTAGAACAAAGGGGATATCTCTGGTAGGGTGAGACCAAATGATTTAAAGTGGCAGTTAGAAGCACATTATGTTTCTGCTGTGTTATCTGTTGCTAGTATCAGGGCTGTGGAACATGCCCAGCAGGTCCAGGCTACGTTACTGTAGAGAGAAGTTGAGACAAATCAGAGACTGTCAGAAATGCATCATCTGCCGTTATTTTGATGCCCAATGACTTTCCATCTTGTATATGCTCCCATTAAACATGCTCTCCAAAACATGTACACCTTGCCCAAAATGCTCTCCGCACCTTGCACACAATGCCGTCACAGATGCTCTCCACATTTTATACATATCCCATTCCCAAATGCTCTTTTGGACAATCAGACAACCCCAGTGGAACAACTGAATAATTTTGTTTCATTTCATAGGGATGAAGCTTTGCAACAACTTGCCTCCAAAGGACAGAAGTGCAGAATTCACAGGCCCTGGCAATCTGTGGAATTTGGAGAAGTGGTGGGCCCAGAACATGGTAACCTCTGTAGTCAAGAGTTTTCTGGGTGTCTGAAGGTGGCTGTGGAGGGTCATGATCAGGGCAATAATGAGGACAATGCTGCTTCACGTTATTTTTAAACATGGAAGGGAGCAGTTCTCTAAACTTGATCCATAGAAGGTATGAGCAGGTCTTTATGGGCTCGGGGTAGAAAGGGACAAAGAGCTGAATGGTCCTTCCTGTCTGTCTTTTCTTATGTTTTAGAATTCTTCACAAGGGCCAGGTATTTGTTGGAACCGAGCTGCTAAATGAGACGGACAAACGTGACCTGCATTGTGCTGGTGCTACTTCCGGATGTTCACAGCTGGAGCTCATGTTTGCACGGAGATGTGGATAAAATGCCACATGTTGGTGATCAAACTCGGTAAACACAACATTTCACTTCCTACCCTGTTCTTTATCAGGCTGAAACTGCAAAGGTCCAAAACACCACTTCATTAATTATTTTGCAAACAGCAACAATTGCTCAGCTGATATAATTCCACTTGTCTTTTTTCAAACTGCAGATAAGTTCTGCCAAACATTATTAGCACCCACCAGTGCGCCCACCAGCAACTCTTCAGAAGGTAGGAAGTATCCACAAGTAGGAAGGCTGAGACATGTTTCACTCCTGTATTCTACTGGAATCGTCAGTGACCCACACACAGCAACCAAGCAGGAAGCTCAAAATTAGCCCTAAAGATGTTACAGACCTTGAGAATATCTGCTGCAGTGTTTGTCACATCTTTATGGACAGATCACATGATTTAGTGAAGGTACTTAATCTCTTTGGCAAAACTGGCAAAATCAATATTGTCTGACCGCAGGTAGATTCCCATTGCTCCATAAAAACACATTTAGTGATTACCTTTCAGTTGAACGGAACACTTTTCAGTTACTGCTCAAATACTGAACAGGACAGAGAGACCCCTGTCCCATTTAACCAACTTCACTATCAGAACATGCTTTACCTCATCGTTTCCAGTCACCAGATCCCTCATTCCTGCTTGAAACAGCCGCCGAGGACCCCTGAGAGATGGATCCACCCAATATTGGTGTTTCCGGTATCTTTTGAATATGAGACATTGCTCTCCTAAATATACCCCCTTTGGCCCCATTTACAAGAGATCCAATTTCTAGCCAACTATCACAGCGAACGATGATCTCAGTCACACAGGCTATCGGTGACCAGTCCAATGTGCCAGAACACTTGCCAAGGACATTAATATTCCCAGCATTGTTTCTGTGAAGGCACATCTCCCATCCTCAAGGCTTTCAATTCCACAGGGCAAAATGCTGGTAGCTATAACTCAGGTAAAGTGATTCATGGCAGCTGTTTCTACATTAAGCACCAGCTATGTGTCTTTCAATATGATGGGATTGCTGACTCTATTTTACATTGCACATCAGCTCCATGTAATGTTAAATGTGTAGTATTCAGAGCACTGTGACAGGCCATTCAGCCCAATTAGTCAATGCTGGTGCTTGTATTCTTTGCACCCTCCATAAGCCTCCTTGCTTTTCCCCTTAGTCAACCCTATCAGTATATTCTTCTCATCCTTTCTCCCTAAAGTGCTTACGGAGTTTGCCTTTGAATCTGCCTCGACCATTTTGTCTCATACAAATTCCACACTCCCGCCACTCTTTAAACTAGCACCTTTCGCCGGTATTGCCTGTATGATTTGGCCGTAATTCTCGAATTCCTCCACGAGCTGTAGTCTCTCTCCCATGTCTGCCTTTTGAAACCCAGCTAGAGGTCTTCCAGCCTCAGTATCTGGTCTTCTCCCAATCAATCACTTCCACGTTTTCTTCAGGGACTCTGGAATCGGTGTGCAATGTAACTTTGTCAAGTCCATCTGAGATACTTTAAAATAACTTCTCTTTGAACTCTACTTCTGGAAATGGACACCAGTGCTTCCTTTGGATTTTCTTTGTAAAAGTAGGTGACAGATGTCACTACTTCTGAGGAAAAATTATTAACCTGAGATATTAACTCTTGTTTTTTTCCAACAGATGCTGCCTGACCCACTGAGTATTTCCAGCATTTTCTCTTTTTATTTCTGATTCCCAGCCTCCGCAGTTTTTTATCTGCATTCTCTACTGTTAATGGTTTGTGAACTCCAAGATCCCTCTTCTCTGGTGCATTGCACCACAGAAAATGAGCCATAGGAAATATCTTTTTTTTAATTCTTCCAACCAAAATGCACAGCTGCCTGGACGGAAATGTATTTGCCAGTTACATGTATTTGCAGATTTATTGATTTTTCTTGTAAGCTGCTGCAGTCTTCAGTATTATCCACAAACACTAACTAGATGTCATTTTGCAGGTAGGGATGTCAATTCCCCAAGTCTAAACCCTTTATGTACCTGGTGAAACAACACTTCACCACTGCCGGTGTTAGTGATGGTCCTTCATCCAGACTTTCTGTCCTGGGAATCCATGTACATCGATCTTTAAAATGTTACAGAAAAAAAAAGCAAAAGAGGCTCCAGGAATGCTACTGTTCACATCTGATGGACTGGAATTTTGCTTCAGTGACACAAAGTGCTGATTAGATTACACCTGAAGTATTGCAAGCAGTTCTGGGCATCACATCTTAGAAAGAATGGAGGGAGTGCAAGACCACATTTATCAGAATAAGGTTCTGGATTCCAAAGTTAAGCAAAGTTACCAGGAGGGATTGAACAAACTAAGTCTGTGTTCTCTTGAGGGAACACGAGAGCTTGGTGTTGAAGTTATCCGAGCAGGATCCAGTGGCCTGGACTACTTCTGGAGACAGGAATTGTGATAACTGGAGAATTTATATTCAGATTATTAAATGAATCTAGACTGTATCAGGAATGTGACCACATTACTGCCCGATTGTCATCAAAAATCTCCTTCGCTGAAGCCCTCCAGGGTAGGAAGTTTGCCATCAGACCAGGGTTTGTCTGGTACATGCTTGACTCTTGACTGTAGTTTGAAACATCTCAGGTCAGAGGTTTCAACGGATCAGCAGAACTGTTTGGATATCCAGCAAAACCCATATCCCATGAACCAATAAACAGCAGAAACAGCAACTTCTTGTCATACCATCCAGGGCTGGTCTCACTACTTCTTCATCATCGTTGTGGCAAAATCCAGCCTTCCCTAATTCACGGTGAACCACTATCAAATACAAAGGGGCAAAAGGTGAGAAGAAGGAGTTTTAAAATGGATCTGAGGAGAGAGAATTTTACACAGAGAGTAGCTGATATCTGGAACGAGCTGCCAGAGGAGGTGGTGGATTCTGATGCAGTCACTGCATTTCAGAGACAGTTAAACAGAGACTTAAGTTGGCAAGGTGTAGATATGGTTCTAGGGTGGGCAATAGTATGGATGGGCTCAAAGGTTGGCATGCACAAGGTGGGCCAAAGGGCCTGTTTCTGTGCTGTACAACTCTATATGACTCCAAGTATTATAGTTCCAGGAGGTGAGCACCAGCTCCCCAGGACATCTAGACCTTCTGAACCTTCTTTAAGAACCCTCTTAATTTCTAGCTGTAGAGCCCAGGTTGGGGTTTGTTGGCCTGGACGTTGGGGCCTGGAATCCTCGGGCAGCCGACACTGGTCCCGTCCAGAAATGTTGGCAAACTTCTGCAGAACAGGAGATGGATGAAATGAAGAGGCTTTGCACATCCACCCACAGCATCCGTCCAATGGATTTCTATTGGGCTACAAGGAGGGGATTTACTTGTGCTTCAGTCATTTTACTGACAAAGGTTTGTGGTTTTGTTGCTCAGAAACAGCGACTGAATATTCCTCAGCAGATTTTTTGAAACACGTCTAGTATATTTTAAAAGTCCCAAATCAGTTTCGCCTGAGAAAGGATAACAAGCTGCATGTCAGTGACCATCCATTATTACTGTTGGTACGCGCTGTGACACTTCAAACTCGTACCGTGAGTAATAATGCACAGTGGCTGACACTTTCACCATAGAACCGTCATCCCTGCAAAAAGCTAGACTGATCATTGGGACTGCGACTGAACGTTTCTGCAGATTTTAACTCAGCAGCAACCCTGAGCTCTTTGCTAATTTCAGCAAACTTACCTAAAAGTAGATACGGAGGCAGAGGATAATTTGGATTTAGAGCTCACTTCCTCTTTGATAAAAAAAAGTCTTCATAAAAAATAAGACAAGAATGTGGCAAAAGCTGAACATTTAATAAGTACATTTCCTTCTTGTTCTTACTCAGTCCTTTGTATGATGAACGGTGCACATTATAAAGGTCAAGTTATTTTTTCTACTTAGAGATGATACCAGAACTGTACAAATTATTAACAGGCTAATTAATTGCAAAGCTATCAGTGTTAATTTCTCGCTAATACATTTTGTAATTTATTTGTAGAGATTGTGTATGGAATTAGCAAGCAGGTGACTGTTACCATTTTTATTTAGTTTGCAAAACATTCTTCACATTTTCCCTCTTCAGACAGCTAACTGAGAATCTGCTGAAGGGAAATGTTTCATGAAGCAATGTGGGTAAACACTGACAGAAGTTCTTTTTCACAGATTTATATCAGGCCTTGAAGCTGGTGAAGTTGAAGGAAGAGCCTGTAATCACCAAATTCACATGAATGCTGGTTTCACACAGATCCGTACATTCTGTGTCCTTCATCCTTTGCTAACCTTTTCTCCACAGAAATATCTTCAAAGTTACAATTTTTTCTGCTTTGAGAAGGGTTACATGTTAGGTAAAGGTGTTGAGATTTATATTTCTGCTACTTATCTTCAGATAGTCTTGGAGTTCACTGCCCATCTGTAACTCTAACTCCCTCCACCTGTCCCTCCCCAAAACCCTCTTTTCGCATCTAAAGAGCTTCAATTGACACGTGTTTAAACTGTATCACGAGAGGTTTGTACCCACTGAGCTCCATGTTACAGAGCTACAGGGTTCATGCAGATTTGGTTATTGGCTGCTGTCATTTTTACTGATAACGAGGAGAAATTGTCCAGATTGTAGCAGCAAGATCTGAGTTTCATAGATTTTGCAGAAATCCAGAAGGATTTTGTACCAAGTGTGGAGGCCCCGGGGAATAAATGGCAGCATGGGTGAGAGCGAGGAAAGGCCGGGGTCAGTACGGGGGACGGACGTCTGTGGGATTGGGGATCAGTACAGGGGACGGATATCTGTGGGTTTGGGGTCAGTGGGGAGGGAGGGGGTGGGGTTGGGGCAGTGGGGAGGGAGGGGTGGGGTTGGGGCAGAGGGGAGGGAGGGGGTGGGGGAGTGGGGAGGGAGGGGGTGGGGTTGGGGCAGAGGGGAGGGAGGGGGTGGGGGAGTGGGGAGGGTGGGGGTGGCGTTGGGGCAGTGGGGAGGGAGGGGTGGGGTTGGGGCAGAGGGGAGGGAGGGGGTGGGGGAGTGGGGAGGGAGGGGGTGGGGTTGGGGCAGAGGGGAGGGAGGGGGGGGGGGGAGGGGGGAGGGAGGGAGTGTGGGGAGTGGGGAGGGAGGGGTGGGGTGGGGGAGTGGGGATGGTGGGGGTGGCGTTGGGGCAGTGGGGAGGGAGGGGTGGGGTTGGGGCAGAGGGGAGGGAGGGGGTGGGGGGAGTGGGGAGGGAGTGTGGGGGGTGGGGGGGGAGGGGTGGGGTGGGGGAGTGGGGATGGTGGGGGTGGCGTTGGGGCAGTGGGGAGGGAGGGGTGGGGTTGGGGCAGAGGGGAGGGAGGGGGTGGGGGGAGTGGGGAGGGAGGGAGTGTGGGGAGTGGGGAGGGAGGGGTGGGGTGGGGGAGTGGGGATGGTGGGGGTGGCGTTGGGGCAGTGGGGAGGGAGGGGTGGGGTTGGGGCAGAGGGGAGGGAGGGGGTGGGGGGAGTGGGGAGGGAGGGAGTGTGGGGAGTGGGGAGGGAGGGGTGGGGTGGGGGAGTGGGGATGGTGGGGGTGGCGTTGGGGCAGTGGGGAGGGAGGGGTGGGGTTGGGGCAGAGGGGAGGGAGGGGGTGGGGGGAGTGGGGAGGGAGGGAGTGTGGGGAGTGGGGAGGGAGGGGTGGGGTGGGGGAGTGGGGATGGTGGGGGTGGCGTTGGGGCAGTGGGGAGGGAGGGGTGGGGTTGGGGCAGAGGGGAGGGAGGGGGTGGGTGGAGTGGGGAGGGAGGGGTGGGGTTGGGGGAGTGGGGAGGGAGGGGGTGGGGATGGGGCAGAGGGGAGGGGGTGGGGATGGGGGAGTGGGGGGGTGGGGTTGGAGGAGTGAGGAGGGAGGGGGTGGGGGGAGTGGGGATGGGGGGGGGTTGGGGGAGTGGGGAGGGAGGGGTGGGGTTGGGGGAGTGAGGGGGGATGGGGGTGGGGGTGGGGATGGGGAGGGAGGGGGTGGGGGCAGTGGGGAGATGGAGGGACCTGCACTCAAGTGCATGGGCCAATGATGTCGTTATGTTGCTGGCATTGGACTATCGACCCCCCGACGTTCAGCAGTAATTCGGGGGTCAGATATGTTCGCAAATCGCAGCAAATGTCAGGGTAGAGGGGTGACAGAAGTGGGGATTTTAACCTTCTTAATATTAACTGGGACTTGGAAGGGGTGGGAGGGGCTTGGATGGGGTGGAATTTAGTTGTGTTCAGGAAAGTTTTCTGACACAACACGTCAACAGTCTAACTGGAGACACCAGCCCATATCCACGCAGTTTTACAGCACAGAAATGGGCCCTTCAGCCCAACTACATCCATACAAATTACAGTGGGCAGGTACTGGAAGTGTTGGTGGGAACGGGAACAGGGTCTTGAGGAGTTCAAAGGGAACGGGATCTCGGGTCCTGTTCTCAATCACTAACTTTTGTGTCCTTTGGTATGTAAGTTTCTGCTTGGTAGGCTGGCCCAGAGGGGATCAAAGGCGAACAGGCTCATTGAATCCAGATATGGCTCCGTGGTAAGAGACAGGTTCATGGTGGGAGGGTGCTCTTCTGACTGAAAGTCTGTGACCAGTGGTGCGCCACAGGGATCAGGCCTTGCTGTGTGTGATATGTGGTAACGATGTGGATGTGAATGTAGGGAGGTATGATTGGTCAGTCTACAAGTTTTGCGATGACATAAAAGTTGGTGAAGTTGTGGTTTACGAGGATGTCCAATGGTACAGCAGGGGCAGACTGTTGGCAGATGACATTAAATCCCAACAAGTGGGAGGTGTTATCCTTTGGGAAGTCAAACAGGGAAAGGACATCTGCAGTCAATGGTGGGGCGCTGAGGAATGGTCAAGTCCACAGTTCTCTGAAAGTGGCCTCACAGGCTGATGGGGTGGTGAGGAAGGTATGCAGAGTGTTTGCCATCATAGGTTGGGGCATTGAATACAAAAGTTGGGGCATTATTTTACAAATCACTGGTTAGATCACACCGGGAGTAACGTGTGAAGATTTGATTGCCACATAATAGGAAGGAGGTGGTTGTGCTGGAGAGGGTGCAGAGGAGACTCACCAGGATGTTGCCTGGATTAGAGGACTTCAGTAACGGGGAGAGACTGGACAGGCTGGGACTGTTTTTTCCTGGAGCGAAGGAGGCCGAGGGGGGACCTGATGGAGGGGTGTAAAATTATAAGAGGCACAAACAGGGTGAATAGTCAGAATTTTTAATCCAGAGTGGGGGTATCAACAACAAGAGGGTGAAACATTAAAGGGGATCTGAGGGGGAGGTTATTTTACGTTGTGTTGCCTGTTCCCACCCTCAACAACAATGACCAGTTCGGCACAGCGAGAATCTGTATTAACTGACAATCACCTTCAGTGGTTCAGTTATAAACAAATGTGCAATTCATCCCAAACTAAATACCTGTGTGCACACCCATTGGGTTTCCCTGACAGTTCCTGAACTGTCACAGAATACAAAAGGTAATACCCGGGAATAGGAGTTCCTGATGGACAGGTGGTCCTCTTGATCCCGACGTGATCCCCAGACGTCCGACGTGGGGTCATCCACTTCCGCGATGGTTGGTCTCCAGGGATTTTGCTGCTTCTGCACCCAAAACCCTCCATTCTTATCCTGATCGAACTGTTGTGTTTCGATTTCGTTGGTTCCGACTGATCTGACTAACTTGTGCCAGCTGCTCATTGGGTCTGGCCCAAGGCTACAGGCTGCATTGCTTTGTTGATCTTCCCCTAGGTGAGGACTTGTGCCTCTGGTCACTCTCTTTGTTTTCCCTGAGTCAGGCCAATTCAGACCAGGTCAGCCACCTCAGCTGAACACTGGGCTCAGGTTACTTCAAGCCACAGGCTGTTTTTTACATAGGCCTGCAGTTTCTACCTGACCAAATAAGTAGATCACAAACAGCTTCTTGTCTGGAAATAATGATCTCTGGTTTAGCAGAGGATCTCATTGTGTCCACTTTGAATTGCTCTGATCAAACCTGAGCAAGAACCAGTTCACTAAAGAGTTCACAAAATGGTGGTCACAAGAACAGTCTCACAAAATGGCGGCCTCTGTTCCTTCCACCACACAGTAAGAACAAAGACATCTGGCTTGTCTGCTTCCACTGTCCTGGCTTACTCCAGTTTGATGCTTTGCAGATTTTAATTCCTTTCTGGCCAGCGACAGAGAGCCGTTGATATCTGGTACTCACTGCCACAGGAGATGGTGAGTCAGATACAGTCACTCTGTTTAAGAAATGTTTAAGGCAGGCACTTCGATAGGCAGGGCACAGAAGGGTACAGACCTAATGTGGGAAAATGGGACAGATGTTGATGGCCAAAGAGGTCGGCATGGACACAGTGGGCTGGAGGGCATGTTTCTGTGCTGTACCACCCTATGACACCATATATCCCGAGTGAAGATGAGAGCTGACCAAAATATTCGCATTCCTGAACATAATCTGCCAGGAATTTGCTCATCGGAATCCACCTCGAAGCACCAGGAGACCAGACTGCCAACGTCAGGCAGCACTGGGGCACAACTTGCAGCTCTCTCACCTTTCCCTCGGGAGGACTGAGTGTGTGGGCAAGGCCACGGGCTTCAGCAGCACACCTGCTGGCTTCGGGGAAAGGTGGTGAGCACTGAGGAGGGTGGGTGACTGCTGGCAGTCAGGCACAGGTACACTGGGACAAAGAAAGTTGCCAGCGATTGGAAAGTTGGAGGAGACCACAGTGGGGACGAGAGACAGTGGGGGTAATCAAGGGGGTAAGGATGGGGTGTGCAGAGTGGTAGGGATGGGAACCGAGAAAGGGGGGGTGGGGGGAACCATGACTGAAGCAGGGAGGGGAACCAGGTGAGGGGAGGGAACTAGGAAAGATGATGTGGGAAGGTTACGTATGTTTGTATCTCTGTATGTGGTGTGGTCAGACTCTGACAGTGCCACTGGCAGATCTTCCAGATGATTGGATGTTAGTTCCATTACTGCCACGACAGTCTTTTAACTCAATGTTTAAAAGTTATACAACATGATAATAACTTTCCCAGAGAACCATGTCAATGGAAAGAGAGCAGGACTTCTGCTGAATGGAAGGGAGCAGGAGGACAGAGGTCTGTGGCTGCAGGAACCGGGGGCTGGTTTTGTTAGAGGGAGCACAGTGAGTTACAGTGTTGTACAGCACAGAGATGGGCCCTACAGCCACCACAACCATGACAACCTTTCTGCCCATTTACATCCCGTTTGCCTGCTTTAAGTCTGTATCCTTCTATGCCTCACCTATTCAAGTGTCTGTCTGAATGCCTCTTAAACGAAGTGATTGTATCTGATTCTACCTCCTCCTCTGGCAGAGAGTTCCAGATATCCACCACTCTCTGTGTTAAAAACTCTCTCCTCAAATCCCCTTTAAAACTCCTTCCTCTCACCTTAAATCAATACCCTCTAACGTTTGATACCCCTGTCATGGGAAAAGATTTTGATTATCTACCCATCTATGTCTCTCATAATCTTACATACTTCAATCAGGTCACCCCTCAGCCTCCTTCGCTCCAGGGAAGCAGGCCCAGCCTGTCCAACAACATTAGTTACCCTCCAGCCTTCTGGTACACAGAGCATGGAACAGTACAGCACAGGAACAGGCCCTTCGGCCCACAATGCTGTGCTGAACTAATTAAACTGGTAATTGAATGCCTGACTGAACTAATCCCTTCTGCCTACACATGGCCCATATCCCTCCATTCTCTGCACATCCATGTGCCTGTCCAAGAGCCTCTTAAACACCTCTGTCGTATCTGCCTCCACCACCAGCCCTGGCAGCCCATTCCAGGCACCCACCACTCTCTGTGTAAAAAAACTTATCCCGCACATCTCCTTTGAAATTACCCCCCTCAACTTAAATGCACGCCCCCTAGTATTAGATATTTTGACTCTGGGAAAAAGATACCGGCTGTCCACTCTATTTATAGAGTCACAGAGCCACACCGCACGGAAACAGGCTCTTTGGCCCAACTGGTCCATGCTGACCAAGACTCCATCTAAGCTAGTTCCATTTGCCTGTGTTTGGCCCATATCCCTTTAAACCTTCCCTATCCACATACCCATCCAAGTACCTTTTAAATGTTGTTAATGTACCTGCCTCTGGCAGCTCATTCCATATACGGACCACCCCCTGGGTGAAAACGATGCCCCTCAGGTTCCTATTACCTCTCTCCCCTCTCAGCTTAAACCAATGTCCTCTAGTTCCTGATTCCCCAGCCCTGGGAAAAAGGCTGTGCACATTCACCCTATCTGTGCCCCTCATGATTTTATGCACCTCTATAAGGTCACCCCTCATTCTCCTACACTCCAATGAAAAAAGTCCCAACTTGCTCAATCTTTCTCCACACCTCAGTCCTTCCGGTCCTGGCAACATCCTCGTAAATCTCCAATGCATTCTTTTCACCTTAACCACATTCCAGCTTAATGGCATCTTTCCTACAGCAGGGTGAACAAAACTGAACACAATGCTCCAAATATGGCCTCACCAACGTCCTGTACAACTGCACCATAACATCCCAACTTTTATACTCAGTGTCCTGACTGATGAAGGCCAGCATGCCAAACACTTTCTTCACCACCCTGTCTACCAGTGTAACCACTTTCAGGAAACCATATACTTGTACTCCTGGGTCTCTCTGTCCTACAACACTCCCCAGGGCCCTACTGTTCACTGTGAAAGTCCTTCTCTCATTTGTCTTCCCAAAATGCAACCCCTCGCACTTATCCAAATTAAACTCCATTTGCCATTCCTTGGCCCACTAACCCAGCTGATCAAGATCCCTCTGTAAATCCTGACAACCATCTTCACTGTCAATGACACCACCTATTTTGTGTCACCTGCAAACTTACTCACCATGCCTTGTACATCCTCATCCAAATCATTGATATAGATGATAAACAGCAATGGGCCCAGCACTGAACCTTGGGGAACACCACTGGTCACGGGCCTGCAGACTGAAAAACAACCTTCCACCATCACACTCTGCTTTCTACCATCAAGCCAATCCTCTATCCAATTAGCCAGCTCTCCCTGGACCCCATGCGATCTAACTTTCCACAGCAGCCTACCATGCAGAACTTTATCATAGGTCTTACTGAAGTCCATATAGACCACGTCTACCACCCTGCCCTCATCGACCTTCTTGGTTACTTCTTCAAAGAACTGAATCAAATTTGTGAGACATGATCTCCCACACAAAAAGCCATACTGATTATCCCTAATCAACCCTTCTTTCCATAAGCTTATATATCTTATCTGTCAAAATCCCCTCCAATAACTTACCTGCCACAGATGTTAGGTTTACTGGTCTATAGTTCCCGGTTTTTCTTTGCAGCCCTTCTTAAACAAAGGCACAACATTCGCCACCCTCCAGTCTTCCAACACGTCACCTGTCGCTAACGGTGATGCAAATATCTCAGACAGGGCTCCCGCAATTTCTTCTCTGGCCTCCCACAGTGGTCTATGCCTCTCATCATCTAATAAACTTTTATCAAATCTCTCATCAGCCTCCGCTGTGCTAAAGAAGCAGCTGCAGTTTCTCCAATCTCTCCTCATAGCACAAATCCTCTAATCCAGGCAGCATCCTGGTGAACCTCTTCTGCACCCTCTCCAAAGCCTCCACATTCTTCCTATAATGGGGGCAACCAGAACTGAATGCAATATTCCAGATGCAGCCTAACCAGAGTTTTATAAAGCTGCAACATAACTTTCCAATTCTTGAACTCAGTGCCTCGACTAATTAAGACAAGCCTGCATATGCCTTCTTTACCACCCTATCAACCTGTGCAGCTGCTTTCAGGAAGCTATGGACTTGGACCCCAAGAGCCCTCTGTACATCAACACTGTTAAGGGTCCTGCCATTAACTGTGTACTGTCCCTTTACATTTGATGTCCCCAAGTGCAAAACCTCCACTTGTCCAGGTTAAACTCCATCTGCCATTTCTCCGCCCATATCTACAACTGATCTATATCCTGCTGTGTCCTTCGGCAATCTTCTACACTATCCACAACACCACCAATCTTTGAATCATCTGCGAATTTACTAACCCACCCATCCACGTTTTCATCCAGATCATTTATATATCACAAACAGTACGGATCCCTGTAGAACACCACTAGTCACAGACCTCCAGCCAGAATAAGTCCCATCAACCTCTAGGTTCTTGTCTTCTATGGGCAAGTCAATTCTGAATCCAAATGGCCGAGACACAATGGATCCCATGCATCTTAATCTTCTGCATGAACTAAATTTGGGGCTTTATCCAGTCCTCCGGGACCTCACCTGTAGCTAGAGAGGACACAAAGATCTTGGTCAGGGCCCCAGCAATCTCATCTCTTGCCTCTCTCAATAACCTGGGTATATCCCATCAGACCCTGTGGACTTGTCTACCTTACTGTTCTTCAAGAGACCCTACACAACCTCTTTCTTTACCTCAGGATATCCTAGCACATTCCACATTGATCTCACTATCCTCTCCGTCTTTCTCCTTGGTGAATACCAACGCAAAGTAGTCCGTTATAACCTCTCCCACCTCCTCTGCCTCCAAGCACATGTTCCCTCCCTTATCCTTGAGTGGTCCTACCCTTTCCCTAGTTATCCTCTTGCTCTTGATGTACATATAGAATGCCTTGGGATTCTCTTTCATCCCTCCTGCCAAGGACTTTTCATGGCCCCTCCCAGCTTTCTTAATTCCCTTCTTGACTTCTTTTCCAGCTTCTTTATAATCCCTGAGGGCCTGTTTGATTTTAGCTTCCTAAACCTTACATATGCTTCCTTTTCCTTCTTAACTAAAATCACCACCTCTCTAGTGAGTGTACTAGTAGACACTTCACAAGATCACAAGACAAGGGAGCAGAAGTAGGCCATTCGGCCCATCAAGTCTGCTCCAAAGAAAAGGGGAAAAAGAAAAACAGAAAGAGAAAAAGAAAAAGAAAAAGGAAAAAAAGAAATGAGAATTGACGGTGGGGGGGGGGGGGGGGGGGAGTCTGCTCCATGAGAGAAAAAAACTATTCTAATCCCAATTTCCAGCCTTATCCCCATATCCCTTAATACCTTCACTAATGAGATATCTATCTACCTCCTCCTTGAACGCCTCCAATGATCTGGCCTCCACTGCTGTACGTGGCAAAAAATTCCATAAATTCACTACCCTCTGGCTAAAGAAATTTCTCCTCATCTGTTTTCAACCTGTACCCTCTAATTCTAAGGTTGTGCCCTCTGGTCCTGGACTCACCCACCAAGGCAAACAGCTTGGCCACATCTACTCTGTCCAGTCCTTTCAACATTTTAAATGTTTCTGTGAGGTCCCCTCTCATTCTTCTGTACTCCAGTGAGTACAGTCCAAGAGCCAACAAACACTCATCATATGTAAGCCCCTTCGTTCCGGGAATCATCCTCATAAATCTCCTCTGAACCCTCTCCAACATCAGTACATCTTTCCTAAGATATGGGGCCCAAAACTGCACACAGTATTCCAAATCAGGCCTCACTAGTGCCCCGTAGACCCTCATCAACACCTCCCTACTTTTATACACTATACCTCTCGGAATGAATGCCAACATAGCATTCGCTTTCCTTACCGCCGATCCGACCTGGTGGTTAACCTTTAGGGTATCCTGCACGAGTACCCCCAAGTCCCTTTGTACTTCTGTACTTTGAATTTTCTCCCCTTCGAGATAATAATCTGCCCGTTTATTTCTGTTTCCAAAGTGTACAACGGCATATTTCTCAACATTGAATCTCATCTGCCATTTCCTTGCCCATTCTCCTAAACTGTCTAGGTCTCTCTGCAACCTTCCTGTTTCTTCAATACTCCCTACTATAGGACCATAGAACCATAGAACAATACAGCACAATACAGGCCCTTCGGCCCACCATGTTGTGCCGACCTTCAAACCACACCTATGACTATCTAACCCTTTCACCCACATATCCCTCTAACTTAAATTCCTCCATATGCTTATCTAACAATCTCTTGAACTTGTCCAATGTATCAGCCTCCACCACCACCCCAGGCAGCGCATTCCATGCACCAACCACTCTCTGGGTGAAAACCTCCCTCTGACATCACCCTTGAACTTCCCACCCATTACCTTAAAGCCATGTCCTCTTGCTTTGAGCATTGGTGCCCTGGGAAAGAGGCGCTGGCTGTCCACTCTATCTATTCCTCTTAATATCTTGTATACCTCTATCATGTCTCCCCTCATCCTCCTCCTCTCCAAAGAGTAAAGCCCTAGCTCCTTTAATCTCTCCCCATAATCCATACTCTCCAATCCAGGCAGCATCCTGGTAAATCTCCTCTGCACCCTCTCCAATACCTCCACATCCTTCCTATAATGAGGCGACCAGAACTGGACACAGTACTCCAAGTGTGGTCTAACCAGAGTTTTGTAGAGCTGCATCATTACCTCGCAGCTCTTAAACTTGATCCCACGACTTATGAAAGCCAACATCCCATAGGCCTTCTTAACTACTCTATCCACCTGTGAGGCAACTTTCAGTGATCTGTGGATATGAACCCCCAGATCCCTCTGCTCCTCTACACTGTCCAGAATCCTGCCATTTACCTTGTACTCCTCCACCTATCTTGGTGTCGTCTGCAAATTTAGCCACAAAACCATTTACTCCATCATCCAAATCTTTAATGTACAGAGCAAAAAGAAGTGGCGCCAACACCGACCCCTGCGGAACACCACTAGTAACCAGTAGCCAACCAGAATAGGATCCTTTGATTGCCACCCTTTGCTTCCTGCCAACCAGCCAATGCTCCACCCATTCCAATATCCTACCTGTAATTCCATGAGCTCTCATCTTATTAATCAGTCTCTTGTGCGGCACCTTGTCGAAGGCCTTTTGAAAGTCGAAATACACAACATCCACAGCCTCTCCCTTATCCACCCTACCTGTGATTTCCTCAAAAACCTCCAATAGGTTGGTCAGGCAGGATCTTCCCTTCACAAAACCATGTTGGCTTGGACCTATCTTGCCTTGCACCTCTAGGTATTCCATATCCTCATCCTTGAGGATCGATTCTAATAACTTTCCCACCACCGACGTCAGACTAATAGGTCTGTAATTTCCTTTATGCTGCCTCCCACTTTTGTTATATAGTGGAACTACATTTGCCACCCTCCAGTCCTCCGGAACCATGCCGGAGTCTTTCGATTCCTGGAAAACTATCACCAGTGCCTCCACAATCTCTAAAGCCACCTCCTTCAGAACCTTGGGCTGTCTTGCATGCACTGCTCTTTTGAGGTCTATCCACAGATTTTCAATGATGTTTAGGTCAGGGGACTGTGAGAGCCATGGCAAAACCTTCGTATCAGTCTTTAGTCCATTTAGTTTTCATCTTTCCTATAATAGGGTTAACATCTTTCCTATAACAGGGTGACCAAACTGTACACAGTACTCCAAGTGCAGCCTCACCAATGTCTTATATAACTGTAACAAAAGTTCCCAACTCCTATACTCAGTGCTCTGACTGATGAAGGCCAGCGTGCCAAACACCTTCTTCACCACCCTACCAATCGTTGAGACTTATCAGTCTTTAGTCCATTTAGTTTTCCTAGCACCTTCTCTCTAGTAATCTTAACTGAACTCAGTTCCATTCCTTGAGACCCCTGACTATCCGGTATATTGCTGATGTCCTCCACAGTGAGGACCAAAGCAAAATACTCAATTAGTTCCTCTGCCATCTCTTTATCTTCCATTATAATCTCTCCTGCACTGTTATCGATTGGTCCTATATCAACCCGTGTCTCTCTTTTACTCTTCATATATTTAATCCAAACATACGGCCAAAAAGTTCTATTTTAACTTCATCAGTCCACAGGACTTGTTTCCAAAATGCATCGGGCTTGTTTAGATGTTCCTTTGCAAACTTCTGACGCTGAATTTTGTGGTGAGGACGCAGGAAAGTTTGGAGAAAAAAGGGTGCAGAATTTCATGAAAAGAACACCTCTCCAACTGTTAAGCACGGGGGTGGGTCGATCATGCTTTGGGCTTGTGTTGCAACCAGTGGCACGGGGAACATTTCACTGGTAGAGGGAAGAATGAATTCAATTAAATACCAGCAAATTCTGGAAGCAAACGTCACACCATCTGTAAAAAAGCCGAAGGTGAAAAGAGGATGGCTTCTACAACAGGATAACGATCCTAAACACACCACAAAATCCACAATGGACTACCTCAAGAGGCACAAGTTGAAGGTTTTTGCCATGGCCCTCACAGTCCCCCGACCTAAACATCATTGAAAATCTGTGGATAGACCTCAAAAGAGCAGTGCGTGCCAGACGGCCCAAGAATCTCACAGAACTAGAAGCCTTTTGCAAGGAAGAATGGGCAAAAATCCCCCAAACAAGAATTGAAAGACTCTTAGCTGGCTACAGGAAGCATTTACAAGCTGTGATACTTGCCAAAGGGGGTGTTACTAAGTACTGACCATGCAGGGTGCCCAAACTTTTGCTTCGGGCCCTTTTCTTTTTTTGTTATTTTGAAACTGTAGAAGATGGAAATAAAAAAGTAATCTTGCTTAAAATATTAAAGAAATGTGTCATCTTTAACTTTATGCCTTTTGAAAATCAGGTCATCTTTTACTCGCTTAGCTATTCACAGTAACAGAAATTTTGACCAGGGGTGCCCAAACTTTTGCATGCTGCTGTATATGGTGGAATATGTGGAAATTAAAATGAGATTCAGGGAGTCACACAGCATGGAAACAGGTCCTTCGGCCCAACTCGTCCATGCTGTGTTTTCTAGAAAGCTGGTCCTATCTGCCGTGTTTGCCCCATAGCCCTCTGAACCCCTCCTATCCATGTACTTATCTAGATGGCTTGTAAACGTTGCTAATGTGCCCACCTCAACCACTATTTCTGGCAGCTCATTCCAAATACGCACCACCCTTTTTGTGAAGAAGCTGCCCCTGATGTCCCTTTTAAATCTCTCGCCTCTGATCTTAAACCTATGCCCTCTGGTTTTAGCAACCCCTCCCTGGGAAAAAGACTGTGTGCTTTCACCCTGTCTGAGCCCCTCATGATCTTATACACCTCTGTCAGGTCACGCCTCAATCTCCTACATCCCAGGGTGTAAAGTTCTAGTCTACGTAACCTCTCCTTGTAACTCAGGCCCCCAAGTCCAGGCAACATCCTGGTAAATCTTTTCTGCGCTCTTTCTAGTTTAATAACACCTTTCCTATAACAGGGTGACCAAACTGTACACAGTACTCCAAGTGCGGCCTCACCAACGTCTTATATAACTGTAACAGAAGTTCCCAACTCCTATACTCAGTGCCCTGACTGATGAAGGCCAGCGTGCCAAACACCTTCTTCACCGCCCTACCAATCAACGATGCTGCTTTCAGTGAACTGTGCACTTGCGCTCCTGGGTCCATCTGTTCCACAACACTCCCCAGGTCCCTACCGTTCACTGTACAAGTCCTACTCTGATTTCCCTACATGCAATACCTCACATTTATCTGGATTGAAAGCCATTTAAAAACATAGAAACATAGAAAATCTACAGCACAATACAGGCCCTTTGGCCCATAAAGCTGTGCCAAACATGTCCCTACCCTAGAAATTACTAGGCTTACCCATAGCCCTCTATTTTTCTCAGCTCCATGTACCTATCTAACAGTCTCTTAAAAGACGCTATTGTATCAGCCTCCACCACTGTTGCCGGCAGCCCATTCCACACACTCACCACTCTCTGAGTAAAAAACTTACCCCTGACATCTCCTCTGTACCTACTCCCCAGCACCTTAAACCTATGTCTTCTTGTGGCCACCAATTCAGCCCTGGGGAAAAGCCTCTGACTATCCACATGATCAATGCCTCTTATCATCTTATACACCTCTATTAGGTCATTTGCCATTCCTCAGTCCACAAACCCAGCTGATCAAGATCCCTCTGTAACTTTTCATAACCTTCTACACTGTCTACAACACCACCTATTTTCGTATCATCCACAGACTTACTATGCATACCTTGTACACTCACATTCAAATCGTTTGTATAAATTACAAACAACAAAGGTCCCACCACCGACCCCTGCACCACACCAATAGATACAGGCCTCCAATCTGAGAAACAGCCTCGACCATCACCCTCTGCTTCCTACCACTGAACCAATTATGAATCCAATCAGCTATCTGCCCCTGGATCCCATGTAATCCAACCTTCGAGACTAGCCCGCCATGAGGGACCTTGTCAATGGCCTTGCTAAAGTCCACATAGACAACATCCACTGCCCTACTCTCACTTACCCTCTTGGTTACTTTCTCAAAGAACTCCAAGTGATTTGTCAGACACAACTTCCCACACACAAAGCTGTGCTGACTGTCCTGAATCAGACCTGGCTCTCCAAATGTTGGTAGATGAAGCAAAAATCTCTGCAAGGGCTTCTGCAATTTATTGTCCAGCTTCCCACAAGGTCCAAGAATGCACCTGGTCAGTCCCTGGGGATTTATCCACCTCAATGCACTACCTCCTCCCTGCTAATTCGTATGTGGCCCAAGACACCACCACTCAGTTCCCCATTCCCTTAGCCTCTAGCATTTTCTCCGCAATAAAAACTGAAGAGAAATATTCATTAAGAATCTCACACATTTCCTTTGGTTCCACACACAGATGGCCCTGCTGATCTTTAAGGGAAACTATTCTCTCCCTGGCCTCCCTTTTACTCTTAATATACCCACAGAATCTCTTGGGATCTTGCCTCACCTTGCCTGCTGGATCCCCCTCATATCCTCCTTTTGACCTCCTAATTTCCCTCTTCAGTGCACTCCTACACTTCTTGCAGTCATCAAGAGATTCCCTAGTTCCCAACTGCTCATGTGCAGTGAATGCCTCCCTCTTTTTTTTAACCACAGCCTCAATACCTCTCATCAGCCAGGGTTCCCGAAAGCTGCCAGCCTTGCCCCTCACCCTAACAGGAACATGCAGGCCCTGAATTCTTGAGATCCCACTTTTAAAGGCCTCCCACTTGGCAGACGCTCCTTTCCCTGCAAACAATCTCACCCAGTCAACCACTGCAAGATCCCACCTAATGGTTACAAAATTTGCTCTGCCCCAGTTCAGGATCTTAACCTGTGAACCGGTTGTATCCTTCTCCACAACTATCTTAAAACTAGTAGAATTATATTTACTGGACCCAAAGTGCTCACCGACAGACACTTCCACCACTTGTCCTACGTCAGTCCCCAGGAGGAGGTCCAGCATTGCATCCTCGCCAGCAGGTCCCTCTGTATATTGATGAAGGAAGCTTTCTTGGACACATTTCACAAATTCCACTCTGTGCAAGACTTTTACACTGGGGTTGGCCCAGTCAATATTCAGGAAGTTAAAATCTCCCACTAATACTACCTTATCATGTTTACAACAAGCTGCAGTCTCTCCACATACCTGCTCCTCCAATTCCCGCTGACTGTGGGGGGCCTATAATACAATCCCATCAGAGTGACTATCCCCTTCTCATTTCTAAGTTCTACCCATATGGCCTCACTGGATGATCCCCCAAGAATATCCTTTCGAATGAATGTTGTTACATCTTCAAGAAGGCAAAACCCCTTCCAATTTACCTGTCACACCTGTAACATCTGTACCCTGGAACATTGAGCGGCCAGTCCTGCCCCTCCCTCAGCATGTTTCTGTTATGGATATAACATCCTAGTCCCATGAACAGATCTGTGCCCTGAGTTCATCCACCTCAACTGTTAAGCCTCTTGCATTGACATAAATGCAGCTTAAACCAATGGTCTTTCCTCTCCCTTTACTGTTCTTCTGTCTATCCTGATGACTAAATTTGCTCTCATTGACTACAGTTTTATCTCCTGATTTCTCATCAGCCTCTCTACTGCTCAGGTACCCCCCTCCCCCCCCCCCCACCCCCCCCCCACTCCACCCCCCACCACTCTAGTTTAAACCCTCCTGAGTCACATTAGCAAATCTCCCAGCCAGGATATTGGCCCTCCTCCAGTTCAGATGCAACCTGTCCCTCTTGTACAGGTCACCCCTACCCCAGAAGAGATCCCAATGATCCAAGAACTTGAATCCCCACCCGCTGCACCAGCTCCTCAGCCACACATTCACCTGAGCTATCTTTCTATTGCTACCCTCGCTAACACGTGGCACTGGGAGTAATCCAGTGATCACTACCCTTGAGGTCCTGCTTCTTGGGTGGGCTCCTAACTCCCTACACTCACTTCGTGGGACCTCATTCCCCCTTCTACCTATGTCTTTGGTACCAACATGCACCACGACCTCTGGCTGCTCACCCTCCCCCTTGAGAATGTTCTGCAGCCACTCTGAGACATCCTTGACCCTGGCACCTGGGAAATAACACACCATCCTGACGTCTCTTTTGCGCTCGCAGAATCTCCCGTCTGTCCCCTAACTATCAAGTCTCCTGTCACTATTGCTCAGCCTGACTTTACCCTTCCCTGCTGAGCCTCAGAGCTGGTCTCAGTGCCACCGACCTGGCTGCTGTACCCAGAAGGTTCCCCTCCCCCCCTCCACCGCCACCCCCCCCAAGCAGTTTCCAAAGGGGTATCTTGTTGCTAAGGGGAATGGCCACAGGGGGTCCCTGCACTGCCTGCCTCTCCCCTTCGCTCTCCTGGTGGTCACCCAACAATCTGCAGCCTGCACCTTGGCTGTGACCACCTCACTAAAGCTCCGGTCTATGACACTCTCAGCATCCCAGTGTATGTCCAAATCCAACTCTAGCTCCGGCAACTTAATGCAGTCAGTCAGGAGCTGCAGTAGGTGCACTTCCCACACATGAAGTTATCAGGGATGTTGGAAGTCATCCTTCAGGAGGAGCATGCCACTGCCTTAAGTGCCATCCCAGCTACTCTATTAGGGAGAGTAATTCTAAGGAAAACCTTACCTGCACTGGAGGAAAGGGTTTATTAAGGACAAAAATGGGAATGTGCACATGGATGCAAAAGGTGCAGAAGGAGCTCTTCCATCTGTCTTCAACAGGGAAGGTGGTCCTTGCAAAGTAATGATGAAAGAGCTGATACATGAAAACTAATAGCATGGAGGTATGAGAAATATTGGCTGAACTTAAAGTCACCAGGAACAAATGGGATGCATCCTGGAATTTTGAGGGAGCTACAGGAGAAATTGCAGGGACTGTAATCTTTCAGCTTGGTTTGCATGGACAGTTGGGCCGAAGGGCCTGTGGCAGGCACATTAGTGCAGTGGTCAGTATAACGCTTTACAGCGCCAGCGACCTGGTTCAATTCCAGCCGCTGTCTGTAAGGAGGTTTTACGTTTTCCCCGTGTCTGTGTGGGTTTCCTCCGGGTGCTCCGGTTTCCTCCCACATTCCAAAGACGTACGGGTTAGGAAGTTGTGGGCGTGCTATGTTGGCACCGGAAGCGTGGCGACACCTGCGGGCTGCCCCCAGAACACTACGCAAAAGATGCATTTTACTGTGTGTGTTGATGTACATGTGACTAATAAAGAAATCTTATCTGTAACTCCATGACTCTGATCTTCCAATGCCACTTGAATATGGGATGGTGCCTGAGGACTGGGGAACCTGTTGAAAGGAAAGGAAGTAAGAATAACCCAACAACCACAGGTCTGTCACGTTAACCTCAGCAGCTTTGTGAAACATTGATCTGGGACCGGATTAATAGCCACTCGGAGGAAAATGGGTTAATTAAGGTAGGAGGGCAGTGCTTTGTTCAGGGAAGATCATGGTTAACCATTTGATAAGAATTTTTTGCAGATAGTGTTAACGAAGGTAATGTCATTGATGTGGGGTCCATGGACATCCAGATAGCAATTGAGATGGTTTCACCTAACAGCAAAGCTGAAGTAGGTGTTAGAGGGACGCTGAGTGCACAAATAAAAGGTTGGCAGAGTAACAGAGGGCTGTAAGGAAGGACCTCTCCGGATGGGAGGAACGTGAATGGTGCTACGCTCCAGGGTTCGGTGTTCCCGCCTTTGTTGGTTTTATATTAATGACCTGGACATGAGGGTGCAAACCACAATTACAAAATATGCACATGACCCAAAACCTGGCAGTATTGTGAGCTGCACGGAGGCTAGTGACACATTGTAGCAGCCGATGATCTTTAATGAGTGAGGTGTTTTGGTAGGAAGAGTGAGGAAAGACAATGTGGAATAAAGGAGGCACAAGAGACTGCAGACGCTGAAATCTGGAGCCAAAAACAAACCGCTGGAGAAACTCAGTGGGTCAGGCAGCATCTGTAAGGGCAGATGGTCAATGTTTTGGCTAGAAACCCTGCGTCAGACCTGGAATAAAGGATACTCTTCTCAAAGTGGTGTAGGAGCAGAGGGACCTGTGGACGAGAGCACAGATCATTGAAAAGTGCAGGGCAGGTCAAGAAAGCAGTTCATTAGACAAACGTAGTTTAGGGCTTCAGTAATAGAGGCACAGAAATAAAACCAGGAAAGTCAGGCTGCTCTGGCCTCATCTGGACCACTGTGTTCAATTCTGGTACTAGGGAGGGTCCAGAAAAGGTTCCTGGGATGAGGGACAATAATGAACTGGCAGATTAAAGAGGCTGGGACTGTTTTACTTGGATAGAGCTGAGGGGAGATGTGTTCGAAGGGGACGGACAGTGGATAGTGTCTCTGTCCCTTTGGTGGAGGGGTTGAGAACCAGAGTTCACAGGTACTAAGAGTAACATGAGGAAAACTGTTTTACTCAGCAAGGCTGGAATCTGCAGTCATTCCCCACAGGTAGGGGGAAGGTAGGCTCCATTGTGATCTTCAAGAGGGAACTGGAGCGAACTTCGGAAGGCAGAGGTTGTGCGACGTGAGCACAGGGAGCTAGGTAAACATCCCAAGCGCTGCAGCTCAAAGGTTGTAATCTCTGGATGACTTTGGGTGCCGCACCTGGTAAATTGTGTTCAGGTTTGGTCATGGTGTTATAGGAGGGCCACCATTATGCTGGAAAGGGTGGAAAGAATGTTACCAGGACTCGAGGGACTGAGTTATAGGGAGAGGTTGGGCAGGGTAGGACTTTATTCTGTGGACTGTAGGAGACTGAGGGGTGACTCTACAGAGGTGTATAAAGTCACGAGGAGCAGACAGGGTGAATGCACACAGTCATTTTCCAGGGAAAGGGAATCAAAAACTCGAGGGCACAGGTTTAAGGTGAGAGGGGAAAGATTTAAAGAGGATCTAAGGGGCAACTTTTCACACAGAGGGTGGTGGGTATATGGAACAAGCTGCCAGAGGAAGTGGATGAGGCAGGTACATTAACAACATTTAAGAGATACTTGGACAGGTACATGGATGGGAAAGGTTTAGAGGGACATTGACCAAATGCAGGCACTGACTCAGATGGGCATCTTGGTTGGCATGAATGAGTTGGGCTGAAGGGCCTGTTTCCATGCTATATAACTCCATGACTTTATGAGTACAGGAAGAGAAGGAGAGGACAGATGGATGTGTGGTGGAAGGGATAGTGCGGGAGGTTGGTTCCTGAATCATTGGGACTGTTTCTGGGAAAGGCGGGATCTGAACACCTAAACCGGAACGGGTCCAACATCCTTGTGGGAGGTTTGCTTGTGCCGTTGGGGAAGGTTTAAACTGAGTTGGTGGGGGATGGGGCTCAGAGTAGATGTTCAGATGGCGAGGTACCGTCTCCTCGAGGAGAAAAGGTAAATCCAATCAACAGAACAGGAGGATAAATGCAAATAAGGAGAAAACAAATCTAAATTGTATTTATTTTAATGCAAGAAGTTTAACGAGTACGGTTGATGAACTCAAAGCTTTAATTAACACGTGGGACCACAATATTGTTGCGAACAGTGAGACATGGAGTCACAGAGACTGTTTCAAAAGGTTGGGGCCCTTGGGATCCAGGGCAAGTTGGTAAATAGGATCCAGAATTGGCTTGGCAATAGGAGACAGAGGGTGATGTAGAGGGTTGTTTTTGTGATTAGATGCCTGTGACTGGTGGTGTCCCACAGGGATCGGGGCTGGGACCCTTGCTGTTAGTGATATACAGCAGTGATTTGGATGTGGATGTAGGAGGCCTGATCAGTGGGTTCACAGATGACATTAACACTGGTGTTGCTGTTGATGTTGTGGAGGGCAGTTTTAGGCTACAGGGTGATATTGTTGTGTTGGTGAAGTGGGCTGAGAAATGGCAGATGGAGCTTAATCCTGATAAATGTGAGGGGATGGATTTTGAGGGCACTAATGAGGCTGGGAAAAGACTGTGACCGTCCACCTTATCTATGCTCCTCATAATTTTATAAACCTCTGTAAGATTGCCCCTCATTCTCCTACGCTCTGCAGAATAAAGACCCAGCCTGCCCAACCTCTCCATACAACTCAGGCCCTGTAGTCCTGGCAACATCCTCATAGATCTTTTCTGTGCTCTCTCCAGTTTAACCACATCTTTCCTATAACAGGGCGACCAAAACTGTACATCGCACTCCAAGTGCAGACTCACCAATGACCTATACAACTGCAACATGTCCCAACTCCTGTACTCAATGTCCTGACTGATGAAGGCCAGTGTGTTAAATGCATTTTTCACCACCCTGTCTACCTGTGATGTCGCTTTCAACAAACTCTGCACTTGTACTCCTGGGTCCCCCTGTTCCATTACACTCCCTAGTCCCCTACCGTTCACAGTACAAGTCCTACGCTGGTTTGACTTTCCAAACTGCATCACCTCACACGTACCTGTATTGAAATCCATTTACCACTCCTCGGCCCACTTCCTGAACTGATCAAGATCCCCCTGTGATCTACGATAACCTTCTTCACTGTCAACAACACCTCCTGATTTTGTGTCATCAGCAAACTTACTGATCAAACCTTGTGCATTCGTGTCCAAGTCATTTATATAAATAATGAATAACAAGGGTCCCAACACCGACCCCTGCGGCACACCACTAGTCATCGGCCTCCATTCTGAGAAACAACCTTCAACCACCACCCTCTGCTTCCCACCTCCGAGCCAATTTTGAATCCACCGAACTAACTCTTCCTGGATTCTATGGGACCCAACCTTCCAGACCAGCCTCCCATGCGAGACCTTGTCGAAGTTCCTGCCAAAGTTCAGACAGACAACATCCACTGCCCTACCCTGTTCTACCCTTCAAAAACTCTAAAAGGTTCAACATGGTGGGCTGAAGGGCCTGTATTGTGCTGTATTGTTCTATGGCTCATCAGACATGACTTTCCACACACAAAGTCATGTTGACTCCTCCTAATCAGACCCTGTCTATCCAAATGCTGGTAAATCCCGTCCCTCAGAATTCCCTCCAGTAACTTCCTCATCACTGACGTCAGGCTGACCGGCCTGTAGTTCCCTGGCTTGTCCTTGCTACCCTTGTTAAACAGCAGAATGACATTAACCACCTTCCAGTCTTCACAAACTTCACCAGTGGCTAACGATGAAGCAACTAACTCTGCAAGGGCCTTCCAAAAGTCCGAGGATGCACTCAGTCAGGCCCTGGGGATTTATCCACCTTAATGCCCTGTAAGGCTGCAAATACCTCATCCCTGCTAATATGAATGTTCTTCAAAACATCTCCATTAGTTTCCCTCATATCTTGAGCAACCATGATTTTCTCCTCAGTAAACACCAAGGAGAAATAGTCATTAAAAATCCCACCCACCTCCTGCGGCTCGAGACATAGGTGGCCCTACTGATCTCTAAGGGGACCTACTCTCTCCCTGGCCACCTTTTCACTCTTTATATTACTAGAGAGCTGTACTCTTAATACTGCTGTGGTTCACGTTTATCTTTCATTTTCATCTCCTCCATCAGCACCCATGACTTACAAGTCTTCTCCACAAGGTGGCTCCACCACCAGGTACCCAGCACAATGCTCCCTCCACCCCTCAGACAACCTGAAACACTAACTCCTCCTCCCCAATGAAAGATCATCTGGAAATGTTAACTCATCTCCTGTCACTGCTACTTACCATCAGCATTTATCCAAAGGCTTTGCAGATGCAACCATTCAAGCAAGTGGAGAGCATTCCAACATAGTCCTCATAACTAGGGAGTGAACAAGTCCCCTAAAGGTGTGGTTGTGTGTGGAGCCACAGGAGATGGGTGAGGTCTTAAATGAATATTGCTTATCTGTATTTACCATGGAGGTCATGAAAGCTAAGGAATTCAGGGAAGAGAACAGTGAGGTCCTGAAACATATCGACAATACAAAAGGGAAAGTGCTGGCACTCTTAAAGTGCATAAAGGTGGATAAATTCCTGGGGCCTGACCAAGTATATCACAGACATGGTGGGAAGCCAGGTAAGAAATGACTGGAGTCCTGGCAGAGATATTTATATCATTGTTAGCCACAGGTGAGGAACTGGGAGACTGGAGGGTGGCTAACATTATGTCTTTATTTAAGAAAGGCTACAAGGACAAGCCAGGGAACTACAGGCTGGTGAGTCTCACATCAGTAGTGGGAAAGTTACCGAAGTGGATTCAGAGAGGCAGGATCTACCGGCATTTGGAAAGGCAGCGACTGATAAGAGAGTCAGCATGGCTTTGTACATGGGAAGTATAGTGTACCACTTGCAATAGTGTTTGGGGGGGGTGGGGGGGTGGCCTCTCAGGGGAAAATGACGGCAGCAGCCACATTATAGTAGTACGACTGGCTCTCATGCACAGCAACAGAGGGTGAAGACAAGCAGAACCGCAGTGAGAGGAGACTCGATAGTTCAAGGCACTGACCAAAGATTCTGTGGCCACGATTACTCCAGGATGGTGTGTCGCATCCCAGATGCCAGGGTCAAGTGTTTCCCAGAACCACTGCAGAACGTTACCAAGGGCAAGGGTGAGCAGCTGGATGTAGTGTACACATTGGTACCAACACAGGTAGAACAAGGGATGAGGTCCTGCAGAGTGAATACAGTGAGTGAGGCAGAGGGTTAAAAAGCAGAACTCCAAGGGCTGTAATCTCTGGATTACTCCCGATGTCACGTGCTGGTGAGGGTAGAAGTAGGACAGGGCAGGTGAGTGTGTGGCTGAGTAGCTGGTGCAGGAGGGAAGGGGTCAGGCTCTTGGACCATTGGGATCTCTCCTGGAGCAGAGGTGACCTGTACAAGAGGGACAGGTTGCACCTGAACAAGAGGGGGGAAAACAACATCCTGGTGGGAAGATTTGCTAGTGCTACTCAGGTTTAAACTAGTCTAGCAGGAGGGGGGAGGGACCCAAGGCAGTGGTGTGGCAGATGGGACAGTCGAGACAGATATGTTTGGCAGAACAGAGAGTGAGGAAGGTCCCATACACTAAGCTGCATTTACATTAATGCAACAAGCCCAACAGGTGAGGCAGAGGAACCCAGGGCGGGGATCAGTACAGCTATTACAGAAACACAGTTGAGGGATGGGCAGGACTGGCAGCTCAATGTTCTGGGGTACTGCTGCTGCAGGTGTGTTTGAGTGGGGGGGGGGGTGAGAGAGGAAGGGGAGCTGCTATTTTGATTAGGGAGAACATCGTGTCAGTACTCAGAGAGAATATTCCACAGGGATTGTCCAGTAAGGCTATATGGGTAGAACATAGGAATAAAGAGAGGATGATCACCTTCATGAGGTTGTACTGTAGGCTCCCAAAAGTCAGTGGAAATTGGAGGAGCAAATATCTAGAGTTCACAGATAACTGTTGGAATAATAGTGTTGTAAGAGTTGGTGATTTTAATCTTCCCTCATATCGACTGGAGCTGCCACAGGCCCCAGGGCTTGGATGATGTGGAATTTATTGTGTACAGGAAAGTTTTCTCAAGCAGTTGGTAAGACAGCCCTGCTGGAGAAGGGCAACATTGGTCCTCCTATTGGGAGAGATCAAGTAACTGAGGCGTCAGTGGGTGAGCACTTTGGGACCAGTGACCGTAATTCTATCAGTTTTAAAATAGTTGTGGACCAGTCCTATCCTTTTCCCTAAATTTAGAAAAGGCTAATTTTGAGGGGATAACACAGGAACTTGCAAATGTTGATTGGAAGCAGCTGTTTGCAGGTAAAGGGGTGTCTAGTGAGTGGGAGGCTTTTAAAAAATGAGACTGGGAGAGTTCAGGACCAGCATGTTCCCTTTGAGTGAAGGGCAAGGCTGGTAGGATTGGTGAATCTTGGTTGACAAGCGATGCTCGGGCTCTGGTCAGGAAAAAGGTGCACGTCAAGTGTAGGCAGATGCGAGAGGGGAAACCATGAGGGGACCTGAGGGGGAAACTTTTCCCCACACAAAGTGGTGGGTATGTGGAATGAGCTGCCAGGGGAAATGGTAGAGGTGGGTACAATTCCCACATTTAAAGGACAGTTAGGCAAGTACAGGAACAGGAAAGGTTGAGGGATGTGGGCCAAACACAGGCAAATTGGACCAGCTCAGGAAGACACATTGATCAGCATGGACAAGTTGATCTGAAGGGCCTGTTTCCCATGCTGTACCACTCAAAAAACTTTGTAGGGATTTGGAAAAGGAAAGGGCGAGTTACTCTCCCCAAGATCCGGTGTCCCTGTAGCCACAGTATTAGTCAGGTGGGAGCTGCTGATGCAGGAGGGTGAAGAGAACCAATTTGCCATTTTGAAACACCACTGGTATTTTATTTTGCAACAAGTATGACAACATTTCAAGCAAGCTGTGCTAATACCCGATAAATATTCTGTAATTACTCCCAACTCCTGAAACATCATAGCCCAAATGATTTTATTGTTCATGAAATTCTGTTGTCACAAATAATTAAGACAGAACCAATTGCCAATAGTGAAAGGAATGGGAAGGAGGGAAAGGTGCAAGACAGACTTGCAGTGAAATATTTATTCAAAAGTTGATTGAAAGTAACAACTTTAAAAAGGATCAAATACCTTCACATAAGCCGAAAACAATCAAATTACATTTGCATGCAACATTATTTAATATTTCACCAAGACAATTGCAAATGGTTCAGAAATGGACATTCAAAAGCAAGAGCAAAAAATAGCCGCAGAACCTATATCTCTATGGCTCTAAACACTAATACCTGGAAGTGACCACGGGAGGGTAGGAAGCCTCCACATTATTTGGCCGTATGAACAATGCTAGACTAAGTTCTGGGGATGGACACATTTCATTTCTGGTGCCATAAATATTGTACAGTGACATTTGCACATAGGTACTGCAGGTTAAATTCTGTACACTTAGTATGCTGTGAATACTGAGACTTGTAATTTACACCAGCTCCCTCACCCTAGCGCTGAAACTCAATGCAGCTCGAGCTCATCAGCAATGCAGACAGCAACTACCTCAGTACTGGGAATTGCCTCCCTTGAAGCTTAAGACATCTTTGCCTCAATAAATACACAGTAGCTAACTCAACAACTGAAATACATTAGTATGAAGCATTTGAACAAGTCAACTGTGCATACTGGAACAGCATCTGACTCACTTATAGTAGGGTTGGCACCAAGTCACCAACTTCCCAGATAAATGAATTAGGCAAGGGAATTGAGGCCTGATCAAGAAAGGTGTGGAATGTGTAATGGGCTCCGTGACCACACAAAGATTATCTAGTTCCCTATATTAAAACAAAATTCTTGTGTTTTGAATTCTTATTGACAGCTTGCTGCTCAGTGCTCATGTTAATTTAGTGAGCATAACAGCATTTAATTGTGGTGAATAGTAGTGAATGGCAGCCATAGATTTCAGCCTAGTACCCTCCTTCACACATTGGCTTGTGTCCAATGTTTAATGTTGGAACTTAGGTCCACAACAGGAAGAAATTGGTACTCAAAGTTTAAGGGCCTGAGGGAGGGAGGGAGGGAGCACCTGGGTAGTAGAAATGACAGCAGTTAAACAGCTCACAGAGCATCTGCCCCCTTCCTATTAGTTACAAGCAAGAGATCCCACCTCAGGTACCAGATCCATTGGTTGGGATCTCCTGCCTATACAGTCCAGCAAGAGACTACCTCATGGCCAAAGTGAATGCATCTTGCTGATCAATGAAGAATTTCTAATGTCCCATGAAAATTCATTTAGTGTAAAACTCCCTTGTACAATCTGAACCATCAATGGATCAGCCCTCAGCATAAACATCACTGACGCAAATGCTCCATGAAGCGATCAGAGTAAGGAGAACTTCAGTGTGTTCCACTCATTTTGAGGATCGGAGCAGAGATTTCATCCCACGTGGATATTAGCAGATTCCGTGCTCTCTCTGTTAGATCTGGCACATCGTCTGTTGTCAGCCCACGGGTCTCCATTGAAGGAAGAATTTGAACTATACACTTCCCTGGAAATGAGGAAACAAAGACTCATCACATTGATGACTGTGGCTGAGGGCAAAGAGATCTGGGAGTAGCACTCACCTCCCCATTCACCAGTCAAAGCCCATTCAATCCTTACAAAGCTACAGAGGGGGCTGCGGAATCCTTTCTAAGCTCGGTCAATGCTGGTCATATCCTGTAATGTTGCGTGGGGTGACATCGACAGAACCTTACCTATTATTCCTATGTTGGATCTTTTGAAAGACCTGACCAATTAGTTTGATCCCCATTGCTCTGTGATCAATGCCCAGAAATATTTTTTCTTTTCAAGAATTTATGCAATTTCTTTTTTGAAAAGTGATGAATCAGCTTTTACTCCACTTTAGAAGTGGAGTAAAAGTTGATACAGGTAGATTCAGGCAGTACATTACAGATCATAACAATTAGGGTCATCTAGAATTAACTCTAGATTCTCACTGTCTGAGCAGCTGGTGTCAATGATGAAAGCAGATGGACTAGAAGAGCTAACAGGGTGGGCAGAACAGCACTGAAGCAGCACTTGGAAAACGGGTACAAGGAAAACAATCCATTATTTGGGAGAAAATTAGAGGGTTCAAAGAACAGTACAGCACAGGAACAGGCTCTTTGGCCCACGATGCTGTGCCGAACTAACTAAACTAGTAATTAAATGCCTAACTAAACTAATCCCTTCTGCCTACACAATGTCCATATCCCTCCATTCTCTGCACATGAATGTGCCGATCTGAGAGCCTCAAACTGGTTTATTAAATCATTAAAGCCATAAAGTAAAGGATGAAGGAACATTCTGCTGAATGGAAGCTTTGAGGATTTTCAGGCAAGGGTAAAGTCTAAACACAGGTACGCTCTGTGCCCCAAGGGAGCTCAGCTTGCAAGTTTATGGTCAATAGAAGGGACAAACTGTTGAGTATGAGGGCAAGGACAGAACTGAAACAGACCGGTTCTCAGACAAGTAAACCGAGCTCCATGCACAATACATACCAGAGGTAAACCTTTTCTCTGCTCTGTTGTAGAAGTCATTGTAAGAGGAGAAGACCACTGGAATAATTGGAACCTGAAACACAACAGAACAAGTTAAACACAGAGTTCAACAATCAATGGAGACTCGATTATTTCTCCTAGAAGTATCAATTCCTGCTGGGGAAGTCAGGCAGCAGAACTTCCCCGGACATCATACTCCGAAAATTGATAAAATTATTACATTTGTTTTTTACTCATTCAGGGGTGTGAGCTTCACACACTGAGCCAGCATTTAATTGCCTGTCCCTGGTTTCCCCTAAGGTGGTGGGGAGCTGCCTTCTTGAACCGCTGCAGTCCCTGAGGTGTGGGTGCACCCACAGTGCTGTTAGGAAGTTCCAGGACTTTGACCCAGCGACGGTGAAGGAACAGCGATATATTTCCCAGTCAGGATGCTGCGTGGCTCAGAAGCTTCTTCCAGGTGATGGTCCCCGTGCTTTTGCTGCCCTTGTCCTTCTCGCTAGTAGACGTGGTGGGTTTGGAAAGTGCTGCCTGAGGAGTCTTGGCGAGTTGCTGTGGTGCATCTTGTAGACGGTACAAACTGCTGCTACTGTAGAGTGGAACGAGCCAGAGATTCCCATGGATAAGTTGAAATGACATCGCCCTCTCCTCCTCAGGACACCGAGAACATCCTAAAGGCATTTTCTGACCTTCTGAAAATATATAGCTATAAGAGTGCTCATTTTGAGGAGTCCGATGTTAGGCTTTACAAAGTGACCCTCCTACCAAAACTGGATGATAGGAGCCCCCAAGTGGTTATACCAGCCTGGGCAAGAATACCAACATCAGTTGGATTGGAAGACTTTGTAGTGTTGGTAATACGTCAATGCTTTGAAGTGCCTTCTGGAGGTTGCCCATGGCTCTGAAGTATTCAGGAGTGGTGAAGAAGAATCACTGCTGCACGAAAGAACTTGCTGCCAGGTTTACGGTCTGTCGCCGAGCATTCTTTTCCTCGGTGAGCTGAGTGCAAAGATGGATTTACTCACTGATGTCTCCCTCACTAAAAAATGGCTCCCAAGATAAAGAATGCAAAAAGTTTTCCAGTGTCTCAAGTTGGAAAGATACAGGGTAATGAAGGACCTTTCAGCCTCAAGAGAAGGCTCATCCCGACTGTTTCGGTGAAGGGATCAACGATGACATGGAGCTCTGCCTCTGAATGTGCCCAGATGTAATCACATTCCAACTAACAGTTCAGCAAGTGAGAGCAAGGTGCAGTCTGACAATAAGATTGCGAAGAGTGGCATGATGACTGAACCCCCATCTCCACTGAGATTCCATTTGTGGTGGACTTGTTGACTAGGATCACAACCTGCAGTAATTCATTTCTCCAGCATCCTACAGTCAAAGACGTCTAGATAATTTGCTCCTTGACAACCATCAACAATTGCTACACTGTCCACTGCCTAATCCAGTCTGCCATCTCTATCAACCTGGTGCCCCAATAGACTGACATAGAACCATAGAACAGTACAGCACAATACAGGCCCTTCGGCCCACCATGTTGTGCCAACCTTCAAACCACTCCTAAGACTATCTAACCCCTTCCTCCCACATATCACTCTATCTTAAATTCCTCCATATGCTTATCTAACAATTTCTTGAACTTGACCAATGTATCAGCCTCCACCACTACTCCAGGCAGCGCATTCCATGCACCAACCACTCTGGGTGAAAAACCTCCCTCTGACATCTCCCTTGAACTTCCCACCCATAACCTTAAAGCCATGCCCTCTTGTATCGAGTATTGGTGCCCTGGGAAAGAGGTGCTGGCTGTCCACTCTATCTATTCCTCTCAATATTTTGTACACCTCTATCATGTCTCCCCTCATCCTCCTTCTCTCCAATGAGTAAAGCCCTAGCTCCTTTAGTCTCTCCTCATAATCCATACTCTCTAAACCAGGCAGCATCCTGGTAAATCTCCTCTGCACCCTTTCCAATGCCTCCACATCCTTCCTATAATGAGGCGACCAGAACTGGACACAGTACTCCAAGTGTGGCCCAGCCAGAGTTTTGTAAAGCTGCATCATTACCCCTCGGCTCAAACTCGATCCCACAACTTATGAAAGCTAACATCCCATAAGCTTTCTTAACTACCCTATCCACCTGTGAGGCAACTTTCAGTGATCTGTGGATATGAACCCCCAGATCCCTCTGCTCCTCCACACTGCCCAGAATCCTGCCATTTACCTTGTATTCCACCTTGGAGTTTGTCCTTCCAAAGTGTACTACCTCACACTTCTCTGGATTGAACTCCATCTGCCACTTCTCAGCCCAGCTCTGCATCCTATCAATATCCCTAAGCTTCGACAGCCCTCCACACTATCCACAACACCACCAACCTTTGTGTCATCTGCAAACTTGCTAACCCACCCTTCCACCCCCTCATCCAAGTCATTAATATCACAAAAAGCAGAGGTCCCAGAACCGATCCCTGTGGGACACCACTAGTCATAGCCCTCCAATCCAAATGCACTCCCTCCACCACAACCCTCTGCTATCTACAGGCAAGCCAATTCTGAATCCACACGGCCAAGCCTCCCTGGATCCCTTGGCCTCTGACCTTCTGAAGAAGCCTACCATGCGGAACCTTGTCAAACGCCTTACTAAAATCCATGTAGACCACATCTACTGCACTACCCTCATCAATCTTCCTGGTCACCTCTTCAAAGAACCCTATCAGGCTTGTGAGGCAAGATCTTCGCTTCACAAATCCATGTTGGCTGTCCCTAATCAGTCCATGATTCTCTAAATGATCATAGATCCTATCTCTTGGAATCCTTTATAGCAGCTTAACCACAACAGATGCAAGGCTCACTAGTCTGTAATTCCCTGGACTATCCCTACTACCTTTCTTGAATAAGGGGACAACATTCGCCATCCTCCAATCCTCCAGTACCATCCCTGTGGACAACGAGGACTCAAAGATCCTAGTCAACGGTTCAGCAATCTCCTCCCTCGCTTCACGAAGCAGCCTGAAACACTACTGTATGGAAGTTAATGCTGAAGGTCTCAAAGACCCTGCAAACAAAGTCCTACTCAACCTGCATCAAACAACCTGACGGCTCCCAACTGACAGCAGCACAGAATCTCAATGGTGGCTGGCCAATCCCAAAGTCTACCAGATTTAGGACCTTTCTTCCATAAAACACCAACATTGGTTTGATCCAGGAACTAATTAATCATAAATTCAGAGCTGTCTGAGAATGTCTCAAAAATGTCATAATGTCATTAGTTTCAAGTTCGTTATGGATAAGGACAGGTCTGGTCCGAGTTGAGGTCCTAAATTGGAGAAAGGCCAATTTTGTGGAAATGAGAAAGGATCTAGGAAGAGTGGATTGGGATAAGTTGTTTTCTGGCAAAGGTGTGTTCAGTAAGTGGAAGGCTTTCAAAGGTGAAATTTTGAGAGTGCAGAGTTTGCATGTTCCTGCCAGGATTAAAGGCAAAGTTAACAAGCATAGGGAACCTTGGTTTTCAAGGGATATTGGTGCTCTGGTTAAGAAAAAGAGAGAGGTGTATAGCAGGTATAGGCAACTAGGAACAAATGAGGTACTTGAGTATAGAAAAAGTAAGAAAATACTAAAAAAAGGAAATCAGTAAGGTAAAAAGACACGAGGTTGCTTTGGCAGATAACGTGAAGGTAAACCCAAAGGGTTTCTACAAGTATATTAAGAGTAAAAGGATAGTAAGGGACAAAATTGGTCCCCTAGAAGATCAGAGTTGTCGGCAATGTGTGGAGCCTCAGGAGATGGGGGAGATCTTAAACAGTGTTTTTGCATCAGTATTTACTCAGGAAACTGGCATAGTGGATATGGAAGGAAGGGAAACAAGCAGTAGTGTCATGGAACATACAGAGATTAAAGAGGAGGAGGTGCTTGCTGCCTTACAGTGAATAAAGGTAGATAAATTCCCCGGGCCTGACAAGATATTTCATCAGGCAATGAGAGAGACTAGTGTAGATATTGCAGGGGCCCTGGCAGATATATTTAAAATGTCCTTAGCCACGGGTGCAGTGCCAGAGGACTGGAGGGTAGCTCACATTGTTCCGTTGCTTAAGAAAGGATCTAAAAGTAAACAAGGTAATTACAGGCTGGTGCCTGACATCAGTAGTAGGTAAATTATTGGAAGGTGTTCTGAGAGATCGGATGTACAAGTATTTGGACAGCCAAGGGCTGATTAAGGATAGTCAGCATGGCTTTGTGCGTGGTAGATTGTGTTTAATGAATCTTGTAGAGTTTTGAGGAGGTTACCAAGGAAGTAGATAAAGGAAAGGCTGTGGATGTTGTCTACATGGACTTTAGTAAGGCCTTTGACAAAGTCCCACATGGGAGGTTAGTTCAGAAGGTTCAGACACTAGATATCCACGGAGAGGTTGTAAACTGGATTCGAAATTGGCTGTGCGGGAGAAGACAGAGTGGTAGTGGATGATTGTTTCTCAGACTGGAGGCCTGTGACTAGTGGTGTGCCTCAGGGATCTGTGTTGGGGCCATTGTTGTTTGTTGTCTATATCAGTGATCTAGATGATAATGTGGTAAATTGGATCAGCAAGTTTGCTGATGACACTAAGATTGGAGGTGTAGTGGACAGCGAGGAAGGCTTTCAAAGCTTGCAGAGGGATAGGAATCAACTGGAAAAATGGGCCAGAAAATGACAGATGGAATTTAATGCAGACAAGTGTGAGGTGTTGTATTTTGGAAGGACAAATCAAGGTAGGACGTACACTGTAAATGGTAGGGTACTGAGGAGTGCGGAGGAACAAAGGGATCTGGGAGTTCAGATACATAATTCCCTGAAAGTGGCGTCACAGGTAGACAGGGTTGTAAAGACGGCTTTTGGCATCCTGGCATTCATAAAATCAAAGTATTGAGTATAGGAGTTGGGATGTTATGGTGAGGTTGTATAAGACATTGGTGAGGCCAAATTTGGAGTATTGTGTGCAGTTCTGGTCACCTAACTACAGGAAGGATATCAGTAAGATTGAAAGAGTGCAGAGGAGATTTACTAGAATGTTGCCGGGTCTTCAGGAGTTGAGTTACAGGGAAAGATTGAACAGGTTAGGACTTTATTCCTTGGAGCGTAGAAGAATGAGGGGAGATTACAAAATTATGAGGGACATAGACAGAGTTAATGTGAGTAGGCTCTTTCCACCTAGATTAGGAGAGATAAGTATGAGGGGACATGGCTTTAGGGTGAAAGGGGAAAGGTTTAGGGGGAACTTCTTCACTCAAAGAGTGGTGGGAGTGCGGAACGGGCTGCCATCTGACGTGGTAAATGCAGGCTCACTCGAGTTTTAAGAATAAATTGGATAGATACAAGGACGGGAGAGGTCTGGAGGGTTTATGGACTGGGTGCAGATAAATGGGACCAGCGGAATAATGTTTTGGCACACACTAGAAGGGCTGAATGGCCTGTTTTCTGTGCTGTTTTCTATGTTTCTATGGGAAAAAATACAGATCTACAGGACCTGAAGACCAAGGTCCACCAAAAAAATCCCACCTGAAGAATAAATAATGGTTGGAAAGAGCATAAGAGAAAGAAATTGTCAGTAATGACAATGTGTGTGGATTCTTCAGCACTGTCAAGATCACCCAAGAACCAAACAGCTTAACAAGGACCAAAAGAACCCATTTGAAGGAGCATTGCAAATGCCTTAAGCAAGAGACCTTCTTTGAAGCAGGAGCCCTTGATTCCATCCCACTGCACATTACTTGCCTGACAAGCACGTGAAAAGGCCATTCGACAACTGGAGAGAAAAGGCTTTTTACAGCAGACAAAAATCCCTTGTGACCAAGACACGATGAAGTAGCACTGCTGGTACAAATGTTTGGCCTCACCTGGGAAAAGGAGACGTTACCAGATCTCAGGTGCCATCATCATGACCACTTTCAAGAAAGGAGACCAAGTCCAATTGTAGCAATTGCACTAAATGTAGTAATTCCCTGCTCTGTATCACAGGGAGAATCATCTCAAAGATCCCCTTGACTGGACAACAGGTTCCTCCCAGGGTCACAAGGCAAATCCCATCCATCAAAACATACAATTCACCACACAGCAAACCAAAGAAAACGTAAAAAAAAGCAGCCACAGTGCAAAGCCTTTTTTGTCCTCACAATAGTATTTGCTGACACAATATAGATATCGCAGAGAATCCTTCTTAAAATTACAATGTTTACAGTCAGGTGATTCACAACTCCCGATTCACTGCAGCCTTGAGTCACCAACATCTTGCAATGTGAGGACCAATTTTACCTGTGCCTGCACAGCCAAATGGAAAGCTCCTCGCTTGAATGGCAGCATGTTCCCGTCATGGTTCCGGGTCCCTTCTGGAAACACCCACAACCTGATCTGCAGGGACACAAAAACCACCAAATTTGTATTTGTGACCAAATGGCAGCCAAAACAACAAAGCTTCTTGTAATGAGAGAGGATGTTGAATTCCCAAACTAGAATATTGCAGAAGTGTTCTCCACAGTCATGCCTCCAGGGCACACACCTGCTGACCTTGCCCGGTGTAGCTCAAGCACCACTGTATTCAAACAAAACATCTGAGCAAGTGCTTGGAACAAGTTTTATGCAACTTTGTTTTCCAGAAGCAGGAAAATGGCCCCAACACAATGTACACCGAGGTAAAATTAGCCTCAGAACAGATATGGGACAAATAGACAGAATTAAAAAGTCAGAAGAACTTTAAGCAGATGGTTTTTTTTTGAGAGAGTTCCAATTTATATTTGAGTAACCAGAGTGACTGCTCAACACATTAGCTGAGTAGGATAACTTAAATGTCAGTTGTTTAGCTGATTCCTTTCCTGTTCGGGGATTTAGACATAGAACAGTGCAGCACAGGAACAGACCCACCATGTTGTGCTGAACTAATTAAACTAGTAATTAAATGCCTAACTAAACTAATCCCTTCTGCCTACAGAATGTCCATATCCTTCCATTCTCTGAACATTCATGAGCCTAACAGCTTCTGGAACACTTCCATCATATTTGCTTCCACCCCCACCCCTGGCAGCACATTCCAGGCACCCACCATTCTGTGTTTAAAAAAAACTTGCCCTGCACATCTCCTTTGAACTCATCCCCTCTCACCTTAAATGCATGCCTTCTAGTGTTAGACATTTTGACCCAGGGAAAAAGATATCAGCTGTCTGCTCTATCTCTGCCTCTCAATCTTATAAACTTCCGTCAGGTCTCCCCTCAGGCACTCGAGAGAAAGCAACCCAAGTTTGCCCAACCTTTCCTGATAGCACGTGCCTCTGATCCAGGTATGCAGCTGGATTCCTCTGTTGGGCCTTTTAATATTACAGAAGACATGGAAGAGGAAGGTAAATCAGACAGAAGCTCAGGGCTGACACTGAGCACCACTGTGACCCGATGGAAGTGGGGTAAAGGAAGAGAAGCAACAAACTGCTGGCGATAGTACAACGAATTGTATTGGTTCTGTCATAAGCAGCATTTCACATCGTTTCATTTTTCATATTTTCTTACAATGTACAAGGCCATTTGGCCCATCGAGTCTCAGCTGGTTCTGAGTATTCACATCAGTCCCATTCACCCACATAACCCTTTCTCTTTCGCAGGCACATCAATTACCCCCCCCCCCCCCCCACTGACACGGGGGGTTATTTACAGTGGCCAGTTGATGTAACAACCAGCACACCCAGGGGTTGAGAGGGGAAACCAAAGCACCCAGGCCAATCTGCACCGTGAGAGGGAGAACTCCGCACAGCACAGGGAGTCAGGACTGAATCCAGGTTGCTGAGGCAGCACTGGCCGCTGTACAGCTACACACTTATCGCAACTCCCCCAAATCAAGCTTCAAAATTCACCTCCTTCAATCCAGATCAATTGTATGCGATGAAAGCAACAGTTTGAATACTGACATTTGCACCATTCCCTCCAGTCTGAAAAACTTTTACCTCGCCTCTACTTTTATGTCCTTAGTCAATTTTGAATTACTTGTTCTTCTTTCAGAAAATACACTTGGTGTATTTTTATCTGGTACCAATCAAATTCCTTCCAGTCCTCAGCTACCACAAGGAACTTGGTTTTTCTGACAAATCCGACAGACTCTGTCCTTTATTAACCTGTGCTCTGCAAGCAAGAATAAATGTCTCCATGGCAACAGTCCGCAGTGGTTTCCTGCCGCAGACATCAGACCCACTGATCTGTGATTACTAGGATTATCCTTTTTTCCTTTGAACCAGCACACAACTTTCCATGACTCTGGTCTTCCAGCGTCATTCCCATATCCAAGAATGCAACCAGAGCTTCTGGCATCTCCAGTCTTGCTCCCACCATGCGGACCAGACGTCTCATTCACCTTGAAGTCAATCTTTTCAGCACCTTCATTTTATTCTATTCCTTTCCTCCACTCTTCCTCTGCTCTTTACTCTAGTCAGCTGCAAAATGATCATGTCTTCTTTACATTCCAGTTTGTACTAGAACTATCACTGCAAGTACCCATTTTAGGAATTTTATACTACTTCTGGTCTTTACTCTGCTTTTCTCTATCAGGCTTCCAGAGAAGCCAAGTCTCTAAAGGTAGTGCCTCTGAAATGTGTTAACAGAATCAGGCCTCTGGCTCATTCTATTTTGGAATTACACAAACCCCCACCAGTGAAACAGCCACCATCTTATTCCTTGATGCTAACCACAGATTGTATCTTTGAACATTCAATGACATGAATCCTGTAACGTATCTGATCAGAATTCAGGGCCGGCATGTTCCAGTAAGGAGCAAAGACGAGGATGGCGATGTTTGGAAACCTTGGATGATGAGAGATGTTGCAAATGTAGTCAGAAAGGAAAAGGAAGCAGATGTAAGGTTTAGGAAGCTGACACCAGACAGGCCCTAAAGGAATATATTAAAAAAAACAGGGAATTAGGAGGGCCAAAAGGGGCCATGAAATGCTCTTGGTGAGTTGGATTAAGGAAAATTCCAAGGCACTTTATACACACATTAAAAGCAGGAGGGTAGCTAGGGAGAGGGTAGGACCACTCAGGGACAAAGGATGGAATTTATGCCTGGAGCCAGAGGATATAGGTAAGATAGTAAATGAGGATTTTGCATCAGTTTTCACTAAGGAGAAGGAGACAGAGGATAGTGAGACCAGGGTGGGGAATGCTAGTAATCTAGGGAATGTTGAAATCAAGATGGAGGTGGTGTTGGTGATGAAGAGCATTGAGATGGACAAGTCCCCAGGGCCTGATGGGATCTATCCCAGGTTTTTGAGAGAGGCAAGAGATGAGATTGCTGGGGCCTTGACAAAGATCTCTGTATCATCTCTAGCCACAGGCAAGGTCTCAGAAGACTGGAGAATAGCCAATGTCCCTTTGTTCAAGGAAAATAGGGATATTCCAGGTAATTACAAGCAGTGAGCCTCACAGTGGTAGGGAAGCTATTGGAGAGGATTCTTAGGGATCGGATTTCCACACATTCGAAAAAGTGTGGGCTTATTAGGGAGAGTCAGGATGGCTTTGAGAGAGGTAGGTCATGTCTCACAAACTTGAGTTTTTTTTGAGGAGGCGACAAAAATGATTGATGAGGGCAAGGCAGTGGATGTTGTCTGTACAGGTAAGGTATTGACAAGGTCCCTCATGGGAGACTGATCCAAAAGATTAAGATGCATGAGATCCACAGTGACTTGGCAGATTGGATTCAGAATTGGCTTGCCCATAGAAGACAGAGGGTAGTGGTGGAGGGGCATTATCCTGACTGGAGTTGTCTGACCAGTTGTGTTCTGCAGGGATCATTGCTGGAACTTCTGATACATATAAATGCCTTGGATGAAAATGTAGATGAGCTAATTAATAAGTTTGTAGATGACACAACATTTGGTGGAGTTGTAGACAGTGAAGAAAGCTGTCAAAAGATGCAACAGAGTATAGAACAGTTGCGGATATGGGTGGAGAAATGGCAGATGGAGTTTAATCCGAGCAAGTGTGAGGTGTTGCACTTTGGGAGGTCAAATGTAAAAAGTATAGAACCCTTAACAGCAATGAGGTCAAAGTCGATTGCTCCCTCAAAGCGGCAGCAAAAGCAGACTGGGTGGCACGCTTGCCTTCATTGGCCAGTGCATTGAGTAAAAAGGTCAAGGAGTCATGTTGCAGCTATAGTATTGTGTGCAGTTCTGGTCACCCCATTACAGGAAGAGTGTAGAGGCTTTGGAAAGGGTGCAGAAGAGGTTCACCAGGATGCTGCCTGGATCAGAGGACATTAGCTCTAAAGAGAAGCTGGACAAACTTGGGTGTTCTTCTCTGGCACCTTGGAGGCTGAGGCAAGACCTGATAGTGGTTTCTAAAATTATGAGAGGCATAGGAGTGGCTGAAGCAGGTACATTAACAACATTTAGAAGGTACTTGGGACAGGTACATAGACAGGAAAGGTTTAGAGGGATATGGGCCAAATGCAGGCAAATGGGATGAGCTTAGATGGGAATCTTGGTCGGCATAGACCAGTTGGGCCAAGGGGCCTGTTTCCATACTGTATGACTCTAGATAGGGTAGACAGTCAATGTTTTTCTCTCACGCTAGAAATGTCAAACACCAGAGGGCATAGATTTAAGGTGAGAACATGAAGTTTAAAGGAGATGTGTGAAGTTTTTTTCCCCACTGTTTACTTTTACACAGAGGTGGGTGCCTGGAACACGCTGCCAGGGGTGGTAGTAGAAGCAGACAGGATCGTGGCATTTAAGAGGCATTTCAAAAGGCACGTGAACATGCAGGGGATGGAGGGATATGGATCACGTGCAGACAGGCAGGTTTAATTTGGCATCATGGTTGGCACAGACATTGTGGGCCGAAGGGCCTGTCCCAGTGCTGTAATGTTCTATGTTCACCTTTTCCCCTTCATTTCTATGACTACACTACAGCCAATATTTTCTGTCTTTTTGAGACTGGTTCCATTAATGACCACTATACCTTAACCCCACAAGGCAACCATCAATAACATGTCAACCAAACTACAGTCCAATGTGCACTGCAAACTCATTGACAAAGGCAAAGCAAGGAGCATTTATACCAACTGGGCAGCAGATGGGAAGTCTACGTGACTGATGGAAAAGTGGTTTATTAAAGCTGTTTGGAAACAAACCAAAAATAAATTGAGAGAAACAAACATGGCTGTGACGGAGCAACAGAGAAGAACTTGTAGAAGGAAAGGGCAACAAATAAAGTTAATGAAAAACATTAAAGAGAAGTGATTGAACATTATGACTACCACTGGACCAAGAAAGGAAAACAAAAGAAGGATTAATAATTATGGTGCTTTACAGATGATTATCAATCCAACCCATAGCTGAGGCTTGACCAGGCAGGAATTAAGTTTCTAATATTATGAGATGTGTATAAATCTTGCATTCAATGCAAACAGAAAATAAGTTTACAAAAATGTTTGAAAGAAGGATAAGAATCCAACCCAAATTAACTTTTTAGAAACGCCTACGTAGGGAATGTTGGACTACTGAAGAATTCAACCCCAAGAGTGTGCACTGTTGGGGTGGCAGGACAGAACAATGTAGCCTTTATGTATTTTCAGAAGGAACTTTTTGGGATGTCTCAAAAAGCCTAAATAAAACTACAGGTAAAGGACAGAGGAAATTCAGCAGCACATTGAGCAGGTTGATCAGACTGCCCAGAGTGGAACCAGTTGGAATGTACCCAGGTTTAGGGCTGGGTTCATTTTAGTATACCCTGAATAACTTTGCATAAGGAGAGGACACTCAAAACTTAATATGGTTACAAACGTGAGAGATACTGGAACTATTGCCATTCTCGCTTCAACAATTGAAGATCGATGGACAGATTTAGTAGTTCAGTCACTGGACGAGTAGCCAGGAGTCTAGGCCATTGACCCAGAGAGAAGTTCAAATCTCCCCACAGCAACAAAGGAAATTAGAGCCAGAGCATGGAAACAGGGCCTTGGGCATCCCTGCCAACTGCCTTCTTGAGCTAGTCTCATTTGCCTGCATTTGACCCACATCCCTCTAAAGATTTCTTATCCATGAACCTGTCCAAATGTCTTTTAAATATTGTAATTTTATCTGCTTCGCCTGGCAGCTCATTCCATATACCCACCACCGTGTGTGGAAACAGAGGCCCCACAGGTTCCTTTAAGCCTTTTCCCCTCTCACCTTAAACCTATGCCCTAGAGTTTAGACTCCTCTACACTGGGAAAAATACCATACCCACCCACTTTATCTGTGCCCCTCATGATTTTAAGCACCTCTGTAAGGTCACCTCTCAGCCTCCTTCGCTCCAGGGAAAAGTCCCAGCCTATCCAGTCTCTCTTCATAATTCAAGCCCTGCAGTCCCAGCACCATCCTTATGAATCTCTCCTACACCCTTTCTAGTTTAGTCACATTTTCCCTGCAGTACGGCAACCAGAACTGCACACGATCCTCCAGGAGTGGTCTCACAACAGCTGCCACGTCCCAACTCTTGTACTCAATGCCTCGTCTGAAGGCCAGTGTGCCGCGTGCCTTCCTCACCACCTCGTCCATCTGCGTCACCACTTTCAGGGAACAATGTACCTGTCCCCCTGTTCTACAACACTCCTCAGGGCCCTGCCATTCATCGTGCAAGTCCTGTCATAGTTTAACTTCCCAAAATGCATCTCTTACCACTTATCCGAGTTAAACTCCACCTGCCATTCCTTTGCCCACTTTCCCAGTTGATCCAGATCCTGTTGTAACCTTAGACACCCTCCTTCACTGTCCACCACACCACCAATATTGGCATTATCCACAAATGTACTAACCACGCCACCTACATTCCCATCCAAAGCGTTAATACATGACAAGCAACAGTGCACCCAGCACTGCTCCCTGCCGCACGCCACTGGTCACAAGCCTCCAAACTGGAGAATAATCCTACACAACCACCCTCTGATTCCTTCTTCCAAACTACTAGCTACCAAAGCTACTGGGGCGGGGTTTAAACTGGATTAGCAGGGGGATGGGATCCAAAGCAGTGAGGCAGATGGGAGGCTAAAAGTTGATACAGAGATGAATGGAAACCAGAGCACCAGGTCAGAAAGTGGAGAGATTGAGAAGGTAGAGGTCACGGCCGGCTAGTCAGTAGGGGAGGATGGGTAGGAACAAGGTAGTGGATGCAGTGGGTTGGACGGGCTGGAATGTGTTTATTTCAATGCCGGGAGTATTAACAGTGAGGGAGATGAACTTTGAGCATAGATCAGTACATGGAACTATGATGTTGTGGCCATTGCAGAGACTTGGTTGAGAGAGGGACAGGACTGGCTGCTTAATGTTCCAGGGTTTCAAAGTTTTAAGAGATAGAGGGGGAGGTAAAGGGGGGGTGGGGAGTTGCACTGCTGATCAGGGACACTATCACAACTGCACTCTGAGGGGACATAATGGAGGCCTTATTCACTTGGTCTACATGGGTAGAAATCAAACATGAGAAAGGTGCGATCACTCTGATGGGATTATATGACAGACCCTGGGGACTTGTCCACCTTAACATTCTTCAAGAGACCCAACACCGCCTCTTTCTTAACCTCAAAATGTCCGAGCATATCACACACTCCACAATGATTTCACTATCCTCTCCATCGGTATTTACCAAGAAGGACTTGAAGTACTCATTTAGAACCTCACCCACATCTCCTGCTCCAAGCACGTTCCCTCCTTTATCCTTGAGTGGTCTTACCATCTCTCTAGTTATCCTCTTGCTCTTGATGTATGTATAGAATGCCTTGAGATTCTCTTTAAATCCTACTTGCAAGGAATTTTCATGGCCCCTCCTGGCTCTGCTAATTCCCTGCTTGAGTTCTTTTTTGGCTTTTTTTTTATATAATCCTCAAAGGCCATGTAGAATTTTAGCTTCCTAAAGAACCTTATATACACTTTTTTTCTTCTTGACTAAATTCACCACTTCTCTCATAATCCAAGGAACCCTTACCTTGCCATCCTCGTCCTTCCTTCTTACTGGAATGTACTTGACCTGTACTCTGTGCAGTTGGTCTTTAAACACCCTCCACATGTCCGACGTGGACTTGCCCAAACTCAGCTGTTCCTAATTAACTCCCCCCCCAGCTCCTGTCTAATACTTTCATAATCTACCCTCCCCCAATTTAATATTTTCCCACAAGGTCCATTCTTATCCTTATTCAGAGCTATCTTAAAGCTTAGGGACTTGTGGTCACTATTCCCTAAATGTTTAAACATTGAATTCTCCCACTTCAAGTAATCCCCACACCCCTCCCCCCCCCCCCGCCCCCACGCCTTTTCTTTTCTTCCCTTTCCTAGCTTCTCTTTTCTCTCCTTACCTTTGACCCATCCCCCGGTGGATCTGCTCTCCCCTCCTCCCCTGCACCTGCCTATCACTATCTCTTACCTGCATCTACCTATCACCACCCTGTGCCCACCCCGCCTCCCATCTTTTGTCCACCTATCACTGCTCTGCTTTTCCCTCCTATATATTGGGCTTCCCCTTTTCCTATCTTCGGTCCTGAAGAAAGTCCTGACCTGAAACGTATACCGTGTGCTTTTCTCAACAGATGCTGCCTGGCCTGCTGAGTTCCTCCAGCATCATCATGTTTTTCATCTAGATTCCAGCATCTGCAGTCCTTTATTTCTCCAGTTCCCTAAATGTTCTCCCACTGAAAGGTCAGTCACCTGACCAGGCTCATTTCCCAACACCACGTCCCGTACAGCCCCTCCTTTTGTTGGGCTACCCACACAATGCATTAAGAAACTCTCCTGGATGTACCTAACACACTCTCCCCTGTCTAAACCCTCTTGCACTAAGGAGGTCGCACTCTATATTGGGGCAGTTGAAGTCACTCATGACAACAACCCTGTCGTTTTGGCTGCTTTCCTTAATCTGCCTGCATACCTGTTCCTCAATGTCCCGGGCGGGGCAGTCTCCATCTCAGGACATCACTGTTCTCTTCCCTGAATTCCTAGCTTCTTTGTCCTTCTCCATGGTAAATACAGACAAGAAATATTTCCCATCGGCCATGGCTCCACACATAGATGACCACACTGATCTTTAAGGGAACCTACTCTCTCCCTAGTAACCCCTTCCCTCTAATATACATCGAATCTCTTAGCTGCCAAGGATATCTTATGTCCCCATTTTACCCTCCCGATTTCCTTCTGAAGCATACTCCTACATCCCTTACTCTCCTTAAAGGATTCGCTTGATCACAGCTGCCTATACCTGATATATGCCTCCATTTTCCTGACCCGAGCCTCAATATCCCTCATAAGCAAAGGCTCCTAGTCCTGCCAGCTTTGCTCTTCACTCTAACAAGAACTCCCCCCATCTCACTTTTAAAAGCCTCCCACTTATCAGACTTCCTTTTACCTGCTAACAGCCTCTCCCAATCTACCTTTGTAAGTTCCTGTCTAATGGCACCAAAATTAACCTTGCCCCAATTTAAGACTTTAGATCACGAAACAGTCCTACTGTTCCCAAAGTGCTCCCCCGTTGACACTTTAGTCACTTACCAGCCACATTTCCAAGAGGAGGCCGAGCATTGCCGTCTCTCGTTGAGCCATCTGCATATTGCTTGAGAAAATTTTTCTGGAGACACTTAACAAGCTTTGCCCCATCTAATCCCTCAACAGTATGGCAAGCCCAGTCAATACTAGGAAAGTTGAAATCACCAATTACAACCCAATTATTCCTGCAGCTATCTGCGATTCCCTATACATATTTACTCCTCTAATTCCCACTGACTATTGGGGCTTATAGTACAATCCCAAAGCGACCACCCTCTTCTTATCCCTCAGTTCTACCTATACAATCTCACTGGGTGTTCTGTGGGGAATATCTTCTCGAAGTATTGCCGTGCTGTTCTCAATAATTAAAATCTCCCCCTCCTCTCTACGTCCACCACTATCACACCTGAAGCACCTGTACCCTGGAACATTGAGCTGCCAGTCCTGCCCATCCCTCAGCTACGTTTCTGTAATAACTGTACTGTTCCAGTCCCATGTACCTATCCGTGCCCCGACTTCATCTGCTTTGCCTGTCAATAATTCTCACATTAAAATAAATGCAGTTTAGCCTATCAGACCTTCCTCGCTCCCTGCCCTGCCTACTGGACTTGCTTGCTTTAACTTCCATATTTGCCTTTATTCTCCCGTCTGCCAAAATAAGTTTGGATCCCACCCCCTGCCAGACTTGTTTAAAACCTCTCATGTCGTACTAACAAATTTCCCCACCAGAATATTGGTCCCCCTCCAGTTCCAAGTGCAACCCGTCCCTCTTGTACAGGTCACCTCTGCCCCAGTGGAGATCCCACTGGTCCTAAAACCTGAATCCCTCCCTCCTGCACCAGCTCTTCAGACACACATTTATCTGCCCTGCCCTTGTTTTCCTCCCCTCATTAGCATGTCACATTGGGAAGAATCCAGAGACAACAGCCCTCGAGGTCCTGTTTTTTTAACCCTCTAACTCCCTATATTCACTCTGCAGGACATCCCTTTTTCTACCCATGTCTTTGGAACGTACACAACCACCTTTGGCTTCTCACCCTTCCCCTTGAAAATGTTCTGCAACTCCTCAACCCTGGCACCTGGGATGCAATGTTCACCCTGGAGTCTCGATCATGGCTGCAGAATCCCACCCCCCCCCAACTATTGTGTCTCCTATCACTGCTGCTCTCCTCTGAAAGTTCATTTCCCCCCCCCCCCCGCAACCAAATCCAAAAAGATATACTTGTTACCGAGGAGAATCCTGTACTCTCTGCCAATCCCATCTACCTTTGCTGGTGGTCACTCAACTACCCGCACCTTAGGTGTGACCACCTCATTAATGCTGTCTATGATGTTCTCAGCATCACGGATGCTCGAGTGAGGCCAACTGCAGCTCCAGCCGCTCAATGTGGTCAGTCAGCAGCTGTAGCCGGATGAACCTCACAGGTGAAGTCAGCGGGACACTGGAGGTCTCCCTGATCTCCCACATCCTGCAGGAGGGTGCCACTGCCCTGACTGCCATCTTGAATTTAATTAAATCAATCCAGAATATTTAAAATATCTACCAAAGAACTAAAAACCCATTTAGAATATCGACCAGCACCGCACAGTACGGGCCCTTCAGCCCACAATGTTTTGCCGAACTATATGAACACCTCCTCCATGATCAATCTAACCCCTCCCTCCTGCATAGCCCATATCCCTCCATTTTTCTTACTTCCACATGCCTATCTAGGAGCCTTTTAAATGTCTCTATTGTATCAGCCTCTACCACCACCCCCAGCAGTGTGTTCCAGGCACCCACCACTCTGTGTAAAGAACCTACCTTTGACATCTCCCCTGAACATTCCTCCTCTGGCCTCAAGCTGATATCCTCTGGTATTGGCCATTCATCCTGGGGGAAAGGCGCTGGCTGTCCACTATCTATGCCACTCAATCTTATACACCTCTATCAAGTCACCTCTCATCCTGTGTCACTCCAAAGAGAAAAGCCCGAGCTCGCTCACCCTTTCCTCATAAGACATGTTCTCTAATCCAGGCAGCATTCTGGTAAATCTCCTCTGCACCCTCTCTAAAGTTTCCACATCCTTCCTATAATGAAGCAACCAGAACCGAACACAATACTCCAAGTGTGGTCTGACCAGACTTTTATAGAGCTGCAACATCACCTCACAGGTCTTCAGCTGAATCCCCTGACTAATGACTAAGGCGCACCATAGGCCTTCTTAACCACCCTATCAACTTGCGTGGCAACTTTGACGGATCTTTGGACTTAGTCCCCAAGATCCCTTTGTTCCACCACACTGCTCAGAATCCTGCCATTAACCTTGCACTCTGCCTTCATGTTCATTCTTCCAAAGGATATCACTTCACACTTGTCTGGAATGAACTCCATCTGTCACTTCTCTGCCAAATTCTGCATCCTGTCTATATCCCGTTGTAAACTACAGCAAGCTTCTACACTATCCACAACCCCTCCAACCTTCGTGTCATCCGCAAATTTACTGACCCATCCCTCCACTTCCTCATCTAGGTCATTTATAAATATCACAAAGAGTAGATGTCCCAAAACAGACCCCTGCAGAACACCACCAGTCACCGACCTCCAGGCAGAATACGCTCCATCTTCTACCACCCTGTGCCTTCTATGGGCAAGGCAATTCTGAATCTACGCAGCCAAGTCTCCACGGATCCCATGCTTCATGACTTTCTGGATGAGCCTACCATGGGGAACCTTGTCAAACACCCCCCAAACAGTATCCGAAATGATATACTTGTTGTTGAGGGGAATGGCCTCGGGGGACCCTGCACTGACTGCCTGTTCCCTCTCCCTCTGCATCAGACACTTACTAGAAAAATATCAGAAAAGGCAAGTTTAAAGATATTTTAAACTGACTGCAGAATTTTGCTATAGAAGAGATGACTTAAGTAACCCAAAAGAGGTCTCATGAAAAGGCACACACGCAATGAGGTGAGAACTAAATTCCTTACATAATCACTGCCTTCAGTGGCAAATCCAACAGGCAATTCAGAAGAACCTTCAACAGCCCAACGAGTGGAACATTGGGCAACACAGGGGTGGTACAGGTGATATATAGCATGCTTGCCTTCACTGGCTGGGACACTGAGTTTCAGAGTCAGAAAGTCAGGTTTCAGCTGTATCAAACTTTGGTGAGGCCACATTTGGAGTATTGCGTGCAGTTCTGGTCACCCCAGTACGAGAAGCATTTGGAGGTTTTGGAAAAGGTATAGAAGAGGTTCACGAGGATGCTGCCTGGATTAGAGGGCATGTGCTACAAGGAGAGGTTGGACAAACTCAGGCTGTTTTCTCCGGAGCATCAAAGCCCAAAGGGAGACCTGACAGAATCTTATAAAAATTATGAGAGACATAGATTAGGGAGATAGAGTCTCTTAGAGGATTGGAGGATTGCGAATGTGGTCCCCTTGTTCAAAAAAGGTAATAGGGATAGGCCACGGAATTATAGACCGGTGAGTCTCACGTCTGTGGTGGGTAAGCTGTTAGAAAGGATTCTAAGGGATAGGATTTATGAACACCTAGAGAATCATGAACTGATTAGGGACAGCCAGCATGGCTTTGTGAAGGGAAGATCTTGCCTCACAAGCCTAATAGAGTTCTTTGAGGAGGCGACCAGGAAGATTGATGAGGGCAGTGTGGTGGATGTGGTTTACATGGATTTTAGTAAGGCGTTTGATAAGGTTCCTCATGGTAGGCTTCTTCAGAAGGTCAGAGGCCAAGGGATCCAAGGAAGCTTGGCTGTGTGGATCAGGAATTGGCTTGCATGTAGAAAGCAGAGGGTTGTGGTGGAAGGAGTGCCCTCGGATTGGAAGGCAGTGACTAGTGGTGTCCCGCAGGGATCGGTTCTGGGACCTCTACTTTTTGTGATATTTATAGATGACTTAGATGAGGGGGTGGAGGGCTGGGTTAGTAAGTTTGCGGACGACACTAAGATAGGCGGTGTTGTGGATAGTGTGGAGGGCTGTCGGAGCTTACAGAGGGATATTGATAGGATGCAGAGCTGGGCTGACAAGTGGCAGATGGAGTTCAATCCGGAGAAGTGTGAGGTGGTACACTTTGGAAGGACAAACTCCAGGGCAGAGTACAGGGTAAACGGCAAGGTACTTGGCAGTGTGGAGGAGCAGAGGGATCTGGGGGTTCATATTCACAGTTCGTTGAAAGTTGCCTCACAGGTGGAAAGAGCAGTTAAGAAGGCCAATGGGATGTTGGCTTTCATAAGTCGCGGGATTGAGTTTAAGAGCCGCGAGGTTATGATGCAGCTTTACAAAACTCTAGTTAGGCCACATTTAGAGTACTGTGTTCAGTTCTGGTCACCTCATTATAGGAAGGATGTGGAGGCATTGGAGGGGGTGCAGAGGAGATTTACCAGGATGCTGCCTGGATTGGAGGGTATTGAATATGAGGAGAGGCTTAAGGTGCTAGGGCTTTATTCACTGGAAAGGAGGAGGATGAGAGGAGACATGATAGAGGTATATAACATATTGAGAGGAATAGATAGAGTAGACAGTCAGCGCCTCCTTCCCAGGGCACCAGTGCTCAAGATGAGAGGTCATGGCTTTAAGGTTATGGGTGGGAGGTTCAGGGGAGATGTCAGAGGGAGGTTTTTCACCCAGAGAGTGGTTGGTGCATGGAATGCACTGCCTGGGGTGGTGGTGGAGGCAGATACATTGAACAGGTTCAAGAGCTTGTTGGATAGGCATATGGAGGAACGTGAGATAGAGGGATATGCGGGAGGAAGGGGTTAGGTAGTGTGAGGGTGGTCTGATGGACGGCACGACACGGTGGGCCGAAGGGCCTGTTTTGTGCTGTATGGTTCTATGGTCAAATACCAGAGGGCATAGCATTAAGGCGAGAGGAAGAAAGTTTAAGGGAAATGTGCTGGGCAAGTTTTTATTTTAAGCACAGAGTGGTGGGTGCATGGAACACATTGCCAGGGTGGTGGGGGAGGCAGAGACAATAGTGGCATTTAATAGGCATTGAGACAGACACATGAACATGTAGGGAATGGAGGGATATGGATGACGTGCAGGCAGAGAGCATGCTTCATTTGGGCATCATGTTTGGCACAGACATCATGGGCTAAAGGGCTGTCCCTGTGCTGTTCAATGTTATGTCAAAACTACCCTGTGGAGTTACTAGTAAGATAAGAGATATCTGTATTAGTCATCGCAACACAGTGAAATGCATCTTTTGCGGAGTGTTCTGGGGGCAGCCCGCAAGTATCGCCACGCTTCCAGCGCCAACATAGCACGCCCACAACTTCCTAACATATATGTCTTTGAAATGTGGGAGGAAACCGGAAAACCCGGAGGAAACTCACACAGACCCGGGGAGAATGTACAAACTCCTTACAGACAGTGGCCAGAATGGAACCCAGGTCGCTGGTGCTGTAAAGCGTTACGCTCACCACTACACTACTGTAGATCCACTGAAGGAAAAACTAGATAAGCAAGGGAAGAATAAACAAAGAATATACAGGGAGAAGGTTGAGAGGAGACTGGAAAGGAGCACCTGTTGCTGCTGTAATACCTTGCAGTACTTTTTACATTATCCCCACCCGATTATGAACATTCCTTTCGAGGGCTTTGGTTGAGGGGGGCAGGAAGGGGAAGGAAGAGTACAGCAGGGAGGATTAAATACATCATGAGCAATCTTGTGAGGAATGCATGGACACTATACAGCATGATTTTGAAATAATTCACGTTTTTTAATGTAATGATCCCCATCATCTTTACTGGTCGAATTCTCTGCGGTAATTAAGATATTCATTCTTCCACTGCAATCACTGAAGCAGGTCATCAACACAAAGGTTTTGCTTTGCATGTAGAAATCAATCCTTGAATATTGTCAACCATGCAGGTTTACACTTAAACCACAGGCAATTTTAATGCACTGTCAAAGGTTCTTAATGTTAAATCAAGCAAATGGATTCAAGGTCGATACTGTTTCATAACATTACTCACGTTCTCTTTCAGCATGGTCTGAGCAGCCTCTGTCATCACACTTTTGGCATCAGTTTTTTTCTGCCGGTTAATGAAGATGACGCCAGCGAGCCAGCACACCAGCCCCACAGTGCCAGCATACATCAGCTCCTTTTTCGCAATTGCGACACAGCGATCGGGAAGGATTTCCATCATTCCTGGGAAACAAAGCAGTTATCATAATGGCCCCTTCCATCGGCAAACCAAATACCAGGTAATGTTTTTACAGAAAGAAATAAGCAAGTCTTAGCAACAGAAACAGCAATACAGAAGACCATTCAGTCACCCCCACAGGATACACTTCAGCTTACACAGCTATTGTAAACCACAGGCCTTTTACATATACAACAGTCTTCAATTACACTACTAACGTCTGAGCCTTAACTATTTGTAATCAAACATTCCATGTAGTTCGTCTGTATTTCCTGATTCTCCCTTTCTTGAAAGGATCTTCAGTTTTTGTACTGTTTTCCCTGATTCACTAGCTGCAGTAAGTAGTCTTTTACTGGTGTCCAACTGTTTCTGAACCTCACTGGATTTCTGTTTTATGACACAACACAGGAAGCCATTCTGGCCATCAAGTCTATGCCAGCTCACAAAACAATCCCCTTCCCCACTAGTTTTTCCTGTAACCTATTCTCCCCACATTTGCAACATTCCACCACTCATCTCCACACTAAGGCAATTTACAGTCACCAATAAATCTACCAACCCACCACTTGGAGGCAGAACACAAGCACTCTGGGAGGAAAGGGGGTGTGGGTGTCACGGAAAACATGCAAATAAAGCAAGAATCTTTCAGAGTACGTAATTCATCATTTTACATCAACAGAGCACAAATTAACAGATTGTTTTACAGTTGCACTGTTGACACAAATATTATTGTCAAACTGATCTCTAACAGGGCACGGTGTAATGACATGCAATCTCCCTTTCACTTCTACTATGCTGAAAAGGTTATTAAACAGCCCATGTTTCACCAGCAAACCTTCACATTGTTCATCAATTTAACAGCCCTCCAAATCACCAGTAAATCAATACTCTTACACAAATTTACATAAACTGGAAACAAAAGTGGAGACAGGAGATGACTGGTTGGGCCGAAGGGCCTGTCTCCATGCTGCAATCTGTCAGCTTGAAAAACATTCACCCGCTACTGGCAGAGAAGAATCCTAAAAGATTCCACTAGTATGTGATAAAAGGATAACAAGGGAGAGAGAAGGTGCCATTAAGGATTAGTGTGGTCATGGGAGATGGGTGAAGCCTTAAATGAACACTTTTTATACTTACTGTGGAAAAGCAGATGGAAGTTAGTGGGTGCAGGGAAGAGAACAGTGATGTGCTGAAACATATGGACGTTATGAAAGTTGCTGGTCATGAAGTGGATAAAGGTGGATAAATCCCCAGGCCTAGCCTTGGTTTATCCTAGGACAACTAGGAAGAGATTGCTATGGCCTAAAAAAAAAACCTTTGTATAATCTCTGGCCACAGGTGAGGTCCCCAAGGACTGGAGAGTAGCCAATGTTGTTCCTTGAATGGGAAAAGGGATAATCCAGGAAATTATTGACCTGTAAACCTCATATCAGTGATAGGGAAGCTGTTGGAGAGGATTCTTAGGGATAGGATCTACTCACATATGAAAAAGGGACAGTCAGCATGACTGTGCAGGCAGGTCATCTCTCGCAAACTTGAGTGAATTTTTTTTGAAGAGGTGACCGAGGGGATTGACCGGGCAGGGCAGTAGACATTGCCTACGTGAACTTCAGGAAAGGCCTCTGGCAAAGTCATGCATGGTAGGCTGGTCTGGAAGGTGAGATCACATGGGATCCAGAGTGAGCTAACCAACTGGGTACAAAATGGTGGAAGTGTCAAAGATTGGCAGTGGAGGGCTTTTTGTTTTGGACTGGAGGCCTGTGACCAGTAGTGTGCCACAGGGATTGGTGCCGAGTCAACTGTTGTTTGTCATTATGATTTGGATGAGAATTGCAGGTGGCACGATTAATAGGTTTACGGATGACACCAAAATTGGCAGTACAGTGGAGAATGTTGTCCAAGGTTACAATAGGATATCCATCAACTGGGAAAGTGGGCAAAGGAATGGCAGATGAATTGAACTCAGACAAGTACAAATTGATGCACTTTGATAAGCTAAACCAGACAGGACATACACAGTGAATGACAGGGCCCTGAGGAGTGATGGAGAACAGACCTAGGAGTACAAGCACACAGTTCCCTGAAAGTGGCGACACAGACAGACAGGGTGGTGAAGGCGGCGTCTGGTACGCTGGCCTTCAGTACAGGAGTTGGGACGTCATGGTACAACGTACCAGATGTTGGTGGGACCGCACTTGGGAGTATTGTGTGCAGTTTGGTCGCCACACTACAGGAAGGATGCGAGAGATGGTGCAGAACAGATTCACAAGGGTGAAGGGTCTTGACTGGAGACATCAACTGTCTATTTTCCTCCATGGCTGCTGCCTGACCAGCTGAGTTCCTCCATATCTTGTGTTGCTCTAGATTCCAGCATCTGCAGTCTTGGGTCTTCACAGGCCGTTGCAGGAACTGGAGGGCTTGAGTTATGAGGAGAGACTGGATAGGCTGGGACCAAGGACCCGTTCGACCCATCGAGTCTGCTCCGCCATTCGATCATGGCTGATTTATTTTTCCCTCTCAACCCCATTCTCCTGCCTTCTCTTACTAATCAAGAAGCGATCAACCTCCACTTTAAATATACCCAATGACCTGGCCTCCACAGCCGTCTGTGGCAATGAATTCCACAGATTCACCCTCTGGCTAAAGAAATTCCTCATCTCTGTTCTAACAGGACGTCCTTCTATTCTGAGGCTGTGCCCTCTGGTCCCAGACTCTCCCACTGCTGCAAACATCCTCTCCATGTCCACTCTAACCAAGCCTTTCAGTATTCGGTAGGTTTCAATGTGATCCCCCCCTCATCCAACTCCAGCAAGTACAGGCCCAGAGCCATCAAACCCTCCTCATACGTTAACCCTTTCACCCCAGGGATTATTCTTGTAAACCCCCTCTGGACCCTTTCCAATGCCAGCACATCCTTCCTTAGATATGGGGCACAAAACTGCTCACAATACTCCAAATGTGGTTTGACCAACACCTTATGAAGTCTCAGCATTACATCCTTGCTTTTATATTATTGTCCTCTTGAAATGAATGCTAACATTGCATTTGCTTTCCTGACTACTGATTCAACTTGCAAGTTAACCTTTAGGGAATCCTGCACTAGGACTTAGCACCTCTGATTTCTGAATTCACTCCCCATTTAGAAAATAGTTTACACCTTTATTTCTTCTACCAAAGTGCATGACCGTACATTTCCCTACGCTGTATTCCATCTGCCACTTTTGTCCATTCTCCCAACCTATCCAAGTCCACCTGTGGACTCCCTGCTTTCTCAACACCACCTGCCCCTCCATCTATCTTTGTATCATCCACAAACTTGGCCATAAAGCCCTCAATTCTGTTATCAAAATTATTAACATATAACATGAAAAGTAGCGGACCCAAGACCAACCCCTGAGGAGCATCACCAAGATATTTATTAGTCACATGTACATCGAAACACAGTGAAATGCATCTTTTGACATGACTGAGAATGTGCTGGGGGCAGCCCACAAGTGTTGCCACTCTTCCGGCACCAACATAGCATGCCCACTGCTCCTGACCTCTATGTCTTTGGAATTGGGAGGAAACCCACGCAGACACGGGAAGAACGTACAAATTCCTTTCAGACAGTGGCAGAATTGAACCCAAGTCACTGGTGCTGTACTAGCATTACACTAACTAGTTATTCCTTTTTAAGTTTCTTTCTGCTCGTTTTTAAAAAGTTTACCAATCCTGTGGCTTCCCACTAATTTTTGCAATATTGCAATATTCCCTCTTTTTTGCTTTATGTTTGACTTCCCTTGTCAGCCATGGTTGCCTCATCCTTCCTTCTGTATTATATCCAATTTTAGCTTCTCCCTCTCAAACTGCAGGGTGAATTCTATACCATGATCGCTGCCTCCTAAGGGTTCCTTTACCTGAAGCTCCCTGATCAAATCTGGTTTATTGCACAACACCAAATCCAGACTTGCCTTTTCCCTAGTGGGCTCAACCACAAGCTGCTCTAAAAAGCCATCTCGTAGGCATTCTACAAATTCCTTCTCTTGGGATCCAGTACCAACCTGATTTTCCCAGTCTACGTGCATATTGAAATCCCCATGACCACTGTAACATTGCCTTTCTTACATATCTTTTCTATCTCCTGTTGTAATTTGTACCCTACATCCTGGCTACCATTCAGAGACCTGTATACAACTCCCATCAGGGTCTTTTTAACCTTGCAGTTTCTTCACTCTACCCACAAGGATTCTACATCTTCTGATCCTATGTCACTTCTTGCTAAAGATTTGATTTCATTTTCTACCAACAGAACCACCCCACACCCTCTGCCCACCTGCCTTTTTCGAAAGGATGTGCATCCTTGGATGTTCAGCTCCCGGCTGTGATCTTCCTTCAGCCACAACTCTGATACCCACAACGTCGGACCCGCTAATTTCTAACTGCGTTATGAGCTCACCTCGCTTCACTGTTTTCCCTGCAGCAAAGGCAGTCAAGGGGTGACCATGTAAGGTTGTAAAACTATGACGGGGATAGATAGTCACAAGTCTCTTTCCCAGGGTAGGGGAGTCTCTAACATAGGTTTCAGGAGAAAGGTTTAAAGGGGAGCTGAAGGGCAGGTTTTCATACCGAGGGCGATCCATATGTGGAACAAGCTGCCAGAGGAAGTGGCAGAGGCAGGTACAATTACAATGTTTAAAAGATATTTGGACAGGTACATGGATGGGAAAGGTTTGGAGGGAGAGGGCCAAAGACAGGCAAATGGGACTGGCTCAGGCAGGCACTTTGGTCAGCAGGGACTAGTTGAGCTGAGGGGCCTGTTTCTGTGCTGTGCGACTCAATGACCACTTTAACTACCTTCTGGATATCCCTCTGACCACAGCTTTATTCTTTGCAATAAATGGTGGAAGCCGAGATGACACTTCATCAAAAGACCTTCTGTAAAGACTTTGGCACAGTATTGCACACATCCAAGGGAGCGATGGATTGGGATTGAGAGGTGCTGCTCCCACATTTCTGTGACCTTTACTTTTCTAGGCGGTAGGCGTTGCGGGTTTGAGGGATACTGTCAAAAAAGCCTTGGCAAGTAGCATTTGCAGTAAAACTGCTATCACCCGTGAATCAGGTGACCATTTTGGTCCAGATGGTAATTGTCCAGGTTCATTCCAAATTTTCACTGACAAACATCACATTTGGCTCCAACTCTGAAGTTGCCCTCCTCCCAAAATGTCAGAGTACAAATAGTGACATCTGGGTATGTCACCAACTAATCAGGATTGTTGGTCTTCACTTTGATGCTTTCATATGCTCAATCAGGTTGAATTCAGCTGATAATTCAGCCTGGTCTCTGACACAAGGTCATTTAGTCCGTTGAATCTCTATAATCTTTTGAAGAGCAAACCAATTAGCCCCAATCCCCTTGCAGGACATTAAAATTTCACTTAAAACGAGAATTCTGAAATGCTCTGAATGCCTCACAGCACTAATTAACTATTTATGAGTTATACCAGTGGGTTTGCCAAAGGATTCACTCTTTCCAAACTGGTTGATTCTTGTAGAAGTGGCACTGGGACAACACAATTTGCTTAAATGAACTGGGCTTGGAATTGAGCCAGGGTTGTTTCAATGCCGGGTGTTCAGGGTCAGATGTGGTGCAACTTCCAGCTGAAGAGCCTGCCGGTGTACATGTGCATGATGAAAGACCAATTGGCCAAGATACCAAAGGGAGTGGTGAGAGCAAGTTCTGCATCAACCAACTTGCATCCACCCCCGCCACCTTCCCCCCCCACCACCCCCATTTGAGGAAAAGGCAGACGTGGCTATATTGTACAACAAACAAGTTGTCTTTACCTGTCCCCACAGAACCCACTGTCAACACCGCTGACAGTAAACAGTTACACAGCAGTACTGCCCATCCTTACCCATCAAATCCAGAGAACTCTGGTGATTGGAGATGATGACATATGGACCCTTCACATTCAGATTCTCCAATCCCTTCACTTCAAGTTTAATTCCATACAAATTCTTGACGTGTTGCAACGCACTACGGACTAACCTAAAGCAGAACAAAACCATAAATATGATCAAGAAAGATATAACTCAGTATAGGACAGTCAAATTCATGATACAGATGATGAGACTCAGGGAAACCAAGCAAACTCATTATGATAGCAATGTTTTTCCAAGGTAATGGAAGCCGTGAATAATGATTTGTAAACAAAACTATGCAAATTACTGCACGTTCCTCTTGACTGATATAATCTGGAATCTTGAATAGTTAATTAGCAAATCTAGGAGAGAATTTAAAGTTTTCTTTTCTTCATTCCCACAAGCAACATTCTCATTATGTTAACCATAATGCACAACAGATGCTGATAGATCATCTCGTGTTCATACCGTCGAACATCCCAATTGCAGATGGACCCCATATCAACAGGGAATCTCCCATCTCACTATAACATCTGCATGTACTCAAAGAACAAAGCCTCAATCTTATTTGCAATTAGCACTTTAATTAGAGAGCAACGTATAACACAGAACCTCGTGATGAAACATGGCCTTGCTTCCAAAATATTGCTAGAAACAAATCAAAATTCAAACATTTACAAATATACTTCTATTCCCACTTCACTACCAGAAATGAATACCAGAAATGCTCAGGTTCTTACAGCAGGCTATGATCACTGGCAGGATGGTAATCACCACAATAATTAGTCCCCTTAATTTCTAAAACTGGAAAATGACAAAAAGTTACAGGAAGAGACCTCAGTTTCAAAACCTGCAATGAGCTGATTCAGAGCAGCAGTTGACCTTTGATGCATGATCGGATTCTAACCAAAAGTGCACCCAGACACAGCAGAAGACATTTACTGAAGGCAGCTTTCATTGTATCCAGCCGTTCCTGTATCACAACAGGGTCAATTCACACAATTGTTCAAGTCATCAAGTATGAACAGCATTTTAACTTTTGCTTGTGCCATTTTCCTGAAGCCAAAGGATTCACCATCATGAATGGTTAATTTAAAATCAAATCTAATAATTTCCAAACACAAAGTGATTTGCCTTCACAAATAACACCTAATTGGATTCAATGTTCTGACAACATTTAAAAACATGCTGTCCTATAGGTGGAAGATATACCAATATGGTTGCAAATCACCACTGCCGGACTCATACATATCAACTGCCCAAAAGTTGTGTATGGTGCAGTAATCAGGTTGGCCATCCTAAGATAACAGCCACTGCCTTACCCTCATCAACCACCTTTGTCACCTCCTCAAAAAAACTCAATCAAGTTTGTAAGGTATGACCTGCCCCGCACAAAGCCATGCTGACTGTCCCTAAACTGGCTATGCCTTTCCAAATGAGTACAAATTCTTTCCTTAAGTATCCTCTCCAACAGCTTCCCCATCACTGATGTGAGGCTCACTGGCCTATAATGACCTGGATTATCCCCATTTCCCTTCTTGAACAAAGGCACAACATTTGCTGCTCTCCAGTCTTCCTGGGATAAGTGCAATGGTTGGTCTGGACATTGCAGGCCAGAGGGCCTGTCTGTGCTGCACAGCCTTCTGATATCAACTGTAGCCATACTCAAATACGAGAGCTATTACACTTCATATAAACGAGTCACATGTTCATTAATGCAAACATGTCTTTTCTATCTTGGAAGTGGAAACAAAAATTCTTCACCCACCACCCCATTTTTGCCATCATTGCCAAAGAAAGCAGGAAAGAAATTCAAGTATTGCCTTTATCAAAGCTGGTGCTTCAAATACTGTCTCTGTGCCTCACTAGATGAGTGACTACCCTTTCCATGTCCATTGTCTTGATCTGAGTTCAATACTAACACACTCACAATGTCAGAAACTTGAAATGAAAACAAGCAGAATGCTGAAAATATTCAGTCCAGGTACATCAGTGCAGAGTAGATCAGAGCCCATGTTTCAGGTCAATGCTGCTTTACTGGAACTTTGTTTTTCAATGCGCAGATGGCGCCTGACCCAAGGAGTTTCTCCACTTTCACACACCCAGATCATTGTTAACATTTTGACCATTAAAGCTGGTATTTTTTCTCCTGTACTGCCTCACTGCCTTTTAGTCCTGAAGACATTAACAGCCAACAGTGTGGACAGGAGTCACATGTACCCTCTTGGGAAGCCTGTGATCTGTCAATGAATCTGCTACATATTTACAATACCCCAGCAGCTCCTGGTGAATTATACCAATCCAATTAACTAGTTCGATCAATTCCGTTCACTGGTGTTCCTCCGTGCAGATACGGAAACCAGTTGCTTTTTCCACACAAAGAAACACCCACTTCACCCCACAGCTCCTTGCACCAGCAGCCTCACTGCCAACTCCAAACCAGCCTCATTGCCCTCAGCAGCCCCAATGACTGCCCCCCTCACCCCTACCTTGGACTGGCCCCTAGCTCCACCAACATCCCCCCCCTACCCTTACTCCCCACTTCAGGAGGCCACCTCCACGCCCCCTGGGAAGCCACCCCGCTCTCCAGGATCACCCTAGCCAACACCAACCCCCAGTCTCCCCACCCCTGGCCTCCCTGAACTGCCCCCACACCCCACCTAAACCCCCTACCAACTGCCCCACCCCTCACACGACCCCCTTCCACTCTTCCCTCCCCCACAGCCCCCCCGCTCGACCATCTCCATTCCCCTCTCGCTCCACCCCACACCCTCCCGCACCCCCAGCTTCCCTCCCTCAATACCTTCCCAATGCAGTCCCCAACACCTTCCTCCCCCTCCCCAAGCCGCTCGACCCACACCTTCCAACCTCCCCCTACACCATCCATGACTCCCCCAACTTTCCTCCCCCTCCCTCCCACATCTTCCCTCCATAACCCCACCTCACCCAGTTTCCCTCCTTCCAACACCTTCCTCTCCCTCCCGCCAACTAACCCTCACTCCCCCCACCCTCAACTTTCCTCTCCCTCCCCACCCAACCGTACACCTCCAACACCTTCCCCTCCCTCCCCCACCACACCACATACTCCTCTCTCAACTCAACCCAACCCTACCCCCAACACCTTCCTCTGCCTCCCCACCACCTTACCCCCAACACGTTACTCTCCCACCTCCCCACCCTAACCCCCAACCCCCCTCTCCCTCCCCCGACCCTAACCCCCAACCCCCCTCTCCCTCCCCCGACCCTAACCCCCAACCCCCCTCTCCCTCCCCCGACCCTAACCCCCAACCCCCCTCTCCCTCCCCCGACCCTAACCCCCAACCCCCCTCTCCCTCCCCCGACCCTAACCCCCAACCTCCCTCTCCCTCCCCCGACCCTAACCCCCAACCCCCCTCTCCCTCCCCCGACCCTAACCCCCAACCCCCCTCTCCCTCCCCCGACCCTAACCCCCAACCCCCCTCTCCCTCCCCCGACCCTAACCCCCAACCCCCCTCTCCCTCCCCGACCCTAACCCCCAACCCCCCTCTCCCTCCCCCGACCCTAACCCCCCCAACCCCCCTCTCCCTCCCCTGACCCAAACCCCCAACCCCCCTCTCCCTCCCCCGACCCTAACCCTCCTCTCCCTCCCCCGACCCTACCCCCCAACCCTCCTCCGACCCTAACCCCCAACCCTCCTCTCCCTCCCCCGACCCTAACCCCCAACCCCTCTCCCTCCCCGACCCTAAAACCCAACCCTCCTCTCCCTCCCCCGACCCTACCCCCCAACCCTCCTCCGACCCTAACCCCCAACCCCCCTCTCCCTCCCCGACCCTAACCCCCAACCCCCCTCTCCCTCCCCTGACCCTAACCCCCAACCCCCCTCTCCCTCCCCCGACCCTAACCCCCAACCCCCCTCTCCCTCCCCCGACCCTAACCCCCAACCCTCCTCTCCCTCCCCCGACCCTAACCCCCAACCCTCCTCTCCCTCCCCCGACCCTAACCCCCAACCCTCCTCTCCCTCCCCGACCCTAACCCCCAACCCTCCTCTCCCTCCCCCGACCCTAAGCCCCAACCCTCCTCTCCCTCCCCGACCCTAACCCCCTACACCTTCCTCTCCCTCCCCCGACCCTAACCCCCAACCCTCCTCTCCCTCCCCCGACCCTAACCCCCTACACCTTCCTCTCCCTCCCCCAACCCTAACCCCCTACACCTTCCTCTCCCTCCCCCGACCCTAACCCCCAACCCTCCTCTCCCTCCCCCAACCCTAACCCCCAACCCTCCTCTCCCTCCCCCTACACTACCCCCAATACAATCCTCTCCCTCCCCTCCACCCGCCTCTCCCTCCGCCCTACCCTACCCCACACCTGCCTCTCCCTCACCCCCCACCCTACACCCACTCTCTACCCAACACCCCCTCCATCCCCCCACCGTACCGCCCCGACACCCCGTCTCCCTCCCCCATCTCCCACCCTCCCCCCTACACCCCCACTCCCCACCCACACCCCCTCCCTCCCCCTCACGCCCCAAAACCCACGCCCCCCCTCCCAACGCCCCACCCCCCTCACACACCCATACCCCCTCCCACCCACCCACCAGTCCCCCACACGACCTCCCTCCCCCCCACCCAGACACCCCCTCCCTCCCACCCCCCCACCCCCTCCCTCCCCACACGAGCCCCCCACACACCCTCCCCACCCGAGCCCCCCACACACCCCCTCCCTCCCCCTCACACACCCCCTTCGCCCCCTCCCCAGCCCCCCCACACCCCCTCCTTCCCCCCTCCCCAGCCCCCTACACCCCCTCCATCCCCCCACACCCCCTCCCTCCGCCCCACCCCAGCCCCCAACAACCCCTCCCTCCACCCATCCCAGCCCCCCACACCCCCTCCCTCCCCCCTCCCCAGCCCCCCAACAGCCCCTCCCTCGCAACCACCCCAGCCCCTCCCTCCCTCCCAACCCAGCCCAACACCCCTTCCCTCCGCCCCACCCGAGCCCCCCACACCCCCTTCCTCCCTCCCCCCAACCCCAGACCCCCACACCACCTCCCTCCCCCCCACCCCCCCCCCCCCACACCCCCTCCCTCCCCCCAACCCCAGCCCCCCAACACCCTCCCCACCCCAAACCCCCACACCCCCTCCCTCCCATCCCAGCACCCCCACACCCCCTCCCTCTCAAGCCAGCCCCCCACCACCCCCTCCCTCCCACCCACCCCCTCCCAACCCAGCCCAACACCCCCTCCCTCCCACCCCTCCCACCCGAGCCCCCCCACATCCCCTCCCTCCCTCCCCACCCCAGACCCCACACCCCTCCCTCACCCCCACCCCAGCCCCCCAACACCCCATCCCTCCCCCAACCCCAGCAACCCCACACCCCAGAGACCCACACCCCATCCCTCCCACCACCCGCCCCCCCACACCCCCTCCCTCCCAACCCAGCCCCCCAACAGCCTCTCGCTCCCCCCACCCTACCACCCCCACATACCTTCCCTCCACACCCCCACCCTACCCCCCCAGAACCCCACATACCCTCACCCCCCCACACGCCCTCCCTCACCCTACACCCCCACATTCCCTCCCACCCACCCTACCCCTATACACCCCCTCCCTAACCCCCACACCCCTCCCTCCTGCCCACACCCAACACCCACTCCCTCCCCCAACCCCTCGCTACAACGCCCACCTTCTCCTCCCTCCCCCCCACCCTACCCTCCCCCTACACCTTCCCCTCCCTCCCCCCACCCTACCCTCCCCCTCCCCTACACCTTCCCCTCCCTCCCCCCACCCTACCCTCCCCCTCCCCTACACCTTCCCCTCCCTCCCCCACCCTACCCTCCCCCTCCCCCCACCCTACCCTCCCCCAACACCTTCCCCTCCCTCCCCCACACCTTCCCTACACTCCCCCCCAACCCTACCCTCCCCTACACCTTCCCCTCCCCCTCCCTCCCCCCATCCTACCCTCCCCCTCCACCTTCCCCTCCCTCCCCCCACCCTACCCTCCCCTACACCTTCCCCTCCCTCCCCCTCCCTCCCCCCCTACACCTTCCCCTCCCTCCCCCCACCCTACCCGCCCCCACACCTTCCCCTCCCTCCCCCCCACCCTACCCTCCAACACCTTCCCCTCCCTCCCCCCCCCCTACCCGCCCCCACACCTTCCCCTCCCTCCCCCCACCCTACCCGCCCCCACACCTTCCCCTCCCTCCCCCCACCCTACCCGCCCCCACACCTTCCCCTCCCTCCCTCCCCCCCACCCTACACCCAACACCTTCCCCTCCCTCCCCCCAACACCTTCCCTTCCCTCCCCCCCACCCATTCCGCTCCCTCCCCCCCACCCTATCCCCCCGCCTTCCTCCCTGTCCCCCCCACCCCCCGCCTTCCTCCCCCTCCCCCCACCCTACCGCCCGCACACCTGCCTCTCCTCCCCCAACCTACCCCCCGCCTTCCTCCCCCTCCCCCTCACCCCCACCCCCCCGCCTTCCTCCCCCCATCCCCCCGCCTTCCTCCCCCTCCCCCCCACCTTCCTCCCCCCCATCCCCCCGCCTTCCTCCCCCTCCCCCCCACCTTCCTCCCCCCCATCCCCCCGCCTTCCTCCCCCTCCCCCCCACCTTCCTCCCCCCCATCCCCCCGCCTTCCTCCCCCTCCCCCCCGCCTTCCTCCCCCCCATCCCCCCGCCTTCCTCCCCCTCCCCCCCCGCCTTCCTCCCCCCCATCCCCCCGCCTTCCTCCCCCCCTCCGCCCCGCCTTCCTCCCCCTCCCCCCCGCCTTCCTCCCCCCATCCCCCCGCCTTCCTCCCCCTCCCCCCCGCCTTCCTCCCCCCATCCCCCCGCCTTCCTCCCCCCCATCCCCCCACCTTCCTCCCCCTCCCCCCCACCTTCCTCCCCCCCATCCCCCCGCCTTCCTCCCCCTCCCCCCCACCTTCCTCCCCCCCATCCCCCCGCCTTCCTCCCCCTCCCCCCCACCTTCCTCCCCCCCATCCCCCCGCCTTCCTCCCCCTCCCCCCCGCCTTCCTCCCCCCATCCCCCCGCCCCACCTTCCTCCCCCCCATCCCCCCGCCTTCCTCCCCCTCCCCCCCACCTTCCTCCCCCCCATCCCCCGCCTTCCTCCCCCTCCCCCCCACCTTCCTCCCCTCCCCCTTCCTCCCCCCCATCCCCCCGCCTTCCTCCCCCCCATCCCCCCCGCCTTCCTCCCCCCCCATCCCCCCGCCTTCCTCCCCCTCCCCCCCCGCCTTCCTCCCCCCATCCCCCCCGCCTTCCTCCCCCTCCCCCCCCACCCTACTGCCCCCCCCACCCTTTGCTCTCCCTCCCCCCCACACCTTCTCTCCTTGCCCCACCCCGCCCTTCACCCCGCCGTCCCTCCCCTCCCCTCCCCCTGCCGTCCGCCCACCTCATGTTCTCCACGTCGCGGCCCCGCCACAGACACAGCGGGATGACGGGCAGGGCCAGCGCCATGATCCACGAGTAGTAGAAGCCCATCTTGCAGTAATAGCGGACGTGGGCGCTCAGCAGCCAGAGGGGGAGCAGCAGCGCCGGCAGGGCCAGCAGCAGCCACAGCGGGACCATGCTCCGGGCCTCGGCCTGTCGCTCACACTCGCCGGACCGCCGCCGCCAACGCCCGGACCCGCCGCCCGTTCCACAAACGGCGGTCACCGTCCGCCCGCTGCTTCCGGGAGCCGCCGACACGCAGCCGTCGCTCCAGCTGTCAGTCACAGCGAAGGGGCGGGGCTTCTGATAGACCACGTGATCACGGGGCCCAGCTGTCAGTCACAGCGAAGGGGCGGGGCTGCTGGTAGACCACGTGATCACAGGGCGGACGGCTCTCAGCTCCGGCTGTCAGTCACAGCCAATGGGGTGGGCTTCTGCCTCGATCACGTGATCACAGGAATCCTGCTCTCGGCTCCATCTGTCAGTCACGGTGAAGGGGCGGGGCGACGACCAAAGTCACGTGATCCACTGCCCAGTATTTGGCGCCGCCGAGAGCGGGCTGTCAATCACAGGGCTCCCAGAAGCTGCAAAGAATTGCAGCAGAGATAACTGCCAGGTTTTCCAGTGAAATAATGCACATCTCACGTGAAAACAATAATCTAAATGGGTCAACCAACAAAGGGTGAAAATCATAAAAACTGAAATAAGAACAGAAAATACTGGAAATTCACCGCCAGTCCAGCAGCATCTGTAGAGGCAAAAGGGACCAGTCAATGTTTCAAGTCGAGGTGGTGCAGCAGGACTGCGGGGATGGAGAAGCCAGTGCACAGGTGTGGCGAGAGTAGGAACTCATGGGTGGAAGCAGGTGGCCTCTCCCCTTAGCCTCCCATGCTCCTGGTAAAACAATCCAAGTTTGTCCAACCTCTCCTGGTGGCTAATACTCTCCAGTTCTGGTGAACCTCTTCTGCACCCTCTCCAAAGCCTCCACATCCTGGCTTCCTTCATTTCATTTCTGGCGTCTGCCCTCTTCCTTTCCAGTCCTGATGAAGGGTCTCGGCCCAAAACGTCGACTGTTTATTTCCCTCCATAGATGCTGCCTGACCTGCTGAGTTCTGCCAGCACATTTTGTGTGTTGCTCCAGATACATCCAGCATCTGCAGAATTTCTTGTGTCACATCCTTCCTGTAATGTGGCGAACAGAACTGCACACAGTACTCCAAATGTGGTCGAACTGAAGTTGTATACAGCTGCAACATGACTTGCCAACTTTTAGAACATAGAACAGTACAGCACAGAACAGGCCCTTCAGCCCACAAAGTTGTGCCAAACATGTCCCTACCTTAGAAATTACTAGGCTTACCCATAGCCCTCTATTTTCCTAAGCTCCATGTACATATCCAAAAGTCTCTTAAAAGACCCTATCATATCCGCCTCCACCACTGTTGCCGGCAGCCCATTCCATGCACTCACCACTCTCTGAGTAAAAAACTTACCCCTGACATCTCCTCTATACCTACTCCCCAGCACCTTAAACCTATGTCCTCTTATGGCAACCATTTCAGCCCTGGGAAAAAGCTTCTGACTATCCACACGATCAATGCCTCTTATCATCTATCTCTAGATATCTATCTCAATACACCTCTATCAGGTCACCTCTCATCCTCCGTCGCGACAAGGAGAAAAGGCCGAGTTCACTCAACCTGCTTTCATAAGGCATGCTCCGCATTCCAGGCAACATCCTTGTAAATCTCCTCTGCACCCTTTCTATGGCTTCCACATCCTTCCTGTAGTGAGGTGACCAGAACTGAGCACAGCACTCCAAGTGGGGTCTGACCAGGGTCCAATAGAGCTGCAACATTACCTCTCGGCTCCTAACTTCAATTCCCTGTTTGATGAAGGACAATACACCATATGCCTTCTTAACCACAGAGTCAACCTGCCCAGCCACTTTGAGCGTCCTATGGACTCGGACCCCAAGATCCCTCTGATCCTCCACACTGCCAGGAGTCCTACCACTAATACTATACTCTGCCATTATATTTCATAGAATCATAGAACAGTACAGCACAATACAGGCCCTTTGGCCCACAATGCAGTAGTGACCATTAAACCTCACCTAAGACTATCTAACACCTTCCTCCCACACATCCCTCTATTTTAAATTCCTCCATATGCTTATCTAGCAATCTCTTGAATTTGACTAATGTACCTGCCTCCACCACCACCCCAGGCAGCGCATTCCATGCCCCAACCACTCTCTGGGTAAAAAGCCTTCCCCTGATATCTCCCTTGAACTTCCCACCCATGACTTTAAAGCCATGCCCTCTTGTATTGAGCATTGCTGCCCTGGGATAGAGGCACATGCTGTCTACTCTATCTATTCCTCTTAATATTTTGTACACCTCTATCATGTCTCCCCTCATCCTCCTTCTCTCCAATGAGTAAAGCCCTAGCTCCCTTAGTCTCTCCTCATAATCCATACTCTCCAAACCAGGCAACATCCTGGTAAATCTCCTCTGCACCCTTTCCAATGCTTCCACATCCTTCCTACAATGAGGCGACCAGAACAGTAGTCTAAATGTGGTCTAACCAGAGTTTTGTAAAGCTGCAACATTACTTCACGGCTCTTAAACTCTGATCCCCTGACTTATGAAAACTAACATCCCATAAGCTTTCTTAACTACCTTATCCACCTGTGAGGCAACTTTCAGTGATCTGTGGGTATGAACCCCCAGATCCCTCTGCTCCTCCACACTCCCCAGAATCCTGCCATTTACCTTGTACTCCGCCTTGGCGTTTGTCCTTCCAAAGTGTACTACCTCACACTTCTCCGGATTGAACTCCATCTGCCACTTCTCAACCCAACTCTGCATCCTATCAATGTCCCACTGCAATCTTCAACAGTCCTCCACGCTATCCACAACATCACCGACCTTTGTGTCGTCTGAAAACTTGCCAACCCATCCTTCTACCCACTCATCCAAGTCATTACTAAAAATTACGAAAAGCAGAGGTCCCAGAACCGATCCCTGTGGGACACCGCTAGTCACAGCCCTCCAATCCGAATGCACTCCCTCCACCACAACCCTCTGCTTTCTACAGGCAAGCCAATTCTGAATCCACACGGCCAAGCCTCCCTGGATCCCTTGGTCTCTGACCATCTGAAGAAGCCCACCATGTGGAACCTTGTCAAATGCCTTACTAAAATCCATGTAGACCACATCTAATGCACTACCCTCATCAATATTCCTGGTCACCTCCTCAAAGAACCCTATCAGGCTTGTGAGACATGATCTTCCCTTCATAAAGCCATGCTGGCTGTCCCTAATCAGTCCATGATTCTCTAAATGCTCAAAGATCCTATCCCATAGAATCCTTTAAACAGCTTGCCCACCACAGACGAAACGCTCACTGGTCTGTAATTCCCTGGACTGTCCCTACTACCTTTTTTGAATAAGGGGACAACATTTGCCACCCTCCAATCCTCCGGTACCATTCCCATGGACAATGAGGACTCAAAGATCCTAGCCAACGGTTCAGCAATCTCCTCACTCGCCTCGCGGATCAACCTGGGGAATATTCCGTCAGGCCCTGGGGACTTATCTGTCCTAATAATTTTTAACAGCTCCAACACATCTTCTCTTGATATCAACATGGTCTAGAACATTAACCTTACCAACACTGTCCTCAGCGTCATCAAGGCCCCTCTCCTTGGTGAATACTGAAGAGAATTATTCATTGAGAACCTCACCCATTTCCACAGCTTCCAGGCACAGCTTCCCACCTTTGCCTCTAATCAGACCTACCTTTACTCTTGTCATCCTTCTGCTCTTCACATAAGTGAAAAATGCCTTGGGGTTTTCCTTAACCCTACTCGCCAAGGCCTTTTCATGTCCCCTTCTTGCTCTCCTCAGCCCCTTCTTAAGTTCCTTCCTTGCTACCCTATATTCCTCATGAGCCCTATCTGATCCTTGCTGCTTACACCTTATGTATGCTGCCTTCTTCCTCCTAACTAGTTGTTCCACCTCTCTTGTCACCCATGGTTCCTTCACCCTGCCATTCCTTCTCTGCCTCACTGGGACAAATTTATCCCTAACATCCTGCAAGAGATCCCTGAACATTGACCACATCTCCACAGTACCTTTCCCTTCAAAAATGTCATCCCAATTCACATTTGCACTTATCTAGCCTTATAGCCTCATAATTTGCCCTTCCCCAACTAAATCTCTTCCTGTCCTCTCTGCTCCTATCCTTGTCCGTGACAATGCTAAAGGTTAGGGAGCGGTGATCACTGTCCCCCAAATGCTCACCCACTGACAGATCTGTCACCTGACCCAGTTCATTACCTAATACTAGATCTAATATGGCATTCCCTCTAGTCAGCCTGTCAACATCCTGTGACAGAAATCCATCCTGGACACACTTAACAAACTCTGCCACATCTAAACCTTTGGTACTAAGCAGGTGCCAACCAATATTTGGGAAGTTGAAGTCTCCCATGATAATAACCCTGTTATTCATGCACCTTTCCAAAATCTGCCTCCCAATCTGCTCCTCAGTATCCCTGCTTCTACCAGGGGGCCTATAGAATACTCCCAGTAGAGTAACTGCTCCTTTCTTGTTCCTAACTTCCACCCATACTGACTCTAGAGAGGATCTTGCTACATTATCTACCCTTTCTGCAGCTGTAATGGTATTCCTGACCAGTAACGCCACCCCCCCTCCTCTTCTCCCCCCTCCCTATCCCTTTTAAAACACTGAAATCCAGGAATATTCAGTATCCATTCCTGCCCTGGTGACAGCCAAGTCTCTGCAAGAGCCACAATATCAGAGTCCCATGTACTTATCCAAGCTCTCAGTTCATCACCCTTATTCCTGATACTTCTTGCATTTAAGTAAATGCACTTTAGCCCACTCACTTTTCTACTTTTATACCCTATACTCTGCTTCTGCTTCCTCAAATCCTCTCGATATGTTAGATCTAACTTTACTCCATGCACTTTTTCCACTGACCTATCCCTCCGGTTCCCATCCCCCTTGCAAACTAGTTTAAACCCTCCCAAACCACCCCAGCAAACCTGTCTGCAAGGATATTGGCCCCCCTCAGGTTTGGGTGTAACACGTCCTCTCTGTACAGGTCCCACCTTCCCCAGAAGAGATCCCAATGATCCAAAAATCTAAAACCTTCCATCCAACTTCTCAGCCACGCATTCATCTGCTATCTCCTCCTATTCCTCCCTTCACTATCGCGTGGCACTGGCAGCAATCCCGAGATTGCTACCCTTGAGGTCCTGTTCTTCAACCTTCTGCCTAAACTCACTTTTCAGGACCTCATCCCTCTTTCTACCTATGTCGTTGGTACCAACATGTGCCACGACTTCTGGCTACTTTTCCTCCCACTCAAGAATGCTGTGGACCCGATCAGAGACATCCTGGACCCTGGCAGCTGGGAGGCAACATACCATCCGGGATTCTCACTCATGTCCACAGAACCTCCTGTCTGTTCCCCTATCACTATTGCCCTCCTCTTCTCCCTTCCCTTCTGAGCAGCAGGACCAGTCCCAGTGCCAGAGACCTGGCTTCTGCTGCTGGATCCCTGTAGGTCATCCCCCTCAACAGTAGCCAAAAAGGAATACCTGTTGCTGAGGGGAACAGCCTCCGGGGTCCTCTGCTCTGTCTGCCTGTTCCCTTTCTCTTTCTCTGCCCTGACAGTCACCCATCTATCTGCCTCCTGGACCCTAGAAGTACCTGCTCTAAGGGGGGGTGACTGTCTCCCGATGCACAGCATCTACATAACTCTCTCTCTCCCTGATGCTCCACAGTGTTTGAAGCTGCAACTCCAGCTCATCAACTCTGAGCCGAAGTCCCTCCAGCCTCAAGCACTTACTACAGAAATGGTCACCGTGTGCCACAGCAGGGTCCACTAACTCCCACATCAAGCAGCTGCAGCACATCGCCTTGTCCTCCATCTCAACTGTTTTTCCCTACCTAGCTGTTTTCTACTTAAAAGTTATAACAATAACATTGAGACCTTACCATTACTTACCAGCTACTCACCAGTGTTGTTGCAGATGGCCTCTATGGAAGAGAATAATAGATAAGTGGATCCCGCCTCGCCCCGTTTCTGCCTAAGCCCGTTGAGCCAAAGCCCAATCACTCTGCTACCTCCCACTCCATTGCCCGCTGGATAAGGCGGTCTTGTTTATAAACTTTTTGCGCGCTACCCGCTGACGTCACACGCCTGCGCAGTCCTGCCCCACTATTCCCGATTAGTAAAAGAAAACACTTAGCTGCTCCGAAGTTCTCAGCTGATTCTCTCGACCTACCAAAATGAAACACTTCACACTCATCTGGGTTGAACTCCACCTGCCACTTCTCAGCCCAGTTTTGCATCCTATCTATGTCCTACTGTAACCTCTGACTCTCCTCCACACTATCCACAACACCTCCAACCTGTGTGTCATCAGGAAACTTACTAACCCATCCCTCCACTTCCTCATCCAGGTATTGGTATTGTTTGGTATTGGTTTATTATTCTCACTTGTACCGAGGTACAGTGAAAAGCTTGTCTTACAAACTGATAGTATGGGTCAATTCATTACACAGTGCAGTTACATTGAGTTAGTACAGAGTGCATTGATGTAGTACAGGTAAAAACAATAACAGTACAGAGTAAAGTGTCACAGCTACAGAGAAAGTGCAGTGTAATAAGGTGCAAGGTCACAACAAGATAGATTGTGAGGTCAGAGTCCATCTCATTGTATAAAGGAACCGTTCAATAGTCTTACCACAGTGGGGTAGAAGCTGTCCTCAAGTCTGGTGATACGTGCCCTCAGGCTCCTGTATCTTCTACCCAATGGAAGAGGAGAGAAGAGAGAATGTCCCAGGTGGGTGGGGTCTTTGATTATGCCGGCTGCTACACCAAGACAACGAGAGGTAAAGACAGAGTCCAATGAGGAGAGGCTGCTGTCTGTGATGTGCTGGGCTGTGTCCACAACTCTCTGCAGTTTCTTGCGGCCCTGGGCAGAGCAGTTGCCGTACCAAGCCGTGATACATCCAGATAGGATGCTTTCTATGGTGCATCGGTAAAAGCTGGTGAGAGTCAAAGGGGACATACCAAATTTCTTTAGCCTCCTGAGGAAGTAGAGATGCTGGTGAGCTTTCTTGGCCGTGGCATCTACGTGATTTGACCAGGACAGGCTATTGGTGATGTTCACTCCTAGGAACTTGAAGCTGTCAACCCTCTCAACCTCAGCACCATTGATGTAGACAGGTGCATGTACACCGCCCCCTTTCCTGAAGTCAATGACCAGCTCTTTTATTTTGTTGACATTGAGGGAAAGGTTGTTGTCATGACACCATTCCACTAAGCTCTCTATCTCCTTCCTGTACTCCAACTCATCGCTGTTTGAGATACGGCCTACAACAGTGGTATCATCTGCAAACTTGTAGATGGAGTTAGAGAGGAATCTGGCCACACAGTCATGAGTGTACAGGGAGTAGAGTAGAGGGCTGAGGACGCAGCCTTGTGGGGCACCAGTGTTGAGAATAATCGTGCTGGAGGTATTGCTGCCTATCCTCACTGATTGCAGTCTGTTTGTTAGAAAGTCAAGGATCCAGTTACAGAGGGAGGTGTTGAGTCCCAGGTCTCTGAGTTTGGTGACAAGCTTGCTTGGAATTACTGTATTGAAGGCAGAGCTGTAGTCAATAAACAATAGTCTAACATATGTGTCTTTACTGTCCAGAAGCTCCAGAGCTGAGTGAAGGGCCAGGGAAATGGCATCCGCTGTAGACCTGTTTCGTCAATAGGTGAATTGCAATGGGTCCAGGTTGTCTGGGAAGCTGGAGTTGATGCGTGCCATGACCAGCCTCTCAAAGCACTTCATGATGGCGGATGTCAGAGCCACTGGTCGGTAGTCATTGAGGCATGTTACCTTGCTTTTCTTTGGTACCAAGATGATAGTGGTCTTCTTCAAACAGGAGGCAACCTGAGATTGAAGCAAGGAGAGGTTGAATATGTCTGCAAGGACTTCTGCCAGCTGATCAGCACAAGATCTGAGCATGCGGCCCGGGACACCATCTGGGCCAGGTGCTTTCCTCGTGTTCACTCTCCTGAAGACTGACCTTACGTCCTCACAGTGATCATCACAGGTTCAGCTGCGTTGGTGGCTGTCAGAGTGGATGGTGACAATCCACTTCCCTTTTGTTCAAAACGCGCATAGAATGCATTAAGTTCATCAGGAAGGGATGCATTGTTGTTAGCTATGCAGCCCGACTTTGTCTTGTAGCCTGTTATGGCAAGTAAGTCCTGCCATAACTGGCAGCTGGTCAGCGACTCGATTGAGTTGGTATTGCCTCTTGGCATCCCTGATAGCTTTCCGAAGGTCATACCTTGATTTCTTGTACAGATCAGGATCACCAGATTTGTGTGCAGCAGTCCTCTCCTTCAGTAGGGAGTGGATCTCCCGGATCATCCATGGTGTCCTGTTTGGGAAGACCCGGATTGTCCTCTTTGGTACACAGTCCTCCAGTATTGTAGTATTGCACTATTGGAGCAAGTATCACACACTTGCTGATAAAGTCTGTGATGGTGGTGACATACTCATCCAGGCTGGCAGCTGAGTCCTTGAACATGGACCAGTCCACTGCCTCAAAGCAGTCATGTAGGAGCTCATCTGCTTCCTCAGACCAGCACTGCACGACTCTCCATACCGGATCCTCCTGTTTCAGTTTCTGTTTATATGCAGGGAGAAGGAACACAGCCTGGTGGTCTGATTTCCCAAAGTGAGAATGAGGGGTGGCTCAGAAGGCATCTTTGATGGTTGTATAGCCGTGGTCAAGGGTGTTGGCGCCCCTGGTGGAGCACGAGATGTGCTGATAGTATTTTGGTAACACACTATTGAGGTTGGCCCCTGCGATGATGAAGAGGGCCTCAGGATATCCTGTCTCAAGGTTGTTGACCACGGGGTATATAGAAATCACAAAGAGTAAGGGTCCCAGTACAGATCCCTGAGGTACACCACTGGTCACCGACATCCACTCAGAATATGACCCTTCAACAACCACTCTTTGCCTTCTGTTGGCAAACCAGTTCTGGATCCTCAAAGCAATGTCCCCTTGGATCCCATGTCTCCTTACTTTCTACATAAGCCTTGCATGGGGTATCTTATCAAACGTCTTGCTGAAATCCATATACACTACATCTATTGCTCTCCCTTCATCGATGTGTTTCGTCACATCCTCAAAAAATTCAATCAGGCTCGTAAGACAGGACCTGCCCTTGACAAAGCCATGCTGACTATTCCTAATCATATTATACCTCTCCTAATGTTCATAAATCCTGCCTCTCAGGATCTTCTCCATCAACTTACCAACCACTGAAGTAAGACTCACTGGTCTATAATTTCCTGGGCTCTCTCTACTCCTTTTATTGAATAAAGGAACAACATCCACAACCCTCCAATCCTCCAGAACCTCTCCTGTCCCCATTGGTGATGCAAAGATCATCACCAGAGGCTCAGCAATCTCCTCCCTCGCCTCCCGCAGTAGCCTGGTCCCGGCGACTTATCCAACTTGATGTTTTCCAAAAGCTCCAGCACATCCTCTTTCTTAATATCTACATGCTCAAGCTTTTCAGCCTGCTGCAAGTCATCACTACAATCATGAAGCTTCTTTTCCATAGTGAATACTGAAGTAAAGTATTCATTAAGTACCTCTGCTATTTCCTCCGGATCCATACACACTTTCCCACTGCTACATTTGATAGGTCCTATTCTTTCCTGTCTTATCCTCTTACTCTTCCCATACCTGTAGAATGCCTTGGGGTTTTCCTTAATCCTGCCCACCAAGGCCTTCTCATGCCCCCTTCTGGCTCTCCTAATTTCCTTCTTAAATTCCCTCCTGTTAGCCTTATAATCTTCCAGATCTCTAACATTACCTAGCTCTCTGAACCTTTCGTGAGCGTTTCTTTTCTTCTTGACTAGATTTATTACAGCCTTTGTACACCACGGTTCCTGTACCCTATCATAACTTCCCTGTCTCATTGGAACGTATCTATGCAGAATTCCGCACAAATATCTCCTGAATATTTGCCACATTTCCTCTGTACTTTTCCCTGAGAACATCTGTTCCCGATTTAATGATCCAATTTCCTGCCTGAGAGCCTCATAATTCCCTTTACTCCAATTAAACACTTTTCTAACTTGTCTGTTCCTCTCTCTCTCCAATATTATTGTCAAGGAGATAGAATTATGATTACTATCTCCAAAATGCTCTCCGACTGAGAGATCTGACACCTGACCAGGTTCATTTCCTAATACCAAATCAAGTACATTCTCTCCTCTTATAGGCTTATCTATATATTGTGTCAAGAAACCTTCCTGAACACACCCCATCTAAACCCCTTGCTCTAGGGAGATGCCAGTCGAGATTTAGAAAATTAAAATCTCCCATCATGACAACTCTGTTATTATCACACCTTTCCAAGATCTGTTTCCCTATCTGCTCCTCGATATCCCTGTTACTATTGGGTGGCCTACAAAAAACAGTTATTGACCCCTTCGTTTTCCTAACCTCCACCCACAGAGACTCCGTAGACAATCCTTCCATTTTCCTGCCATATTGTGCTGACATAGCTATTCCCTCCTACCTACAGAATGGCCATATCCCTCCATTTTCCTATCATTCATGTGCCCATCCAAGCCCCTCTTGAAAGCCCACAATGAATTTGCCTCCACCACCCCATCAGGCAACGCATTCCAGGCATCCACCACTCTCTCAGTAAAAAACATACCCCTCACGTGTGTTCTGAACCTACCCACTCTCACCTTAAATGCATGCCCTCTGGTATTGGATCACTCAATAATAGGAAAAAGATGTTGTTTGTCCACCCTATCTATGCCCCTTATAACTTTATACACTTCCAACAGATCACCCCTCAGCCTCCACCGCTCCAGAGAAGAGCCCAAGTTTGTCCAGCCTCTGCTGATAGCACATGCCCTCTAATCCGGGCAGCATCCTAGTAAACCTCCTCTGCACCCTCTCTAAAGCCTCAACATCCTTCCTACAGTGAGGTGATCAGAATTGCACGCAATACTCTAAGTGCAGCCTAACCGGAGTTCTATAGAGATGCATCATAACTTCTGGACTCCTGTACTCAATACCCCGATTAATAAATGCAGGCATTCCATAAGCCTTCTTAACCACCCTGTCTACCTGTGTAGCCACTTTCACTGAGTCATGGACTTGCACCCCATGGTCTCTCTGCTCTTCAACACTGTTAAGGGTCTTGCCTTCAAGAGTGTACTGCCTCTTGACATTAGTCCTACCAATGTGCAACACCCCAACGCTCAGATTGGTGAAGGCAAGCATGCCATACACTTTGTTTACTGCCCTATCCACTTGTGTTGCCACTTTCAGGGAGCTATGAAATTGCATCCCAAGATCCTTCTGGATATCAGTGCTCCTGCCATTTACTATATACTTTCCACTTACATTTGACGTCTCAAAGTGTAACAGCTCACACTTGTCTGGATTAAACATCATCTGCCATTTCTCTGCCCATATTTCCAACTGCTGCAGTATCCTGTGACAATCTTCTACACTATCTACAATCCAGCCAATTTTTGTGTCTTCTTTTTCACAAGCAGCAGAGGTCCCAGCACTGATCCCTGTGGAACACTGCTGGTCACGGACCCTCAGTCTAAATAACCTCCCTCCAATCACTGCCCTCTGTCTTCTATGACTCAGCCAGTTTTGAATCCATTTCTGCCCAGGTGCTTTTATCTTCTGGATCACCCAAACAAGAGGCACCTTAATTCTTTACTCAAGTCCACATGGACAACATCCACTGCCCTACCCTTATCAATCATCTTTGTTACCTCCTCAAAAAAAATTTGTTAGACATAACCTGCCCCACACAAAGCCATGCTGACTAACCCCAATAAGTCGATGTTTTTCCAAATGTGAGTAAATCCTGTCCCTAAGAGTCGTCTCCAATAATTTCCCTACCACTGAGGTAAGGCTCACCAGCCTATAATGTGCTGGATTTTCCCTCAGATTCTAATTCTACCTCTCTCAGTTATTTTGTTATTGTCACTTCAGCTTTTTTGCACCATTTCAGATTGCACAACAATCGTTCAGCATTCTGCTGTTTTGGTGATAATAAGTACAATGAAGGGTGTGTGTACTCTCTTTGCTCACGTGAGTAAGGAATTTCTTGGCAGCCTGGTGTATATGACTATAAACTAACCTAATCTAATTGATCTACCAACCTGCATACCTTTCGGATGTGGCAGCAAACCGTAGCCCCAGGAACAGACCCATGTGGTCACAGGGAGAACGTGCAAATTCCACACATACAGCACTGGAGGTCAGGATTGAACTGGCTCACTGGAGGTGTGAGGCAGCAGATCTAACAGCTGTGCTGCTGGAAGGGGAAATTGCTGGAATCTCTAAGGACAGATGTAATAACAGAAGCCTGTGATAGGACTGAACAGGGTCAACGGGGAGTTATGGAATGAAATTGGATTTGACTGATCGACTGGAGTCCTTTGAGCACAGAGGTGTACAGCACAGAAACAGGCCCTTCGGCCCACCACGTCCATGCTGACCTACTTGCCCATCTACACTGATCCCATTTGCCCCCATTAGGACTGTATCCTTCTATTCCTTGCCTATTTGTGTCTGTCTAAGTGGCCCTTAAATATAATAATTGTATCTGATTCCACTCGCTCCTCTGGCAATGGGCTCCACTCTCTGTGTAAAACACTTACCTCTCGGATCCCCTTTAAAACTCCTTCTTCTCACCTTGATCCTCTGCTCTCTTACCATGGCAATCTGATACCATTTGTAGACATTCGTTTTTCTTTCTGCCAATAGTTCATCTACCTTCCATTTTGCCTTTTACCTGGTTGTTCCCTGCTCTGACCCAGTTGGAAGTGGACTCTGTCTGCTGTGGCCCTTCAGCTTCTCACTGACCCATTGGCTCGCCTGGACAAACACTGTGTCCTTCCTCTTCAACTTGATGCCTCCTCACCAGATCCATCAAAAAGGGCAGAAGTATTAGAAAAAAAAGCAAAGGGATTGTGTGAGCAAATCGGCAAAAAATATTAAACAAATATTTTGTAGTAACTTCTTCAACAATGTAAATGTGGGTCCCACAGTGACAACGATAAGAGAAAACATAATGAGGAAAAAGAAGTGCTTGGGTCCTTACAGAAATATTCTGTCTGCATTTTCACCATAGAAGACACAGTAACTGTTGTGGAAATGTGTGAGAACCAAAGGTCATTTGAGAGTGGAACTGAGTGCCGGCTGTCAGTTGGTGGAAACCAGCGATGAGGAAGCTCAGCGTTCAAGCTCAGCGAAGAATTGTGAAGCAGACACGTCACCTGTGGGTGAGGTAGAGGTGCCAATGGTCAGGTCCTGGGCTCACCCTGTGTCGTCAGAATTCAGTGGGGACACTGAGCAGTCCGTTGCTTCACAGAATTCACTCCTTCTGTACATGACAGAGGTGAAGCAGCGAGTGGCTTTGTGAGTGGCCGGAGATATTGGGGCAATGGGAGAGTGAGAGAGAGGGAAGGGAGAACAGTGAGGGAGAGGAGAGAAGACAGCGAGGGAACAGGAGATGGAGAGGAGAGAAGGCAGCGGGGGTACCAGAGCACGGCCCAGGAGTGGAAACTGCAGCTGGTGTTGTGTATTTAATCAGGTCTGGGACTAGATGCTGAGGGGGACAGTCTGTTGTTACCTGAGGTGGGACAGAGGCATAACTTCAATAAAAAACTGCTGGTGTGAATCTACAATAATAACAAATGAGATGAAGTAAGTTCAAAATCTAGAAACACCCTGAATGAATGAAGACATTGCAAGACTTTTAAAATTGCCAAGTAAATGAGGCAAAGTGAGGGGGAAGGATGGCCTGTAGCTGTGGGCTGGGATGGAGCTTGATGGAGACCAGTGAGATCTCCAGCAACATCTGCAGGAAGTGTCTGCAGCTGGAGGACCTCTGGTCCAGATGTGATGAGCCAGAGCTGGAGCTGTGGAGCACTGGAGGAATAAACTCGGCTCTGCTTGGGGGAGGGTTGAGGGGAACAGAGGTTTTGAGAGTTAACTGGGAAAGACAAGGTCATACCGCAAGGTAGCTCTGTGTGTTCTGAGAAGCAGAGTGTGTCTGGATGGGACGGAGCGTGTGGTGTCAATGGTGCAGCAGTAAGTGGGGCCGGTGGAGGGGAAACGGGAACGGTACAGTCAACGGCCCTTTACTTGAATGTACCAACCAGTTCTGGAGTGCAGCTGGTTCACTGCTGGTCGGAGTCAATGGGCACTGTCTCATGTACATCACGGGGGGAGGGGGTAAGGAAGGGAGCTGAATATACAGAGTGGAGAGTTAGAGAAGGGAGGGGCAGCAGTGGAGGGGACGGCTGACTCTACAGGGGGGGCATCGAGGCGGGAGAGTGCAAGGGGACAGGGGCTCAGAAGGTCAGTAACTGGAACCACTTTTGGGTTCCCTGACTGTTGGACAGAGGATCAGTCAAGAAGAACTAAAGGTTTGAAACAAAAGCAGTGCTATAACTGTGGTTACCATTAAACATCACATAGGTTGGACAAGGAGAGGACAGGGTTGCCGTGGGTATCAGCTGTAAATGAGCTGATCCAGTCAATGTGTTATAGAGTCATAGAGTCAAACAGCACAGAAATAGGCCCTTTGGCCCAAATGGCCCATGTCGACCAAGATTCCCATCTGAGCTAGTCCCATTTGCCTGTTAGAACATAGAACATTACAGCACAGTACAGGCCCTTCAGCCCACAATGTTGTGCCGACATTTTATCCTGCTCTAAGATCTATCTAACACTTCCCACCCACATAGCCCCCCATTTATCTATCATTCATGTATCTATCTAAGAGCCTCTTAAATGTCCCTAATATATCTGCCCCCAAAACCTCTACAGGCAGTGCGTTCCACGCACCCACCACTCTGCGGAAAAAAAGTTACCCCTGACATCCCCCTTATACCATCCTCCATTCATCTCAAAATTATGTACCTCCATGTTAACCATTGTCACACTGGGAAAAAGTCTCCGTCTGTCCACTCGATCTATGCCTCTTATCATCTTGTACACCTCTATCAGGTCACCTCTTATCCTCCTTCTCTCCAAAGAGAAAAGCCCTAGCTTGCTCAACCTATCCTCATAAGACGTGCTCTCCAATCCAGGAGGCATCCTGGTAAATCTCCTCTGCACCCTCTCTAAAGCTTCCACATCCTTCCTATCATGAGGCAACCAGAATTGAACACAATACTCCAAGTGTGGTCTAACCAGAGTTCTATAGAGCTGCGAAATCACCTCATGGCTCTTGAACTCAATACCCTGACTAAGGAAGGCCAACACTCCATACCCCTTCTTAACAACCCTGTCGACCTGCGTGGCAACCTTGAGGGATCTATGGATGTGGACCCCAGGATCCCTCTGTTCCTCCACACTGCTAAGAGTCCTGCCATTAACCTTGTATTCTGCCTTCAAATTCGATCTCCCGAAGTGTATCACTTCACACTTATCTGGGTTGAACTCCATCTGCCACTTCTCAGCCCAGCTCTGCGTCCTGTTAGAGAGAGAGGTGCTGAACAAAGGAACATAAGTACTGTGGCGGAACAGCAGTTGGAGAGTGTGAACAGGAACATGAAGGCTGCAAACTGCAGAGCCACAGCGTGAGCTGTACTCACGGGGAAAGAATCGCTGAGCCACTATCACATGTGGAATGGCCAGTTCCGATACAGACAGAGAACGTGAGTGAGCTCAAGTTGTAGGATTCTGTGTAGAGACTGGGAGGCTGCAGCCTGCCCACACAGAGGGTGAGGTACAGTTGCTCAACCTTAAGTTGGAGCTCATTGTAAGGGAGGGGTCACAGACAGGAGCCACAGACGGGTGGGTCAGAGTGGGAGTCGGATGCAGAATTCAAGCGGCAGGCAACGGGAAGCTCAGGCACTCCACAGACTGAATGCCTTTACCCAAGTCTGTGTTTGTTTTCTCCAGTGTAGAGCAACCCACACTCTGAACACAAGTACACCACAGCGGGTTGGAAGAAGGACTGTTTGTGTCCCTGTAAGGTGGGAGGGAAGAAGTAAAAGGGCAGATGGTGGATCTACAGTTTTCTCAGTTTTCAGTTTCTACCTTGAATGAGTGAGTTTCCGAGGCCCTGCAGGGAGAGAATTCCAACAATACCTGTCACATCCTCAGAGAACTCCAGGTGGCTGCTGAAACAAAATCTTCCTTTCATTAAGCCACGTGTGACTGTGCTCAGTCCTATTAATTCTATTCAGGGTGTTGAGTTACTGAGGACCAGACAGAGTCAGTGCGGGTTTATGTAAGGGAAATTGTCTTCATCAGATTGAGGACCTGTTTGAGGAAGTAACAAGCGAGGGATAAATGGGAGCCGATGGATGAAACGTCTTTCTGTTTGTGTGCAGTTCTGGTCGCCCCATTACAGGGAGGATGTGGAGGCTTTGGACACGGTGCAGAAGAGGTTCACCAGGATGTTGCCTGGATTTGAGGGCATGTGCTATAAGGAGAGGTTGGACAAACTTGGGTTGTTTAGTCTGGATTGTCAGAGGCTGAGGGGAGACCTGATAGAAGTTTATAAAATTATGAGAGACAGAGCTAGAGTAGACAGTCTTTTTCCCAGGGTAGAAATGTCAAATACTAGAGGGCATGCATTATGGTGAGAGAGGGGAAGTTCAAAGTAGATGTGTGGGGCACGTTTTTTTACACAGAGAGTGGTGGGTGCCTGGAATGTGCTGCCAGGGGTGGGGGTGGAGGCAGATACTATAGTGGCATTTAAGAAGCCTTTAGGCCAGCACATGAGTGTGCATGAGATGGACGGATATGGATCACGTGCAGGCAGAAGGAATTAGTTTAATTTGGCATCATGTGCAGTACAGACATGGTGGGCTGAAGGGCCTGTTCCTGTGCTGCACTGCTCTATGTTCTGTTTCCAGAACTTCATGCAGTACTCTAATTAAGGTCTGACCAATGTTTTGTGATGTTGGACCATAACCCCCCTGCTCTTGTGTTCAATGCCTGGGCTAATATCCCATATCCCTTCTTAACTAGGTTATCTACTTGCGCCGCCACCTTCAAGGATCTTTGGACTTGCACACCAAGGTCCCTCTGTTCCTCACTACCTTCGAGGACCTTGCCATTCATGGCACGTGTCTCAGCCTCATTAGTGCTCTCAAACTACATCACCTTACATTTATCAGGATTAAATTCCATCTAGCAGTTAGCATAACACTATCACAGCGCCAGCGACCCTGGTTCAATTCCGGCCGCTGTCTGTAAGGAGTTTGTACGTTCTCCCCGTGTCTGCGTGGGTTTCTTCCGGGTGCTCCGGTTTCCTCCCACATTCCAAAGACGTACGTGTTAGGAAGTTGCTGACATGCTATGTTGGTGCTGGAAGCATGGCGACACTTGCGGGCTGCCCCCAGAACACTCTACGCAAAAAGATGCATTTCACTGTGTGTTTCGATGTACATGTGACTAATAAAGATATCTTATTTCACCAACTCAGTGATATCTCCCTGATAGCCTCAGACTGCCCTCCACAGCATCAACAAATCCACCAATCTTCACGTCATTTGTGAACCTACTGATCAAGCCTCCTAAATCCATATCCAAATCTTTCACGAATGTTACTAACAGCAAAGGTCCCAGCACCAATCCCTGTAGAACACCACCAGTCGCAGGCATCCAATCACAAAACCTTTCTGTCTCCTATTGCCAAGCCTGTTTTGGATCCAATTTGCCAATTAGCCCTGGCTTTAACATTTTGGATTAGACTCCCATGTGGGACCTCATCGAAGGTTTTACTGATGTCCATGTAAAAGACGTCTACTGCACTGCCCTCATCAATCCACCCTCCTCCTCCAAAAATACAGCCCCATTAGTCAGACAAGATCTGTCCTTGACACGGCCATGCTGGTGACCTCTGCTATTCTCTGCCTTTCCATGGATTGGTAATCCTGTTCCACACAATGTTTTCCAATAACCTCCCTGTGGCTGATGTTAGTCTCACAGGCCAGTCATTACCAGGCTTTTCCTTGTTGCTCTTCCTGAGATGTGCTCAGTGTGGAGCCAGCCAGGGCTTTGAAAGTTTACAAAGGAACTGCTGACGTGAGTGCTGGGAAGGGGAACGGGATCCACATTTGCTGTCCTCCTGTCAGTCTCCCAGGGAAGGTACTGAAAGAGTTCACCCTGGAGATGGCTGCTACGCGGGGAAGCTGCTTTTCTTCAAATGGAGTCAAACGACATCTGCTTCTCTCCTCCCCGTGTTTCAGTAACGTTACAACCATGGACTCAGAAAAAACCAAAATGTTCCAGTCACCAAGCAGCAGAATGGACTGAAGCATTGGCTTCTGAAGCTGATACTGACTCTGGACATGAGATATCCCAGAGCTGGCGTACACCAGGACTTCAGTGGCCCAGGGACGTCCTCCTCACATTCCACTGCTACCATTGGCAGCGTGACTGGGCCCAGATGTACACAGCCCTGCAACAGAGTGGAGCTGAGGGTCAAAGACAACCTCAACCCCTGGGCCAGACCCTCATCACCTTCGCTCACCTGAAGGCAACCTCTAGAATCCAGGGACACCGGCAGGTTCAGGAAGCTGCCTATAACCTCATGGCTGCCATTGGCTGCAGGTTGACACGGGAACTCCTGGAGGTTGCAATGAAAGACATGAAGCAATCCCATCCAGTCCACGAGTAAAAGGTGGAGATGCTAATAAAGTTGTCCACAGCTCAGCCTCGGGTGGTGACATCTCTCCTGAAGAACATTCTAGATATGATAATTCCCATTCTGGAACAATAATGGTGGATGTTTAGGTGCAGGGACATTATGTTTCAGTTATACAAGTCATTGGTGAGGCTGAACTTGGGAGCATTGTGTATAGTTTTGGTCACCCCGTTATAGGAAAGACACTGTCAAGCTGGAGACGGTGCAGAAGAGATTTACAAGGATGCTGCCTGGACTGGAGGGCCTGAGTTACAGGGAGAGGTTGGTCACGCTGGATCCTTATTCCTTGGAGCGTAGGAGAATCAGGGGTGACCTCATAGAAGTTTATAAAATTATGAGGGGTATGGCTCAGGTGGACGATCATGGTCTTTTCCCCAGGGTTGGGGAGTTCATAACTAGAGGGCACAGATACGAGATAAGAGGGGAGAGATTTAAAGGAGACCTGAGAGGTAACTTCTTTACACAGAGGGTGGTGAGGGCCTGGAATGAGCCGCCAGAGGAAGTGGTCGGAACAGGTACAATTGCAACATTTGGATGGGTACATGGAGGGGAGGGTTATGGGCCGAATGCGGGCAACTGGGACTAGCAGGGAGGATGGTGTGGTCGGCATGGAGCAGTTGGGCCGAAGGGCCTGTTTCCATGCTATATTACTCTATGACTCCATAACCTAGTGGGAGAGGCTTTCCCAACAGGAGAATGGACCACCAGCAACACAGCATGGATTTCAGCTCAGGAAACCTTCCCCAGGTGGGGAACTCCAGCCCAGGTGGATTCGGATCAGGGAGCACGTTTCATAGGGAAAGTGATGAAGGAAACACACAAGCTAATCCGGCAATGATTCCATGTACCCTGCCACCCCCAAAGCTCAGAGGTGGGAGAGAGAATGACCCGAACAATCAAAACTACCCTAGCTAAAGCCATAGCGGGGACGGGAGAGACATGGGCTGACGTACTGCCAGCACTCCTGATGGGACACTGAGTGACCCAAACTGCACCCTGGGTCTTAGCCCCATGAATCACTGACGGGGTGAGCAATGGAGCTCCCTTATGGGGTGATTACGGGTTGTGATGAACCAGGAACCGAGAGGGATAAAACGTCCCAGTGTGTGAAGGACCTTTGTGACCAGTGTAAAATGTGGAGGGAGCGGACAACACAGCAGCAACACGTTGGTTACCAGAGAGACCTAGAGGGAGAGAAGGCCCCCCTCCCACAGCCAGGTGACCATATCATGGTGAGGGAGCTGCCTGTAAAGGCAGGGTTGGCTCCCAGGTGGATCGAGCCACAGTTGCTGCTACTGACACAGGGCCCCAGTGTGTGTGTGCAGACCCAGCGAGGCAGCCAGTAGGAACACTGGACTCAGGACACACGGTGTCACTGACCTTCTCACCCACACAGACAGACCACGGCACCACGTCCGCCCACTCACACTGTTGTTCCAGAGAACTTCCATGGTGAACCCCAGCCTGCTGCTTCACATCTGACCGCTCCTGATGGAAGCAGACCTACGGACGACAGGGAACGGGAATGGGGAAGGCATGAAGAATGCGTGCCGGCAAACCATGATGGAAGTGTCAAAGTATAAAGGTGTTGGAGGAATTTGTGTGTTAAACATGTGCACTGAATCTGGCTTTTCACGTGGGGACCAGTCACCCTGTTAATTATGGCTCAGATGGGGCCGGCACACAGAGAAAGTCTCTGGTACAGCGGTGGTGAGTTCTCCAACTCGGCGGTTTATTCAGGTCCTGTTACAGTGCACAGTGGGGAGCACTTCGAGTGGGAGCTCAGAGATACCCCACTGACCAACCAGACTCCAGCAATTTATAGTGTTCACGTTCCAATAGTTCCATGTGGATTTCACAATTTCACCAGTAACCCACTTTTCTTTGCAGTATTTGACCTGTGTTTCATCTCTGCAGGGGTTGCCTCTCACTGCCGGACGTTCCCTTCCTTCACCACACAGCCATTCTCCCTGCTACTGGGTGCACGAATTCATGGTCTGGTCCTTCTGCTGTGACTCATCTCACCTCACGATCTGCTCTCCTGCACTAAAGCTCTCTTCCAACCTCCAGTCGTTTACCTCTGCTCCAGCCAGCTCCGCCTTGTAACCTAAACACTTCCGGGCTCTCAGTGGCAGCCTGTTTCTTCTAAGTCACCTCCATCATTTCCCATCGTCCATAGAACATAGAACAGTACAGCACAGGAACAGGCCCTTCAGCCCACGATGTTGTGTCAAACTAATGAAACTAGTAATCAAGTGTCCAACTAAACTATTCCCTTCTGCCTGCACAATGTCCATATCCTGCTGTTTCCTGCACATTGATGTGCCTATCTAAGAACACCTTCAACACCTCTGTCATATCTGCTTCCACCCCCACCCCTGGCAGCACATTCCAGGCACTCACCACTCTCTGTGTAAAAAAAGCTTGCCCTACACATCTCCTTTGAACTTACTCACCTTAAGTTTATGCCCTCTGGTATTAGACATTTCAATCCTGGGACCGGCTATACCTCTCTATCAGGTCTCCCCTCAGCCTCCGCTGCTCCAGGGTAAACACTGCACGTTTGTCCAACCTCTTCTTATAGCACATGCCCTCTAATCCAGGCAGCATCCTGGTGAACCTCTTCTGCACCCTCTCCAAAGCCTCCACATCCTCCCTGTAATGGGGCAACCAGAACTTAATGCAATACTCCAGATGCGGCCTAACCAGAGTTTTATAAAACTGCAACAAAACCTCCTGACTCTTGAAGTCAGTTCCTCAACGAATAAAGGCAAGCATGCCATACACCTTCTTTACCACCCCACCAACCTGTGCAGCCACATTCAGGGAGCTATGGACTTCAACCCCAAGATCCCTCTGCATATCAATCCTGTTCAGGGTTCTGCCATTAACAGTGTACTGTCCCTTTACATTTGATCTCCCAAAGTGCTACACTTCACATTTGTCTGGATTAAAATCCATCTGCCATTTCTCCGCCCATATCTGAGGAAGTACAGGGTTAAGAAATTGTGACTGTACATATAACTGATGAAAAAATACCATGCAAGCAAAGCCCTAGCTCAGGACTCAGTGGTAATTCCTGTGTCCGGAACTTGATTGCAAGCCAATTATACTAAACAATAAGGGTGATGGTTGTATTAAACAGTAATTGGGAGGTTTGTCCTAAACAATGAGTGTGATACCTGTCTTTGAATCTCTTGATTGTAAGTCAATTATACTGAACAATAAGTGCGATGTCTGTCTTTGGATCTCAGGAGCCTGGCCAAAACTCACAGAGCCGCATTCATTAAGTGTGCATGACAATGTCTGTATAAATTACTGTCCGCTCCTTTGTATTGTGGAGACCTCGAATAACGACTCTCAACGAGTGTTGACGAGACTTCTCCCTGGCGGTATACTGCTAATAAATGCATTTTTACTGAATCAATCTGTGGCACTGTGTGACTTTGCAGTAGGCAGGAGTGAGAACTTAAAATCGGGACAACATATCTACAACTGATCTATATTCCGCTGTATCCTTTGGCAATCTTCTATGCTATCCACAACACCACCGATCTTCCTATCATCTGTGAATTTACTAACCCATCCATCTACATTTTAATCCAGGTCATTCATATATATCACAGACAGCTGAGGTCCCAGTACGGATCCCTGAGGAACACCACTAGTCATGGACCTCCAGCCAGACTAAGTCCCATCCACCACTACCCTCTGTCTTCTATGGGTAAACCAATTCTGAATCCAAATGGCCTAAATCACTGTGGATACCATGCATCTTAATCCTCTGGATGAGCCTCCCATGAGGGACCGAGTCAAACACCTTACTAAAATCAATGCAGACAACAGCCATAGCTCTACCTTCATCTATCACCTTCATCACCTCCTCGAAAAACTCAGTCAAGTTATGTAAGACATGACTTGCCTGCACAAAGCCACGCTGACTGTCCCTAGTTAGGCCATGGTTTTCCAAACGCTGATAAATCCTAATCTGTATGAGACTTGAGCTGACCAGATTTACTGAATTTCTTAATAATTCCCAGGGTTCTTTCTTCAGATTTATTCAGAAATATATTGGATATTTAAGGATCAACATCAAAGTATGACCCAGAGGATGGGGGACGTGGAAATGAGCGACATTTAGGGAAGGTGGCCGTGTGGAACATTTCCAACACTACACGTGGAAGTGAGCAGTTACAGGAAAGGTGAGGACAGTCTGCTGAATGGAACTGAAGGTGAACATAAAAGTTTTAAACACTGCCTCCCACATCGGTATGTGGTGGTGCAGCAGGTGGTGCTGCTACCTCCCAGCTCCAGGGTCTGATCCTGACCTTGGGCCCGGTCTCCGTGCACTCTGCACCTTCTCTCTCACTGTGTGTCCTTCCTCTGCGCGCTCTGATACTCCCACATCCCAATGACCTGCCGGGTCTGGGAAATTACCACTGAATTTAAGGTAATGGCAGAAGGTGTCAAAGGGGAGTTGGTGGGTGTGTGTGAGGGAGAGTAAGCTGTAGAGTGCAGAGAAACAGGGAGGGGGGAATGGGACTCATTGGATCGTCCTCCCGAGAGCTGACTTGGACTCAATGGGCCAAATGACCTGCTTCTGTGTTGTTAAGTGTAAGATAAGGTGATTCATTAGGGGAGACAGAAATAGTCTCTCTTTAATCAGAGAACACAATGAAGACCATCGACGTTGACATAACTGACCCGAGGTTTAAAGGACGGATCCACAGAACACCAGGACTGGGTATTTATTCCAAGGCATTAATGTGGAGCAGGGCTGGGATGTTTGGGAAGCTGTTGCACAAAGAATGCTGGGGATCCAGCACTGGACTGGAAGGAAGATCATTCTGCACTGGTCTTGGTGAAAGCAGTGCAGTAACCCGAGGATTACCTGTGCACAGGCAACCTTTTAAATAGAAGTCACTGCAGAGTGGGGAAGATTGAGATTCAGAGTAACTGCTGGGGGTTTGGGAGGACAACAGCCTCAGTGTTGGACGGTGCAGCAGAAAGATAATTCTCAGTGAGATGCCCACGGGGCTGCTGTTGGGACTGCACTGGTTTATAACAATTGCACAAACTCTGCGGCCAACACAACGTGGCCCAGTGTGCGGCCGTCACTGGATCAGTGCAGGAGCAGGAGAAGCGAGTTGGATCTGAGGAAGGGAGACAAGTGTTGAAACAGCGGAGGGGGAGGGAGAGAGATGCGGAGGTTTCCAACACTAGACTGCACGAACCAGCCCAGCAGGTCGGACTTTGACCTTGTGGAGCGTCTCGTCCCGGAGCACTGCGCAGCGTCCCCGCTTCCTGCAGAGCAGTGAGACCAGGGCGGACACCCCGCGTCACTGAGGAGTCTCAGGTCCGCTTCTCGGAGGTTTATTCACCGACGGGGAATTTTAAACGTCAACGCGGAACGGAGAGTGAGTTTGTAAACCTGGAAACAAAGGGCGTGGGGAAGGCGAGGGTGGAGCCCGGGGGAGTGGTGGGGGGGGGGGGGGTGGCAAGGAGGGAGACTGAGAGAGGGGAGAGACACCCCCAGCCCTGAGACACCCACCCCCAGCCCTGAGACACCCACCCCCGAGACACCCACCCCCAAGACACCCACCCCCAGCCCTGAGACACCAGGCGAGGCCACTTGGTTCCAAACTGCTTTATTGATCATCCAGAATGTCTCCCTCATGCTTCACGCTCCCTCCCCGCTCCCTCCCCACTTTCCCACCCCGGATTCCCCTCACCCTCCTCCTCCCCACACCCACTCCACACCAGAGACACAGCTGGGTCCACCTTTTTCCCCACCAGCCCCTTCCCTCAGCCGGCCCCTTCACCCCGACTACTCCCCCCGACCCCACACGCTCCGTCCCGACGCAGGGTTCTCGACCCCGAAACGTCGAGTGTCCCTCTGCCCCCACAGACGCTGCTCGAACCACCGAGTCCCTCCAGTGGAGACACAGAGATGTGGATGCTGGAGTCTGGAGCAACACACAGATTCTGTAACCCCCGCTACACCCCTCCCCGTCTCTGTAACCCCCTCCGGTGCCTACACCCCTCCCCGTCTCTGTAACCCCTCCTGCCCCTTCACCCTCCGTCTCTGTAACCCCACTACACCCCTCCCCGTCTCTGTAACCCCACTACACCCCTCCCTGTCTCTGTAACCCCCGCTACACCCCTCCCCGTCTCTGTAACCCCCTCCGGTGCCTACACCCCTCCCCGTCTCTGTAACCCCCTCCTGCCCCTGCACACCTCCCCACCTCTGTAACCCCCTCCTGCCCCTGCACACCTCCCCATCTCTGTGACCCCCTCCTGTCCCTGCACACCTCCCAACCTCTGCGACCCCCTCCTGCCCTTGCACACCTCCCCATCTCTGTGACCCCCTCCGGCCCCTGCACCTCTCCCCGTCCCTGTGACCCCCTCCGTCCCCTGCACCTCTCCCCGTCTCTGTGACCCCCTCCGGCCCCTGCCTCCCTCCCTTTCAGAGTAGGGTTACAGAATCTGTGTGTTGCTCCAGACCAACCTCCATGTCTCTCGTGTCTCCACTGGAGGGACTCGGGTTTGAGCAGCATCTGTCGAGGCAGAGGGACACTTGACATTTCAGGGCTGAGAACCCTGTGTTAGGACAGAAACTGTGGGGGGGGTGGTGGGGGCGAGGTAGTTGGTGTGAAGTGAGGGGGAGGCTGAGGAAAAGGGCTGGTGGGGGCTATGGGAGGATCAAGCTGGTTCCACCTTTCACCCACCTGTCACTCCCTCACACCGTCCCCTCGTCTATCTTAAAATTCATGGGATCCACGGTGACTTGGGTTCAGAATTGGCTTGCCTGTCGAAGACAGAAGGTGGTGGTCAATGGCACTTATTCTGGCTGCAGGTCCATGACTAGTGGTGTTCTGCAGGGATCCGTACCAGGACCTCTGCTGTCTGTGATGCATATTAAATGACCTGAATGAAAATGTGGATGGGGTGGGTTAGTAAGTTTACAGATGACACAAACATTGTTGGTGTTGTGGATAGTCTAGAAGATTGCCAAAGGATACAGCAGGATATAGATCACCTCCAGATATGGGCAGAGAAATGGCAAATGGAGTTTAATCCGGGCAAATGTGAAGTGTTGCACTTTGGGAGATCGAATGTAAAGGGACCAGTAAGAATGGTAGGGCCCTGAACAGTGTTGATGAGCAGAGGGATCTTGGGGTCCAAGTCCACAGCTCCCTGAAAGTGGCTGAACGAGACTCTGGTTAGGCCGCATCTGGAGTATTGCATTCAGTTCTCTGCACATCCACGTGCCTATCTACAAGCCTCTTAAACCCCTCCATCGTATCTGCCTCCACCCCCACCCCTGGCAGCACATTCCAGGCACCCACCACTCTCTGTGGAAAAAATTTGCAAAGTTCCCAACATCCACATCCGGTTCCTGGAACTCGATATTCCTGCTCATCTCCGGGCTCTGGTCTGAGCGCTCCGGAATATGGCTGCCTGGCATCAGTGTTCCTTCAGTGCCACGTGAGATCCACACCCCAACGTGTGGCAGGATTCCCGCCGGTACGGAGTCCGGCTGGTGGTGACGGGGAGGTCTTTGGATGTGGTCATTGGGGTGGTTCCTGGGAGAGGGAAGGAAAGGGCAGAGTAGTTCAGGCACAGAAACAGTGTCCCGGTATTCCTGCACACAAGCGCTCACCTCCTCCCGCTGTGTCTGCACTGTGATCCCACTGTGGGTCTACCCCAGGGATACAGAGCTGGGAACTGTGCACGGTGCTCCCAGTGTGGGTCTGCCCCAGGGCTACAGAGACAGGAACTGTGCACGATGCTCCCAGTGTGGGTCTGCCCCAGGGATACAGAGCTGGGAACTGTGTACGATGCTCCCAGTATGGGTCTGCCCCAGGGATACAGAGACAGGAACTGTGCACAGTGCTCCCAGTGTGGGTCTGGCCCAAGGATACACAGCTGGGAACTGTACACGGTGCTCTCGATATGGGTCTGACCCAGGGATACAGAGCCGGGAACTGTGTACGGTGCTCCCAGTGTGGGTCTGGCTCAGGGGATATGGAAACTGGAACTGTGCACGGTGCTCCCAGTGTGAGGCTGACCCAGGGATCTGGAGATTGGAACTGTACATGATGCTCTCAGGTGCAAAGGTTTGGGATCAGTCTGGGAGCTGACGCTGCCTCTTATTCATAACAAGGGAAGATAAGGAAAATTGAGGGAATGTATTAATGCACAATGAGGCAACCATGCCATAAAGGCAGGCTGTGTTAATGGCTTCCTGCTCACCGTTTGCAGCAAGGTAGGGCAGAATTTCCTGCCTCAGGATGTGGTGAATCATTGGAAAATCCAACCCCTGTTCTCTCGGGTGTAACAGCGTGCCAAGCCTAACATCTCCCTGTGTTGCCCTGTTGACTAGGAGGTTCAATACCTTCCATTTCTCACATTCTAAGTTGCAGACTGGGAGCTCTTTCCCGGCCTTCCTGGTGGCAGGAACTCTCTGGTGCTGGAATGTATCTACACAGAGCTCAGGAATGTGTGCAGTAAAGGCATGATGTCAAGCGAATCAGTCAAGGGGTGAGGGCTTCTCATATGAAGAGGAATTAATTCTTTGGAAGAGTGGAGGGTTGTGGGTTGTAGTTGGGGGCACCCTCGGAATTGTAGAGAGCAGAAGCCTAGTCGCTGGGGGGAGACAGACAGGGCCGGGTCGAGGGGTTGACTGGCTTATTCCCCGCTGTTATTTCCCATGGGGATTTGTCTTGGTGAAGAACCTACCAAAAGGCAACTCTTGCAATGGCACAGCTTGGTTCTCAGGTGCTTGAAAGACAGAGATGCCTGGATCCTAGAACTGATGTTACCGGTTCTTCTGAGGCTTTCTACAGTGGGCAGGAATAGAGGGAGCTTCACTCTGTGTCTGATGCCATTAGTGTGTGTTGGGACAGTCCAGAGGGAGGTTCAGTCTGTGTCTGACCCCGGGAGTGTGTGTTGGGACTGTCCAGAGGGAGCTTCACTCCATGTCTGACGCTGTTAGTGTGTGTTGGGACGGTCCAGAGGGAGGTTCAGTCTGTGTCTGACCCCGTTAGTATGTGTTGGGACTATTCAGAGGGAGGTTCACTCTGTGTCTGACCCCGGGAGTGTGTGTTGGGAGTGTTCAGAGGGAGCTTCACTCTGTGTCAGAACCTAATTTTTTCAAAAACAAGTACAACAATACCACAAGACTATGACAAAACCCTATAAACTACAACAATAGTCAACACAGACTAAATTAAAATATTCCCATCCTCATCCAAGATGCAGTTTATTCCTTGTGGTGCCCAATGGTCCTGGAACACCTCCATGGTGCCGGTGGACACTGCATGCTCTTTTTTTCACAAAGAAATTACAGAGTACGTGAATTGAAAAGAAAATAAAATATTACTGAATACATTGTGTTAAATCGGACTTGAAATCACAATACTCTATATTAGTAATCAAAAATGGTAATTAGTTAATAAGAAATAAATGGGAATAATTTTATTATAAAAAATCTAAACCCACTACCAAGACCGAAGCTGTTTAATAGAAAAAAGGACAAGGAAAAACCCTTGACACATAATGATATCAGCCAATATCTGTACTTTAATCACCAGATCAAAGGTTTTGAAAATAGTTCAAAAAAAGGTCCCCACAGTGTTTGAAAGTCTAAGTTAGATTCAGAAATTGAACAACGGATCTTCTCTAGATTCAGGTCTGACATAACATCCCGTAACCATTGAGTATGAGTATGGGGAGTAATTTCCTTCCATTTAAGCAACACAGCCCTCCTGGCTATAAGAGAAATAAAGGCCAAAATGTGTAGATCAGTAGTCTCCAAAATTATATCTTTTTCTCCAACAATCCCAAATAATACAGTCAAAGGATTAGGTTTGAAATTTATTTAAAAAAAACAGAAAAAATTTGAAACACCTCTATCCAGTTTTTTTTAAGACTCGGACATGTTCAAAACGTGAATTAAAGAAGCCTTTCCGTTATTGCATTTATCACAATAAGGAGATATATCCAAATAAAAACGGGATAAGTGGACAAGTGAACTCTATGGACCACTTTAAATTGAACATGCTCTTTTTCCAAGGATCCCTGGGCACAGACATAATCCCAGATGATTGCCAGGCAATCAGCTCAGGCAGAGCCTTCAGCTGCCCACCTCCAGGACCCACGGATGGCCACCTTGGCCAACACCTGGAGTAAGTTTACCAGGACATCCTCCTCCCACCCCATGCCCCCTCCGTACAGGGTGACCAAATATGAAGAGGGTGGGGCTAAAGTGCAACCAGAAGGCAAGGAGCAGCCTCCACAGATATGTGAAAAGGCGCTGCAACCTTGCACACTCCATGTATGTGTGGTACATGGTCTCCTCCAGCCCACAGAAGTTATAGTCAGCTTGGAGATCTGTGTACAAACTAAGAAACTTATTACAGGGCACCACCCTGTGCAGCAGCCTCCACCCCCAGTCCCCGATGTACATGGGAAGTACACCCCCATAAAGGGACTTCCACTGGGGACCCCCCTCGCTCCCAGGTGGAAAAACCGACCGCCATGGTGTGTCGGGACGGTGGACAAGGGCTAGGAAGTGGAGGGTGTGGAGCAGCAGCCCATTAGGTACCTCCTACCTGCATCTCAGAAGGGCGCAATGGGTGCCGATGAAAGCGGCTCAAGTTGTGTGGGGCCGGCTCCCAGATAAGATTCCAGGACCTGGGCCTGACGAGCAGCTCCAGCTGAGTAGCCAGAGTTATTCCACACAACTGAACCGCACTGACACCTGATGAGGTAGGGCAGGGGTGGTCTGTTCCCTCAGCCGGGGCACCGCCCTCCACCAATGGAGGAGGCTCCCGGCCAGAGACAACCATGTTCCAGGCTCTTGGCAAGTCCTGACAGAAGCTGGGCAGCCTCCGCAGAGCAGCAGGGCTGACGCCCGCCGGCGGTAGCTGCGTCACGTCATGAAGGCAACAGCCCCACTGGAGAAAGTACATCGCCAGCACGTGCCACCTGGGAGGGTGCTCAGCGTATAGGAATTTCTGCAGAGTCCTGAGGCAGAGAGCCGCCAGCCGTGAGTGTACGCACACCAGCAACTGTCCGCCCTCCCCATTGGGAGACTCAGGACCACTGCGGAGACCCAGTGTTTCCTATTGCCCCAGAAGAAGTCCATTAACTTCCCCTGCATTCTTGCAGCAAAGGCTGCGGGTGGGGTCAAGGTGACCATCCGGTACCACAACATGGAGCCCACCAGATAGTTTATGACCACCACCCTGCCTCGATAGGAAAGCATCCTGAGGAGGTCCTGCCAGTTTGCCAGCCAGGTCTCCCAGAAGGTCTCAGGTAGACTCTCTTGGCATCTCTGATAGCTTTACAGAGGTCATATCTCGATTTCTTTCAAAGGTCAGGGTCACCTAATTGGAATGCAGCGGTCCTCGACTTCAGTAGGGAGTGGACCTCCTGGTTCATCCATGGTTTCTGGTTTGGGAACACCCGGATTGTCCTCTTTGGTACACAGTCCTCAACAAACGTGCTGATAAAGTCTGTGATGGTGGTGGCATACTCAGTTAGGCTGGCAGCTGAGTCTTTGAACATAGACCAGTCCACTTACTCAAAGCAGTTGCGTAGAAACTCATTCTACTAACTGATTGCAGACTCCCTGCCAGTTCTCCAACAAGTAGAAGAAGGGTGATCCACAGTCTAAATCGTGCAGCATTTGGATCCGTGCCCTCACGTACGTACCTCAGGACCGCACAAGCTGTCCTTCTTCTCCCGGTATTCCTGCCACAGGTTCGGGTCCCCAACAGTAAGACGGAGACAGGACTCCAAGTCGAGCAGCTCTCTCTCAAGTCGCCCAATCTCAGAGTCCTGCCCCTTGGTTGACCCGCTAATGTACTCCTGACAAAAAACGGATGAGGGCTTTGTCCACATCCCACCATAGTCTTCAGGAGCAGAAGTCCTCCTGTTTCATCTTCCAGGCAGTCCAGATTGCTCTGAATGAATCCCAGAATCAGCCGTCCTCCGGCAGCCGGTTGTTAAGGTGCCAGTACGCAGACCCCACCCGCGTGCACAGCGGAGTAAACTCTGCCCACACGAGGTGGTGGTCCCAGCACAGCACCGGCCGCATGGAGGCCGCCAACACATGGGAGACATATGCCTGGGAAATGTACAAGCAGTCTATGTAGGAGTCTCCCCCTCTAGACCTCCTCGAGAAGGCGCTAGAGTCAGGGTGAAGGTTCTGCCAGGTGTCCACCAAGTCAAAGGAGCCCACTATCTCCTTCAATGTCTTCACCAACACCGCGTTGCGCTGGAGGCTAGGACGGTCCTCCTCCTCAAGGGTGCAGTTGAAATCCCCCCCCCCCTCCCCCCCCACCGAGGATGATGCAGTCACCTGGGTCAATGGAGCTGAGCAAGGTGGACACCTGACGGAACAGGCCCGTCTGCTGCACCTCCCACCTGGGGGCGTACACGTTGACAAAATGCAGCAGCACGCCGTCCAGGCACACACTGAGGTGGAGCACGCAGCTGGGAACAACATCCTGAACTTCCACGATTTCCAGTTGGAAACCAGGTTGGAAAACAGAATCGCCACCCCACTAGAGGTGGAGTTGAGATGACTCATGTAGACCCCTCCCTGCCACTCCAGGAGCCAGGTGGACTCATCTCTTGGGATGATGTGGGTTTCCTGCAGGAGACTCACCACATATCTCCCTTCCCTGAGGACTGAGAGATTATTGAACCCGTGGAGAGAACCTCTGCCACCATTCACATTAAGGCTAGCTATGGTGAATCTCATGTCAGGAGCACACTGGGCCTCAGCACCCTTACCCTTCCCAGTGAGAGCAGAGCCGCTCTTCACCTTGCGACCACTAGAGACAGTGCGACTGATCTTTGCCCTGTGGGCTCGAGTGGTTCCAGAGCCACCTGGTGACTCCCTACCCTCTGAAGGAATGAGGCCACTTCTTGCCTTGATACCCCTCTTTAGGTCATCCAGGAAGGTGTTAAGCTGGCACCTATTGTTCCTGGTCGCAGCCTTCCCCTTCCCCTTCCCCTACTGTCTGAGGGTGACATGCAGTGACCTCACCAGCCTCGGTATGCTATCCCAGCGAAGGGAGGCTAATTTAGGCCGATGCTTTGCACCTTCAGAGGTCAGAATAAACTCCTGAATCTCCTCCACAGATATTAAAGGGGACCTATCAGGAGGGGTGAGGATATCCATTATCTCACTATCAAAAGAATCCCCTTTCACCCCCTCACAATACAATAAAGGCTGACAAAGTCACAGAAAGCGAGTGGTGTTCCTAGACGGAACAGTTTGGAACTTCTCGCTGCTCCCCCAGGCTGCCTTGAGGTTGTGGGGCCTCACGAAAAGCTGGATAATATTGCTGTCAGCCCCAGATTAGCCATTCCTAATGAGACAGCGAATGTGGTAGTCGGGGAAACCCCCACACTCGACAGCCCTTTCTTGGCAAGACGCCAGCCACTTCCAATGCCAGGAAAGGCTCCACTGGTCCCGAAAAATTCCAAGGCCACGAAAGGGCGAGATATCTAAAGAATAATTCTACACCCACACTGTTGGAGACACACGACGAGGCAGGAGGGAGGGGGTTCCTCCGATGTTAGTTGGAAACAAACGATGATTCCCTCCCTACAGTAGGAGTAAAACAGCTTCCTGGCAAACTGCCAGTCACTGCAGCGAGAGAACTGCGCAGTTAGCAGCTGCTAACAAACATAGTCTAAGCAGTGAAAAGCTACAACAGAAGCTCCCACATTGAAACAACCACTCACTTATGGTGGTCAGGAGTCCTGCTGCACCACCTCCTATGTTTCAGGACAGCTTTATCCAAAGGTTTTCTTTTAGTTTCTCTCAGCTCAATCCAAACAGCTCCACCCTGTGTCTGACCCCAGGAGTGTGTGATGGGACGGTGTAGAGGGAGCCTCACCCTGTGTCTGACCAGAGGAGTGTGTGATGGGGCAGTGTAGAGGGAGCCTCATCCTGTGTCTGACCCCGGGAGTGTGTGCTGGGGTAGTGTAGAAGGAACCTCACTCTGTGTCTGACCCCGGGAGTGTGTGATGGGATGGTGCGAAGGGAGCTTCACTCTGTGTCTGACCCCAGGACCGTGTGATGGGATGGTGTGGCAGGAGCCTCACCCTGTGTCTGACACCGGGAGTGTGTGATGGGATGGTGCGGAGGGAGCCTCACCCTGTGTCTGACCCCGGGACCGTGTGATGGGACGGTGTGGCAGGAGCCTCACCCTGTGTCTGACACCGGGAGTGTGTGATGGGACGGTGCGGAGGGAGCCTCACCCTGTGTCTGACCCCGGGACCGTGTGATGGGACGGTGTGGCAGGAGCCTCACCCTGTGTCTGACACCGGGAGTGTGTGATGGGATGGTGCGGAGGGAGCCTCACCCTGTGTCTGACACCGGGAGTGTGTGACGGGGTGGTGTAGAGGGAGCTTCACTTACTGATTCTACTCACTGACCTTCTGAGCCCCAGTGCCCTTGTACTCCTGCCTCGCCACCCCCCCCCCCCCCCGTAATGTCAACCCTCCCCTCCACTGCTGCCCCTCCCTTCTCTAACTCTCCACTCTGTATATTCAGCTCCCTTCCTTACCCCCTCCCCCCGTGATGTACATGAGACAGCGCCCATTGACTCCGACCGGCAGTGAACCAGCTGCACTGCAGAACTGGTTGGTACATTCAGGTAAAGGACTGGTAACTGGAACCTTTTTGGGTCACTTGCTCTTCTCTGCTGCTCTCTCCCTGCTCTCTCGTTCCCTCTCTCCTTCCTCCCCACTCCCTCTATCGTTTCCGCAATGTTGTTTCTATACTTACTCTCTCATTTTCCTGCTTTCTCCTCTCCCGTTCCCTCCCTGTTCTCCCTTCCCTCTCTCTCACTCTCCCGTTGCCCCAATATCTCCAGCCACTCACACAGCCGCTCGCTGCTTCACCTCTGCCATGTACTGAAGAAGTGAATTCTGTGAAGCAACAGACTGCTCGGTGTCCATAGAACCGTAGAACCATAGAACACTACAGCACAGAAAAACAGGCCATTCAGCCCTTCTAGTCTGTACCGAAACGTTATCCAGCTAGTCCCATTTACCTGCACCCAGTCCATAACCCTTCAGACCTCTCCCGTCCATGTATCTATCCAATTTATTCTTAAAACTCAAGAGTGAGCCCGCATTTACTACATCAGATGGCAGCCCGTTCCACACTCACACCACTCTCTGAGTGAAGAAGTTCCCCCTAATGTTCCCCCTAAACCTTTCCCCTTTCACCCTAAAGCCATGTTCTCTCGTACTTATCTCTCCTAATCTAGGTGGAAAGAGCCTACTCACATTAACTCTGTCTATACCCCTCATAATTTTGTAAACCTCTATCAAATCTCCCCTCATTCTTCTGCGCTCCAAAGAATAAAGTCCTAACCTGTTCACTTTTTCCTTGTAACTCAACTCCTGAAGACCTGGCAACATTCTAGTAAATCTCCTCTGCACTCTTTCAATCTTAATATCCTTCCTATAGTTAGGTGACCAGAACGCACACAATACTCCAAATTTGGCCTCACCAATGTCTTATACAACCTCACCATAACATCCCAACGCCTATACTCAACACTTTTATTTATGAATGCCAGGATGCCAAAAGCCTTCTTTACAACCCTGTCTACCTGTGACGCCACTTTCAGGGAATTATGTATCTGAACTCCCAGATCCCTTTGTTCCTCCGCACTCCTCAGTGCCCTACCGTTTACTGTGTCCCCACTGAATTCTGATGACAGAGGGTGAGCCCAGGACCTGACCACTGGCACCTCCACCTCACTCACAGGTGACGTGTCTGCTTCACAATACTTTGCTGAGCTTGAACTAAACTCGCTCCTTCCCCGTTGCTGGTTCCCACTAACTGACACCCGGCACCCATCTCCCCGTTGTCATGGTTTCCTTTCCAATGCTGTGATATCACCTCCGTTGAAATTTAACTTCAGTTCTAATTCCGGAATTTGGAAAACAACAACCAATCACTGTGGTAACGGTGAGCAGGGAACAAGGGGATTGTGGTAAAAACCTGTCAGGTTCAGTCCTGTCCCTCGGGAGGAGATCTCCAGTCCACACCCGGTCTGGCCCATGGGTGACTCCAGACCCAACACTTTGGCACCTTCTGAAATGGCCCAGCAGGTCACTCAGTGACACCGTTCCAAACGGGAACCTTGGAAAATTGTGCAGAATACACTCACTGTCTGTGTAGCCACCAAGTTCAAGTTTGTTGTTGGAGACGGTAATTGTACTGGGAGGGAGATGTTCAGTGATACAGATCAGAACAGAGATGTATTGGAAAAATAGACGGGAAGGGATCCGAGTTATGACAAAGTCACCAAGTTCCACAACCTGGAAGGTGTGGAACTATTGGGGGGGGGGGGCGGGCGGGGGTAGAGAGAGAGAGAGAGAGAGAGAGAGAGACTGTGCCCAGTGTCAGGGGGCAGTCACTCCGGTCAGGGTGGGTGAACACCCAATGGGCAGTGGGTGGGTGGATCAGCCAACGAAAGGACACTGCAGGAGGAGGTACTGGTGGGGGAGGGTCCTTACAGCCATTCAGATAGAGACCACCCCAAACCCTCCTGGAGATGGGTCAATGGGTCTGAGAGACGTATTCTGCTAGTCACAGCAGGGAAGGTGAGCCGTTGTCTGTGATCCTGAGACAAAACACGTTCCCCAGCTGGTGCCCTTTGCCAGCGCAGTAACTACTGACAGTCATGTCGGCCTGTTTCAGTTACACAGAGAGCGACAGGCTGAAGCAAGGGTGGAATGTTTCCCACAGTGGGCCGGCAGGGGAGGGTGCAGCAAGCTGCCATCGATGACAGAGACATCGTCTTTAACATTAATCACCAAGGGTAAATGTATGCAAGACAAAGATGTGGTCAAATGTCTGGAACAATGTCTCATTGCCATCACTTGTAGCTAGCTGGTTAGGGACAATAGGTAGTTTAGACGTAGGTCCACATGGGGAGGCGGGTCTGAGTAATCGGGAGGGGATCCACAGTGAAGGGCACTGTTTGGGACTAGGTTACTATTGGTGAATGTCCCTTTAAGATAGAGCATAGTGGTTTGTGTGTGTGTGTGTGCACGTGCGCGTGCGTGCGTGTGGGGCGTGCTTACATAAACAGAAGATAAGGACGTAATGACGTTTTTGGAGCAGACAGTCGGAGTCAGTCAGAGAGAGGGAGAGAGAGAGAGACACCTGCCTGCTAGTCTCTATCAAATGGATGAAAAACAATAACTGTGTCTGTCACTACAATCCACGTATGGATTTTTGGAATAATCCAGTGGAATCCACTTTGTCGTTAACCTGTAGAAGGGAACAGGTATTTGTGTGGACGGCCACGATTTGAGTGCCTTTCGGGGTGGCAGATGCTTCGGAACAAAGCAGTGGAGTGGTCACTGCTGAGTAAACACTGAGGTGTCGTTTGGGTTCCATCGTGGAACATTTGGATTTCATAATTACTCTCTCTATATTCTCTACATCCACGTCTTGTCTTCAGACAACGGTGGTTTTGTAGAAGCCTTTGCTCATGTTTCACCTTACGGCTGCTGAGCTGAACTTTGAGAACTATTCCCGGACTTGGAGTTTGGGAATTTGCCCCACACACACTTCGAGTTTAGTTTTTGGGGTTAATGATCTAACATTTTTATTTCTAACATTCTAACATTTTTACTTTTATTTTTCTTATTATCATAAGTAGTTATTAATAAAATAGTTTCTAACACTGATACATGACTCAGTGACCTGGTGACCGGGTGACTCGGTGACCCGGTGACCCGGTGACTCGGTGTGTCCCTTTGTTGCTGGTACATGACAGCACTTTGCTGCCCAACTGAAAACCCCCTTAAGATTTGGCCTCCCTGGGACAGGTTTCAGTCCAGAGGCCATTGTGGGAGGGCGGGGAGTTGATGAGAATTATTCTGGAGTTATGAAATGATGGACAACAGATATTAATTAAATTTGAGAACCAGTCTTCAGGAAATAAAACCTGCTCACAATTCAACTTCCACTCATACTTTAACACCATTGAAACCAATCATTGCGTGTGGGACATTCTGATTGTGTCCCACTGTACCTACGCAGGGGAAGCTGGTAGATGAACGTTGGTGCTCATTGTAACCCTCAGGATGAGGTCAGGGATTAAGCCATTAAGTGGCCTTCTCCTGCATTAATACATCATTAAAGACCTATCCCTGCCACTTAATGCACAGCTCAGGACAGGTTGTTTGGTCACTTAATATTCTGGCTGTTTGTATATTCAGGGGACCATCCCACAACACGGTAACAAAAGCATATTTTGGGTGATTGGAGGTTGTGCTCAGAAGCTTTGGGACCAGCCACCAGTATTTGAACATTCAAAGGGGTCCTGTATTTGGGATGTGCTCCCATTGTAACTCAGTAATTCTGCAATGTTACCTGTCAACATTCAAAATGTTAAAGTTAAGCTGTGGAAACTGTGGTTGAACATTTATTGTTGTCTTTGTGTTTAAAAAGTGTAAACCATTGTGTGGGGAGAGGAGAACGAGGTTGCCCAGAGATTGGCTGTGTTGAGTAAGGACTCTGGTATCTCCCATAGAACACTATAGCACATAAAACAGGCCATTCGGCCCTTCTAGTCTGTGCCGAAACGTTATTCCGCTAGTCCCATTGACCTGCACGCAGTCCATAACCCTCCAGACCTCTCCCGTCCATGTATCTATCCAATTTACTCTTAAAACTTAAGAGTGAGCCCACATTTACTACATCAGATGGCAGCTCGTTCCACAGTCCCACCACTCTCTGAGCGAAGAAGTTCCCCCTAATGTTCCCCCTAAACCTTTCCCCTTTCATCCTAAAGCCATGTCCTCTCGTGCTTATCTCTCCTAATCCAGGTGGAAAGAGCCTACTCGCATTAACCCTGTCCATGCCCTCATAATTTTGTAAACCTCTATCAAATCTCCCCTCATTCTTCTACGCTCCAAGGAATAAAGCCCTAACCTGTTCAATCTTTCCCTGTAACTCAACTCCTGAAGACCCGGCAACATTCTAGTAAATCTCCTCTGCACTCTTTCTATCTTACTGATATCCTTAGGTGACCAGAACTGCACACAATACTCCAAATTTGGCCTCACCAGTGACTTATACAACCTCACCATAACATCCCAACTCCTATACTTAGTACTTTGATTGATGAATGCCAGGATGCCAAAAGCCTTGTTTACAACCCTGTCTACCTGTGATGCCACTTTCAGGTAATTATGTATCTGAACTCCCAGATCCCTTTGTTCCTCCGCACTCCTCAGTGCCCTACCATTTACAGTGTACGTCCTACCTTGATTTGTCCTTCCAAAATACAACACCTCACACTTGTCTGCATTAAATTCCATCTGTCATTTTCTGGCCCATTTTTCCATTTGGTCCAGATCCCTCTGCAAGCTTTGAAAGCCTTCCTCGCTGCCCACTACACCTCCAATCTTAGTGTCATCAGCAAACTCGCTGATCCAATTTATCACATTATCATCTAGATCATTGATATAGACAACAAACAACAATGGCCCCAACACAGATCCCTGAGGCACACCACTAGTCACAGGCCTCCAGTCTGAGAAACAATCATCCACTACCACTGTCTTCTCCCATGGAGCCGATTTTGAATCCAATTTACAACCTCTCCATGGATACCTGGTGACTGAACCTTCTGAACTAACCTCCCATGTGGGACCTGGTCAAAGGCCTTACTAAAGTCCATGTAGACAACATCCACAGCCTTTCCTTCATCTACTTTCTTGGTAACCTCCTCAAAAAACTCTCCAAGATTCGTTAAACATGATCTACCACACACAAAGCCATGCTGACTATCCTTAATCAGCCCTTGGCTGTCCAAATACTTGTATATCCGATCTCTCAGAACACCTTCCAATAATTTACCCACTACTGATGTCAGGCTCACCGGCCTGTAATTACCTGGTTTACTTTTAGAGCCTTTTTTAAACAACGGAACAACATGAGCTACCCTCCAGTCCTCTGGCACTGCACCCATGGCTAAGGACATTTTAAATATATCTGCCAGGGCCCCTGCAATTTCTACACTAGTCTCTCTCAATGTCCAAGGAAATATCTTGTCAGGCCCGGGGGATTTATCTACCTTTATTCACTGTAAGGCAGCAAGCACTTCCTCCTCTTAAATCTCTATATGTTCCGTGACACTACTGCTTGTTTCCCTTCCTTCCATATCCACTATGCCTGTTTCCTGAGTAAATACTGATGAAAAAAACTGTCTATGATCTCCCCGATCTCCTGAGGCTCCACACATAGACGACCACTCTGATGTTCTAGGGGACCAATTTTGTCCCTTACTATCCTATTACTTTTAATATACTTATCGAAACCCTTTGGGTTTACCTTCACATTATCTGCCAAAGCAACCTCATGTCTTCTTTTTGCCTTCCTGATTTTTTTTTAGTATTTTCTTACTTTTTCTATACTCCTCAAGTACCTCATTTGTTCCTAGTTGCCTATACCTGCTATACACCTCTCGCTTTTTCTTAACCAGCTCACCAATATCCCTTGAAACCCAAGGTTCCCTATGCTTGTTAACTTTGCCTTTCGTCCTGGCAGGAACATGCAAACTCTGCACTCTCAAAATTTTGCCTTCGGAGGCTTTCCACTTACTGAACACATCCTTGCCAGAAAACAACTTATCCCAATCCACTCTTCCTAGATCCTTTCTCATTTCCATAAAATTGGCCTTTCTCCAATGTAGAACCTCAGCCCGAGGACCAGACCCGTCCTTATCCATAATTATCTTGAAACTAATGACATTATGGTCACTGGACCCAAAATACTCACCTACACATACTCTTGTCACCTGACCCGCTGGTTCCATAAAAGGAGATCAAGTATTGCATTCTCTCTTGTTGGTACCTCTATATATTGGTTTAGAAAACTTTCCTGAACACATTTGACAAATTCCAAGCCATCCAGCCCTTCCACAGTGTGGGGGTCCCAGTCAATATGTGGAAAGTTAAAATCCCCTACTATTACAACTTTCTGTTTCCTACATAGGTCTGCTACCTCCCTACAGATTTGTTCCTCCAATTCTCTCTGACTATTGGGCGGTCTATAATACAACTCTATTAGTGTGACCACACCTTTCCCGTTCCTCAGCTCCACCCATATGGCCTCAGTAGACGAGCCCTCTGGGCTGTCCTGTCTACGCACAGCTGTGATATTTTCCCTGACTAGTAATGCCACTCCTCCCCCTTTCATCCCTCCCCCCATCACGTTTGAAACAACAGAAGCCCGGAACATTAAACTGCCAGTCCTGCCCCTCCTGCAACCAAGTCTCACTAATAGCAATAATGTCATAATCCCATGTGCCAATCCACACCCTAAGCTCATCCACTTTACCTACAATACTCCTTGCATTGAAATAGATGGACCTGAGAACATTTCTACCACGTACAAACCTTTGATTTCTATCAATACCTGCAGTCCTCACATGACCATTTTCCTCCTCCACCTCACTATCTGCTCTAACACTGGTTCCCCTCCCCCTAAAAATCTAGTTTAACCCCCCCCCCCAGAGCAGCACTAGCAAACCTACCCGCAAGTATGTTAGTCCCCCTTCAGTTCAGGTGCAAACCGTCCCTTCGGAACAGGTCCCACCTTCCCTGGAACAAAGCCCAATTGTCCAGAAACATGAAGCCCTCCCTCCTGCACCATCTCCTTAGTCACGTATTTAGCTGCATGATCTTCCTATTTCTAGCCTCACTAGCTCGTGGCATGGACAGCAATCCTGAGATTGCAGCCCTGGAGATCCTGTCCTTCAACTTTGCATCTAATTCTCTAAACTCTCTCTGCAGGATCTCCTCCTCCTTCCTATCCACGTCATTGGTCCCAACATGGACCACGACATCTGGCTGCTCACCCTCCCTCCTGAGAATATTGAGAACTCGATCTGAGATATCGCGGACCCTGGCACCAGGGAGGCAACAGACCATCCAGGATTATCGATCTCTCCCACAGAGCCTCCTATCTGTCCCCCTAACTATCAAATCCCCTATCACTACTGCTCTCCTCTTTTCCCTGGCTCAGTCCAACCATCACTACAGGGGGTGTGGGAGAGGTGTCAAAAGTTGGAGGTCCAGAGGAGGATCGGGAGGGGGTGTGGGAGGTAGGGGAGGGGTGTGGGTGGCAGAGAAGGGGTGTGGGTGAGAGGGGAGAGGCTGGAGCAGGGGAGAGGTGTGGGTGTCATAGGAGGGGGTGTGAGGAGCATCAGAGTGGTGAGGGTTTCAGGGGAGGAGGTATGGGGGCAGGGGAGGGGTGTGGGTGAGAGGGGAGGGGCAGGGGAGGGGTGTGGGTGAGAGGGGAAGGGGTGTGAGGGGCAGCGGAGCAGTGTGGGTGGGAGGGGAGGGGCAGGGCAGGGTGTGTGGGTGAGAGGGGAGGGGGTGTGGGGGCAGGGGAGGGGAGGGGTGTGGGTGAGAGGGGAGGGGGTGTGGGGGCAGGGGAGGGGGGGGGTGTGGGGGCAGGGGAGGGGAGGGGTGTGGGTGAGAGGGGAAGGGGTGTGGGGGCAAGGGAGGGGAGGGGTGTGGGTGAGAGGGGAGGGGGTGTGGGGGCAGGGGAGGGGAGGGGTGTGGGTGAGAGGGGAGGGGCAGGGGAGGGGGTGTGGGGGCAGGGGAGGGGAGGGGTGTGGGTGAGAGGGGAAGGGGTGTGAGGGGCAGCGGAGCAGTGTGGGTGGGAGGGGAGGGGCAGGGTAGGGTGTGTGGGTGAGAGGGGAGGGGGTGTGGGGGCAGGGGAGGGGAGGGGTGTGGGTGAGAGGGGAGGGGCAGGGGAGGGGTGTGGGTGAGAGGGGAGGGGGGGTGGGGGCAGGGGAGGGGAGGGGTGTGGGTGAGAGGGGAGGGGCAGGGGAGGGGTGTGGGTGAGAGGGGAGGGGGTGTGGGGGCAGGGGAGGGGAGGGGTGTGGGTGAGAGGGGAGGGGGTGTGGGGGCAGGGGAGGGGAGGGGTGTGGGTGAGAGGGGAGGGGGTGTGGGGGCAAGGGAGGGGAGGGGTGTGGGTGAGAGGGGAGGGGGTGTGGGGGCAGGGGAGGGGAGGGGTGTGGGTGAGGGGAGGGGCAGGGGAGGGGTGTGGGTGAGAGGGGAGGGGGTGTGGGGGCAGGGGAGGGGTGTGGGTGAGAGGGGAGGGGCAGGGGAGGGGTGTGGGTGAGAGGGGAGGGGGTGTGGGGGCAGGGGAGGGGAGGGGTGTGGGTGAGAGGGGAGGGGCAGGGGAGGGGTGTGGGTGAGAGGGGAGGGGGTGTGGGGGCAGGGGAGGGGAGGGGTGTGGGTGAGAGGGGAGGGGGTGTGGGGGCAGGGGAGGGGAGGGGTGTGGGTGAGAGGGGAGGGGGTGTGGGGGCAGGGGAGGGGAGGGGTGTGGGTGAGAGGGGAGGGGGTGTGGGGGCAGGGGAGGGGAGGGGTGTGGGTGAGAGGGGAGGGGCAGGGGAGGGGTGTGGGTGAGAGGGGAGGGGGTGTGGGGGCAGGGGAGGGGAGGGGTGTGGGTGAGAGGGGAGGGGCAGGGGAGGGGTGTAGGTGAGAGGGGAGGGGGTGTGGGGGCAGGGGAGGGGAGGGGTGTGGGTGAGAGGGGAGGGGGTGTGGGGGCAGGGGAGGGGAGGGGTGTGGGTGAGAGGGGAGGGGGTGTGGGGGCAAGGGAGGGGAGGGGTGTGGGTGAGAGGGGAGGGGGTGTGGGGGCAAGGGAGGGGAGGGGTGTGGGTGAGAGGGGAGGGGGTGTGGGGGCAGGGGAGGGGAGGGGTGTGGGTGAGAGGGGAGGGGCAGGGGAGGGGTGTGGGTGAGAGGGGAGGGGGTGTGGGGGCAGGGGAGGGGAGGGGTGTGGGTGAGAGGGGAGGGGCAGGGGAGGGGTGTGGGTGAGAGGGGAGGGGGTGTGGGGGCAGGTGAGGGGAGGGGTGTGGGTGAGAGGGGAGGGGGTGTGGGGGCAGGGGAGGGGAGGGGTGTGGGTGAGAGGGGAGGGGGTGTGGGGGCAAGGGAGGGGAGGGGTGTGGGTGAGAGGGGAGGGGGTGTGGGGGCAGGGGAGGGGAGGGGTGTGGGTGAGAGGGAAGGGGCAGGGGAGGGGTGTGGGTGAGAGGGGAGGGGGTGTGGGGGCAGGGGAGGGGAGGGGTGTGGGTGAGAGGGGAGGGGGTGTGGGGGCAGGGGAGGGGAGGGGTGTGGGTGAGAGGGGAGGGGGTGTGGGGGCAGGGGAGGGGAGGGGTGTGGGTGAGAGGGGAGGGGTGTGGGTGAGAGGGGAGGGGGTGTGGGGGCAGGGGAGGGGAGGGGTGTGGGTGAGAGGGGAGGGGCAGGGGAGGGGTGTGGGTGAGAGGGGAGGGGGTGTGGGGGCAGGGGAGGGGAGGGGTGTGGGTGAGAGGGGAGGGGCAGGGGAGGGGTGTGGGTGAGAGGGGAGGGGGTGTGGGGGCAGGGGAGGGGAGGGGTGTGGGTGAGAGGGGAGGGGCAGGTGAGGGGTGTGGGTGAGAGGGGAGGGGGTGTGTGGGGCTCCGGGTTGTGAACACACAGGGAACGGTGACCTGAAACTGGAAAACTTGGTGTTTGCACCATTGCTGTCAACTCCCCAGGGGGAAGGTGAAGTGTCGCTCCAGTTTGTGTTGGGTCTCACCCTGGCGGTGGGGAAGGCCGAGGGTGGACAGGTCAGTGTGGGAATGGGGAGGGGAGCTGGAATGACGAGTAACTGGGAGCTGATGTGCTGGATGCAGAGTCTGGTGGGTTGGAAGATGAGGACCAGTTATTTCTGTGTTCCAGGAAGAAGTGGAGAGCCGTGAGGCCTTCCTGATGGGGATGGAAGTGTACAGGGACTGGCTGTCCATGAGAACTGGCCGTCCATGGTGAAACTGAGGTGGTGGGGGCCAGGGAACTGAAGTGGTGGAGAGCAGGTGAGGTGTCCTGGATGTAGGTGGGAAGAGTCTGGACCTTGGGGGACAAGATGGAGGATTGAAGAAATGAATTCCTTGGGGCAGGAGCAGGTAGAAACAACGGGGCAGTTCTGTTTGTGAATCTTGGGTAGGAGGTAGAAATGGGCAGCGCGGGGTTGGGGAACGATCAAGTTGGAGGCTGTGGAGGGGAGATCTCCGGGGTGGGTGGTGACAATCCACTTCCCTTCTGTTCAGAATGCACATTGAATGCGTTCAGCTCATTAGGAAGGGATGCGCTGTTGTTGACTATGCAGTCCAACTTTGTTTTGTAGCCCGTTATAGCGTGTAAGTCCTGCCACAACTGATGGCTGATCTGGGACTCAATTTTGGACTGGTATTGTCTCTTGGCATCTCTGATAGCTTTACGGAGGTCGTATCTCGATTTGTTACAAAGGTCAGGGTCACCTGATTGGAATGCAGCGGTCCTCGACTTCAGTAGGGAGTGGATCTCCTGGTCCATCCATTGTTACTGGTTTGGGAACACCCGGATTGTCCTCTTTAGTACACAGTCCTCAACACACTTGCTGATAAAGTCTGTGATGGTGGTGACATACTCAGTTAGGCTGGCAGCTGAGTCTTTGAACATGGACCGGTCCACTGTCTCAAAGCAGTCACGTAGAAGCTCATCTGTTTCCTCAGACCAGTACTGCACGACTCTCTGTACTGGATCCTCCCGTTTCAGTTTGTTTGTATGCAGGGAGAAGGAGCACAGCCTGGTGATCAGATTTACCAAAGTGAGGGCAAGGGGTGGTTCAGTAGGCATCTTTGATGGTTGCGTAGCAGTGGTCAGGGTGTTAGGACCCCTGGTGGGACAGGAGACGTGCTGGTAGTACTTTGGTAACACACTCTTGAGGTTGGTCTGGTTGAAGTCACCTGCAATAATGAAGAGGGCCTCAGGGTATCCTGTTTCAAGGTTCTTGACCACAGAGTATAGCTCATTGAGTGCAGGCTTCATGTCCATCTGTGGTGGGATGTGGACTGCCATCAGGATAGCTGAAGTGAACTCCCGTGGCAGGTAGTATGGTCGACACTTCACCGTTAGATATTCCAGGCCGGGTGAGCAGGAACTTGCCAGGAACGTCATGTCCGAGCACCACAAGTTATTGATTAAGAAGCAGATCCCTCCGCCTCTAACTTTGTCTAAGACACTGTACGGTCCATTCGATGGATTGGGAAGCCCTCAGGTTGAATGGCACAGTCAGGTGAGGCAGATGTGAGCCATGTATCGGTGAGACACAACACACACCAGTCCCACAGTTCTCCTTGTGATACCTTTTTTCTCTAACTACTAAGGATTAAGTTCTACAAGTAAATGAAGGTTACCAAATGATTCAGCACCATGAAATATATAAAACAAAGAATGTTACAAACAGTTATTTCATTGTTTTATTTTAGATTATGACAGTGGAATGAATCATATCCAGTCGAGATTGCAAACAACCATTCAGCATACTTGAAGCATTCTTTGTGATACTGTTGGCTCTAACTAAGCATGATTAAGGTGCACATTCAAATGAAGGTTACCAAATGATTCAGCACCATGAAATATATAATAAAGTACTTTACAACCAGTTGTTTCATTGGTTTATTTTTGGGCAGCCCAGTAGCGTAGCGGTTAGCGTGATGTTATTACGGCGCCAGCGGTTGGGGTTCGATTCCTGTCGCAGTCTGTAAGGAGTGTGCACGTTCTCCCGTGTCTGTGTGAGTTTCCTCCGGGTGTTTCGGTTTCCTCCCACATTCCAAAGATGTACCGGTAGGTTAACATGGGTATAAAATGGGCAGCGCGGACTCGTTGGGCCAGAAGGGCCTGTTACCACACTGTAAATAAAATTTAAATAAAAGATAATGGCTGTGTAATCAAACACGCCTGGTCCACGTTGCAGACACCTGTCTGGAGCATTTGAAGCATTCTTTGTCCCTTTCTAATCAGGACTGAGTTGTAAAATCAGGTGAATGTTACCATGTGATTCAGCATCATGAAATACATAAAACAAAGTACTTTACAATGATTTGCTTCATTGCTTTAATTTAGATAACAGCAATGGAATGAAATGTTCAAGCCACATTGCAAACACCCATTTATAGCCCATTTGAGCATTCTTTGTGATACCATTGGCTCTAACTAATCAGGATTACTTTGTACGATCAAATGAATGTTACCAAATGATTCAGCACCATGAAATATGTAAAATAAAGTACTTTGCAGCCAGTTGTTTCATTGTTTTATTTTAGATAATGGCAGTGGAATCAAACACATCCAGTCGAGATTGCACACTCCCATTTAGCTTATTTGAAGCATTCTTTGTGATACCACTGGGTCTAACTAATCAGGATTACTTTGTACAATCAAAGTAATGTTACCAAATGATTCAGCACCATGAAATACATAAAATAGGATACTTTACAATTAGTTTCTTAATTGTTTTATTTTCGATAATGGCAGTGGATTGAAAGATATTCAGTCTATTTATAAATTTACCGATGACACCACTGTTGTTTGCAGAATCTCAGATAGCGATGAGGAGGTGTACAGGAGTGAGATCAATCGCCTGGTCGAGTGGTGTCGCAACAACAACCTCACACTCAACGTCAGCAAGACCAAGGAATTGATTGTGGACTTCAGGAAAAGGGGAAGTCGGGAGAACTGGAGCTGCAGCTGGATGACCTTTGTCTCCTCCGGGATACTGAGAAGTTCATAGACAAGAACTACAGGGAGGCAGTCACTCCGAGGCTGCAGGAGGGAGGTAGCTGGGTGACTGTCAGGAGAAGGATGGAGAATAGGCAGATAGTGCAGAGTAGCCCTGTGGCCGTTCCCCTCAGTCACCAGTATACTGCTTTAGATGCTGTTGGGGGGGGGGGGGGGGGAACGACCAACCAGAAAAACCCGAAGTGACCAGGTCTCTGGCACTGAGCCTGGTCGTGTGGTGCAGAAGGGAAGGGGGGAGAAGAGGAGAGCAGTAGTGATAGGGGATTCCATAGTAAGGGGGGCAGACAGAGATTCTGAGAACGAGAAAGAGACTCCCGGATGGTATGTTGTCTCCCAGGTGCCAGGGTCAGGGAGGTCTCGGATCAGGTCCACAGCATTCTGAACGGGGAGGGTGAACAGCCAGAGCCCGTGGTACATATTGGCACCAATGACATGGGTAGGAAAAGAGATGAGGTGCTGAAGAGGGAATATAGGGAGCTGGGTAGGAAGCTGAAAAGTAAGACCTCAAGGGTAGTAATCTCTGGATTGCTGCCTGGTCCACGTGCCAGTGAGGGTAAGAATAGGATGATTTGGCAGATGAATGCGTGGCTGAGAAATTGGTGCAGGGGGCAGGGTTTCAGATTCGTTGATCATTGGGATCTCTTCTGGGGAAGGTACGACCCGTACAAAAGGGACGGGTTACACCTGAACTGGAGGGGGACCAATATTCTTGCTAGAACTGTTAGGGAGGGTTTAAACTAGTTTGGCAGGGGGATGGGAACCAGAGTGATAAGTAAGAGGTTGGTGCATTTAGTTTACAAGTAGATGCAGAGTGTAGAGAGACTGAGGAAGGACAGGCAGTTGAAAGGGCAAACTTGCAGTCAGTTGGATGGGCTGAAGTGCGTCTACTTTAATGTGAGAAGTATCAGGAACATCAGGCTGATGAACTTAGAGCGTGGGTAAGTACATGGAACTATGACGTGGTGGCCACTACAGAGACTTGGCTGTTGCAAGGGCAGGAATGGCTGCTGGATATTCTGGGGTTTAGAATTTTCAAAAGGGACAGGGACGGAGGTAAAAGAGGTGGGGGAGTGGCTTTGTTGATCAGGGACAGTGTCACAGCTGTAGAAAGGGACGATGTCCTGGAGGAATCGTCCACTGAGTCAGTGTGGGTGGAAGTCAGAAACAGGAAGGGAGCCATCACTCTATTGGGAATATTCTACAGAACCCCAATAGCAGCAGAGACGCTGAGGAGCAGATCGGGAGGCAGATTTTGGGGAGGTACAAAAATAACAGGGTTGTTGTCATGGGTGATTTCAACTTCCCTAATATTGATTGTCACCTCCTTAGTGTAAAGGGGATAGATGGGACGGAGTTTGTTCAGTGTGTACAGGAAGGCTTCCTGACACAGTATGTGGACAGGCCGACCAGAGGAGAGGCCATACTGGACCTGGTACGAGGCAATGAGCCTGATCAGCTTTCAGATCTCTCGGTGGGAGAGCATTTTGGAGACAGTGACCATAACTCCTTGACCTTTACCATGGCCTTGGAGGGGGATAGAAGCAGACGATATGGGAACGTATTTAACTGGGGAGGGGAAGTAATGATGCCATTAGGCAGGAACTTGGGAGCATAAATTGGGAACAGATGATCTTGGGGAAGTGCACAGCAGAAATGTGGAAGTTGTATAGGGAGTACTTGCATGGGGCTCTGGAGAGGTTTGTCCCATTGAGACAGGGTATGGATGGTAGAGTGAAGGAACTGTGGTTGACACGAGATGTAGAATATCTTGTCAAAAGGAAGAAAGAAGCTTACCTGAGGTTTAGAAAGCATGGGTCAGACAGGGAGAGTTGCAAGGTAGCCAGGAGGGAGCTTAAGAATGGACTTAGGAGAACTAGAAAGGGGCATGAGAAGTCCTTGGCAAGTAGGATTAAGGAAAACCCCAAGGCATTCTACACGTATATGAAGAAGATGACTAGAGTGAGGGCAGGTCCGATCGGGGATAAAAGAGGAAACGTGCCTGGAGTCAGAAGAGGTACGGGAGGTCCTTAATGAATACTTTGCTTCAGTATTCACCAGAGAGAGAGACCTTGATGTTTGTGAGGATGGCGTACGACAGCTGATGTGCTTGGGCATGTCGACGTGAGGAAAGAGGATGTGCTGGAACTATTGAAAAACATTAGGATAGATGTCACCGGGGCCGGATGGGATATATCCAAGTTTATTAGGGGAAGCGAGGCAAGAGACTGTTGTGCCTTTGGCGACGATCTTTGCGTCCTCACTGGCCACAGGAGTAGTGCCAGATGGTTGGAGGATGGCAAATGTTTTTTCTTTGTTTAAAGAAGGGAAGTAGGGATAACCCTGGGAATTACAGACCAGTGAGTCTTACTTCAGTGATGGGCAAATTACTGGAGAAGATTCTTAGAGACAGGATTTATGGGCATTTGGTACTGGTCAGGGATACTATTACAGCTGCAGAAAGGGTGGATAATGTGGAAGGATCCTCTCGAGAGTCAGTATGGGTGGAAGTTAGGAACAAGAAAGGAGCAGTTACTCGGAGTATTCTACAGGCCCCCTGTAGCAGCAGGGATACTGAGGAGCAGATTGGGAGGCAGATTTTGGAAAGGTGCAAGAATAACAGGGTGGTTATCATGGGAGATTTCAACTTCCCAAATATTGATTGGCACCTGCTTAGTGCCAAAGGTTTAGACGGGGCAGAATTTGTTCAGTGTGTCCAGGACAGATTCCTGTCACAGTGTGTTGACAGGCCGACTAGAGGGAATGCCATATGAGATCTAGTATTAGGTAATGAACCAGGTCAGGTGACAGATCTCTCAGTGGCTGAGCATTTGGGGGATAGTGACCACCGCTCCCTAACCTTTGGCATTTTCATGGACAAGGATAGGAGCAGAGAGGGCAGGAAGATATTTAATTGGGGAAGGGCAAATTATGAAGCTATAAGGCTGGAACTTGTGAGAGTAAATTGGGATGTCATTTTTGAAGGGGAATGTACTATGGAGATGTGGTCGGTGTTCAGGGATCCCTTGCAGGACATTAGGGATAAATTTGTCCCGGTGAGGCAGAGAAAGAATGGCAGGGTGAAGGAACCATGGGTGACAAGAGAGGTGGAACATCTAATTAGGAGGAAGAAGGCAGCATACATAAGGTGTAGGCAGCAAGGATCAGACAGGGCTCATGAGGAATATAGGGTAGCAAGGAAGGAACTTAAGAAGGGGCTGAGGAGAGCAAGAAGGGGACATGAAAAGGCCTTGGCGAGTAGGGTTAAATAGAACTGCAGGGCATTTTTCACTTATGTGAAGAGCAGAAGGATGACGGGAGTGAAGGTAGGACCGCATAGAGACAAAGGTGGGAAGATGTCCCTGGAAACTGTGGAAGTGGGTGAGATCCTCAATGAATACTTCTCTTCAGTATTGACCAAGGAATTTGTTCTGGCGTCAGCCTCTGAGACTGAAGTCACAGGGTGGTGGGGCGCTGTGGGGACTGGCACGGGTTCTCCCTCCCAAAGACCACATCACAGGCATGAAGCTCGTCAGGGAGTGATATGTCGTTGCAGTTTATGTTGTTTGTTCTCAGCGTGCAAGCCCTGCCACAGCTGTCGACCATCCCTTTGTGTCTCCTGCTTCATCACGAATTGTCTCTTGGCTCTCGCGGTAGCCTTCCGTAGGTCAAACCGGGACTCCTTGTAGGTCTCTGGATCGCCAATCCTGAACACCACAGATTGAGCTCTCAGCAGACTGCGAATCTCCTGGTTCACCCAGGCCTTCTGGTTTGGGAAAACCCAATATGTTTTTGTGGACACACACTTGTCCACACAGGTCTTGGTGAAGTCGGTGATGACTGAGACATATTTGTTCAGATCCGTTGATGAGGCTCTGAATATGGTCCAGTCCACCGATTGAAAGCAGTCCTGTATTTGCCCCTCCAACTCCCCGACCATTCCTCGCGGTCCTCTCCACCGGTGCTGTACACAGGGAGCAGAAGCACAGCCAGGTGGTCAGATTTCCTGGTGCGATCGCTCGATCGGCACACTTGGTGGTTGGACAGCGGTTGAGTGTGTTGGGTCCTCTGGTGTTAGAGGTGACGCGCTGGTGGTTGTTCAGCAGAGGCTTCTGTAAGCGAGCCTGGCTGAAGTGTCCCGCGGTGCTGGGGAAGGCAGCAGGGTGTGCTGTCTCATGCCCGTTCATCACAGCGCTCGATTCCCCCAGCATCAGCCTGATGCCTGCCTGGAACGGGGTGAACACTGTGACCGGGATAACAGCAGAGAATAAGTTAACAGAAAATTTAAATGGAGTTAACAGTTGCAAACCAAATTATAAAGGTTTGCAACTTTTAACTCCAATTAAATCAACTGATGACACCTGACCTCCGGATGTTGCAGGTGACCTGACACCACCGTCCGTCCGGTCCCTGCAGTGAAACCCTCGGGCTGGAGCGCCTTGTCCGGAGTGCTGGGGCTGGGCCACACCTGCTGTGAACCGGAGTCTCTCACGTCTCTCTGCTCCAGCAGTCTGAGGCTCTGAGGTCGTCTGGCTTGTTTTCTAACGTCTGCACATGAGGCAGAAGGTTACTGGCAAGGGTCGGGGGTCGGGGTCGGGGGTCAGGGCGGGGGTTGTAGGGAGGTCTTAAGACCTCGTGTACCAGTCTTGCCTCAAGTCCCTCCTGCCGACCACATTTTCTGGCACAACGGAGGCCTCCCCGACGCTTCTCACCTCGAGGTTGGTCTGTTCTGCCACCTCTGTCGGCTCGGTCTCACAATCAGAAGATTGCTGATGTACTTCAATGGCTTAAAACATTGTTCATTACTGCAGCCCCTGTGGCTGAGGGACAGCGGTGAAGGCTTGTTCATCGCAGATGCTGTGCCTACAGGACGAGTGAATAGGTGAGCGAGAACAGGAGGGAGGAGGGGGAGTTGGTGCAGAAATTCTGATGCAAGGTATGGCAGTTGTTGGAACTAAAGCAGAGGAGAGAGCTGAAAATACTCGACAGGTCAGACAGCGAGGAAAATAGTTTGTGCGCTGCGGCCGTGTTTTGTCACATTTGGCCAGGGGTTGTAAGGTGCCGGAGGGAAGTTGAGATGCTGAGAAGATGTTGAGAAGTTGAGTACTTGAAGCTCACGCTGAGTTTTGACAGAACAATAGAAGAGGCCAAAGACAGATCAGAGTGGGACGGAGAATTAAAGTGATGGGCAGGTGGAGCTCACAGTCACCCTGCAGACGAGGTGGAGGTCTCCTGTAATGTGGTCACTGCGTCTGTGGTTTCTGCAATGTAGGGAAGACCACAGTGTGAGCACTGGATACAGTGGTTCAGGTGTCTCAGGGTCCCAGCCAGGAGATGATAGCTCATGGAATGGGATGTGAAAAATGTGCAACAAACCAGGCCAGGTCTGCAGGAAGAGAAGTATCAGGAACAGGATCCCTGCAACTGAAATGTTTCAAATAAACATATTTTGAAGTCCGAAGAATGAAAACTGTAAACATTTTGAGAAGTAACTTCAAGCCATTGGATTGGAGAGTGAGCAACATAACATCTCTGTACCACTGAGGAGAGGGAAACCAACCATCGAACACTGACAGTGGTTGATGTATTCGGTAATGGCTCGTCACGTCAGGATGGGTCTGGTGCAGTGACCCAGTGGTGCTCGGACTGCATTATTGACTGTATTTCTCACAGCTTCAGGACATAACTTGCTGCTAATCACTTCTGTACACTGCTGCACTAGAACGCGGTCTATTGATGGAAAGGCCTGTAACCAACAGATAACTCCCCCCACTTCACCCAAAGGAAAGGCAACAAAAACTGGAACACGGCAAAATGCATTTATTATTAAACAGTACAGTTTCCTTCCACTAACAACACAAGGCTTTTTACAAAGTATTTACACGGTTACGAAAATGTGGCTGGAAATGCCAGCTTCTGTTGCTCTGAAGTGCTGAGCTGACAAAGAAGCCAGGGCGCAGGGTGTAGAGCCCAGTAGTGCAGGTTTGTGTTCGCAGACTTTGGTTTGGGGTAGTTTTGAATCTTGCCTGCTTCAGAGTGTTGTATATGGCAGAACTCCGCAGAGCCATTAATGAGGCACCTGATGAAGAGTTCACGTCCTCACTGCCAACACTCGCAGGGTGTCCTTTCTGTCCCAGCCGCAAACCTTCCTCACCGTCTCTCGGGATGGCTCTGGATCTTGTTCTGCTCTGCTGTATTGGATTGTCAAAGAATCTTGGTTTTTGTTTCAGTTTTGGTTGCTTGAAGAACGCCAGATGCTTCAATGTGGCAGCCCCAGGGTAAGTCTCCAACGAAGCATCTGGTGACGTCTGGAATTCTCGACCTGCACCAGCAGGCTTCATCAATTTCAATTGACTCGTCACCTGTAATTTGGGGGAATGAAGAGGCGTGGCCTGGCTCATTGGCTGCTGCATTTTGTAGTCAACCGGCTCTTCCTCCATTTTCTCTGGCTTTCCTGCCCTGTCTCCAGCTATCTTGTTCCCTCCAATGTCCAGTGGATTGGGAAGTATATTTGGAGTGGCCTGGTCCTGTGCAGTACTTGGACCGGCTTGTTCTGTCCTGTCTTCATTCAGAGTGTTTGATTCTCCCTTGCAACGGCCATCTGGTCTGCAGGTCTTCCTCCTGACAGATCGTGAGAGGTTCTGAGCATGATGGATTCCCTCTGGCACCATCATGGACACAAGCCAACCCAAGATTATCATGGTCTTGGTTTACGATGCTCAGAAGTGCTAGCGCTGGGTCTGACTGCAGACACTGGGGCTGTTGCTGCTGTTTACTGGGGGGCATCAATTCATTGTGTGATGAGGTTCCGCATCAACAATGGTCACCATGGTGAGAGCTGCAAACAAAGCAGCACAACTGGGTGAACGTTGCACCGATGGACTGAACACGGGCACACGTGTGGTTCATGTCTGAACATGGCACTGCCATCATCAGCGTGACCAGGTCTGAGCACAGTGGTTCATGTGGTCATTTTGGGAATGGCCAACTGATGCAACATATTTCACAGACACAAATCTCAGGCACTGTCTGTTCTTCAGACCGAAGCTCCATTTCCAAAACTCTCCCTGTGCCCAGATGTTCAGGTTTACAGACATCTTCAATGTTCGATGGTCATGTCCAACTCTGCCCACACCCCCCCCTCCCCATTTGATGGCAACTTCTCGGGTTCCCCGTCATACTAGAGGTCTTTCCCCCTTTTTCACTGCCACAATACTTCACAGAATACCCATCCTACCACCCCTCCACCACAGACCCTGCCCTCTCACAGGTGACCCAACCACAGACTCCTTTAGAATCACAGACCCTCCCTCTATTCACTGGTGAAGCTTTGCTGAACCTGGCAGTGGGGTTGGCACTAGTGGGGTGTGGGCAGTATTTAGCTACCAGATGTTCAGTGACTCGATCTGGAGTACAGGCTGCATACTGTTGCTGCTCATGAAGGCAAAGAAGATGTAGTGCCCATGATACATAGCAAACACAATTCTGTCTGCTACGGGCTTCGATGTAGCTCGTCTACGTGTACTGCACACATGTGTTAAAGCAGCAACTGCTATTGTTTGCATATATTTAAAAATAACACCAGTGCAGGGAGCTTGGGTCAGCAGTAGCAGTAATTACATTGTTTAATGTGCTGATAAAATTGTAAAATCCAGTATTTATTACTTAAACCGTCACAAATTTAATCCCATAAATGCAATAAAATTAAAATAGATGAAAAGATAATCCTGAAAACTACTGACATGGAGAATCCGTAAAAAGTTTTAAAATGATAATCGTCCCTAGAAGAGTTGTTCTTGAGACAAAGGAGGAAATTTCAAAACTTGTCATTTCCCCCACTTGCCGTTTCGCTTTGGTGAGAGAATCGGCTGAGATCTTTGGAGCGGTTTAGTGTTTTTTTTACTAATTGGGAATAGTGGGGCAAGACTGCGCAGGCGCGTGTCGTCAACGGGTAGCGCGCGAACAGTTTAAAAAGCAAACTGCCATATGCAGCGGGCAGTGTTCGGAGCGGGCAGCAGAGTGAGAGGTAACAGAGTGATTGGGCTTTGGCTCAACGGGCTTAGGCGGTAACTGGGTGAGGCGAGGTAGGTGCTAATAGAGGAACGGAAACAGTATGAGTGCGGTTTTCTGTGCTCGGTGTCAGATGTGGGAGGTCTTGGAGTCTCCCAGACTCCCGGACGGTGACATCTGCACCTGGTGTGTCGAGCTGCAGCTCCTAAGGGATCGCATTGGGGAACTGGAGAGGCAGCTCGATGACCTTCGCCTGGTCAGAGAGAGTGAGGTGTTGATAGAAAGGAGTTATAGGCAGGTGGTCACACCAGGGCCATGGGAGGCAGGCAAGTGGGTCACAGACAGGAAGGGGAAGGGCAAGAGGCAGGTACTAGAGACTACCCCTGTGGCTGTACCCCTTGACAATAAGTGCTTCTCCTTGAGTACTGTTGGGGGAGACTGCCTACCTGGGGGAAGAAACAGTGGCCGTGCCTCTAGCACAGAGCTCGGCCCTGTGGCTCTGAAGGGCAGGGAAAGGGAGAGGAGGGCAGTAGTGATAGTGGACTCTGTAGTTAGGGTGTCAGACAGGCGATTCTGTGGAAGTGAGTGAGAGTCCCGCATGGTATGTTGCCTCTCAGGTGCCAGGGTCCAGGATGTCTCTGATCGGGTCCACAGCATTCTTTTTTCTTTTTCAATCTTTTTATTGAATTTCAAAGTAATTGAAATTGATGTACGTAACATTAATAATTCTACATATGATGCAAAGAGATCAGGGTGACAATAACAGCTATTATTTAATCTAGACCTCCCGCACTCTTGCTAAGTGTATATGATGGGAAAGAAAATTGAAAAGAAATTTAATTATATAAAGAAAAAACCCCAAAATCAAAAAAAAAGTATAATATTAAACAAAAGCAAACCACAAACTTCAAAGAAACAAAAACTGGAGTGATAATTTTTCGATTAAAAAATATAGCTTCTTAAGTCGTTAGCTCCTCTCCTCTATATTCAAAGGTTATTGAAGGGGATTCGAAAAAGGTCAGCTCATATCATATGGAAATATTGAATAAATGGACTCCAAACTTCCTCAAATTTAAGCAATGGATCAACAGTACCACTCCTAATTTTTTCTAAGTTTAAACGTGTTTGAGAAAACCATTGCAATGTAGTAGGAGGTATAGGGTATTTCCATTTAAGTAGAATGGATCTCTTGGCCATATACAGATCTCAATACAGTTGAAATAATATTAAAAATGTCTTTCCAATATTTTTCCAAAGGAGGACAGGAACAAAACATGTGTGTCAGGGAAGGCACCTCTGAATTACATCTGTCACATATAGGATTTATATGGTGATAAAAACGGACTAACGTCCTTCGACATATGGGTCCTGTGGACCACCTTAAACTGTATCAAAGAGTGTCTGGCACACATTGACAATGTATTAACTAACTGGAGAATCTTCTTCCATGTCTCTGTAGGTAAGAGTATCTGGAGTTCTCTTTCCCATTCATTCTTAATTTTATCAAGTGTCTCTAGACGTATTTTCATTAATCAGATCATAAACTATTGCTGTCAGGCCCTTCTAAGAAGGATTAAAACCTAAGATTTTTCCCGTAATTTCAGTTTTATATAGTATCGGAAAAGAAGGTAAAGTGACTTTTAAAAAGTTTCTAATCTGTAAATATCAAAAAAATGTGATCTAGGCAAATTGTATTTATTAGTCATTCGAAAGACATGAAACAGTTATCAATGAATAAATCACGAAAACATGTTATTCCTTTCATTTTCCATAAAGAAAAAGCTAAACCAATTCTGGATGCTTGAAAGAAAAACTTGGATTGGATAGGACCTGATAAAATGAATTTATTCAATCCAAAAAAATTTACAAAATTGAAAACATATTCGTATTGTATGTTTAACTATTGGGTTAGTCATTTGTTTACTCAGTTTAGTAAGTGCAAAAGGGAATGAGGCTCCTAAAATAGAAGCTAATGAAAATTCTTTCTCTGATTCATACTCAAGATACACCCATCAAGGACATTGAATTACTCCTAAATCTTGTGCCCAGAAAATTAAGCATCTAATATTAATTGTCCGATAGTAAAATCTAAAGTTAGGCAAAGCCATATCACCATCCTTTTTTAATTTTTGCAAATATTTCTTACTTAACCTTGGATTTCTATTCTGCCATATATAGAAAATAATTTTAGACTCAGTGGAATCAAAAAAGGATTTCGAAATAAAAGTTGGAACTGCCTGAAATAAATACGAAAATTTTGGTAAAATATTCATCTTAACCGCGTTACTTCGGCCAATCAATGATAGAGACAATGAGGACCATTTAGTAAACAGTTGTTTCACATGATCAATTAAAGGTAAAAAATTAACTTTGAATAAGTGCTTGTGCTTCTTGGTAATTTTAACAGCCAGATATGTAAAATAATCAGTCACTAATCTAAATGGTAATTGCCTATAAATTGGGACTTGCATATTTATGGGAAAAGTTCACTCTTATCAAGATTTAATCTATAACCAGAGAAAACACTAAACTGAGTAAGCACTGATAATACTGCAGGGATAGATTTCTCCAGGTTAGAGATATAGAGTAGCATGTCATCTGCATATAGTGATATCTTATGGATCCCCTTTCCACGAGTAATACCAAATATGTTAGAAGAGTTCCGAAGAGCAATTGCCAAGGTTTCCAAGGCAATGTCAAATAATAAAGGGCTCAAAGGGCAACCCTGCCTAGTGCCTCAGAAAAGCCTGAAAAAGAGGGATCTCTGATCATTAGTAAGTATTAGGTGTGTGATAAATCAATTTAATCACGGATATAAAATTTGGACTAAAGTTAAATTTCTCAAGTGTGTTAAATAAATATTCCCATTCAACTCTATCAAACGCCTTCTCGGCATCTAGCGAGATAACACATTCTTGGATTGTAGTTGAAGGGGTATATGCAATATTCATTAACCTCCTAATATTAAAATGCAAATAAGTATTCTTAATAAATCCTGTCTGGTCTTCAGAAATAATTTGTGGAAGTACCTTTTCCAGTCTAGAAGCCAATATTTTGGAAGAAACCTTGGAATCCACATTCAACAAAGAAATAGGTCTGCAAGATGGACATTCGGTAGGATCTTTATCCTTTTTCAGAATTAAAGAGATAGTTGCTTCATAAAAGGATTGTGTTAATTTACCAACTGATATGGCATCTTTAAAAATTTTACCTAACCAGGGAGAAAGAAGATCAGAAAAGCATTTAAAAAATTCAACTGTAAACCCTTCAGGACCAGGTGTTTTACCCGAATTCATTGAAGAAATTGCTTTCTTTATTTCTTCCTCTGAAATGGGTGCATCTAATATTGAACGTTCATTAAGTGATAATTTCAGAATCTTCAAATTCCTTAAAAATTCATGCATTGATGTAGGATCCTCAGGAAATTCTGATTGATATAAAGAAGAATAAAATTCTTGAAAAGATTTATTAGTTTGATCATGGTCCACCATGTGATTACCATCTCGTTTACAAACTTTAATAATCTGACGTTTAGTTGTTTCAGTTGGTTGGCCAATAATTTACCAGATTTATCACCATGTATATAAAACTGACTCCTGTTTTGAGTAACTGATTTTCAATTGGAGATGTTAATAATAAACTGTGTTGTAATTGAAGTTCAGTTCGCTTGTTGACAGGCCGACTAGAGGGAATGCCATGTTAGATCTAGTTTTAGTAAATGAACCGGGACAGGTGAAGGATCTATTGGTGGGAGAGCATTTGGGGGACAGTGACCATTGCTCCATAACCTTTAAAATTGTCATGGACAGGGACAGGTGCAGAGAGGACAAGAAGTTTTTCAATTGGGGAAGGGCTAACTACGAGGCTATAAGGAGAGAACTTGGGAGTGTAAATTGGGATGTCCTTTTTGAAGGAAAATGTACCATGGGGATGTGGTCGATATTCAGGGATCTTATGCAGGATGTTAGGGATAAATATGTCCCGGTGAGGCAGAGAAGGAATGGCAGGGTGAAGGAACCGTGGGTGACGAGAGAGGTGGAACGACCTGTTAGGGAGAAGAAGGTAGCATACGTGAGATATAAGCAGCAAGGTTCAGACAGGGCCCGTGAGGAATATAGGGTAGCGAGGAAGGAACTTAAGAAAGGGCTGAGGAGAGCTAGAAGGGGACATGAAAAGGCTTTGGCTAGTAGGGTTAAGGAAAATCCCAAGGCCTTTTTCAAGTACGTGAAGAGTAGGAGGATGGCTAGGGTGAAGGTAGGTCCGATTAAGGACAAAGGTGGGAGAATTTGCCTGCAGGCGGCAGAAGTGGGAGAAGTTCTGAATGAGTACTTCTCTTCGGTATTCACCTGGGAGAGGGGTCTTGATGATGCGGAAGGGAGTGCTGGTAGGGGTAATGTTCTCGAGGTTGTTGATATCAAGAGAGAGGATGTGTTGAAGTTGTTAAATAATATTAAGACAGATAAATCTCCGGGGCCTGACGGGATTTTCCCCAGGCTGCTTCGAGAGGCTAGGGAGGAGATTGCTGAACCACTGGTAAGGATCTTTGAGTCCTCGTTGTCTATGGGGGTGGTGCTGGAGGATTGGAGGGTTGCGAATGTGGTCCCCTTGTTCAAAAAAGGTAATAGGGATAGGCCAGGGAATTATAGACCGGTGAGTCTCACGTCTGTGGTGGGTAAGCTGTTAGAAAGGATTCTAAGGGATAGGATTTATGAACACCTTGAGAATCATGGACTGATTAGGGACAGCCAGCATGGCTTTGTGAAGGGAAGATCTTGCCTCACAAGCCTGATAGAGTTCTTTGAGGAGGTGACCAGGAAGATTGATGAGGGCAGTGCAGTGGATGTGGTTTACATGGATTTTAGTAAGGCACTTGATAAGGTTCCTCATGGTAGGCTTCTTCAGAAGGTCAGAGGCCAAGGGATCCAAGGAAGCTTGGCTGTGTGGATTAGGAATTGGCTTGCATGTAGAAAGCAGAGGGTTGTGGTGGAAGGAGTGCCCTCGGATTGGAAGGCAGTGACTAGTGGTGTCCCGCAGGGATCGGTTCTGGGACCTCTACTTTTTGTGATATTTATAGATGACTTAGATGAGGGGCTGGAGGGCTGGGTTAGTAAGTTTGCAGACGACACTAAGATAGGTGGTGTTGTGGATAGTGTGGAGGGCTGTCGGAGCTTACAGAGGGATATTGATAGGATGCAGAGCTGGGCTGACAAGTGGCAGATGGAGTTCAATCCGGAGAAGTGTGAGGTGGTACACTTTGGAAGGACAAACTCCAGGGCAGAGTACTGGGTAAATGGCAAGGTACTTGGCAGTGTGGAGGAGCAGAGGGATCTGGGGGTTCATATTCACAGTTCATTGAAAGTTGCCTCACAGGTGGAAAGAGCAGTTAAGAAGGCCAATGGGATGTTGGCTTTCATAAGTCACGGGATTGAGTTTAAGAGCCGCGAGGTGATGATGCAGCTTTACAAAACTCTAGTTAGGCCACACTTAGAGTACTGTGTTCAGTTCTGGTCACCTCATTATAGGAAGGATGTGGAGGCATTGGAGAGGGTGCAGAGGAGATTTACCAGGATGCTGCCTGGATTGGAGAGTATTGAATATGAGGAGAGGCTTAAGAAGCTAGGCCTTTATTCACTGGAAAGGAGGAGGATGAGAGGAGACATGATAGAGGTATATAAAATATTAAGAGGAATAGATAGAGTAGACAGTCAGTGCCTCCTTCCCAGGGCACCAATGCTCAAGACGAGAGGTCATGGCTTTAAGGTTATTGGTGGGAGGTTCAGGGGAGATGTCAGAGGGAGGTTTTTCACCCAAAGAGTGGTTGGTGCATGGAATGCACTGCCTGGGGTGGTGGTGGAGGCAGATACATTGAACAGGTTCAAGAACTTGTTGGATAGGCATATGGAGGAATGTGAGATAGAGGGATATGCGGGAGGAAGGGGTTAGGTAGTGTGAGGGTGGTTTGATGGACGGCACAACATGGTGGGCTGAAGGGCCTGTTTTGTGCTGTATGGTTCTATGGTTCTATGGTTTATAAAGCTCCAAATGAGGAGCATCGGAGTATTTTTTATCGATTTCTTTGATCTTATCAGCTAGTACACGTAATTCATTATTAGTTTGTTTTTCAATCCAGCAGAGTATGAAATAATTTGACCCCGGGTATAAGCTTTAAAGGTATCCCATAATATTCCACTGGAAATTTCTTCTGTAAAATAAAACTTTTTAAAAAATTTTATTTACAGCTGGTAACAGGCCCTTCCAGCCCAACGAGTCCGCGCCACCCATTTTAAACCCCCTAATTAACCTACCCGTACGTCTTTGGAATGTGGGATGAAACCAGAGCACCCAGAGGAAACCCACGCAGACACGGGAGAGCGTATAAACTCCTTACAGACAGCGACAGGAATCGAACCCCGATCGCTGGCGTTGTAATAGCATCGCGCTAACTGCTACACTACCGTGCCACCCCTAGTTGATTATTAGTTGAAAAGAAAAAGGAAATCTGTTCTTTAATAAAAGGAACAAAGTCTAAATCCTGCAATAGAGAAGAATTGATTCGCCATTGTCTGACACCAGAGGATACGTCCACTAATTTAATTGTTAGTTTCAATGGCGCATGATCAGAAATGACAATTGCATCATGGACGACACGGTAGCGTGGCAGTTAGCACGACGCTATTACAGCACCAGCGATCGGGGTTCGATTCCCGTCGCTGTCTGTAAGGAGTTTGTACGTTCTCCCGTGTCTGTGCGGGTTTCCTCCCGGTGCTCCAGTTTCCTCCCACGTTCTAAAGACGTACGGCTTGGTTAACATGGGTTTAAAATGGGCGACGTGGAATCACTGGGCCGGAAGGGCGTTACCACACTGAAAATAAAATTTTAAAAAAATTTATACTTACAGTCAGTAACAGATGGAGCTAATCGCAAGTCAATAAAAAAGTAATCAATCCTAGAGTAACTGTGATAAACATAAGAAAAGAATGAAAATTTTTTATCAAATGGGTGTAGAAATCTCCAAACTTCTAAAATTCCAGAATCAACTAAGAAGGAATTAATAAAGAAAGCAGATTTGTTTGGAAGTACGTGATTTGACACAGATCTATCCATCAAAGGGTTTAAACAGCAATTGAAATCTCCACCCACAATCAACGTATCTTCATTTAAATTAGGAAAAGATGCAAATAAATGTTTAAAAAAACTTGGGATGATCCACATTAGGTGCATAGACGTTCACCATAAACATTTTTTTATTATGAAGTAAGCCAGGAATTCATAGAAATCTACCATTCGGGTCTGAAATTGTTTCATGATGAACAAATGAAATCGAGGAGTCTATAAAAATAAAGACTCCTTTCACCTTTGCTTGTGAATTAAAATGTAAGTGCTGACCCCTCCAAAATCTAAAAAAGTTCTGATTATCCTCTCTCTTAATATGAGTCTTCTGCGCAAAAATTATCTGAGCATTCAGTTCATGAAAAACTTTAAAGATCTTCTTGTGCTTAATTGGATTATTTAAACCGTTCGTGTTCCATGAAACAAAATTAATCAACTTATTCATTTTAACAGACTAAAAACATATGGTATGTAAAGGGTTAACCTTATTGCAGAGGACACTCCTAAACAGGAAGAGAAAAAAAGGTTCAAAGAGGAGCCGGATATGACGACAATTCAGGCATATTTGTAGTTTATCAGTCCAGTGGCAAAAAACAACTAACCTAAAAACAGCCCCACCCCCCACCCACAAAATCTGGAAAACTGGCCAATAGACAGCCAGAATGCTACCCACTAAGTAATTTAACCACAGCTCTTTTGGTGGAAAATCTTCAAGTTAAGAGGAATGCCAAACACCACCATTAGTCAAAACAAGAGATTACAGTTATCCAAAACAAAAATTTTGAAATGTAAACAGGCTGCTAACAGAGTTCTACACAAACACGAATACCGACAATCGACATTTAAAGAATACAGTCTTACTATTATTTCAAAATAAAGCCAGCAGTCACTCAGTCAGATTCTTAATTATTAGCAAAACAAGCCATTAAAATATTAAAGTAAAATAATAAAAAGAAAAAAGAAAGAAATGTTAAGTAGCGATATGATAAATATCCATGTTCCAGAACCAAGCACGAAAGTGTTAACAGAGGGCGGGAAAAATATCTCCAAACTTAAAAAGCTCTCAATTCTGTAAGTTAATTCTTATCTAATCGACCAAATAAATATAAAAAATCAAAGAATCGCACATTTCTTAATCATCTGAAGTCAGAAGTTAATCTTGAAGGAATTCTTCGGCTTCCTTGACGGAATTGAACCATCGGCGTGATTTATCGGAGAGTACAATCCTCAAACGTGCAGGAAACACTCATGCAGGTTGAAAGTTCCGTTGACAGAATAGCGACACGATCGGTTTATGATGCAGTCTCTCCTGCATAACTTCTGGGCTGTAATCTTCAACCAGACGTAACTTCCAATCTTTATATTGGATCATTCCTCGACGACGAGCGATTCGAATCAAATGCTCTTTGGTACTCACATAGTGAAATCTCAGTATTGCTGGCCGTAGTTTTTGCTCTGCTGGGGGTTTTGGTCTTAACACTCGATGAGCACGATCAAGTATGGGACATACAGAGAAAACTTGTGAGCCAAATATATCCATCAGAAGTTTAGAAAAGAATTCAGTAGGATTACCAGCTTCAGCATCTTCGGGAAAACCAATGACCCTCAAATTATTTCTCCGACTGCAGTTTTCTAAATCAGTAATCCTCTGTCTTTGTTGTTCCAGCCTCTGGATGGTCGCAGTTAAATCTTGTTCCAGTAAGCTCAGTCTGCGATCCCTCTCTTTGCCATCTTCATCCAGTGGAACAATTCATTGCTGTTGTCGAGCATTCTCCTGTATGAATGTCGTTAGTCTGTCTTCAAAGTCCATTAACAACGTTTCCAAAGTAGCAAATCTCTGGTCAAGCTTTTTATCCAGTTTAGAAATAGCTTCCAAAGTAAGTTGAGGGTCTCATTTACCCTTACCATCAGCTGCAGCTTTAGCTCTGGTGTTCATTTCCGGCAGTTAGAAATCAAATTCGGTCTTGTAAAAGTGTTATAAAACTCTTATTAAAGGGTGGTGTACAAGAAATTAAAAGGTAAGTGAAGCAGAGCCAAGATATGACCTACTCCACCTACCACCACCAAAAGAGTCTGGTCCACAGCATTCTTGAGCAGGAGGGAGAACAGCCAGAAGTTGTGGTACATGTTGGTACCAACGACACAGGTAGGAAGAGGGATAAGGTCCTGAAAATTGAGTTTAGGGAGTTAGGCTGAAGGCTGCAGAACAGGACCTTAAGTGTAGCAATCTCGGGATTGCTGCCAGTGCCACGCGATAGTGAAGGTAAGGATAGGAGGAGATGACAGATGAATACGTGGCTGAGGAGTTGGCGCAGGAGGGAAGGTTTTAGATTTTTGGATCATTGGGATCTCTTCTGGGGAAGGTGGGACCTGTACAGAGTGGATGGGTTACACCTGAACTCGAGGGGGACCAATATCCTTGCAGGCAGGTTTGCTAGTGTGGTTTGGGAGGGTTTAAACTAGTTTGCAAGGGGGATGGGAACCGGAGGGATATGTCAGTGGGAGAAGTGCATGGAGTAAAGTCAGATCTAACATATAGAGAGGCTTTGAGGAAGGAGAAGCAGATATAGGGTATAAAAGTAGTAAGGTGGATGGGCTAAAGTGCATTTACTTAAATGCAAGAAGTATCAGGAATAAGGGTGGTGAACTGAGATCTTGGATAAGTTGTTACGAACCAGCAACAAAAGAAACACACCGAGATGTATAAGTGTTAAAAACTATTTTATTAATAACTACTTATGATGATAAGAAAAATAAAAGTAAAAATGTCAGAATGTTAGAAGTAAAAATGTTAAACCTTGAACATTAACCCCAAAACTAAACTCTTCATGTGTGTGTGGCAAATCCCCAAACTCCAAGTCCAGGAATAGTTTTCAAAGTTCAGTTCTGCAGCCGTAAGGTGAAACATGAGCAAAGGCTTCTTCAACAACCACCGTTGTCTGAAGATAAGACGTAGATGTAGAGAACATAGAGAGAGTAATTACAAAATCCAAATGTTCCACGATGGAACCCAAACGACATCTCAGTGTTTACTCGGTATTGACTTCCTCACCCCGAAAAGTATCCGAATCGTGGCCATCCACACAAATACCTGTTTCCTTCTACAGGTCAACAACAAAGTGAACTCCACTGGATTACTCCCAATTTCCATACGTGGATTGTAGTGACAGACACAGTTATTGTTTCTCATCCATCGATAGAGAAACTAGCAGGCTGGTGTCTCTCTCCCTTTTCTCTCTCTCTTCGACTGACTTCTACTGACTTTCAAAAACATCATTACGTCCTTTACCTTTGGTTGATGTAAGCACGCCACACACACACACACACACACACACACACACACACACACACACACACACACACACACACACACACACACACACACACACAACTAACTCTATCTTAAAGGGACATTCACCGAGTCCGTAACACCTCCCACCTAAAAAGAATTTTTTTCCCAAAAAATATTTAACCGTGCATACAGTTAGTAATGTTAATAATTATCATGCTACACAATTACAGAATATCAGATTAGTAAAGACACATGTTTCCCATTTAACATCGGGAAAGACAATCAGCGATCACGTTGTCTTTGCTTTTAATGTGAGTTATCATGAGATCAAACTCTTGTAAAATTAAACTCCAGTTTAACAGCTTCTGTTCTTGTTTTTCATTCGGATCAGAAACACCAATGGGTTATGATCTGTATACACAGTCAGTGGTTTCTGAGCGGTGCAAACATATACACTGAAATGTTGCAAGGCTAAAACAAGCGACAGTAATTCTTTCTCTATGGTGGAATAATTCTTTTGATGTTCATTAAATTTCTTTGAAAAGTAAGCTACAGGATGGTCAATATCATCAAGGTCACCCTTCTGCAACAACACAGCTCCTGCAGCTTCATCACTGGCATCTACTGCTAATGAAAATGAAAATGTCTTTTCAAAGTCAGGTGATCTGAGCACAGGATGGTAGCATAAAATGGCTTTCAGCTTCTCAAATGCTTCTTGACAAGGATCTGTCCAAACAAACTTCACTCCCTTCTTCAGAAGATTAGTTAGGGGAAGAGCAACATCAGCAAAATTTTTACAAAATTTTCGATAATATCCAACCATTCCCAAAAATCTTCTAACAGTTCTCGTACCCGTGGTAACAGGGAACTCAGATATTGCTTGAACTTTTGCCTGAACAGGAGCTAACTTGCCTTGACCTACAACAAAGCCAAGATACGTCACTTTTAGCCAAGTTAACTGTAAGGTTGGCTTCGGAAAGTCTCTCAAACAACCTTTCTAATACAGAGATGTGATCCTCCCATGTATCATTCCCTGTCACTAAGTCGTCAATGTAGGCATCTGTATGTTTTAACCCATGAATCACTGAATTAATCATTCTTTGAAATGTTGCCAGAGCATTTTTCATTCCAAATGGCAAAACATTATATTCATACAATCCAGAAGGGGTTGCAAAGGCAGAAATCTCCCTTCCTCTATCTGTTAATGGAACACACCAGTACCCTTTTAATAGATCAATCTTTGTAAGAAATTTAGCCTTTCCCACTCTGTCTATGCAATCATCCACCCTAGGAATAGGGTAAGCATCTAACTTCGTTACAGCATTCACTTTTCTGTAATCTGTGAAAAATCTAACAGTTCCATCAGGTTTAGGAACAATAACACAGGGCGAACTCCAGTTTGAAGGGGAACGTCTAATAATATAATTTGCTAACATAATCTCATTATGTCATTATGGGAACATAAATCTCTTGGTCAACGAGTTTGCTTTTCTCCACATTCAGTCGATATGGGTGTTGTTTGATTGGTTTTGCATCCCCAACATCAACATCATGGGTAATTATCGATGTTCTGTTTGGAACATCTGGGAACAGATTTTTAAATTTTAAAATTAATTTTCTCATCTGTTGTTTTTGTGAAACTTGTAAATGGTCCAACTTCATTTCAAGGTTCTCCAGGATATTTTGGTTTTGTAGCGACTCACTGTCCGAGCAAGTGAACCGGCTTGGCGGTTGGGTCGCGCGTCGTTGAAGCGGCGAGGGCCAAGATGGCGGTGGGCCTTCGTCTTCCCCGAGCGACAAGGCAAACCCGCGCGTGGGAAAGGTTTGATGACATGGCGTATACGTCATTGCCGTTTTTAGTGGGCGGGAACAGGCTCTCTTAAAAGGCCCGTGCAAGGCGGGAAAATAAACCAGTTCTGTTCTGAAACTCTACAACTAGTGTCTTGTGTTCATTCCGCGGTAGTGACCGCTACAGTTTTTTAGTTTCGATGGAACAATATTTGGTCTAAATTGGCCTTCCCCAGTATCAACATCAGGCATTCTAGAAACAACCTTCATATCATCCACCATGGCCACAACTGAATCTCTCTCATAACAAGGCTTCAGCATGTTTACATGACACAGTTGTGTTTTCTTGCATCTATCTGGTGTTTTGATTATATATGTCAAATCAGTTACTCGGGATTCAATAACATATGGTCCAGAAAAATGAGATTGCAATGGATTGTTCTGGCTAGAGAAAAATACTAACACCTTTTGCCTCACTGCAAATGTCCTGGGCTGAGCACATCTGTCAAAACATGTCTTCATTCTTATCTGGCTGGTTTTCAAATTCTCTCTCGCCAGCTGGCAGACTCTCTCCAACCGAGTTTTAAATTTTTGGATGTAGCCCAACAGACTCAAATGCACTTCCTCATTAACCCATTGTTCTCTTAACAATTCTAAAGGTCCTCTCACCCGATGTCCAAATACAAGCTCAGACAGACTAAATCCTAATGACTCCTGTATTGATTCTCTCACGGAAAACAGAAGTAAATGAACACCATCGTCCCAATCCTTTGTGTTTTCAAAGCAAGAAGTCTTCAGTATATCTTTGAGAGTAGAATGAAATCTCTCCAGAGCTCCCTGAGATTCTGGGTGATATGCAGATGATACAATCTGCTTTGCCTTCAGCTCATAGACTAGTTGTTGGAATAAATTAGACATAAAATTACTGCCTTGATCAGATTGGATTTCTTTTGAGAAACAAACCACAGTAAAAAATTTTAAAAGAGCTTTTGACACAGTCTTGGCCTTAATAATTCTAAGGGGTATTGCCTCTGGAAATCTAGAAGTTGCACACATGATGGTTAACAAATACTGATTTCCAGCCTTAGACTTTGGCAATGGGCCAACACAGTCCACAATCACCTTCGAAAAGGGTTCACCAAAAGCAGGAATAGGCTTCAACGGAGCCACAGGGGGTTTTTGATTTGGTTTACCTACCACCTGACATGTGTGACAGTTTCGACAAAACATCACCACATCTTTTCTCAAACCAGGCCAATAGAATTGTTTCAAGATCTTCCCTACAGTTTTATTTACACCAAAATGACCACCCAAAGGCTACTATAGGCCAGATTTAAAATCTCATTCCTATAAACTTTTGGAACCACAACCTGATGAATAACTTCCCATTCCTCATTAACAGGGACATGAGGAGGACTCCATTTCCTCATTAACACTCCATTTTTGACATAATATCCAATTCGCACTTCTTCAATCTCATCACATGAGAGTGCTTTTTCTTTCAATTCTGTAAGCTCAGGGTCCTTCGTCTGTTCCACCATAAAATCTTTCCTCGACAAAGAAAAATCTTTAAATCTTTAAATTCAGGCTCAATACAAGGATTTTGATCCTCCAGTGAAGACAGGAAAGTCTCAGACAAGGCATCATAATTTCCTTCCTGTTTAGGACTGTCACAGGGAACCACATCAGGCTGCACAGGACTGTCGGCCTTGGCTAATTCTTTAGCTCTAGCTCAAGTCACCGCACAGGATGGGTAAACATCTGGATCATTCTCAGACTCATCAGTCCTTGGTTTGGTTGTTAACCGTACCACAGGGACAAATTCTCCATCCGCAAGGTCGTTCCCTAATAACAAAGAAACTCCTTCCACTGGTAAACTAGGTCGTATCCCTAGCTCGAAAGGTCCTTCTATGAACTTTGACTTTAAAATCACCTTGTGCAAAGGGACAGACATGGTGTCACCTGTAACACCTCGCACTAGATTTACCTCACCAGTGTCAGTTTCTTCACCAAAATTTAAAATACTGTCCAGCAAGAGAGATTGGCAAGCCCCAGTATCTCTAAGGATTTTCACTGGCACCCGGGATGACCCATCATTCAGTGAAACAAAACCCTCGGATACATAAGAATGGAATTCCTTTCTCACCTCCTCCAACTTTTCAGCTTTTACCTTTGGCAAGAACTGATCTTTACCAACATCTCCTAAACCTTTTTGGTTTTTAATTACCTGAAAACAAGCATTGTGCACGGCTTCCTTCCTTTTCTTCAAAAGGGCACAATTAGCTATCACATGGCCAGGTTTCTTACAGTAATAACAAGTACGCTCAACAGGTTTCTCCAGCACTGGCTTCTATTCATCCTTCCCTTTTTGATTATTTACAAATTTAATCTCTGGGTTACCTGGATTGTCCTTACAACTCTTTTGAAAGGTTTTAGCTGGTCCCCATTTGGATTTATGGGTTAAAACATAATCATCTGCCAAGCTAGCAGTTTCTTGTAAAGTTTCCACTTCCTTTTCATTTAAATATGTTATCTCAGCTGGAACACATCTTCTAAAGTCTTCCACTAACATCAATTCTGCCGATTTATCAAAATCCCCAACTACATTTTTAGCCATGCACCATCGTTCAAAACATATTCTCTTTCCATTGGCAAATTCCATGTACGTCTGATCTGCAGATTTCTTCAAGTCTCTAAATTTTTGCCTATAAGCTTCAGGTACCAATTCATAAGCCTTCAACACAGCTTGTTTTACCTTGTATAATCAGCTGCATCCTCAACAGACAAAGCAGAATAAGCTTTATGAGCTTTACCTTTAATTACATTCTGTAACATAAGAGCCCATCCTTCCTTTGGCCAATGTGAACTCACAGCAACCTTTTCAAAATGTTGGAAATACTGATCAACCTGATCTTCCTCAAAAGGAGGGACTAATCGAACCTCCCTACTGGCTATGAAACCATTATCAGAATCAGATTGAGAACTCCCTCGATTCATTGCTAACTCATGCCGCCTCTGTCTCTTCCTTTCCTCAGTATCTATTTTCTTCATTTCTAATTCAGCCTCTACCTTCAGCCAAGTTTGTTCTAGCTCTAGTTTCCTTTGTTCTGCCTCAGCCTCAAACTTCAGCCGAGTTCGTTCTAGCCCTAGTTTCCTTTGTTCTCGTTCAGCCTCTATCTTTGCCAGCTGCAGTTGTGCCTCAGAAATCTCTGGTTCACTGCCAGGAAACTGTTTCAACACCTCCTCCTCAAACACCTTCTTCTCCACATAATGGCCAGCTATCAGTCTCTGAATATCTGCCTTTCTCATAAATCGCATTACTGCCTCAAGATGTAGCTCTGCAGCAATTTTCACCAAATCAGGATTCCTCATCCCCTGCAATCCTCCAGGGGTGGGTTTTTTAAAAAATGTATCCATTGTTGCTGGTTTCCACACACACAAGCCAATTAAAAAGAATGTATCAGACCGACCACAAGCAGTCGTCCACTAAGACCCCAATTTCTTCAAACTCAGACCTCCCTCGTCAATCTTTGGATACGATCCCGGATGACACTCGTTAATTTTTCGGTTGGATCCCGGACGAGCCCACAATTTTGTTACGGACCAGCAACAAAAGAAACACACCGAGATGTATAAGTGTTAAAAACTGTTTTATTAATAACTACTTATGATAATAAGAAAAATAAAAGTAAAAATGTTAGAATGTTAGAAGTAAAAATGTTAAACCTTGAACATTAACCCCAAAACTAAATTCTTCGTGTGTGTGTGTGGCAAAGTCCCAAACTCCAAGTCGAGGAATAGTTTTCAAAGTTCAGTTCAGCAGCCGTAAGGTGAAACATGAGCAAAGGCTTCTTCAACAACCACCGTTGTCTAAAGACGTAGATGTAGAGAACATAGAGAGAGTAATTACGAAATCCAAATGTTCCACGATGGAACCCAAACGACACCTCAGTGTTTACTCGGTGGTGACTTCCTCACCCCGAAAAGCATCCGAATTGTGGCTGTCCACACAAATACCTGTTTCCTTCTACAGGTCAACAACAGAGTGAACTCCACCGGATTACTCCCAATTTCCATACGTGGATTGTAGTGACAGACACAGTTATTGTTTCTCATCCATCGATAGAGAAACTAGCAGGCTGGTGTCTCTCTCTCCCTTTTCTCTCTCTCTCCTCTGACTGACTTCGACTGACTATTTCAAAAATGTCATTACATCCTTTATCTTTGGTTGACATAAGCACACACACACACACACACACACTCACAAAATACTAACTCTATCTTAAAGGGACAATCACCGAGTCCGTAACAAAGTACATGGGACGATGATATTGTGGCTCTTGCAGAGACTTGGCTGTCACCAGGGAGGAATGCATACTGAATATTCCTGGATTTTAGTATTTAAAAGAGATAGGGAGAGTGGGGAGAAGAGGAGGAGGGGTGGCGTTACTGGTCAGGGATACTATTACAGCTGCAGAAAGGGTGGATAATGTGGAAGGATCCTCTCTAGAGTCAGTATGGGTGGAAGTTAGGAACAAGAAAGGAGCAGTTACTCTACTGGGAGTATTCTATAGGCCCCCTGGTAGAAGCAAGGATACTGAGGAGCAGATTGGGAAGCAGATTTTGGAAAGGTGCAAGAATAACAGGGTTGTTACCACAGGAGATTTCAACTTCCCAAATATTGATTGGCACCTGCTTAGTACTAAAGTTTTAGACGGGGCAGAATTTGTTATGTGTGTCCAGGACAGATTCCTGTCACAGAGTGTTGACAGGCTGACTAGAGGGAATGCCATATTAGATCTAGTATTAGGTAATGAACCGGGTCAGGTGACAAATCCCTCGGTGCGTGAGCATTTGGGGGACAATGACCACCACTCCCTAACCTTTAGCAATGTCATGGACAAGGATAGGAGCAGAGAGGACAGGAAGATATTTAATTGGGGAAGGGCAAAGAATGAGGCTATAATGCTCCTCCTCCTTTCCAGGGCACCAATGCTCAAGACAAGAGGGCATGGCTTTAAGGTTATGGGTGAGAGGTTCAGGGGAGATGTCAGGGGGAGGTTTTTCACCCAGAGAGTGGTTGGTGCATGGAATGCACTGCCTGGGGTGGTGGTGGAGGCAGATACATTGGACAGGTTCAAGAGTTTGTTGGATAGGCATATGGAGGAATGTGAGATAGAGGGATATGCGGGAGGAGAGGGTTAGATTGTGTGAGGGTGGTTTGATGGACGGCACAACATGGTGAGCTGAAGGGCCTGTTTTGTGCTGTATGGTTCTATGGTTCTATGGTTCTAAGGCTAAAGCTTGTGAGTGTAAATTGCGATGTCATTTTTGAAGGGAAATGTACTATGGAGATGTGGTCGTTGGTCAGGGATTCCTTGCAGGATGTTAGGGATAAATTTGTCCCGGTGAGGCAGAGAAGGATTGGCAGGGTGAAGGAACCATGGGTGACAAGAGAGATGGAACATCTAGTTAGGAGGAAGAAGGCAGCATACATAAGGTGTAGGCAGCAAGAATCAGATAGGGCTCTTGAGGAATATAGGGTAGCATGGTAGGAACTTAAGAAGGGGCTGAGGAGAGCAAGAAGGGGACATGAAAAGGCCTTGGTGAGTAGGGTTAAGGAAAACCCCAAGGCATTTTTCACTTATGTGAAGAGCAGAAGGATGACAAGAGTAAAGGTAGGACCAATTAGAGACAAAGGTGGGAATATGTGCCTGGAAACTGTGGAAGTGGGTGAGATCCTCAATGAATACTTCTCTTCAGTATTCACCAAGGAATTTGTTCTGGCGTCAGCCTCTGAGACTGAGGTCACAGGGTGGTGGGGCGCTGTGGGGACTGGCACGGGTTCTCCCTCTGAAAGCCCACATCACAGGCACGAAGCTCGTCGGGGAGTGATATGTCATTGCAGTTTATGTTGTTTTGTTCTCACCATGTAGGAGAAGGTGGCGTGCAAGCCCTGCCACAGCTGTTGACCGTCCCTTTGTGTCTCCTGCTTCATCCCGAATTGTCTCTTGGCTCTTGCGGTAGCCTTCCGTAGGTCAAACCCGGACTCCTTGTAGGTCTCTGGATTGCCAATCCTGAACACCACAGATCGAGCCCTCAGCAGACTGCGAATCTCCTGGTTCACCCAGGCCTTCTGGTTTGGGAAGACCCAATATGTTTTTGTGGGAACACACTTGCGTGGGTAAGTAGGTGGAACTATGACGTGGTGGCCATTACAGAGACTTGGCTGTCGCAAGGGCAGGAATGGCTGCTGGATATTCCAGGGTTTAGATGTTTCAAAAGGGACAGGGACAGAAGTAAAAGAGTTGGGGAGTGGCTTTGCTGATCAGGGACAGTGTCACAGCTGTAGAAAGGGAGGATGTCCTGGAGGGATCGTCAACTGAGTCAGTGTGGGTGGAAGTCAGAAACAGGAAGGGAGCCATCACTCTATTTGGAATATTCTACAGACCCCCCAATAGCAGCAGAGACGCTCAGGAGCAGATCGGGAGGCAGATTTTGGAGAGGTGCAAAAATAACAGGGTTGTTGTCATGGGTGATTTCAACTTACCTAATACTGATTGTCACCTCCTTAGTGTAAAGGGGATAGGTGGGGCGAAGTTTGTTTGGTCTGTACAGGAAGGATTCCTGACACAGTATGTGGACAGGCTGGCCAGAGGAGAGGCCATACTGGACCTGGTAGTGGGCAATGTGCCTGATCAGCTTTCAGATCTCTCAGTGGGAAAGCATTTTGTAGACAGTGACCATAACTCCTTGACCTTTACCGTAGCCTTGGAGAGGGATAGGAGCAGATGGGAACGTATTTAACCGGGGAGGGGGAGTAATGATGCCATTAGGCAGGAACTTGGGAGCATAAATTGGGAACAGATGATCTTGGGGAAGTGCACAGCGGAAATGTGGAGGTTGTATAGGGAGTACTTGCATGGGGCTCTGGAGAGGTTTGTCCCATTGAGACAGGGTATGGATGGTAGAGTGAAGGAACTGTGGTTGACAAGAGATGTAGAATATCTTGTCAAAAGGAAGAAAGAAGCTTACCTGAGGTTTAGAAAGCATGGATCAGACAGGGCTCTGGAGAGTTACAAGGTAGCCAGGAGGGAGCTTAAGAATGGACTTAGGAGAGCTAGAAGGGGGCATGAGAAGTCCTTGGCAAGTAGGATTAAGGAAAACCCCAAGGCATTCTACACGTATGTGAAGAATAAGAGGATGACTGGAGTGAGGGCAGGTCCGATCAGGGATAAAAGGAAACATGGGCCTTGAGCTGGAAGAGGTAGGGGAGGTCCTTAATGAATACATTGCTTCAGTCTTCACCAGAGAGAGAGACCTTGCTGTTTGTGAGGATGGCGTACGACAGCTGATATGCTTGGGCATGTCGACGTGAGGAAAGAGGATGTGCTGGAACTATTGCAAAGCATTAGGATAGATAAGTCACCGGGGCCGGATGGGATATATCCAAGTTTATTACGGGAAGCGAGGCAAAAGATTGCTGCGCCTTTGGCGATAATCTTTGCATCCTCACTGGCCACAGGAGTAGTGCCAGATGGTTGGAGAGTGGCAAATATTTTTCATTTGTTTAAGGAAAGGAGTAGGGATAACCCTGGGAATTACAGACCAGTGAGTCTTACTTCAGTGATGGGCAAATTACTGGAGAAGATTCTCAGAGACAGGATTTATGGGCATTTGGAGAAGCCTAGGCTGATTAGGGAGAGTCAGCATGGCTTTGTGAGGGGCAGGTCATGCCTCATGCTCCTGATTGAATTCTTTGAGGATGTGACAAAGCACATTGATGAAGGTAGAGCAGTGTTACATGGATTTTAGTAAGGCGCTTGATAAAGTTCATCATGGAAGGCTTATTCAGAAAGTCAAGAGGCATGGGATCCAGGGCAACTTGGCTGTGTGAATTCAGAATTGGCCTCGCTCATGGAAGTCAGAGGGTGGTGATAGATGGAGTGTATTCCGCCTGGAGGTTGGTGACCAGTGGTGTTCCGCAGAGATCTTTCTGGGACCCTCAGCAGACTGCGAATCTCCTGGTTCACCCAGGCCTTCTCGTTTGGGAAGACCCAATATGTTTTTGTGGACACACACTTGGTGAAGTCGGTGATGACTGAGACATATTTGTTCAGATCCGTTGATGAGGCTCTGCGTATGGTCCAGTCCACCGATTGAAAGCAGTCCTGTATTCGCCCCTCCACCTCCCCGACTATTCCTCGCGGTCCTCTCCACCGGTGCTGTACACAGGAAGCAGAAGCACAGCCAGGTGGTCAGATTTCCTGGTGCGATCGCTCGATCGGCACACTTGGTGGTTGGACAGCGGTTGAGTGTGTTGGGTCCTCTGGTGTTAGAGGTGACGCGCTGGTGGTTGTTCAGCAGAGGCTTCTGTAAGCGAGCCTGGCTGAAGTGTCCCGCGGTGCTGGGGAAGGCAGCGGGGTGTGCTGTCTCATGCCCGTTCATCACAGCGCTCGATTCCCCCAGCATCAGCCTGATGCCTGCCTGGAACGGGGTGAACACTGTGACCGGGATAACAGCAGAGAATAAGTTAACAGAAGATTTAAATGGAGTTAACAGTTGCAAACCAAACGATAAAGGTTTGCAACTTTTAACTCCAATTAAATCAACTGATGACACCTGACCTCCGGAAGTTGCAGGTGACCTGTCGCCACCGTCCGTCCGGTCCCTGCAGTGAAACCCTCGGGCTGGAGCGCCTTGTCCGGAGTGCTGGGGCTGGGCCACATCTGGTGTGAACCGGAGTCTCTCACGTCTCTCTGCTCCAGCAGTCTGAGGCTCTGAGGTCATCTGTCTTGTTTTCTAACGTCTGCACATGAGGCAGAAGTTTGCTGGCGAGGGTCGGGGGTCGTGGTCGGGGGTCAGGGCGGGGGTTGGTGGGGTTCTCAAGCTCTCGTGTACCAGTCTTGCCTCAAGTCCCTCCTGCCGACCATATTTTCTGGCACAACGGAGGCCTCCCCGACGCTTCTCACCTCCAGGGTGGTCTGTTCTGCCGCCTCTGTCGGCTCGGTCTCACAATCAGAAGATTGCTGATGTACTTCAATGGCTTAAAACATTGTTCATTACTGCAGCCCCTGTGGCTGCAGACGGCAGCTTTAAAGGGTGAGAATGGGAATGTTCCATCTTCCCTGGGGAGCTGCCTGCAGGTTGTCGCCATTCTCTGTGCTGTCCCGTGAAGGAACAGAAGGAGGGAAACGGTGGTGACACGGTGGGGTTGAGGGACGACGGTGAAGGCTTGTTGATTGCAGATGCTGTGCCTACAGGACGAGTGAATAGGTGAGCGAGAACAGGAGGGAGGAGGGGGAGTCGGTGCAGAAGTTGTGATGCAAGGTATGGCAGTTGTTGGAACTAAAGCAGAGCAGAGAGCTGAAAATACTCGACAGGTCAGACAGCGAGGAAAATAGTTTGTGCGCTGCGGCCGTGTTTTGTCACATTTGGCCAGGGGTTGTAAGGTGCCGGAGGGAAGTTGAGATGCTGAGAAGATGTTGAGAAGTTGAGTACTTGAAGCTCACGCTGAGTTTTGACAGAACAATAGAAGAGGCCAAAGACAGATCAGAGTGGGACGGAGAATTAAAGTGATGGGCAGGTGGAGCTCATGGTCACCCTGCAGACGAGGTGGAGGTCTCCTGTAATGTGGTCACTGAGTCTGTGTGTGGTTTCTGCAATGTAGGGAAGACCACAGTGTGAGCACTGGATACAGTGGTTCAGGTGTCTCAGGGTCCCAGCCAGGAGATGATAGCTCATGGAATGGGATGTGAAAAATGTGCAACAAACCAGGCCAGGTCTGCAGGAAGAGAAGTATCAGGAACAGGATCCCTGCGACTGAAATGTTTCAAATAAACATATTTTGAAGTCCGAAGAATGAAAACTGTAAACATTTTGAGAAGTAACTTCAAGCCATTGGATTGGAGAGTGAGCAACATAACATCTCTGTACCACTGAGGAGAGGGAAACCAACCATCGAACACTGACAGTGGTTGATGTATTCGGTAATGGCTCGTCACGTCAGGATGGGTCTGGTGCAGTGACCCAGTGGTGCTCGGACTGCATTATTGACTGTATTTCTCACAGCTTCAGGACATAACTTGCTGCTAATCACTTCTGTACACTGCTGCACTAGAACGCGGTCTATTGATGGAAAGGCCTGTAACCAACAGATAACTCCCCCCACTTCACCCAAAGGAAAGGCAACAAAAACTGGAACACGGCAAAATGCATTTATTATTAAACAGTACAGTTTCCTTCCACTAACAACACAAGGCTTTTTACAAAGTATTTACACGGTTACGAAAATGTGGCTGGAAATGCCAGCTTCTGTTGCTCTGAAGTGCTGAGCTGACAAAGAAGCCAGGGCGCAGGGTGTAGAGCCCAGTGGTGCAGGTTTGTGTTCGCAGACTTTGGTTTGGGGTAGTTTTGAATCTTGCCTGCTTCAGAGTGTTGTATATGGCAGAACTCCGCAGAGCCATTAATGAGGCACCTGATGAAGAGTTCACGTCCTCACTGCCAACACTCGCAGGGTGTCCTTTCTGTCCCAGCCGCAAACCTTCCTCACCGTCTCTCGGGATGGCTCTGGATCTTGTTCTGCTCTGCTGAATTAGATAGTTAGAGAATCTTGGTTTTTGTTTCAGTTTTGGTTGCTTGAAGAACGCCGGATGCTTCAATGTGGCAGCCCCAGGGTAAGTCTCCAACGAAGCATCTGGTGACGTCTGGAATTCTCGACCTGCACCAGCAGGCTTCATCAATTTCGATTGACTCGTCACCTGTAATTTGGGGGAATGAAGAGGCGTGGCCTGGCTCATTGGCTGCTGCATTTTGTAGTCAACCGGCTCTTCCTCCATTTTCTCTGGCTTTCCTGCCCTGTCTCCAGCTATCTTGTTCCCTCCAATGTCCAGTGGATTGGGAAGTATATTTGGAGTGGCCTGGTCCTGTGCAGTACTTGGACCGGCTTGTTCTGTCCTGTCTTCATTCAGAGTGTTTGATTCTCCCTTGCAACGGCCATCTGGTCTGCAGGTCTTCCTCCTGACAGATCGTGAGAGGTTCTGAGCATGATGGATTCCCTCTGGCACCATCATGGACACAAGCCAACCCAAGATTATCATGGTCTTGGTTTACGATGCTCAGAAGTGCTAGCACTGGGTCTGAGTGCAGACACTGGGGCTGTTGCTGCTGTTTACTGGGGGGGGGGCATCAATTCATTGTGTGATGATGGTGAGAGCTGCAAACAAAGCAGCACAACTGGGTGAATGTTGCACCGATGGACTGAACACGGGCACACGTGTGGTTCATGTCTGAACATGGCGCTGCCATCATCAGCGTGACCAGTTCTGAGCACAGTGGTTCATATGGTCATTTTGGGAATGTGCAGCTGACGCAAAGCAGCAATGGCTGAACTTGAAAGAAAAGAGCAACATTTCAAAGTTACACGGAACATCCCAAAGTGGTTCAAAGGCACAAAAACCTGCAGATGCAGGGAATCTGAAATAAAACACAGAACATTTGAAACCGGTGGCAGCTGCGCCCTTCTGTTTCGGCGTCAGATTTGCAGCAGTTGCAGTTTTTGGCTTTTGGTTTCCTGTGGAAGGTCATTGATGTGACCTGTTGAAACTCTGTCCCTGCACAAATGTTGTGTGACTTGATGAGTATTTCCAGAATTTCCTGTTCCCATTCCACTTCACACAGAAGTATTCCAGGGACTGGTGAGCTCCTGTCATATTCTTTATACTCCTGCACTGACAATGCAGCTGCTGTGGCAATGCACAGCAGGAGCCAGCACTGCTTCATGGATGGTAAACAGGAAATGCTGGAAACACTCAGCAGGTCAGGTAGCATCTGTGGAGGGAGAAACAAAGTTCAGGTCAAAGACCCTTCATCAGAACTGGGAAAGTTAGTTTCAAGTAACAGAGAAGGCAGGAAGTGGTGGATAGGACACGGAGGATACTTCTGACAGGGCAAGTTTGGGCTCAACGTTGGACAGATTCTGTCTGTGAGAAAGTGGCTGAAAGGTGCACTCTTAGAACAAACAGATCCTCTGTAAACTACTCTGTACAGACAGCTGTCCTTAAACTGGACAGAAAATCACAACTTGAGGGAATTATAGACCAGTTAGCGTTATGTCTGTGGTGGGTAAGCTGTTGGAAATGATTCTTAGGGATAGGATCTATGAGCATTTAGAGAATCATGGACTGATTAGGGAAAGCCAGCATGGCTTTGTGAAGGTAAGATCATGTCTCACAAGCCTGATAGGATTCTTTGAGGAGGTCACCAGGCAGATTGATGAGGGTAGTGTAGTAGATGTGGTCTACATGGATTTTAGTAAGGCATTTGACAAGGTTCCACATGGTAGGCTTCTTCAGAAGGTCAGAGGGCATGGGATCCAGGGAGGTTTGTCTGTGTGGTTTCAGAATTGGCTTGCCTGTAGAAAGCAGAGGGTTGTGGTGAAGGGAGTGCATTCAGATTGGAGGGCTGTGACTAGCAGTGTCCCACAGGGATCGGTTCTGGGACCTCTATTTTTCGTGATATTTATTAATGACTTGGATGAGGGTGTAGAAGGGTGGGTTAGCAAGTCTGCAGACGACACAAAGGTTGGTGGTGTCGTGGATAGTGTGAAGGTCTGTTGAAGATTGCAGAGGGAAATTGATAGGATACAGAGTTGGGCTGAGAAATGGCAGATGGAGTTCAATCCGGAGAAGTTGAGGTGGTACACTTTGGAAGGACAAACTCCAAGGCGGAGTACAAGGTTAATGGCAGGATTCTGGGTAGTGTGGAGGAGCAGAGGGATCTGGGGGGTTCATATCCACAGATCCCTGAAAGTTGCCTCACAGGTGGATAGGGTAGTTAAGAAAGCTTATGGTATGTTAGCTTTCATAAGTCATGGGATCGAGTTTAAGAGCCGCGAGGTAATGATGCAGCTCTACAAAACTCTGGTTAGACCACACTTGGAGTACTGTGTCCATTTCTGGTTGCCTCATTATAGGAAGGATGTGGAAGCATTGGAAACGGTGCAGAGGAGATTTACCAGGATGCTGCCTGGATTGGAGAGTATGGATTATGAGGGGAGACTAAGGGAGCTAGGGCTTTACTCTTTGGAGAGAAGGAGGATGAGGGGACACATGATAGAGGTATACAAAATATTAAGAGGAATAGATAGCGTGGACAGCCAGCACCTCTTTCCCAGAGCACCAATGCTCAATACAAGAGGGCATGGCTTTAAAGTAATGGGTGGGAAGTTCAAGGGAGACATCAGAGGGAGGTTTTTCACCCAGAGAGTGGTAGGTGCATGGAATGCGCTGCCTGGGGTAGTGGTGGAGGCTGATATGTTGGTTGAGTTCAAGAGATTGTTAGATAAACATATGGAGGAATTTAAAATAGAGGGATATGTGGGAGGAAGGGGTTAGATTGTCTTAGGTGTGGTTTAAAGTTCGGAACAACATGGTGGACCTAAGGGCCTGTATTGTGCTGTGTTGATCAGATCAACAAACAGCAGTGTAAACGCTTACTTTATTGTTTACAGGATTCAGGGCACTTAAAAAACATTGCAATTACTAAAAGGCATTCACTCCACAATTAGAACACAAACAACAGCAAACACACAAAATTTTTGGTTAAGTTAATCCGCTGTCTATGGTAAGTTCAGTGGGGAAAGTGTATGAAGACCAAGATAAACTAACGGGGAAGGAGAGGGTGAAGTTTCTGGGTCAGTGCAGTGGACAGGAATACAATAGTGACACCAGAATTTTACCGGGCAGTGGGACGATATAATTGTGATCGATGTAATCAGAAAGAGTTATTTCCTGAGTAATATATTGAAGCAGTTGCAGCAATTCCGTGCAGAAATATGAGTACAACTCTTTCATGGAAACTGTGGGTGGCTCTTAAAGAGCCATTTGGTTTGTCAGCACTCTGTGGAGCTTCACTTGGAGCTGGTGTACTTGATCACCGCCTTGGTCCCTTCTGATACGGCGTGCTTTTCCAGCTCCCCAGGCAGCAACAGGCGCACGGCGCTCTGGATCTCCCGGGAGCTGATGGCCGACCGCTTGTTGTAATGGGCCAGGTGGGAAGCCTTGCCCGCGATGCGCTCAAAAATATCGTTCACAAATGAGTTCATGATGCTCATGGCCTTGGAGGAGATGCCAGTGTCGGGGTGAACCTGCTTCATCACTTTGTAGATGTAGATGGAGTAACTCTCCTTCCTCGCCCTCCTTCGTTTCTTACCCTCCTTGCCTGCTGGTTTGGAAAAGGCTTTCTTGGCGCCCTCCTTGGGAGCTTTTGCTGGCTCAGGCACTTCTTCAGTCAGCTTCAGACCCAGAAATAAGTGGAACTCGCTCGGAGTGCGGATTAAATAGGCAGCCTCCCTGTCCTATGATAATGAGGGATGGGGAACAGCCATGATTGTCATTGGCTGGTTTGGGGACATGAATATGTATAGCTTTGCTCTAACCCTTTCGTTGGATATCTGAAGGAACCAATGGCAGACATCCACTGCTGCCAGTCAGAGACTGCTCCCACTGCCCCATGTCCTATACACTGACGAAGATGGAGGTGGAGTGAGAAGGAGCTGCTGCTGATGGTCATTGCTGGTTCCTCTCCCCAGACAAGGAGGGAAAGTCCCCGGTCTGGTTCCAGTCTCCCCGTGTGTGTTGTTACTGAGGAGAGAGCAGTGGAAACTGAACCTTCCAGCACAGGGTCCATGGCTGTGCAGGTCACGGCTCTTCAAGGACACATCCCAGGACTGTTTAAACATGATGGGGTTTCTGTCTCTCCCACCCTCTCCAGCAGTGGTTCCAGATCCCGACCGCATTTTAGGGTAGAGACATTCATCACCGCCCCTCCTCACAGCAGTCTCCCGATTACTTTAAGATTCCCCCCACCCCGACCTTTGATCCCTCTGCCCATTCCTGTGTCTCAGCCCCTCACAATGTGCTGTCGCTCAGCTTCCTCTGTCCAAAGAAAACAACCCTCTCTGATCCAATCTTTCCCCGCAGCTAAAATGTTGCCTCCCCCCCGGCCAAGTGTGACATTGTGGGTGGGGGAAGGAGAGGAGGTGGTACACACTGGAGGGGAACCAGAGGGGAGAAAGTGGCAGGGCAGGATGGAAAAGTTGGAACAGAGCTCACGGGGTCCTGGGCTTCACAAGTGGAGGTACAGTGTGCAGGAGCGAGGGTGAACCTTCCCACACCACTGGTGTGGTCACAGCTGGAGAACTGTGCCTGTGTGTGGGCCCCACACTCTGGGGAAGATGGAAAGGCTCCAGAGAGGGGGCAGGGGAGATTTGACTGAAATGGTCCCGTGAGTGAGGGACTTTAGTTCTGTGGTGGACTCCAGAAGCTGGGGCAGTTGTCCTTGGAACAGAGGAGGCTGTGAGGAGATCTGACCGAGGTAACACCAGGAAGGGATAGACAGTAGACAGAGAGGAACTGTCCCCAGGCGTGGAAGGGTCATGAAGCAGGGGTGACAGAAGGAAGGTCACTGGGAAAAGATGGGGAAGGGCCAAGAGGAGAAACACACCCCCGCGAGTGGCTGGGGTCTGGAATGTACAGCCAGGGGTGGCAGTGGAGGCAGATTCACCAGTGGTGTTTGGAAAGGAGCTGGATAAGGATGTGAAAGGGAAAGGGTTGCAGGGTTGTGGGGAGAGGCAGGGGAGTGGGACTGGCTGCAGTGATCTTCAGAGGGCCAGCACATACTCAGTGGGCTGAATGGCCTCACACTGTGCTGAAAAAGTTCTGTGATGTGGCAGTGATTTCATAGGAGATAAGGAACAACACAGACATCACAGTCAGTGGAAGAGGGTGGGGTATCAGATGGGATTGGAAATATAGGGAAGAAACATTGTTCAGCACCTTTACACAGAGAATCCAGCGGCCCTGATAAATACGTCCCAGGCTATTCAGAGCAGCGTGGGGGGAAGTAGTAGAGACTCTGCCCATCATTTACAGAGGGCAGAAGAGGTTGCTCTCCTGCCTCGATTAGAGTGGTATCAGGAGAAATTGGACAAACTTGTGTTGTTTTCTCTGGAGTGGCAGAGTCTGAGGAGAGACCTGATAGAAGTTTAAGATTATCAGGGGTACAGATAGAGTAGACAACTGGTATTTTTACACCAAGGTGGAAATGACTAATACGGAGGGCATGCATTTAAGGTGGGAGGGGGTAAGTACAAAGGAGATGTGCGGGGCAAGTTTTTGTTTTTACACATAGAGTGGTGGGTGCCTGGAATGTGCTGCCAGGGGTGATGGTGGAGACAAATCCGATAGAGGTGTTCAAGAGGCACATGAGTATGTAGGGAATTGGAGGAGTATGGACATTGTGCAGGCAGAAGGGGTTAGTGTAGTTTGGCATTTAATTACCAGTTTAATTAGTTTGGCACAACATTGTGGGCTTAAGGGCCTGTTCCTGTGCTGCACTGTTCTATGTTCTATGTTTATTTCCCAGTCCTCTATGGCTATAGGTGTGCTGCATTGGAGGATGAGGGGTGACCTTATAGAGGTGCATAAAATCATGAGGGGCACAGATAGGGTGAATACACACAGCCTTTTTCCCAGGGCTGGGGAATCAAGAACTAGAGGACATTGGTATAAGCTGAGATGGGAGAGAGGTAATAGGAACCTGAGGGGCAATTTTTATACCCAGAGGGTGGTCCGTGTATGCAATGAGCTGCCAGAGGAAGTGGTTGAGGCAGGTACATTAACAGCATTTGAAAAGCACTTGGACAGGTACAATAATAGGAAAGGTTTAGAAGGATATGGGACCAGCATAGATGGGCATCTTGGTCAGCATGGACCAGTTGGGCCGAAAGGCGTGCTTCCATGCTGTGTGACTCTATGACCGAAGGTAACAAAGTACATTGATGAGGGCACTGGGGTACATGTTGTTGACATGGACTTCAGTGAAGCCTTTGACAAGATCAGGCATGGAAGGTCGGTTCAAAAGGTTACACCTCATGGGATCCAAGGCAAGGAAGTAAATTGGATCTAAATTTGGCTTGGAAATGGGAGGCAGAGGGTGGTGGAGGGTTGGTTTACCCATTGGAAGTCTGTGACCAGTGGTGTCCCACAGGGATTGGCAGCTTGATGTCTGTGCTGTACATTAACAACCTGAACGTGAATGGAGAAGATGTGATCAGTAAGTTTACAGATGACACGGACATTGGTGGTACTGTAGATAGCGAGAGGGATTGTCTGAGGGTGCAACATGACATCCATCAGCTGGAACATTAGGCAGAGGAATGGCAGGTGGCAAATGTGGAGTGATGCACTGTGGAAGGTCAAATAGGGTGCGGCCCACCAAGTAAATGGACAGAACCTGGGGAGTGTTGATGATCAGAGGGACCTTAGGATACAGTCCATGGATCCCTGAAAGTGACAGCAAAGGGAGATTGGGTGGTGAAGGAGGTACATGGGATGTTTGCCTTCGTCAGCTGTTGCAGAGACAGAAAGAGCAGGGACATCATGCTACAACATTCTAAAACACTGGTGAGGCCACAGCTGGAGCACCGTGTGCAGTTCTGGTCATCACACTGTAGGAGGGATGTGCCAGTGCAGGAGAGGGTACAGAGGAGACTCACACGGATGTTGCCTGGATTGGAGCAGTTCAGTTATAGGTAGAGATTGGATAGACTGGGTTTTCTCTGGAGGGAAGATCTGATAGAGGTGCACACAATTATGAGGGGCTGAGATGAGGTAAATAGGAAGTGTATTTTTCCTTTAAAGTCAGTGTCTAAAACCAGAGGGCAGAAGAAAAGTGTGAGAGGTGGAAGGTTCAGAGGGTACCTGAGGGGGAATTCCGTCACACAGAGGCTGGGATGTGGAATGTGCTGCTTGAGGAGGAAGTGGAGGCAGCTGTGAGGAGAGCAGGTGATGGGACTGATGGGATTGCTGAAATATGACCTGGCACAGAGACAATGGGTCAAATGGGCTCATCGTGCATTGCTATAACAGTACAGATCTTTGTCCTCACAGTGCAGTGCTGTGTTGTAAAGGTCTGTGTGCTCACAGCGCAACACTCCGCGTTGTAAAGGTCTGTGTGCTCACAGTGCACAGACCTTTCCAACAGCCGGCACTGTACTGTAAGGGCACCGACATTTGCAACAGATGGCACCCTACTGTAAGGGCACAGACCTTTACAACAGCCAGCATTGTACCGCAAGGACACAGACCCTTACAACAGCCGGCACCGTACCGTAAGGACACAGACCCTTACAACAGCCGGCACCGTACCGTAAGGACACAGACCCTTACAACAGCCGGCACCGTACCGTAAGGACACAGACCCTTACAACAGCCGGCACTGTACCGTAAGGACACAGACCCTTACAACAGCTGGCACCGTACCGTAAGGACACAGACCTTTACAACAGCCGGCACCGTACCGTAAGGGCACAGAGCTTTACAACAGTCAGCACCGTACCGTAAGGGCACAGACCTTTACAACAGTCGGCACCGTACCGTAAGGGCACAGACCTTTACAACAGCCGGCACTGTACTGTAAGGGCACAGACCTTTACAACAGCCGGCACTGTACCGTAAGGGCACAGACCTTTACAACAGCTGGCAATGTACTATAAGGGCACAGACCTTTACAACAGACAATGTAAAATAAAACTAGAAAATGCTGAAACACTCACAGGTCAATGTGCATCTGCTGAGTATTACCAGCAATTTCTGGTTTTATTTCAGTCACATGAGTACCTGGACACCCACAAACTGTACAGTGGGGGACGCTTGCTGTTCACACAACAGAAAACTGACACTGCACTGTGTGACCTGTACATCCCTACGATAAGCAATGAAACACCCCACACTGCACAAAATCAGTCAGCAGTCGACTACAAGGACAATAAACTTTACAACACCAAGTCCTTCACCATAAGGACACAGACCTATAAAACTCTGAGCACTGTGCAGTGAGCACACAGACCTGTACACACCCAGCACTGTACTCCACCGTTAAACACGTTCCCTTACAGTACAGCCCCAGCACTTCCAGGACAGAGACCTGTACAACCCTGACACTGGGCTGCGGTTCATGGAACTAATCAGATAAGAGCAGAGAAACTCCTTCCCCTGGTGGGAGAGTCCAGAACAAGGGGGAATGGCCTGAAGATTAGAGCCAGGCTGTGCACTGGGGACGTCAGGAAGCACTTCTTCACATTCAGCTGGGTCAGTCCAGTGGGCAGAGCAGACATGGGCCTGACCTGGGAGGGGTGGAAGGGGACACTGAATCCATTTTAATGCACTGGTGAAGCAGATGGACTGAGAGTTGATCAGCAGGAGAGGGTGTGGGAGTGTTGCAGTCACAGAGACTCGGCCTTTCAGAGGCGTCGCAGCAGCAGCCAGGTCTGTGGCACAACGACTGGCTCTGATGTACAGCAGGGGAGGGTGGAGACCAGGGGAGCTGCAGTAATAGGAGACCCCACAGTGAGGGGGGCAGACAGGAGATTCTGTGACTGTGAACGAGGCTCCAGATAGTGTGTTGTCTCCCGGGTGCCAGGGTCAAGGACGTCTCCAAGTGGTTCCAGAACATTCTCAAGGGGGAGGGTGAGCAGCCAGAGGTCGTCGTACACATTGGGACCAATGACATGGGGAGAAAGAGGGATGAGGTCCTGCAGAGTGAATATGGGGAGTTAGGTAGAAGGTTCAACAGCAGGAGCCCAAGGGCTGTAATCTCTGGATCACTGCCGGTGCCACCTGCTGGTGAGGGGAGGAATAGGAGGACAGGGCAGGTGAGTGTGTGGCTGAGTAGCTGGTGCAGGAGGGAAGGGGTCAGGTTCTTGGACCATTGGGATCTCTCCTGGGGCAGAGGTGACCTGTACAAGAGGGACGGGTTGCACCTGAACTGGAGGGGACCAATATCCTGGTGGGGAGATTTGATGATGCTACCGGGGAGGGTGTAAACTAGTCTGGCAGTGGGGTGGGATCCAAAGCAGTCGTGTGGCAGGTGGGGAAGTTCTGGCAAATATAGATATTAAAGTGAGCAGGTTCAGTAGACAGGACAGGCAGGGGCGAGTCAGGGAGTGAGGAAAGTCTGATGGACTAAGCTGCATTTACTTTAATGCAAGAAGCCTGACAGGTAAGGCAGATGAACTCAAGGCACAGATCTGGACATGGGACTGGGACATTATATCCATAACAGAAACATGGCTGAGGGAGGTGCAGGACTGGCCGCTCAATGTTTCAGGGTACAGATGCTACAGGCATGATAGAGGTGGAAGGAAGGGAGGAGGGCGAGGTGTGTTTTCGATTCAGTAGAACATCACGGTGGTACTTGGAGAGGATATTCTTGGGGATCGTCCAGTGAGGCTACATGGGTGGAACTTGGTAATAAAATGGGGATGATCACTTTGATGGGATTGTGTTTATAGGGTCCCTAATCACCCCTGGGAATGAGAGGAACAGAATGTAGGGAGATTGTGGATAACTGTAAGAATAATAGGATGTAAAGGTAAATGATTTAAACTTCCCTCACATTGACTGGGACAGCCACAGTGCAAAGGGCTGGGATGGGGCAGAATTTATTCAATATGTCCGGGAAAGTTTTCTCCAACAACGTGTAGGTGGACCTGCTGTTGGGAATCGAGGCTGGGCAAGTGACTGAAGTGTCAGCAGGGGAGCACAATGGGACCAGTGACCATAATTATTTGTATCAAAATATTGGTCCACAGTTTAAAATTCTAAACTTGGGCAAGGCAAACGACAAAGGTGCAAGACAGGAACTTGCAAAGGTTGGTGGGGAGAGGCTGTTTGTAGGTAAAGGGACATCTGGCAAGTGGGAGACTTTTCAAAAAAATGAAAGGGAGAGTTGAGGGCCAGCACATTCCTGTTAGGGTGAGAGGCAATGCTGGCAGGGTAAGGGAGCCACGGCTGATGAGGGACATTGAGGCACTGGTCAGCGTAAAGAAGGAGGCATATATCAGGTTCATGCAGCTGGATCAAGCAAAGCCCTTGAGGAGGACAAGAGATGCCGGAGCACACAAGAGGGAAATCAGCAGGTGAAACAACGACCTGAGACAGCTTTGGGAGATCAGGTAAGGTGGAATCCTGAGAGATTCTGATTGTTTATTGAGATCAAAAGGGTAAGTCAGGAAAATCCCTTTAAGGATCAATGTGGTTGCCTGTGGGCGAGGTGGTAAATGAATGTTTCCGATCTGTATTTACTGTGGGGGAGGTCATGGGAACTATGGAATGAAGAGAAATAAATATTGATGTATTCAAGTGTATCCACATTACAGCAGAGAAGGTGCTGGCAGTGTTAAGGCATATTAAAATGGATAAATCCCTGGGCCTAATCAAGTGCATCCCAGGACATTGTGGGAAGCTTGGGAAGAAAGTGCAGGGGCCCTGGCAGAGATGTTTGCATCATCTTTAGCCATGGGTGAGGTACCGGAAGACTGGATGGTGGGTGAAATTGTTCCTTTGTTTAAGAAGGGCTGCAAGGACAAGCCAGGGAACTACAGGCTGTTGAGCTTAACGTCAATGGTGGGAAGGTTAGTGGAGGGGATTCTGAGGGACAGGATCTACCAGCATTTGGAAAGGCAGGGACTGATTAAGGATAGTCAGCATGGTTTTGTGTGTGGCATATCAGGACTCACAAATTTGAGATTTTTTGAAGAGGTAACAAGGAAGACTGACAAGGGCAGGGTGGTAGATGTTGTCTACATAGACGTTAGCAAGGCCTTTGACACACCCTGCATGGTTGGGTAGTGTGGAAGGTTGGATCACATGGCATCCGGGTGAGCTGGCCAATGAGATACAAAATTGTCTGGGTGGGAGGAAATGGAGGGTCGGAGGGGAGATTTGTTAGTCAGGTGGAGGCCTGGGACCAGTGGTGTGTCACAGGAATCGGTGCTGGGTCCATTGTTATTTGTCATCCATATTAACGATTGGGATGACAATGTTGCTAACATAGTTAATAAGTTTGCCTGACACCAACATTGGTGGTGTAGGGGACAGTGAAGGTTATCTAAGGTTACAACATGATCGGGATGAACAGGGAAATGGCAAATGGAATTTAACCCGGAGAAGTGTGAGGTGTTGTACTTTGTTCAGTTAAACCAGGGCAGGACCTGCACAGTATATGGTGAGGCCCTGGTGGGTGTTGTAGAACAGAGAGGCCAATGGGTACATTTCCCTGCAAGTGGTGACACAGGTAGAAAGGGTGGTGAAGAAGGCATTTGGCACATTTCCCTTCATCGATCAGGGCAGTGAATGCAGGAGCTGCGGCATCATGTTGTAACTGTACAAGTCGTTGGTGAGACCGCACTCTATTGTGCAGAGATCTGGTCGCCCAGCCATAGGAAGCACGTCGTGCAGCTGGAGAGGGTGCAGAACGATTCACAAGGATGTTACCGTGACTGGAGGGCTTGAGTTACACGGAGAGCTGAGTAGCCTGGGACTGTTTTCCCTGGAGCACAGGAGGCTGAGGGGTGACTATGTAAAGGTGTATAACACCATGGGGTGCAGATAAGGTGGATGGTCACAGGTAGGGGAGTCTAAAAGTAGAGAACATCGACTGAAGGTGAGAGGGGAAAGATTTAAAAAGCACCATGAGGGACATTTTTCCATATGGAGGTGGTGGATATATGGTACAAGCTGCCAGAGGAAGCTGCAGAGGAGGGGACCATTACAATATTTAACAGATATTTGGACAGGAACATGGGGTTGTGAGAAATCCACATGGCTGTCACGTGACAGTAACAACACTGACCCCCGCTAACTGGAGGACAGCATTGTTCCTCTGATTGGAAGTGATACTACTGTCAATCAAGGTGCAGCTCCACCCACCCCTCAGGTGTGAGAGTACCTTTTGCCTCTGAACCTGCCTGACCAGTACCCTTTGTCTCTGAACCTGCCTGACCGTTGGCTGTGGCAGGAACCTTTGTCTTTGACTCCCACACCATTGGCTCATTTAAATCACAACAGTGGGACTCCACCCAGCCTCCTAGCACCATAAAAAGGGCTGCATTCCCTAGCCCTTCCTCTTTGACGATCCCAGGAGTAGTGAGACAACGCTGCAGATGTCATTGGTAAGAGTGCATCACCACATGGTCAGGGAGCGTTTCAGTCAGACTCAAAACTTAATCCTTTGACTGCACTATTTGGGATTGTTGGAGAAAAAGATATAACTTTGAAGGCTTCTGATTTACACATTCTGGCAAATATTTCTCTTATAGCCAGGAGAGCTGTATTGCTTAAATGGAAGGAAGTTACCCTGCCTACTCATGCTCAATATTTATGGGATGTTATGTCATACTTGAATCTAGAGAAGATTCACTGTTTAGTTTTTGAATCTAACCTAGACTTTCAATCCCTGTGGGGACCCTTTTTGAATTATCTTCAAAATCTCTGATTTGGGGACTAAAATGCAGATATTGGCTGACACTGTTGCATTTTTTAAAGGTTTTTCCTTGCTGTTTCTTCTATCTAACAGCTTTGGGTTTTGTTGGGGGGGTAGATTTTTTTTTGTAATAAAATATTTCAATTTTTTCTTTCCTTATTAACTACGTGATGATTTATTTAGAGTATTGTAATCTAAAGTACGACTTAATACAATGTATTCAGTAGTATTTTTACTTTCCACTTTGATGCATGTACTCTATATTTTTTGCATGGATTTAATAAAAATATTGTAAAGAAAGTACTGTGGCAACAAGCGCGCTTGCAGGTTACCTAGTCGCCACCGTGCGCCCCGAATTGAGACCGGTTGTCCTGTCCCTCATGGGACCGATCAGGGGGAAGACCATACGGGATGCCATCACCCTCCTGGAAGATTGGAGTACATGAAGCGGGGGATGCCCGCCAAGGTCTGCAGAGCGGAGACGAGGGCCGGGGACACCTCCCCCCGTCCCACACGCAGTCAGCTGTACTTAGATCTGTTGCGCGCAGGGGTGGATGGGGTGAGTCTAGATGGAGCTCCGACCTCCGCTCTCCACTCGCACCGGAAGGAGCTTTCCGGGGAGAAGCCTGGCCGTGGTAAGACCCGGGGCCACCCTGGCTCCAAGCCTGACTCAGGGGGTGCCCCCAACTGCTGGGCCACGTGGGCTGCCCTTGCAGAGGCTGACATTGTCTCTGCTCCTCCCTTACCTGAAACGGCCTTTCCTGCTCTCATAGCTCAGCTACGGGACCTGTTGCAGCAGGCGATGGCCCAATTCTGCCCACAAGAGCCCTCACCCACGGAGTGGCAGACCCCCAGCCCCCTCCCATAGGATGAAGGCCAGGGTCCCCAGTGTGGCTGCTCCATCACCCTTCTGCACCCGCGGGTATCTGAGGCCACAATACACTGGGGAAAAGGGAATGTACAGAGGTGGATGGCACTCATCGACACGGGTGCCCAGCACACCATTGTACCAGAGAACCCCGAGATTTGGAAGGGGCCACAGATGAAAATTGAGGGGTTGGGGAATTCCCTTTTGCAAGCAAAGGAAGTCAAGGTCCGCATGGCTGTCGGGAACCAACCCCCTCCACCCCCCAAAATGGTGGCCGTTTTAATTGTGGACTCGCCCGAGTGTATACTGGGTATAAATGTCCTAAAGGGACAGTCCCTACACACTAGTCAGGGCAAGTTTACTTCTGGAGTCACCCGAGCCACGGTGGTAGTCGGGGCTGCTAAATGGGAGCCAGTTGTCATCCCTCCTCCCTCGCAGGTAGTCTACAGTCGACAGTATAGGGTACCGGGAGGACACCAGGATATCACAGAGGCTGTGCAAGCCTTGATGTGGGAGGGAGTTATTAGGCCCGCAGCCTCCCCTTTCAATAGCCCCGTCTGGCCTGTCTGGAAAAAGAATGGGACCTGGCGCATGATGGTGGACCACCGGCAATTGAACAAGGCTGCCCGCCCCACCCCCCACTGCTTCCGCAGTACCCGATATAGTCACCCTTGTGGAGAGTGTGTCAGGGCACCCTAACAAGTCATGGTACGCCGTTATAGATCTGGCCAATGCTTTCTTCTCCATCCCCCTCCATGATACCTCCCGGGATCAGTTTGTCTTTACCTGGGATGGGAGACAATATACATTTAGACACCTCCCCCAAGGGTACATCCACAGTCCAACCATATGGTTGGATTGCACGGGATTTGCAGACCATTGAACTCCCCTGGGGGTGGTAGCTACCCATTACATCGATGATGTCTTGCTGCAAAGCCATTCCAAGGCCATTGTTGCAGAAGCCTTTGACATGGTAATTCCCTCTCTCAGAGAGCGGGGTTGGGCCATTAATATGGAAAAGGTGCAAGGCCCAGCCCAGAATGTATTGTTCTTAGGTATCCGATGGCACGCCGGTGGGAGAGAGATCCCTGAGCTCGCAAGGAACAAAATTTTGAATGTTGCCATCCCCAAGAACAAAACCAACACACAGGTTCGTGGGACTCCTTGGTTACTGGAGATAGTATATCCCGCACCTTACTATGATCCTGAGACCCCTCCCTAGGGTTTCCCGACAAAAGGCCACCTTTTCCTGGGGGCATTAACAGCAGGCTGCCTTTGAGACAATGAAGCAAGCTGTGGAGCAAGCCCTGCCCCTTGCCCCCATCAGGAGGGGGTCCCCTTTGAATTACAAGTCTCCAGTAGTGAGTCGGTCACTGAATGGAGCCTCTGACAAATGACCCAGGGGCGCAGAGTCCCGCTTGGCTTCTGGACCAAGTCCTTGCTGGAGGTTGCTGCCTGTTATAGCCTTTTCGAGCGCCAACTGCTGGCCTGTTACCTGGTGATCCTCGCCACAGAACACCAAACTGGCACTGACCCCATCATCCTTCGCCCCCATCTGCCCATCATGCAATGGGTCAAGTCCCCCGACTCCACTCACAAAAAGAGCCGAGCCCAGAGGTCCTCGGTGGTGAAGTGGAAGTGGTACATCGTGGACCAGGCTGAGCCTGGTCCGGAAGGGGTCAGCCGCCTCCACGAAGAGGTCATATCCTTACCCCAATCCCAGGAATCACTCCCAGACATTTCTGAGATTGCGCCCTCCCCCGTGTCCTGGGGCCAACCTTTCAACTCCCTTGATCCCGAGCAGAAGCGGCATGCCTGGTTCACAGATGGCTCCAGCTGCTGGAAAAATGGGAAGCAACATTGGAAGGTGGCAGCACTTCATCCCGCCACGGGGAAAACAGTGAGAAATGAGGGAGTGGGAGGGTCCAGTCAATTGGCCGAGCTAGCGGTGGTGGCACTCACAGTACAGAACTCCACCGGGCCAGTCTACATCTATACTGACTCTTGGGCAGTGGCCAACGGTATGGAGATGTGGATGGCACGGCGGCACGAAACAGGGTGGGAAATTCACGGACGCCCCCTTTGGGGCCAGGAACATTGGCGCCATATCTGGGACCAAGCAGCCCAGAGACGCATATTAGTCCACCACGTGGATGCCCATACACACAGAAAGACCCAGGAGGCCATCCATAATGCCACGGTGGATCAGGCTGCCCAGATATGTTGCACTACCCTTCCCCCTGATGAACCTGACTTCCGCGCCCTAGCTGCATGGGCACACTGTAAGAGCGGCCACCTAGGGGCTGACGGTACACATCGCTGGGCAGAATGGTTCGGGGTCACCCTTACAATGGACCAGTACAGACCACGGTCATGAACTGCCCCATCTGCCAGCAGGTGAAACCACGAGGTTGGCCGACAGGGCCACCAGGCCATATTCGCTGCGGCATGGGAGCGGGTCGCGTGTGGCAGATAGATTATATTGGACCACTCCCATGCCACAACAGAAAGCAATATGCCCTAACGATGGTGGACACATACTCAGGTGTCCTGATGGCGGTGCTCTGTGAAAGGGCCGACCAGAACAGCACCATCAAGGGATTGTGGTACCTCTCCTCCATCTATGGAGTACCGTGGGAGGTACAGTCTGATCAGGGTTCCCATTTCACGGGGGCCAAGGTACAAAACTGGACGGCAGAGGAGGGGATCTCATGGCTGTTTCACATCCCCTACCATCCCCAGGCATCGGGCCTGATCGAGAGGATGAACGGCCTGCTGAAGGAGACGATACTCACGTTGACACTCTCCTGCACACTGCAGGGGTGGTTGAGCATGCTACAGCAGGCCGTCGATTGGCTGAACACACAGCCCACTGGCCAAGGTGGGGGTCTCCATTATCCCGCCATCTGGCTTACTCCCCACCATCCGACTTGCGAGACCCCGGATCCCCCGGGACTGAGGAGTCCGGGAGGGTCTGAGTCCGACAGCCACAAGGCCCCCCTCAGAAGGGGGAAGTCATTGCGTGTGGTCCTGGGGATACTCGATGGGTCACAATTCCGGGTCGAACTAACCTGTCCTGTCCCCATACCCGACACCTGACCCACCTGGAATGAGTTTATTTCCCCTGCTACAGGACGATGGCACTGCTCCCTCCACCATCCATCTCTTTCTGCTGACTGTGATGATTGATGAGATGTCTGCTCAACCTTCCCTTGAAATTACTCACGGATCTGTCAGCACCTCCAAAGATGGAACCGTGGAGCATGTGGAATGGTTGAATGTACCCCTGAATCCCGGCACACGCTGTTGAAGCCTTGCCATCGACTATGATTCCTTTGGCTACTTCTCAGAATGGACTGTTTACATGAACTCTCTTGTTTTTATTAGTTTACCTCTTACCTCTGTTGCGTCGGTGTTGCGCGGTTTGATCTCCCTGTTGCACCTATTGGGCTTGTTATATCCGTGTTTGGGGGGGCTGGATGGCAGTTCCTCATCATTTCCCCCACCACTGCACATTCCTTCCAGAGATTCTGAATGGGGTGGGTGTTTTAGGAGCTGGCATTTCCCTTCATACAATTTGACCTCCACGCGAGTCCTGACCCTCAGAGTATTCCGCAGTTACTGAGCATGCCAAGGGAATGCTGGTGTAGACTCCAGGATGAGTACAGTTCCACCTTCTCAGCTGGCCGTTGAGAGTTTGAGTGAGACTGGTGTCCAGGTGCCCCATGACCACTGCTGATGGTGCTGCTAAGCTGGGGCTCCCTAAATTCCGAACGTGACCCCCTGGATCTCCGGCTCCAGTACCTACCCGTGGCTCCCCACGGGCTGGTACAGTTGCTGTCTTCCAGTGTTTGATGGTGCCCTGAATCCACACTCGACGAACAGGGGGAGCACCCAGCACACAGCGGGTACAGGGACAGCAGGGCCATCGCGGAGGTGGAGAGGCTCGAGAGGATAGCCTGCCCCCCTGTATTGCACGGCCAGACTGTCCCATGAGAACCGACGACGGCAGTGGAGCTGGCTGCAGTCAGGCTGGTAACCTGGTGGAATCAGACGGCCCTGGTGGGTCCACTCGCTGCGAATGGTGGTACATGTGCGGTGATTACAGAGGAATGCTGCACCTTTATCTCTGATAAATCCAGCAACCCCTCCAACCCAGCTGCTCACTTCAGGGACTCAGTGGCCAGCTCCTCCAGCACGACACCTTATGGGAAACAAGTGGCCATTTGGGTCACTGGGGAATGTTGGGCTACTGTCACCCACTGGCCATTGCCCTCCTTTTGTTGATTATGGTTTCTGTGTACCCTGATAGCTCCTCCCTTGATTGGCACGTCATCTAACTTCCGAGGGGTGGAATGTTGTGAGAAATCCACATGGCTGTCATGTGACAGTAATGACACTGACCCCCGCTGACCGGAGGACAGCATTGCTCCTCTGATCGGAAGTGCTACTACTGTCAATCAAGGTGCGGCTCCACCCACCCCTCAGGTGTGAGAGTACCTTTTGTCTCTGAACCTGCCTGACCGTTGGCTGTAGCAGGAACCTTTGTTTTTGACTCCCACACCATTGGCTCATTTAAATCACAAGTGAGGCTCCACCCAGCCTCCTAGCACCATAAAAAGGGCTGCATCACCTAGCCCTTCCTCTTTGATGACCCCAGGAGTAGTGAGACAATGCTGCAGAGATCATTGATAAGAGTGCATCACCACATGGTCAGGGAGCGTTTCACTCAGACTCAGGGAGGGTTAAGGGCCAATGCTAGTGTGGGATGGGCATTGAAGTGTTATATCCTGAAGTTGTACATTGTTATTGTGTGCTTGTTTGTATCTGTGTGTGTGTGTGTGTGTGTGTGTGTGTGTGTGTGTGTGTGTGTGTGTATTTTACCCCATTTGCGATTCCCCTCTCGTGTTCGTGGTATCCTGTGCGTGAGTGAGTGTGTGTCTGTTCCCATCCATTCTGACCCGCATTTGCCTTTGTGATTAAACTAGTTTTGGTCTACAAAGCTCGTGTCCAGAGTCCTTGATCCTTAAGATAGTAAAGAATGATTTCCACAACACATGGATAGAAAACGTTTAGAGGGATAGGGGCCAAATACAGGCAAATGCAACCAGCTCAGATAGACATCTTGGTCAGTACAGTCGAGTTGGCCCAAAGTGCCTGTTTCTGTGCTGTGCAATTCTCTGATTCTGTGACAGAAAGATGGGCAGGACTGGCAACTCACTGCTCCAGGGTGTGGAAGGTTCTCATGTGGTAGGGAGGGATATAAAAGAGGAGGAGATCTTCACTGCAGTAATGAGGGCAGTGTGGGTGATGTGGTTTACATAGACTTCAGTAAGGCCTTTGACAAGGTCCCACATGGAAGCCTGTGACCAGTGCTGTTCCACAGGGATCGGTGCTGGGTCCCTTGCTGGTTTTGCTCCATTTGAATAATTTAGATGTGAGTAGGAGGGTATGATTCCCACGTCTGCAGATGACATAAGATTGGTGGTGGTGTTGCAGGTGAGGAGGGCAGTCTGAGACTGCAGAACAATATGGATTAGCTGGGAAATTGGGCAGGGCAATGCCAGATGGAATTTAATCCTGAGAACTGTGAGGTGATGCATTATGGAGAGTTAAATGTGGGGAAGACACCCCATGAACGGTGGGGCCTGGGAGAGCACTGAGGAATAAAGGGACTGTCATGTACAACTACAGAGATCCCTGAAGGTGGCAGAAAAAGGGAGACAGAGTGAAGGCAGCTGATGGGATACTTACCTTCATCAGCTGGGCACAGAACAGAAGTCTTGGAAGGACTTTATAAAACATTAGTTGGGCCACAGCTGGAACAGTGTGCACACTTCCAGTGCCACACTACAGGAAGGGGGTGACTGCACTGGAGAGAAGATTCACCAGGATGTTACAGGAATGGAGGGCTTGCGTTATAAAGAGAGACTGGGTAGTCTGGGTCTGTCCTCCCTGGGATCAAGGAGGCTGAGGGGTGACATGAAACTAAGTACATAAAATTTTGAGAGGCATAGACAGAGTAGATCGCTGGAGTCTGTTTCCCGTGACACTGGTGTCTGAACTCTAAGGCAAAGGATTAAGGTCACAGGGTGGATATTGGCATCTGCATTGAACTGCCAGAGGAGGTGGTGGCTGCAGGAAAACATGACGTCTCTGTTCTGCAACACTCCCCAGGACCCTGCCATTCATTGGGTAGCTCTTGCCCTGGTTTAACTTCCCAAAACATAGTCACAGAATCATAGATTTTTCAGCACAGAAACAGGCCATTCAGTCCAACTCATCCATGCTGACTAAGTTCCCTACCTGAGCTGGTCCCACTTCCCACATTTGGCCCATATACCTCTAACTTTTCTATCCATGTACCTGTTCAAACGTCTTTTCAATGTTGTCCTTGTACCGGACTCTACAGCTTCCTCTGGCTGCTCATTCCACAGACCCACCATCCTGTGTGGAAAAGTTGCTCCTTGGGTCTCCTTTCTTTGAATTTTTCCCCCCTCACCTTAAATCCATGCCGACTAGTTAGACTCCCTGACTCTGGGAAAAGAACTGACAGCACCCACATTAACTGTGCCCCCTATGATTTTACATACCTCCATAAGGTCACCCCTCAGCCTCCGACACTCCAGGACAACCAGATCTACAAACAGTACTACAACTGCAATCTCACCAACATCTTGTACAGTTGTAACATGACATGCTAATTCTTGTACTTAGTGCCCTGAAGACAAGCGTGCCCAACGCCTCCTTCACCAGCCGGACTGCCTGCGTCACCACTTTCAGAGAACCATGCACGAAGGTCTCTCTGACCTGCACCAATCTCTAAGCCCTTGGCATGGTCCTGCCCTGGTTTAACTTGCCAAAATGCAACTCTGTGCACTTGTCTGAGCTAAACTCCATCTGTCATTCCCAAGTTTATCTCCATCCTGGTGTAACCTTAACAATTTTTGAGTCACCTGAAAACTTATTAATCATTATCATTCAAATCATTAATGTATATGACAAACAACAGAGGAGCAGCACCAGTCCCTGTGGTTCACCACTGGTCACAGGCCTCCTGTCTGAAATGGAAGGGACGTGAGGATGAAAGAGGGGCCACAGAAGGAGGAGAGGGGAGATGTCAGAGGGTCCCAGGGTCTGTTAGGTAATGAGAGGAACAGAGACACTCACCGCTCACCGGCCGCAGCAGGAAGAGAAGAGGCCGATGCCCACAGTGGAGGAGCAGTCAGGCCCACAGAGTCCACCAGTCAGGTCACAGATCCACATGGGAACGGCAGAGGGCGAAGAGCAGCCCGTCTGATCCAGTCGCTGCCTCCTCCATCTCTCCACATCACCCTGCAAACCACAGGAGAAGCCGATGGCATCACCTCTCATTCTTCTCACCCCAGCAGGTACAGACCGGCCCCGCTTCAGTTCGGTCCCCGCCGCCCCGCCGAGGGGACGCCTCACCTCCAGCCCCGGGCCCAGGCCGCTCCCCGCTCCGGGAGCCTCGCCGCTGCCCGGCGCCCAGACCTGCCCGTCATTGGGGGGAAGACGTCACTGACGGTCCGCGGCCTCCGTGACGTCAGCGTGTAAGTGGGTCACGTGACTGCTGGGAGTCCGGCAGCGGGGAGGAGCTGTCAATCAGAGGAGCTGTCATCCTTCTTTAAGAGGGCGAAGAGATTGGAAAGAAAAATAACTTAATTCAGTCAGGTCAATTCGCTCTCAGAGGATTGGAGAGATGGTTTTAAATAATCAGTTGTAGCGACTGACCTTACCAGTATCGAACCGGCGCCCGAGATCGCGAGCGCCATCGGAGGACCCGGCCCAAGATGGCGCGGGGCCTCCTCCTTCCCCAGTGTCGGGCTGGGAAAGTCCACGCGCGGGAAGGTCAGGTGACCCACGTGTGACATCAGCGTGGGAACTGGAGCGCGGGAAGAGTTTCGGTATTAAAGGCGCATCGCGCCCCTGACTTCTGACTCCAGACTCCAAGCAACAGACTCCGTGCCTTTATTCTATAGTAGTGTAGCTGGCTGCTCCATTGGTGACCCCGACGGACCCAAATGTTTTTGGACCCACGATGTCTGCGCAGCGAAAGGTACAGGCGACAGCCCTTAAACTGCCCACCTTTTGGACCCTCAGGCCACGTGTCTGGTTCAACCAGGCCGAGGCCCAGTTCCAGATTCACCAGATCACCAGGGACAACACCAAGTACTATTACGTGGTGAGCCCCCTCGACCAAGACACCGCCACCCAGGTCAAGGACTTCATCCAGGCACCCCCGGAGGAGGAGAAGTACAATAAGTTCAAGACCCTCCTTCTTCAGACTTTTGGCCTTTCCTGACGTGAGCGGCCTCCTGCCTCCTCCACCTCGACGGGTTGGGTGACAGACCCCCCTCTGAGCTCATGAATGAGATGTTGGCCCTGGCAGACGGCCACAAACCCTGCCTGATGTTTGAGCAGGGCTTTCTAGAGCAGTTACCCGACGACATCCACCTGCTCCTGGCGGATGCCGACTTCATCGACCTCCAGTTGGTGGCTGCCCATGCTGATGTCCTTTGGTGGGCGAAGGAGAGTGGGGCATCTGTCAAGCGCATTACCACGCCACGTACCCAGCGGCCCAGAAGGCCAGACCCGGCAGTCGACCGCACCCCACCCGCCACCAGGTCTGAGACACTGACCGACCAATGGTGTTTCTACCACCAGCGGTGGGGCACAGACGTCCGCAGGTGCCGGCCACCATGCAGGTTTCCAAGAAACGCCAGGGCTAGCCGCCGCTGATGGCTATGGTGGCTGGCCACCAGGATAGCGTCTTGCATGTGTGGGACAGGTGTTCCGGCCGTCGTTTCCTGGTAGATACCAGGGCCGAGTTCAGTGTCATGCCTCCCAACAGCCACGAGACTCGCAACCGCACACCAGGACCAGCCCTCAGAGCCGCCAACGGCAGCACCATGCGGACCTTTGGCACCCGTTTGGTGCACCTCCAGTTCGGCACCAGCAACCTTACTTGGAAATTCACCCTGGCTGCTGTTGTGCAACCATTCCTCGGGGCAGTTTTCCTTCATGCCAACAGTCTGCTGGCTGACCTGCAGGGTAAGCACTTGGTACGTGCCAGGACCTTCCAAATGTTCTCGTTGGGTGAGGCCAAGCTACTGGCCCCACACCTCGACTCCGTCACCATGTTGACCAATGAATTCGCCAGGGTCCTGGCAGAGTTCCCGTCTGTACTAACACCCCAGTTGTCCACCACCTTGCCCAAGCATGGCATTCAGCATCACATCCCCATCCAGGGCCCACCCCTCCACGCCCGTGCCCGAAGGCTACCCCCGGACAAGCTCCGCCTTGCAAAGGAGGAATTCAAGAAGATGGAGGAGTTGGGGATCATCCGCAGGTCTGACAGCCCATGGGCCTCTCCGCTACACATGGTCCCCAAGGCAGCTGGAGGCTGGTGACCCTGCGGCAATTACCAACGCCTGAACGACATAACTACCCCAGAACAGTACCCCGTGCCATATATTCAGGACTTCGCTGCTAACCTGCACGGGCGGTCCACTTTTGCCACGGTCGACCTTGTCCACGGCTATCATCAAATCCCGGTGCATCCAGACAACATTCCAAAGACGGCACTGATCACACCTTTTGGCCTCTTTGAATTCGTCTAGATGCCCTTTGGCCTCCAGAATGCTGCTCAGTCCTTCCAACGACTGATGGACGCAGTTGGGCGCAACCTTGACTTCATCTTCATATACCTCGATGACATCTCGATCGCCAGCAGCAGCTGCCAGGAACATCTCACACACCTCTGCTAACTCTGTTCTCACCTGAGGGATTTCGGCCTGACCATCAACCCAGCCAATTGCCAGTTCAGGCTCGAGACAATTGATTTCCTGGACGATCAGATCGACAAACACGGCGCTACACCCCTGCCTGCAAAGGTTGACGCCATCCGCCACTTTGCCAGACCCACCTCCATCAAGGGCCTGCAGGAATTTCTCGGTACGGTAAACTTTTATCACAGGTTCATACCATCCGCGGCCCGCATCATGCACCCATTGTTTGCTCTCCTGTCAGGCGGAAGCAAGGACATTGTTTGGTCGGAAGAGGCTCACACCGCATTCGTCAAAACCAAGTAGGCCTTGGAGGACGCGGTCATGTTGGTGCATCCTCGTACAGACGTCCCAACTGCCCTCATGGTCAATGCCTCCAGCACAGCAGTCGGAGGCATTCTAGAGCAGCTCATCAAAGGGCGTTGGCAATCGCTAGCATTCTTCAGCAGACACCTTCAACCACCAGAGCTCAAATATAGCACCTTCGACCGTGAGCTGTTGGCGTTGTACCTGGCCATCAGACACTTCCGATACTTCTTAGAGGGCAGGCCGTTTACAGCTTTCACTGACCACAAGCCGTTGACTTTCGCTTTCAACAAGGTCTCGGGCCCCTGGTCAGCACGGCAGCAGCAGCACTTGTCGTACATCTCAGAGTTCACCACTGACATCAGCCATCTGTCCGGGAAAAAGAATGTGGTCGCGGATGCACTTTCACGGCCCACCATTCGAGTTTTGTCCCAGGGGTGAATTTTGGCACCTTGGCGGAGGCATAACAAATGAACGTGGAGATGCCCAGCTATTGGCACCGCAGTCTCGGGTTCTACAACTGCAAGACCTACTGGTAGGCCCTGTAGAGCACACCCTGCTCTGCGATATCTCCACCGGTAAACCCCGCCCCATCGTTCCAGCTGCTTGGCGTCGACAGGTGTTTGTTTCCATCCACGGCTTTGCACACCCATCCATCCAGACTACTGTCCGGATGGTGTCCGACAAGTTCATCTGGCATGGCCTGCCTAAGCAGGTTTCCAAATGGGCCCAGTCCTGCACACACTGCCAAACCTCGAAAGTAGAGCAGCACGTCAAGGTCCTTCTGCAGGACTTTCAACCTACCCGCCGGTGGTTCGACCATATCCACGTTGACCTTGTTGGTCCCCTCTCAGTCTCCGGAAGAGTGTGGTAGCTCCTCACAATTGTCAACCGCTTTACCCGCTGGCCCGAAGCCATTCCCCTCGCAGATACCTCCGCCCAGTCCTGCGCACGGGCCCTTTTGTCAACTTGGGTGGCCCGTTTCGGTGTCCCGGCCCATATCACCATGGACAGGGGAGCTCAATTCACCTCCGGCATGTGGTCTGCTGTCGCTGACTTGTGGGGTTCCCGGATCCACCTCACCACCGCCTATCACCCGCAATCCAATGGGCTGGTGGAGAGGTTCCATCGCCACCTGAAGTCAGCACTCATGGCCCGCCTTAAGGGGCCCAACTGGGTAGACGAGCTCCCCTGGGTCCTGCTGGGGATACGTACCGCGCCAAAAGAGGACCGGCATGCCTCGTCCGCGGAGATGGTCTACGGACGCCCTTAGTCATCCCGGGCGAGTTCCTACCAGCCCCTCAGGGGCCAGAGGAAGAACCTGCTGCGACGCTCGACAGGCTGCGTGAACGGCTTGGAAGCCTGGCCCCGATTTCCACCTCGTGACACGGACAGGCCCCGACCCGGATGCCGACGTCCCTCCGAGACTGTAAGTTTGTGTTCGTCAGGGGGGGCGCGCACCGATCACCGCTGCAGCGGCCGTACGAAGGGCCATTCCGGGTCATCAGGAACAAGGGGTCTACGTTTGTGCTGGACATTGGGGGGCGCGAGGAGGTTTTTACAATTGACCGGCTGAAGCCGGCTCATTTAGACCCGGACCAACCAGTAGTGGTCCAGCGAGCGCGACGCAAGGACAGGCCACCCAAGTCATAGTTTATTTAATTCTGGCTTTCACCACCGTATCGCCAGTTCTGGGGGGAGGGGGGGAGGTTATGTGAGGACTCACCTGTCTGGTATCCAACCGGCTCCCGAGATCGCGAGCGTGGTCGGAGGCGCCGGCCCAAGATGGCGCCGGGCCTCCTCCTTCTCCGTCGTCGGGCTGGGAAAGCCCGCGCGCGGGAAGGTCAGGTGACCCGCGCGTGACGTCAGCGCGGGAACTGAAGCGCGGGAAGAGTTTGAGTATTAAAGGCGCATCGCGCCCCGACTCCTGACTCCGTGCCTTTATTCTATAGTAGTGTAGCCAGCCGCTGCACAGTGTTAAATGACGAAACGACTGAAAATAAACTGAAATGCAGGAAATCTGAAACAAAAGCAAAGAACGCTGAAACACTCAGCAGCTCAGGGAACAACTGTGGAAAGAGGAGAAGTTAACATTTCAGGTCAGAACCGGGAGAGGTGGGAAGGCAATTCACGTTACATTGCAGAAAAGAATGGGGGAGAGATCCATGGGATGAAATGTGTTTCTGCATAACCTGAGGCCGCCGAATGGGTTAATGGGAACAGAGACTATTTATTTGACTTTGAAATTGTTAATAGCAGGGAGTCATTGATTCCCAGTTTCATAGCGTTTTACAGCCCTGAAACAGACCATTCGGCCCTCCACATCCATACCGTTCAGTGGGCACCCACCCGTATGAGCCCCATCTTCCAGCACTCAGCCTGTAGCCTCTCCATACCTGGGCAATGCAAGAGCTCGTCTAGACCCTTAGTAAATACCGTCAACAGCTTTGCTTTCACCACTCCCTCCGGCAGTGTAGTCCAAATGTTCCCCGCACTCTGGGCGACCAAAGTCAGCCTAAGATCCCCGTAAAACCCAAACCTACGTCTTCCGGCTTTATTTATTTCTGATATGGAGGAACAGCTTCCGCAGTCCACTACATCTACATCCCACATAATTATATACACCTGAACCCTGTCCCCTGTTAACTTACTGTGGAAAAAAAACAGAACCAGCGTCTACAGTCTCTCCTCATAACTGAACCGCTCCATCCCACGCGACAATCCGGGTAATACTTCCTGCACCATTATCATCTTCTTGTGGTGTGGTGACCAGAACTGCACACAGTACTCCAACTCACGTCTCACCTCCGTTTTATAACATCGGGGCATAACCTCCCAGCTTTTGAATTCAGTGCCCCGACCAGTGAAGGCCAGTGTCCCAAATTGCTTCTTAACCACATTATCCCTTGATTCAAGCTTCATAAAACATGTACACCCAGGCGCCTGTTCCCCAATACTCCCTCGGTCCCTCCTAGTAGTGTGTAACCGTGCCCTCATTTCTACTCCCTAAACGTGGCACCTCACATTTATCAGGATTAAACTCCATCTGTCACAACTCAGCCCACTTCACCAATACATTGACCTGTAGCTTCAATCTACCCTCCACATCATCAATAACTCCACGAATCTTCATATCACCTGCAAACTTCCTGATTATGGTTCCTTCATCCACTTCCGAACCATTCACCTGTACTACAGACAACAAGGGCCTCTGCATCAAGACCAACAAACGGCTCTTTGACCATCCACCATCCCGGCGGAGGAAAGAGCCGTCCCCTGCTGTTCATTGTCCTGCCAATGTGAGGGCTGCGGAGTCTCACTGGGAATGGTGGTAGGAGTCGCTGCTGTTCAGCGGAGTCTGGGCCCCGCTTTTACGTCCGGTATGTCGACTGAAGCTGGTTACATTAAAATATATTTAAATCCTAATTCTTCTTCTTATGCTCCGCACACGACAGGCGGAATTGAAATTGATTATACGCCGCCCATAAACTCTAGAGCCCTGTTTATAATTTCATACAGTTCTCTCCCCCACGCTCACCCCAGCCGGTGTTCAGCCCTTCCAAAGACACTGTGAGTGGCTCTGAAAAGAGCCTCAGGGTCACTGGGTTCAGTTTCTGTCGATTCACTTGCTGGCGCCACAGCACGGCCTGGATATTGGGCAGCACCCCGCCCTGAGCGATGGTCACCCCTCCCAGCAGTTTGTTAATCTCGTCGTTGCGGACGGCCAGCTGCAGGTGTCTGGGGATGATACGGGTCTTGTTGTTGTCCCGGGCCATGTTGCCGGCCAGCTCGAGGATTTCAGCCGTCAGATACTTGAGCACAGCAGCCAGATAGATCGGGGCTCCGGCACCCACCCGCTCAGGATAGATAGTTGCCCTTCCTCAGGAGCCTGTGAACACGGCCCACCGGGAACTGCAGTCCGGCCCGGGAGGAGCGAGACTTGGCCTTGGACTGAGTTTTGCCGTTGCCTTTTCCTCGTCCAGACATTTCCATAATCTCACCAAGTGTTTCACAGAGAATGAGGGAATCCTCCCACACTCGCCCTTCGTCAACCTTCTGGGGGAATGCAGTGGGGCGCTTCTGATTGGTGCAACAGCGCCTAATGTCACTGGTGAGAGGAGAGGGAGCGGCCTTACTTACCAGTGAAGAGACCACAAATGGAGAAGCGCGGAAATTAACTGTCAGTCCACCCAAATAAATTGAATATTGAAAAGCCCGCCAAAAATCCTTTGTTCAACTATAATCTAAAATATTATAAGTTTGTATGTTGACTTTATCTCCTTAATTTCCCCGTCATTGAGTCCCCACATATTGACACGGCACTGAAATTGTAAATAATATTCCGAGAGATTCTGGGAAGTTAATTCTCTGATTTCTTTCAGTTGGCAAACGATCGGAACTAAGAGCGGTTCTCAGCTTCTGTTAGCGGCCGGTCATTGTGTGAACATTATCGGGTTATGGACGGGTCGCTCTCTACAATCTGCGGCGCAGTCGAGCCTGCAGCTTAAAAAGTTGTTCTGTGAAACAACCGTGCAACTACTGCGGTCTCGAAAAGAAACCTGATGCAGAGTAGTTACAGAGAATGGGACAGAAGTTAATGAACCGCACTCCCTGTGGTAATTAAGCCATTAACAGTAATTGTCCACTCTGATTACAATGAACGACGGAGGTAAACCTACCGGGAGGAAGGCGGTAAAGGTTCCGTGTCAGTACAGTGGTAACGGATGTTACAGTCACCTAGCAACAGAACCGCAAATTCTGATTAACACGAATAGAATTAGAATTCGCTACCTTAAAAGAAATCACCAAAAATAATTCTGCGGCAATTTAATGTCTACATATTCGTATAACTCTTTCAATGGAAACTGTGGGTGGCTCTTAAAAGAGCCGTTGCGTTTTCGGTTTGGTTTGTCAGCACTCTGTGCAGCTTCACGGAACTGGTGTACTTGGTCACCACCACAGCCGTGTACTTCCGACACGGCGTGCTTGGCCAGCTCCCCAGGAGGCAGCAGGCGCACGGCCGTCTGGATCTCCCGGGAGCTGATGGTCGACCGCTTGTTGTAATGGGCCAGGCGGAAAGCCTCGCCCGCGATGCGCTCAAAAATATCGTTCATGAACGAGTTCATGATGCTCATGGGCTTGGAGGAGATGCCGGTGTCGGGGTGAACCTGCTTCATCACTTTGTAGATGTAGATGTAGATGGAGTAACTCTCCTTTCTCAGCCTCCTGCGCTTCTCGCCCACCCTGCCTGCAGGTTTGGGTAAGGCTTTCTTGGCACCCTTCTTGGGAGCAGATTTTGCCGGCTCAGGCATTTCCTCAATCGGTCTCAAACCCAAAAGTAACCAGAACCCACTCGGAGCGCGGATTAAATCGGAAGCCTCCCCGCCCTATGCTAATGAGGGATGCGGAGCCGAGCGTTTCCATTAGCTGTTTGGAGAGACGAATCACCCATCGGATTTATTCCGACGAATTTTATGATTGGATATCTGCGGGAACAAATCACAAGGTCGAGCTCCACCAATCAGAAGCCGCTGCCACTGCCCAGTGTTGGGTCCGGGTAACACTGCGGACTGGCAACTGGCGCCAGTCTGGGGCAGTTGTCGCTGCCGGTTAATGCGGCAGCAAGGTCGGAAGGGCCGGGGGAATTAACAAGGGAAATGAAAAATACAAAAGCAGATGGAATAAAGAAAAACATAATCACATAAAGTGAAAAGAGAGGGAACTCGAACATGTTTATTTCATGAACAAGGGCAGCAGGGACCCGAAGCAGAGAGATGTCCCGTGAGGCCCATTTCTGTGTGAAGCTCAAAGTTAAAGTCGAATTTATTGTCATCTGCACAAGTCCATGTGTGCTCAGGTGCAATGAAAAACTTACTTGCGGCAGCATCACAGGCACAGAGCATCAGAGATACAACATCGGCAAGAAAAACATAAACAAAACATTAAGTATACAAAATTACACAAGAAAGATCACAATTAGAACAAACAAAATCAAAGACCATTGTAGTGAAAAGTGACACTGAGGTAGAGATCAGGGTTGTGTAAGTTATTTCAAGAACAAAATGATTGAAGGGATGTAGCTGCTCTTGAACCTGGTGGTTTGGGACTTCAGGCTTTTGTACCTCCTGCTCGATTGTAGCTGCTACTTGTCCACTCTAATACGAGGAAGGAAATCACCGAGTAATTACAGATCTGGAAGTACAACTTGTGTGGTGGGGAAAATATGGAAATCCATTCTAAGGGAGAGTGTAAACTCCATTTAGAAAGCCAGAGATGAAACAGAGTCGGGTAACAGGTGAATTTACTGAGGTGGTAACGTGGAGGTCGCAGCAATACCTTTGAGAGGTTCCACAAACCAGGCTGGTCAAAAAATTCTATATCTGCCAACCACTGGTACAGTGTGAGGTTCGTTCTTGACCTGTCAGTGTCTAGTGCAGTGTAAGGTTGGTTCGGTACTTGCCAGTGTCTGCAACAGTGTGAGAGTGTGGGGTTTATTCTGTACCTGTCAGTTTCTCATACTGGGTAAGAGAGAAAGGTTAATTCACTTTCATTCTTGCAGCTGAATACTTGGATTAATTCTATATACTGTTTTGAACAATGTTACACAAACTGTATATTACTGTCTCAGTGACAATGCTGCTGGTTGCATTGAATTAATCTAAACACATTTTGGAGCAGTGCATCCACAGATATTCAATCCAACACTGGTCTTGGGACAAATAATGTCACTTTCCTCGAGACCCTGCGTGGGAGGTTTGAACTGGTCTGTGTTGTGTTGCAACATTTTGGCGAATGGAATGGAGACGGTTATTCTGCCTGTAGATGTGTGACCAGTGGTCATCCACCGGAATCAGTGCTGGGACCTCGGTTTGATCAGAGAAAAATGCACGTGGGCTGATTAGCTTGCAGTCGACACAATCGTTGGTGCAGTTGTGGATGGTGAGGAAGGTTGTGAAAAGGAAACAGCAGGATATCGATCAGTTGGAAATATGAGCAGAGAAATGAAAGATAGAGCTTAATCTGGACAAATGTGAGTTCACTTTGGGAGGTCAAATTTTGGAGGAAAGTGCACAGTAAATGGCAGCACCCTTTGGAGCATTGATGTACTGAGGGATCTTGGGATGCAAGTCCAGAACTCCCTGTAAGTGGCAACACAAAGAGACAGGGTGGTACATTCGGTGTCCGGTACACTTGCCTTCATCTGTCGGGGAATTGAATATAAAACTTGGGCAGTCATGTTGCAGCTGTAGAAAACTTTGGTTCAACCACATTTGGACAACTGGGTGCAGTTTTGTTTGCCACATTACAAGAAGGATGGAAAGGTGCTGCAGAGCTTCATCAATGTGTTGCTGGAATTAGAGAGGATTAGCTGCAAGGAAAATTTGGATAAACTTGGATGGTTTTCTCTGGAGGATGAGGGGTGAGCTGAGGAAGTATATAAAATGAAGAGTGACACAGACTGTGTGAACAGGCAGAGCCTTGTTCCTCGGGAGGGAATATCAAACACTGCTGGGCAGAGATTTAAGGTGGGGGGGTGGGGAAGGTTGAAAGGAGATGTAGGAGGCAAGCTTTATTTCACACAGGGAGGGGTCGGTGCCTGGAACATGCGGCCAGTGGAGGTGGTGGAAGCACTTCCCCATGAACAGGCAGTGGATGGAGGGACACAGACCAGGTGCTGGCAAATGTGCAGTCTGCATTGTCATCATTGTCGGCACAGGCAGAGTGGGCTGAAGGGCCTGTTCCTGGGGGTGTTTGCAGCTACTGCAGCTAATGAGGAACGCTGAGCTTCTATTGATGGGGGAACTGAGTACAAATGTGGGTAGGTTGTGCCTCATCGATGTAGGGTAGTGGTGTCACAAACCAGCAACAAAAGAAACACACTGAGCATGATTCAGTGTTAAAAACTATTTTATTAATCACTACTTATGATAATACGTAAAATAAAAGTTAAAAAAAAATTAGTATGTTAGAATTCAAAAATGTTAAACCTCGAACGTTAACCCCTAAAACTAAACTCTTCGTGTGTGTGTGTGTGTATGTGTGTGTGACAAAGTCCAAAACTCCCAGTTCCTGAATGGTTCTTAAAGTTCAGTTCCGCAAGCCATAAGGTGAAACATGAGCAAGGGCTTCTTCAACAACCACCGTTGTCTGAAGATAAGATGTAGATGTAGAAAAACATAGAGAGAGTAAATACGAAATCCAAATGTTCCACGATGGAACCCAAACGACACTTCAGTGTTTACTCGGTAGTGACTTCCTCACCCCGAAAAGCATCCGAACCGTGGTCGTCCACACACAAATACCTGTTTCCTTCTACAGGTCAGCAACAAAGTGAACTCCACCGGATTACTTCCAACTTCCATACATGGATTTCAGTGGCAAACACAGTTATTGTTTCTCATCCATCGATAGAGAAAACAAGCAGGCTGGTGTCTCTCTCCCTTCTCTCTCTCTCTCTCTCTCCTTCTTCTGCCTTCTTCAACAACGTCATTACGTCCTTTATCTTCTATTGACGTAAGCACGCCCCACACACACATACACACACACTCTCTATCTTAAAGGGACTTTCACTGAGTCCATAACACCTCCCACCTAAAAAAAAAATTTCCCAAGAAAATTTTAACCGCGCATAGAGTTCGTAATGTTAATAATTATCACGCTACACAACTACAGACTATCAGATTAGTACAGATACATGTTTCCCATTTAACATCGGGAAAGACAATCAGCAATCACATTATCTTTGCCTTTAATGTGAGTTATCAGGAGATCAAACTCTTGCAAAATTAAACTCCAGTTTAACAGCCTTCTGTTCTTGTTTTTGACTCGGCTCAGAAACACCAATGGGTTATGATCTGTATACACAGTCAATGGTTTCTGAGCGGTGCAAACATATACACTGAAATGTTGCAAGGCTAAAACAAGCAACAGTAATTCTTTCTCTATGGTGGAATAATTCTTTTGATGCTCATTAAATTTCTTTGAAAAGTAAGCTACAGGATGGTCAATATCATCAAGGTCACCCTTCTGCAACAACACAGCTCCTGCAGCTTCATCACTGGCATCTACTGCTAATGAAAATGGCTTTTCAAAGTCAGGTGTTTTGAGCACAGGATGGCAGCATAAAATGGCTTTCAGTTTCTCAAATGCTTCTTGACAAGAATCTGTCCAAACAAACTTTACTCCCTTCTTCAGAAGATTAGTTAGGGGAAGAGCAATATCAGCAAAATTTTTACAAAATTTTCGGTAATATCCAACCATTCCCAAAAATCTTCTAACAGTCCTCGTACCTGTGGGAATAGGGAACTCAGATATTGCTTGAACTTTTGCCTGAACAGGAGCTTGCTTGCCTTGACCTACAACATAACCAAGATACGTCACAGTGGCATGGCCAAATTCACTTTTAGCCAAGTTAACTGTAAGGTTAGCCTTGGAAAGTCTTTCAAACAACCTTTCTAACACAGAGATGTGATCCTCCCATGTATCATTCCCAGTCACTAAGTCGTCAATGTAGGCATCTGTATGTTTTAACCCATGAATCACTGAATTAATCATTCTTTGAAATGTTGCCAGAGCATTTTTCATTCCAAATGGCAAAACATTGTATTCATACAATCCAGAAGGGGTTACAAAGGCTGAAATTTCCCTTCCTCTATCTGTTAATGGAACACACCAGTACCCTTTTAATAGGTCAATCTTTGTAAGAAATTTTGCCTTTCCCACTCTGTCTATGCAATCATCCACCCTAGGAATAGGGTAAGCATCTGACTTTGTTACAGCATTCACTTTCCTGTAATCTGTGCAAAATCTAACAGTTCCATCAGGTTTAGGTACAATAACACAGGGCGAACTCCAATTTGAACTAGAATGTCTAATAATATCATTTTCCAACATGTATTTTATTTCCTGATCAACAAGTTTACTTTTTTCCACATTCATTCGATATGGGTGTTGTTTGATTGGTTTTGCATCCCCAACATCAACATCATGGGTAATTATCGATGTTCTGTTTGGAACATCTGGGAACAGATTTTTAAATTTTAAAATTAATTCTCTCATCTGTTGTTTTTGTGAAACTTGTAAATGGTCCAACTTCGTTTCAAGGTTCTCCAGGATATTTTGGTTTTTTAGTTTCGATGGAACAATATTTGGTCTAAATTGGCCTTCCTCAACATCAACATCAGGCATTCTAGAAACAACCTTTACATCATCCACCAAGGCCACAACTGAATCCCTCTCATAATAAGGTTTTAGCATGTTTACATGACAGAGTTGTGTTTTCTTGCGTCTATCTGGTGTTTTGATTATATATGTTAGATCAGTCACTCGAGATTCAATAACATAGGGTCCAGAAAAACGAGCTTGCAAGGGATTATTTTGGCTAGGGAAAAATACCAACACCTTTTGCCCCACTGCGAATGTCCTAGGCCGAGCACGTCTATCAAAATATGTCTTCATTCTTATCTGGCTTGTTTTCAGATTCTCTCTCGCTAGCTGGCAGACTCTCTCCAACCGAGTTTTAAATTTTTGGACATGGGGAGGTCTCCATTTCCTCCTTAACACTCCATTTTTGACATAGTACCCAGTTGGCACCTTTTCAATCTCCTCACATGAGAGTGCTTTTTCTTTCAATTCTGTCAATTCAGGGTCCTTTGTCTGTTCCACCATAAAATCCTTCCTTGACAAAGACAAATCTTTAAATTCAGGCTCACTATAAGGATGTTGATCCTCCAGTGAAGACAGAAAAGTCTCAGATAAGGCATCATAATTTTCTTCCTGTTTAGGACTGTCACAAGGAACCACATCAGACTGCACCGGACTGTCTGTCTTGGCTAATTCTCTAGCTCTAGCTCGAGTCACCGCACATGATGGGTAAACATCTGGATCATCCTCAGACTCATCAATCCTTGGTTTGGTTGTTAACCGTACCACAGGAACAATTTCTCCATCTGCAAGGTCATTTCCCAATAACAAAGAAACTCCTTCCACTGGCAAACTAGGTCTTATCCCTATCTCGACTGGTCCTTCTACGAACTTTGACTTTAAAATCACCCTGTGTAAAGGGACAGACATGGTGTCATCTGTAACGCCTCGTACTAGATTTACCTCACCAGTGTCACTTTCTTCACCAAAATTTAAAACACTGTCCAGCAAGAGAGATTGACTAGCCCCAGTATCTCTAAGAATTTTCACTGGCACCTGGGGTGACTCATCATTCAGTGAAACAAAACCCTCTGACACATACGAACGGAATTCTTTTCTCACCTCCACCAACTTTTCCGCTTTTCCCTCTTGCAAGGACTGATCTTTAACAGCATCTCCTAAACCTTTTTGATTTTTAATTGCCTGAAAGCAAGCATTGGGCCCAGCTTCCTTCTTTTTCTTCAAAAGGGCACAATTAGATATCACGTGGCCAGGTTTCCTACAGTAATAACAAGTACGCTCAACAGGTTTCTCCAGCCCTGGCTTCTTTTCATCCTTTCCTTTTTGATTACCTCCCAATTTAATCTCTGGTTTACCTGGATTGTCTTTGTAACTCTTTTGAAAGGTTTTAGGTTGTCCCCATTTTGATTTATGGGTTAAAGCATAATCATCTGCCAACCTAGCAGTTTCTTGTAAAGTTTCCACTGCCTTTTCATTTAAATATGTTGTTAATTCAGCTGGAACACATCTTTTAAAGTCTTCCACTAGTATCAATTCTGTCAATTTATCATAATCCCCATCTACATTTTTAGCCAGGCACCATCGTTCAAAACATATTCTCTTTCCATTGGCAAATTCCATATAAGTCTGATCTGCAGATTTCCTCAAGTCTCTGAATTTTTGTCTATAAGCCTCAGGGACCAATTCATAGGCCTTCAATATAGCTTGTTTTACCTTGGTATAATCAGCTGCATCCTCAACAGACAAAGCAGAATAAGCTTTTTGAGCTTTACCTTTAATCACACTCTGTACCATAAGAGCCCATCCTTTCCTTGGCCAGTTTGAACTCACAGCAACCTTTTCAAAATGTTGGAAATACTGATCAACCTGATCTTCTTCAAAAGGAGGGACTAATCGAACCTCCCTGCTGGCTGAAAAACCATCATCAGAATCAGATTCCAAACTCCTACGCTTCATTTGTAACTCATGCTGCCTCTGTTTCTCCTTTTCCTCACTATCCAGCTCCATCCTCTTTAATTCCATCTGCTTCATTGCTAGATCAGCCTCTATCTTCATCTGAGTTATCTTTTGTTCAGTCTCTAATCTCTTTTGTTCGGCCTCTAATTTCTTTTGCTCTCGTTCAGCTTCTAATTTATTTTGCTCTCGTTCAGCCTCTATCTTTGCCAGCTGCACCTGTGCCTCAGAAATTGCTATTTCACTGCCAGGAAACTGTTTTAACACTTCCTTCTCAAACACCTTCTTTTCCACATAATGGCCAGCTATCAGTCTCTGAATATCTGCCTTTCTCATAGACTGCTTTACTTCTGTAAGGTTTAGCCTTGTAGCAATCTTTATCAAATCATCCTTTTTCACCACCTCCAATCCCTTTTGGGTTGGTGACTCCAAAAATGCCTTAATATCCATTGCTGCTGGTTTCCACACACACAAGCCAATTAAAAAGAATTTATCAGACCTCCCTCAAAAATCTTTGGATTGAATCTCGAACAAATCTTGTCAATCTGGGGAACAATCCCAGACGACACTCGTTAACCTTGGGAACTATCCCGGACGACACTCGTTAATCTTTGGATTGGATCCCGGACGAGCCCCCAATTTTGTCACAAACCAGCAACAAAAGAAACACACTGAGCATGATTCAGTGTTAAAAACTATTTTATTAATCACTACTTATGATAATACGTAAAATAAAAGTTAAAAAAAAATTAGTATGTTGGAATTCAAAAATGTTAAACCTCGAACGTTAACCCCAAAACTAAACTCTTTGTGTGTGTGTGTGACAAAGTCCAAAACTACCAGTTCCTGAATGGTTCTTAAAGTTCAGTTCCGCAAGCCATAAGGTGAAACATGAGCAAGGGCTTCTTCAACAACCACCGTTGTCTGAAGATAAGATGTAGATGTAGAAAAACATAGAGAGAGTACATACGAAATCCAAATGTTCCACGATGGAACCCAAACGACACTTCAGTGTTTACTCGGTAGTGACTTCCTCACCCCGAAAAGCATCCGAATCGTGGTCGTCCACACACAAATACCTGTTTCCTTCTACAGGTCAGCAACAAAGTGAACTCCACCGGATTACTTCCAACTTCCATACATGGATTTCAGTGGCAAACACAGTTATTGTTTCTCATCCATCGATAGAGAAAACAAGCAGGCTGGTGTCTCTCTCCCTTCTCTCTCTCTCTCTCTCTCCTTCTTCTGCCTTCTTCAACAACGTCATTACGTCCTTTATCTTCTATTGACGTAAGCACGCCCCACACACACATACACACACACTCTCTATCTTAAAGGGACTTTCACTGAGTCCATAACAGTGGGAAGGCTCTTTATTTCAAGAAGGATTTAAGGCACGGTAGTAGGGCAGGCATGGTAGGGTAGCGGTTAGTATAACGCCTTACAACGCCAGTGACCTGGGTTCAATTCCGGCCACTGTCTGTAAGTTTGTACGTTCTCCGTGTCTGCGTGGGTTTCCTTCAGGTGCTCCGGTTTCCTCCCACTTTCCAGAAGACGTACGGGTTAGGAAGTTGTGGCCGTGCTATGTTGGTGCCGGAAGCACTTGCGGGCTGGCCCCCAGAACACTCTACGCAAAGGATGCATTTCACTGTGGGTTTCGATGTACATGTGACTGATAAAGATATCTTATCTTGTCTTATATATTGGAAGCAGTTCAGAGAGGGTTTACTGGACAAACACTGGCACTGGGCCTGTTGTCTGATGAGGAAAGGTCGACAGTCTGGGCTTGTATCTGCTGCAGTTTAGAAGGGGGAGAGGGAACTTGATTAAAACAGGCAGAGGTCCTGAGGGGTCCTGACAGACCACGTGGGGAGAGGATGGTTCAACGTGTGGGAGAATGTTCAAATGGAGACTGTTGTTTAATGATAAGTGGTCTCTCATTTGAGCCAAGGATGATTTAGGATTTTTTTTTAAAGATTATGTTTTCATTTGCAAAGATTTTTTTTGCCTCAGAGGTTGTTGAATCTTTGGAGTTCTCTTCCCCAAAGGGTGTTGGGAGCAGACTCTTTGAACCTTTCTAAGGGAGAGGTATTGAGCTACGTTATAAGGAAGGGGGTGAGAGCTACGTTATAAGGAAGGGGGTGAGAGGAACCTGGAGATTGATGTTAAACTGAGACCAGCCGCGAGCTCATTAAATGACAGAGCAGGTGGGCGGGGCTGAGTGGACACTCCTGCTCCTAATCCGGATGTCGGTGTGTCTGTGTGTCCCTGTAGGATGGTGACCAGGACTGGACACAGCGCTCCAGCTGTGGCCCAACTTGTGTTTCTACAGTTCCAGCAGAGCTCCCTGGTCTGGCATTCTGTGCCTTCAGCCAACAAAGGCAAGTCCCCCATCCGCCTCCTTAACCCACCCACCGACCTGTCCCCCTACCTTCATAGACCTGTCCACATGCTCCCCAGGGTCCTTCTGCCCCTCCACACTTCCCCACATTCCCCATGTACTGTGTGTCCCCCGGCCGTGTTTGGGCTCCCCAACTGCATCACCTCCCTTCCCCAGATTAAATTCCATTTGCCACCTGTCTGCCCACCTGCCCAGCCCACTGATATCTTCCTGCAGCCTTCAGCTTCCCTCCTCACCATCAGCCACACGGCCAATTATTGTAACATCTGCAAACTCCTTCATCATCTCCTCACAGAGTTGTCCCTTGGTCGCCCCATTGCAGGAAGGATGTGGAGAATTTGGAGAGGGTGCAGGAGAGGTTCACCAGGATACCGCCTGGATTAGAGGGCATGAGCACCAAGGAGAGGTTCGAAAAACTTGGATTGTTTTCTCTGGACTGTTGGAGGCTAATAGAAGTTTTATACAATTACAGGAGGAGAGCTAGGGGAGATAGAGTCTTTTTCTAGTGCGGCCGAACCAACATTTTCTCCAACAGTAACAAGACTTCCTGAATCTTATACCTGATGCACCTCGTGCTGAGCGCAGGCGTGTCACACGCGTCCTTTACCACTGTCTACTTGTGCTGCAACTTTCAGGGAGATAGGGACTTAAACCCCAAGATCCCTCTGGATATCAATGCTCCTGACGGTCCTGCCATTTACTGTGTACTTTCCCTTTACATTTAACCTCATGAAGTACAACACCTCACAACTGCCAGGATTAAACATCTGCAAACTCCTTCATCATCTCCTCACAGAGTTGTCCCTTGCCATCAAAAGCACGGGCCCTGGCCCTGGTCCCCAGTGAGTTCCACTGCAGGCAGCCTTCAGGCACTGAGCCCTTGTCAACAGTTCTTCTCACTTCCTGTCACTCACACAGTCTGGCATCCAACTTGTCACTTTGCCTTGGATCCCATTGGATTGACCTTCCCTGTGGGATTTGTCCTTGCTTACATCCATGTGGACCACATCAAGTACACTCTACAGAACACAGAACAGTACAGCACAGGGACAGGCCCTTCAGCCCACAGTATCTGTGCCGACAATAATGTCAAATTAAACTAATCCCTTCACCTGCGCAGGATCCATATCCCTCCAATCCCTGCACATTGACGTGCCCGTCTTAACCTACTGAACCCCACTCTCATGTTTGCTTCCACTACCCCCTGGCAGTGTGTTCCAGGCACCTACCGCACTGCGGAAAAGAAATTTGCCCGCACATCCTCTTTAAACTTCCTCCTTCTCACGTTAAAGCTATGCCTTCTAATGTTCAACACTTCTACCCTGGGAAAAAGACTCTATCTCCCCTAGCTCTCCTCCTGTAATTGTATAAAACTTCTATTAGCCTCCAACAGTCCAGAGAAAACAATCCAAGTTTTTCGAACCTCTCCTTGGTGCTCATGCCCTCTAATCCAGGCGGTATCCTGGTGAACCTCTCCTGCACCCTCTCCAAATTCTCCACATCCTTCCTGCAATGGGGCGACCAGAAGTGCACACAATACTCAAAGTGCGGCCGAACCAACATTTTCTCCAACAGTAACAAGACTTCCTGAATCTTATACCTGATGCACCTCGTGCTGAGCGCAGGCGTGTCACACGCGTCCTTTACCACTGTCTACCTGTGCTGCAACTTTCAGGGAGATAGGGACTTAAACCCCAAGATCCCTCTGGATATCAATGCTCCTGACGGTCCTGCCATTTACTGTGTACTTTCCCTTTACATTTAACCTCATGATGTACAACACCTCACAACTGCCAGGATTAAACTTCACTCTCTTCATCAACTCTCCTGACTAGTAATTAAAACAGTTCCAACCTTCCCATCTCAGGTCCGTAGTGACTGCCCTCGAGAACAATTCTGTGCCGTTCTCAGTGATGATTCCTGCTGTCCCTCAGAATTCTCCCCAGTAATTCCCCCATCACTGCTGTGATGGTGATGGGCCTGTAATAACCCAGTCTCCCTCTGTAATCACCGATACCACAAAAACAGCCTTTCAGCCCTCCGGCACCCCACCTGTAGCCAGAGAGGGCTGGGAAATGATGGGCAGGGTCTCTGTTATTTCCACCCACGCTGCTCTGAACAGCCCGGGACGTGTTTATCAGGGCCGCTGAATTATCAGTGTGTAAAGGTGCTGAACAATGTTTCTTCCCTCTGATCCGTCCCTCTCTCCCACTCCTCCTGCTCCTGTTCCTTATGTTCTCATTCAGCCCCTCGTGTCTGCTCCACCGGTCAATGAGGTCACGGCTGGTCTTTGACCTCAGCACCACCTTTCTGCACTAACCACAGTTCCTGGGAGATATTTAGTCATCCAGGGAGTCGCTGTACCTATCAGTCTCAGCCCTGAATACACTAAAACCTGGGTCTCCACAGTCCACAGGTCAGGAATATCAAGATGAACTATCCTCTGATGAAGGAAGCAGCTTCTGGACTTTGTCCTTGAAGGTCCAACCCCTCATTCTGAGACTGTGACCCTTCACTACAGACCCCTCAGACAGCAGAAACACCCTCCCTGTATCCGGTCTGTCACACCCTCCAACAATTCTGCAAGTCTCCATTGGATCTCCCCTTCTTCTCCTTTACCCCAGCGAATACAGGCCCAGCCCACTCACTGTCCCCTAACACAGGGGACCTGCCCTCCCCGGAACCAGTCCAGTCAGTGTGGGGAACAGTCACTGCACTCCCTCTGTTGCAGGTAGATCCTTCCTGAGGTAGTGAGACCAGACCTGGACACAATGTTCAAGCTGCGCTCTCACCAGGGCCCCATATAATCCCAGTGAGACATCTCTACTCCTGCTCTCCAATCCTCCTGCATCACAGGACAACATCCTGCCGGCCTCCCTAATGACCTGCTGTCCCTGCATGGTCACTGCCAGTGGTTTGTTTACAAGGACACCCAGGTCCCTCTGAACATTTCACTCTGTCCCCATGGAAAAAGTTCTCTCCTTTTCCGTGTTTCCTCTGGGAGTGGATGAGCTCACATTTCCCCACATTCTGTTCCATCTGCCCCGTCCTCACCCATTCACCTATCCTGTCTACACCCCAAACCCTCTCTGCAACCTTCTCACTGCTGACACTGCCCCCCAGCTCTGCAACACCAGCAGCCTTAGAGTCACAGCGTTATACAGCACGGAAACAGGCCCTTCAGCCCAACTCGTCCATGCCGACCAAGTGGCCTTCCTGAACTACTCCCATTTACCTGCATTTGGCCCACATCCCTGTAAACCTTTCCTCTCCATGGAAGTGTCTAAATGCCTTTCAGATGTTGTAACATACCCGCCTGTACCACCCCTTCTGGCAGCTTGTTCCATATACGCACCACGTTCTGTGAGACAAACCTGACTCTCAGGTCCCTTTTAAATCTTTCCTCTCTCACTTTAAAGCTATGCCTCTAGTTGTGGACTCCCCTCCCCTTGGGAAAAGACACTGGCTGTTCACCTGACCTGTGTCCGTGATTGTTTTATAAACCTCTCTGTTCACGTACGCTGCAGGGAAATAATTCTTAGCCGATCCAGCCTCTCCTTATCACCCAAGACCCCCAGTCCTGGGAACATCCTCAAACCTCTTTTGCACCCTCTCCAGTTGAATGACCTCTGTCTGACAGCAGGAGAACCAGAACTGTACGCAGTGCTCCTAATGCAGCTTTCCCAATGGCTTCTTCAGCTGTAACATGATGTTCTGGTGCCCAATATTCTGACTGATGAAGGCAAGCATGTCAAACGCTGTCTTCACCATCCTGTCTACCTGTGTTGCCACTTTGAAGTAATGAGATACCTACACCCCAGGTCTCTATTTCTACAGCACTTCCAGGGCCCGACGACTTACGGTGTCAGTCCTGTCCTGGTTTGTCTTACCAAGATGCAACATCTCGCATTTATCTGCTGTTCCTCAGCCCACTGACCTAGTTGATCAAGATTCCATTGTAATCTGAGATACATTTCTTCGCTGCCCACTATAACACCCAGTTTAGTATCATCTGCAAACTTACTCACCATGCCACCTACATCCTCATCCAAATCTTTCATATCAATGATTATGATATAAACAACATCAGACCCAGAACTGATCCCTGCGGCGCACTTCTGGACACAGATCTCCAGTCTGTAAAACAGCCCTCTGTCTCCTACCATCAATCCAATATTGTATCCATTTGGTGAGCTCTCCCTGGAACGTGTATGATCTCACCTTTGGGACTAGCCTACCTCATGATACCTCGTCAATGGCCTTGCCGAAGTCCACATCGACAATGTCTATCACACTTTCCTCATCTGTCTTCTTGGTTGCCTCTTTAATAAACTCGACGAAATTCAAGAGAAACAATTTCCAATAGACAGAACTATGCTGACCATCCATAATCAGTTCTTCCTTTCCCAATGCACGTAGATCCCGTCTCTCAGAATCCCCTCCAATAACTGTCCCACCACTGATGTTAGCCCCGCCAGTCTGCCGCTCCCAGGCTTTTCCTTGCAGCCCTTCTTAAATTACAGCACAAACGAGCCACCCTCCAGTCTTCCGGCCCCTCGCCCATGGCTATCTATGATGCAAGTATCTCCACAAAGGGTCACACAATGTCTTCCCGACCTTCCCACAATGTCCCAGGATACACTTGGTCAGGCCTCAGTGCTTCATCTACCTTTGTGCATTTTAAGACCTCCAGCACTTCCTCCATTGTCATGTGGTCTTTCTTCAATACATCTCTGATGTCCGTAGGGGAATGCTGCCGACTGGAACATTCCAGGCTGCAGGAGTACGTGCTGAGGGACGGACTGAAGCTGGGTGCAGCCAACGCAAAGGCTTGGTGCGGAAGGACTACAGCTTAGGGTTCTTCTGCCACTGGAGAGAGAGGGGCGGAGTCAGGCGAGAAAGCCCCTAAATATTGTAAATACAGGAGTTGGGTAGCCCCAGGGAGCCACACGTGTGGCATCGGTGCTGTTTTTATATAAAAAGGTAACACTAATGAATGATCTGTACAAGAATGTAAAGGCTTGCACTGTTTTATAATTGCATATAGTTTGTCTTTTTATTATGAATAAAGTTTATTTTGGAATAAAAAATAAAAAAAAGAAATCTCTGTCCCGAGTTCCCTGGCATTCATGTCCGTTTCCACGATAAATACAGATGAGAATTATGTGTTAAGGACCTCACCCATCTCCTATGATTCCACATACAGATTATCTTGGTGATCTTTAAGGGGTCCTATTCTCTCCTACTGTTGTATTGGAAACGTGTATCTGGGTCTTGGGCTCAGTGTGGGACTGAATGTCTGCTGTCTGACACTGTGCAACTGATGAGCTGTCGGTGTCTCTGTGATCGTGTGTGAGAAACGAAGCAGCTGCTTTGTTCCTTGTGCCTCGGGAAGAGGGAGCATCAGAGTGGATTGAAGTTTCTCCCTGTGGGAAGGAAAAGGAAACGGGATCAGTGAGGGAGAGGTAAAAAGCAGACGGCTGTGTGAAGCGGCCGGTGCAGCCAGTGCCAGTGTGCGAGGCCGCTGCAGGGCTGCAGCTCTCAGCTTCTGCCGACCAGCAGAGGGCGGCAGCTCCACACCAAGTGAGGGACACACACACCGCCACATCCCGGCACGGATCCGGGAATGGGACTGCCCATGGAGCAGGGAGATTTACACAGCTCGAATTTCCACTCCCTTCTCCCGTGGAACTCGTCGCTCAACCGGAGCCAAACAGCCGCTGTTTAAACTGTGATTTCCACCCCCGCCCCCAAACACTTCTCACAGGGAGCTTGCAACAGATGCTCTTTGTAAAGCTGTACCCACCCTAAGTGTCCGGCTCCGTGTCAAATGCTCACGGTCCAGTAACAACACACACGGGAAGACTGAAACCAAACGGGGGGCTTTCCCTCCTGTTCTGGGGAGAGGAAACAGCAATGACCGTCACCAGCAGCTCCTTCCCACTCCGGCTCCCCCGCCCTCCCACCCTCAGCCCTGGAACGGCCTCTCCCTCCCCATTCACTCCATGTTCCCGGCCAAGTCGCTGCTCCACTCCGCCTCTTCCCCCCAGCCGCTGCCTCCACTGCCCCGGGTCCGGATTCCATGCCGATCCCTGAGCCCATCTGCGGAGCGGCTCCCAGAGCGATGCGCTGCTGGAAGGAGGCTGCTGTCAGCGCCCTGCCCCCGGGCCCGGGAGCTCTCCATTCCCAGCTGCTTTAAACCCGCTCCCGCCGCTCGCTGAGGGAATGGCGCTCACAGGCGGAGCTGCAGCACACGGCGCATGTGCGCTGCCGCCCGCTGTCAATCAGTGACAGGGGCGGGGCTACTCGGCGCATGCGCTCCTGTCCGCCTGACGTCGCAGAGCGAAACCCAGCCAGGCCTTTCCTCAGTTCACTTTAATCAGAGTCTGAGCGAAGGGTCCGGGGCTGGGGGAGGGACAGGGCGGCTTTACACCCGGGACCCTCCGCTGTAAAACATGTCCACTGGGATCGTTCTCTGCAAAGTGTTTCAGCTGTTCCTGAGGCTGAACACAAAGTCCCTTATTCTTGGGCTCAGTGCGGACCGGGCTGTTCCACATTCCGGATGTCCGAGGAACTGATCATTTCAACAACAAACTCTTTGTCGCTTTTACTTTTGTTTCATCAAAATTTTCTTGTATTTGAAAAACACGCTGATGCTGGAGGAAATCAGCAGGCCAGGCAGCATCCGTGGAGAAAAGCAGGCGGTCAAGGTTTTGGGTTAGGACCTTTTGGAAACAGAAATAAATGTCTCCCCGTCGGGGAATGGAACCCTGGTCTCCTGTGTGACAGGCGGGGATACTGACCACTATACTAACGAGGAAGAGATAGAACGATGTAGCCAATCTTTCGGTTGTCAGGGTACAGGAGAACGCGCAGGATCACACTAATGTTTGTTCGTTGACCGATAACCGGCACCTTTCAGACCCCAACCTCACTGTGTGACTGGAGGGGATTCTCCATCGATTCAGTCACATTGTGCTGAGGAACGGCCGGAGGTAGGGCTCCCCTTTGGGGCCCAAATGCGTGTTGCTGGAAATAACATTTATAATCAGGACTTATTTTCCCATTTGCTGATGTGAGAGGCAGGAAACTATTTTGGGGTCGACTCTCACTTCAGTCCGATACCGGCTGAATAATGACTGGGTGCTGTGTAAGTCCGGTATGTTGGAGGGTGGCGACATCAATTGGACGGTACGGGGACTGCAGCAGAGTGAGGAATGACCCGTCAGAAAGGAGCTTGGGGACTGGTGATGGAGTCACAGAGTCAAACAGCACTGGAGACAGTTCAGTCCCCGAATCTCCTGCAGCAGGATCATGGAGCAATGGCCATATAGTGGTGAGCATAGCTGCCTTCCAAGCAGTTCACCCGGGTTCAATTCCCGGCCATCGCAGCTTGTTGAGTTTTAATCTCCTGACATCGGGACTGTCAGAAATGAACCTCTTACAGATCAACAGTCTGTACAGAGTGGTGCGGCCAAGTGGTCTACTCAGGCTAACTCGTGGATAACTTGCTGAATTCATGTCGTTTGAAGAGAGATCCCATTACCGTTTCATTAATTATCACTTACTGTGAACAGGTCAGTGGGTCATTGAAGCAATTCCCATCCCTCACCTTTTCCCGGGATATCGATGACCGGATCAGTGCAGCTTCCTGCTCTCACTCTGTCTCAGATTCTCTCAACAAACTGGGATACATGCGGTCGCCCCATTACAGGAAGGATGTGGAGGCTTTGGAAAAGGTGCAGAAGAGGTTTACCAGGATGTTGCCGGGATTGGAGGTTATAAACTATGAGGAGAGGTTGGACAAACGTGGGTTGTTTTCTCTGGAGAGTCAGAGGCTGAGGGGAGATCTGATAGAGGTTTATAAAATTATGAGAAACATAGATAGGGCAGTGAGTCCGAATATTCTTTTTTCCTCAGGGTAGAAACGTAAAATACTGGAGGGCATGCATTTAATGTGAAGGCGGGAGGTTCAAAGGAGATGTGTGTGGCGTTTTGCAGAAATTCGTCAGTGCCTGGACTGGGCTGCCAGGCATAGAGGTGGAAGCAGACACGATGATAACGTTCAAGAGGCTGTTAGACACATGAACCTGCAGGGAGTGGAGGGATATAGATCATGTACAGAGGTTAGTATAATTCTCCATTGAGTTTGGCGCAGACATGGTAGGCCGAAGGGCCCGTTCCTGTGCTGTACTGCTCCGTGTTCTATGATCCATACATGTGTCAAATGATGTGTTCACACTGAGTGACGTCAGTTTATTCCCGCCCCCACTCCCCGCCTATGTTTACCCTGTGCAATATCGTCTCTCACTCCCCCTCTGTTCCAACACGGGCTACACCTGGTGTTTCTGCACTGACAGGTGTAATACAGGGTCACAGTGTCACACAGCATAGAAACAGGCCATTCAGCCCACTGTGTCCATACTGACCATAACAACGGACCGCAATCAGTGAGGATCGGCAGCAATACGTCCAGCACGATTATTCTCAACACTGTGTCTTCAGCCCTCTACTCTGCTCCCTATACACTTATGACTGTGTGGCCAGATTCTGCTCCAACTCCATCTACAAGTTTGCAGATGATACCACCGTAGTGGGACCTATCTCAAATAATGATGTCGGGGTACAGGAAGGAGATAGAGAGCTTAGTGACATGGTGTCATGAAAACAACATTTCCCTCAATGTCAGCAAAACAAAAGAGCTGGTCATTGACTTCAGGATAGGGGATGGTGTAAATACAACGGTCTGCATCAATGGTGCTGACGTCGAGAGGGTTGAGAGCTTCAAATTCTTGGGAGTGAACTTCACCAATAGCCTGTCCTGGTCAAATCACGTAGATACCACGGCCAAGAAAGCTCACCAGCGCCTCTACTTGCTCAGGAGGCTAAAGAAATTTGGTTTGTCCCCTTTGACACTCACCAGTTTCTATTGATGCACCATAGAAAGCATCCTATCTGGATGCATCACAGGTTGGTATGGCAACTGCTCTTCCAGCGCGTCACAGAAACCAGCCTCCCCTCCTTGGACTCGGTCTTTACCTCTCACTGCCTTGGTGAAGCAGCCAGCATAATGTAAGACCCCACCCATCCGGTTCATTCTCTCTTCCCTCCTCTTCCATCAGGTAGAAGATACAGGAGCCTGAGGTCACGTACCAGCAGGCTCAAGGACAGCTTCTATCCCACTGCGGTGAGGCTATGGAACGGTTCCCTTATACGATGAGATGGACTCTTACCTCACAATCTACTTTGTTGTGACCTTGCACCTTATTGTCTACCTGCACCGCACTTCCTCTGTAGCTGTGACACTTTACTCTGTACTGTCATTATTTTACCTGTACCTCAATGCACTCTGTACTAACTCAATGGAACTGCACTGTGTAATAAATTGACCTGTACAATTGGTATGCAAGACAAGTTTTTCACTGTACCTTGGTACAAATGACAATAATAAACCAATACCACACATTCCCGTCTGCGCTAAACCCGTTGTCCAGCACTTGTTCCACAAACATCTCCGCCTTAGTCATTCAAATGCTCCTCCAGATATTTCATTAATGTTGTGAAGCTCCTGCCTCCGCCACCCCCTCAGGTCGTGCGTCCAGACACCATCCACCATTCGGATGAAAACCTTTCTCAGACCGTCTCCAAATCCCCTTTCCCCCCATCTCGGAACTGGACATTTCTGCCCGTCACGCATCTGTCATTGTGGCGCCATGATTCCCCTTTCCATGGGTAAAGCCGGCCTGTCCTGTATGTCCCACAGCCCCGTCACGTGATATGTTTGGTCTCACCCTGTCAGAGATGTTCCCCTTGTTCGCCCCACTGCCCCCTCCCCACCTTCTCTGCTGCTGAACATTCACTTGTTCTCTCTCCGGTTCTAATGACGGGTCCCGGCACTGAAACGTTAACTCGCTTTCGATTTCCTCAGACGCTGCCCGACTTGCTGAGGGTTTCCAGCACTTTCTGTTCTATAGCAGAGCCCAGCTTCATACTGTGATTCCATAGAAACTATTGTGTATCGGACGATAGCTGAGGACAACAGGGACCATCGTTCTACCCTACGGACCTGTCCACATAAAATGATGGACTGAAAGGAAATGTAGTATTGAAATACGATATTTACATACCAAGAGAAGTGAAATGTATATAATGGGGATGTGTGACGTGGCAGTGTCCTGTTGTAAAATGTTCAGCTGAAGAATAGCAGAGGATGGTTTCGATCCATCGACCTCTGGGTTATGGGCCCAGCACGCTTCCGCTGCGCCACTCTGCTGCTGGACAAGTAGTACGATCATTCTGTATTCCCTCCTTTATTATTTTTGCCGTTTTCCTTTCCGACTTATTATCATTTCTTCTGCTAACTTCTCTTTCTTGGATTCCCAAAATTTCAGCAATGGATGTGTTTTAAATTATTTATTTTACCCTCTTTCTGCGGCCCTGCTGTCCGACATTCTATTTCTCTTCCTCTGTGTCTCGTCCGCCTTCTTTGGGTCAAATGCCAATATACAGAGTAGAGGACACAGTCTGTGCTGCAGTGGAGGATGGCCCGGGGATACTTTAGTCACTCCCTCCCCACCCATCAGCGAACACCTGACCATTGGTCCCTTTAAGCACCTTTGTACTTTGCCTTGGGCTATTGGCCTTTGCGATCGATTAGTCCTTGCTGGCGCCGGGCCATTGGCCTTTGTAAATTACCTGGGCTGGATCCCCCAGCCCTCCAGCACTATAAAGAGTGCCACATGTATTCGGCTCTCTCTCTCTTGCCTGCCCCGAGGGAATCACCCTGCTTCATTCCAGGCCAAGGACCGTGGAATGGCGCTGGAGAAATTGTTGGTGAGGTGTGCACTGTTAAAAGGGTTGGCAACATTTTAGTTAGTGTCCCTGATAGCACAGAGCCGTGCCTGCACTGAGTCAAGGGGTGGTGGGTATCGGATTGTTTTTCCTTGATTGTCTGTACCTAGTTCGGGGTGTGTGTGTGTGTGTGTGTGTGTGTGTGTGTGTGTGTGTGTGTGTGTGTGTGTGTGTGTGTGTGTGTGTGTTTTACTCCTGTTGCTATTTTTGCACACTCGCTATAAACTGTGCGTGCATGTGTGTGTGTTCCCGTTACCATTTTCCCACGTTTGGCCCCGAATCTGTTTCACAATTGGCGTTGCGAGCAGGGTCTCAAAGGTCTTGGCTGAACACAGATGCGAGGAGGAATGTTCTGGAATGGGGGCAAGAAAGCCAGTGCAGGCACCGAGGACAGGATTCGCGGGTGGACTGACGAGAGTGAGGGATTTGGGAGCTTAGCTAGCATGCTGGTGCACCACGGTAAACCAGTGGCCTGGGCCGAGCAGTTAGATCCCCGTGGTGAGAAAATGGGGCACCATGTGGTCTCCTTCCTTCAGAAGTCGGGGTTCTCCAAGGCTAAGGGGAGTCAAAGGGGTGCCTTCTGGCTGTTTGCGTCCCTCCTGAGACGCCAGGTCAGGATTACTGGCCAGATCCAGGATATGTGTCTCCAAAAAGACAAGGCAATAGAGGTGCTCCAGCAGCATTGCTGTGCGCTGCGGGAGGCAGTCCAGGCTGCCCAGACCCGAGCCAACGACCTCGAGGCCAGAGGTACAGAGGTCGCCTGCAGGCTGATCCAAATGCAGCAGGCGCAGGCAGCCTACCAGTCTGGCTGGCAGCCGGACGCGCTCAAAATTCGAGCCCTGGTCCAGAGCAGAGACAAGCTGGACGCATGGCTGGGGGATGGGGATATATGGATGGATAATAACGAGGACGGGGTGCCCGAGGAGCCTGGATCCAATCACACCCGCCCTCCCCCAACCCATCCGAACCCCTGCAGGCTCGACCGGTCACCACGCGGTCCCAGATCTGCCATGGAAGGGAGGGGAATGGGGATGAGGCCCTCACAGGGGGAAGTGCCCGTGGTCCCTCCGAGACTACGGAGACCCGGGATTTCTCAGTCAAGGAGCTGACCCAGCTGGCAGATCAGTACTGCCAGCAGCTGGGCGAGCACCTAGCTGCATGGCTGCTCCAACTGTGGGATGAAGGGACCCCCAACGTGAGCCTCTCTCACCAGGAAAGAGTCTGTCTGACCAGCAGAGTGTTAACAATGCCCTGTGGGTGCCACCGGAAGGGATCGGGGATGGCACTACCCTGTGGGATTGGGTAGTGACCGCCGTGAGGGTCCAGTGCCCTACCCTTCTCGAGTGGGATTTATACGGGCGACGACAATGGAGCACGGTCAGTGAAGGCACCAGGGTCATTAGGGGGTGGCCGCTGGTGACCGGCATTTTTGAAAGGGCCCGCGATCATGACATTTTAGAAAATACCAAGGTGACCAGTGCACCAGCAGGATATCTGGTTGCCACCGCGAGCCCCTAGTTGAGGCCAGTGGTCCTGCCCCTCATGGGACCAGCTAAAGGGACGACCATAAGGGATGCTATCACCCTCCTGGAGGGCTAGAGTACATGCAGCAAGGGACGCTCACCCAGGCCCGTAAAGCGGAGACGAGGGCTGGAGACACAACCACTCATTTCACGCGCAAACAGTTATACCTGGACCTGCTGCACTCAGGGGTGGACCATGCCAGCATAGATGGGATCCCGACCTCTGCCCTTTACACAGGGGCAAAACCCACAACTACCCTGATCAAGTCTGACACATGGGTGCCTCCAACCGCCGGACCACATGGGCTGCCCCTGCCAACACTGATACTTGCCTCTGCCCCTCCCCCGCTCGAAACAGTGTCTCCTGCCCCCAAGGCTGAGCTCTGGGACCTGCTGATATGAAGGCCAGGGGTCCTGGCGCATTTTTTCCATCACCTTCCCCCGCCCGTGGGACCTGAGGCCACATAGACCCATAGCGGTACATTGGGGAAAGGGGAGCATACGGAGGTGGATGGCACTCATCGACACGCGTGCCCAACACACCACCATCACGGGCAACCCAGTGTTGTGTAACATATTCGAGTGTCTCCTGGCACGAGGACTCTGGACACAGTCTTTGGAGTTAAAATGATTTATTTATAAAAGACAAACGCGGCACAGGATAAAGGGAACAACACACACACACACACACACACACACACACACACACACACACACACACACAGAGTACAAACGATCAGGGAAGAAACAATATGATGCCTGCCACCCCTCGACTCAGTGAAAGCACGGCCCACGCTACGGGAATCTACTTAGGACGCTCGGAACTCTGTGGAAGTGCACACTCTTACCAATGGTCTCTTCAGCGTTGTTTCACGATTCCTGGAGCAATCAAAGAGAGTGAACCACGCCTGTGTGGCACTCTTTATAGTGCTAGAGGGCTGGGTGGTCCAGCCCAGGTAGTTCAAACAAGTCAATGACCCAAGGCCAGGTACACAAGTGTTTACAGAGACCAATGGTCAAGCGTGGACTAATGAATCGGTGGAGCCAGACCTTGATTGACAGTGATGTGACTTTCTGTCGTGCCAATTTTAAGTTCCCACTTCTGTCTGCTGCAAAGTGACACAGTGCCACCAGGTTGATTCGATAAAACACGTTTATTAGCAGTATACCGCCAGGGAGACGTCTCTTCAGCACTCGTTGAGAGTCGCTTCCCAAGGTCTCCACAGTACAAAGGAGCAGACAGTAATTTATACAGATATTTTCATGCACACTTAATGAATGCAGCGCCACGGCTTTCAGTCTGGCCTCAGAGATCCAAAGACACACATCACACCTATTGTCCAATATAATTGATTTATAATCAAGAGATTCAAAGACAGGTATCCCTCTCATTGTTCAGGAAAAGCTTCCCACTCGTTGTTTATTGCACCCACCACGCTTACTGTCTAGCATAGCTGGTCTGCAACCAAGGTTCCGGGCACAGTAATTATCACCTATCCTCGAGTCAGTAGCTTGCGTGCTCTTGCTTACGAGGTATTTTTCCATCAGTTGTATGTGCAGTTACAGTCAGTCACAGTTTCTTAACCCTTTACTTCCTCATTTCGACCAGGCAATCAGTGGTGTCATGTGACAGCCATGACCCTTCACAATACAGTCCGCCTCTCGAAAGTCACACCACCCACCAATAATGGGAGTAACTATCACTAACCTCGGAAATATACGTCAGTGTGCACTACTAACGAAAGGCAGACGTGGTTCTAATAATCTGGCAGGCACAGCACAAGATACAGATAGCGACGACAATTAGAACGAGAGTAGTGGCCCAGTGGATGACAGTTGCCCACCATCCCCCCAGAGACCCAAACGGCTTCCAGGTTCCCGATGAGGTGTCGTGCTGGAGGAGCTGGTCCCTTGCATTTAGAATTTTGGCCACCGACTCCCGAATGTGAGCAGCCAAGTTGGTGATGTTGCTGGACTCATCAGGGATAAAGGTGCAGCACTCCTTACGAATCACTGCACAGGTACCACCATCCACAGCGAGTAGGTAATCCAGGGCCATTCAATTCTTCAGGGCTATCATCCTGACAGCAGCCAACTCAGCTGCCGTCCTCGCCAGGGCATGTTCGGTATGTTGCAGTGTCACTGCCGTTTCGTGAGCTAGGGTGTGGAGCACGCTTGTCATCTGGATGACTTCACTGGACAGTCGGGCCATGCTGTACGTGGGAAAGGCTATCATCCAGAACCTCTCTTCCTCCGTGATGGCCCTCTTGTCCCGGTGGCCAACTGAAAAGGTGGAACTGTGCTCATTCGGGAGTCTGCACCAGCATTCCCTCGGCTTACTCAGTGGCTGTGGGATGACTCTGAGGGTCGGGACTCGGGTGGAGGCCAAATTGTAGGGAGGGAAGTACTAGATCCTGAAACACTCACCCCATTAGGAATCGCTGGAAGGGATATCCTGTAGTGGTGAGGGGAGTGGTGAGGTCTGCCATCCCGCCCTCCAAAGAGATATACCAAACTAGACTGGTGCAAAAAATCTATGTAAACAGTTCATTTGAAGATCATCCAGGGGGATCACTGTAAGAGGTAGAGCTTTACTGGCATGTGCTGGGGTTTGGACACAAATCCAGCAGTCCGATTTATTGGAGGTGCTGAAGAATTCGTAGGCGATTCTGAGGAAGGTGTTAGCGGACGTTCCGACGCCGATCATCGCGGTGAGCAGAGGGGGTGACCGGAGTAGTGCATCATCCTCAAGGGGAGGGGGGGGACGTTGAGGAACAGACTCATTCTCGGCGGGTCAGGTGTTGGGTATGAAGACAGGATAGGTTAGTGTGACCCGGAATCGTGACCCAACGGGTGTCCCTGGGACCACTCACAACGACTTCCCCCTTCTGAGGGAGGCCGTGTGGCTGTCGGACCCACATTTTCCCTGAGTATTCGGTCTCGGAGGGTCCAGCGTCTTGGAAGTCGAGAGGTGTGGAGTGAGCCAGATGGCGGGACAGTGGGGACGCCCCCCCCCCCACCCCTTGGCCAGTGGGCCATGTATTCAGCTGGTCGACGGACTGCTGTAGCATGTTCAACCACCCCTGCAGTGTGCGGGAAGGTGTTAATGTGCATTCTTCTTCTTTCAGCAGGCTTTCCATTCTTTTGACCAGGCCCGATGCCTGGGGATGGTAGGGTATGTGAAACAGGCACGAGATCCCCGCCTCAGCAGCCCAATTCTGGACTTTAGCCCCAGAAAATTGTGAGCCCTGATCTGATTGTACCTCCCATGGGACTCCATAGATGGAGGAGAGATACTGCAATCCTTTGATGGTGCTTTTCTGGTTGGCCCTCTCACAGGGCACTGCCACCAGTCCACCATCGTCAGGGCATACTGCGTTTTATTGTGGCGTGCGAGAGGTCCGATCTAGTCTATCTGCCAACGCGACCCACTCCCGTGCCACGGCGAATATCGCCCTGTGGCTCTGATGGCAAGCCTCTTGGCTTCAGTTGTTGGCAGATGGGGCAGTTAAGGACAGTGGTCTTGCACTGGTCCACTGTGAGGGCGACCCAGGACTGCTCTGCCCAGCACTACGTGCCGTCAGCCCCTAGGCGACCGCTCTTGTGGTGTGCCCATGCAGCTAAAGTGCTGAGGTCAGGTTCCTCCGGGGAGGTGGTAGCGCAGCATACTTGGGCAGCCTGGACCACAGCAGCATTATGTATGGCCTCCTGTGTATTTTTGTGGGTATGAGCTTCCGCGTGGTGAACTGAAATCTGTCTGTGGGAAGCCTGATCCCACATAAGACGCCAGTGTCCCTGTCCCCACCCCATTTCATGCCACCATGCCATCCATACAGCCATACCGTTGGTCACTGCCCAAGAGTCGGTATAGATGGGGACTGTCCCGGTGGTGTTCTGTACGGTGAGTGCGACTGCCACCAGTTCGGCCAGTTGGCTAGATCCACCTGCTCCCCCTTTGGACAAGGTTTTCCCCGTGGCGGGATGAAGTGCCACCGCCTTCCAATATTGCTTCCCCCCTTTCCAGCGGCTGGAGCCATCTGTGAACCAAGCGTGCAATTTTTGTTCAGGGTCAAGGGAGTCGAAGGATTGGCCCCAGGACACGGGGGAGGGCTGGATCTCAGGTATGTCCGGGGGTGGGGCCTGGGAGTGGGGGAAGGACATGACCTGTTCGTGGAGACGGCTGACACCTTCTGGACCGGGTTCGGTCCGGTCCTCGATGTACCACTTCCACTTCACTATCGAGGACCTCTGGGCTCGGCCCTCCTTGTGTGTGGAGTCAGGGGACTTGATCTGCTGCATTATAGGCAGGTGGGGGTGAAGGACTGTAGGGTCGGTGCTGGTTTGGTGCTCGGTGGCGAGGACTGACAGGTAGCAGGCAAGCAGCTGGCGCTCGGAAGGGCAGTAGTGAGTAGCGACCTCAGGCAATGATTTGGTCCAGAAGCCGAGCAGGACTCTGTGCCCCTGGACCTTCTGCCAGAGGCTCCATTCAGCAATTGACTCGCTGGTGGAGATCTGTAACTCGAAGGGGATCCCTGCCTGGCGGGGAGCAAGTGGCAGGGCTTGCTCCACAGCTTGCTTTGCTGTCTCAAAAGCAGCCTGTTGTTCAGGTCCCCACAAGAAAGTGGCCTTTATCTGACAGACCCTACAGAGTGGTCTAAGGAGCAAGGTGAGGTGGGGTATATGCTTCCGCCAACAGCCGGGGAGGCCCACGAAGCTCTGGGTGTCAGTTTTGTTGGAGGGGACGGCAAAATTTAAAATCCTGGGTGGGGCCTTGCACTTTTTCCATATTAATGGGTCAACCCCATTCCCTGAGAGAAGAGATTAGCATATGAGGATCCTCCGAGACAATGTTCTCAGACGGCCCCTGAAGGAGGATGTCGTCGATGTAATGGGCGGTTGACACCCCTGGGGGAAGTTGAATAGCTTGCAAATCTCGGGAGATGAAGCCGTGGCATATTGTCGGGCTATGAATGTACCCTTGGGGTAGACGTTGAATGGTGTATTGTCTCCCGTCCCTGGTGAATGCAAATTGGTCCTGGGAGATGTGATGGAGGGGGATGGAAAAGAACGCATTGGCCAATCCACAACTGCATACCACGGTTTGTCTGGGCGCCCTGAAATATCCTCGACCAGAATGACTATGTTGGGTACCATGCCAGCGGGGGGGGGGGGGAGTGGGGGGTGGGGGGCAGCCTTCTTAAGGTGTTGGTCATCCACCGTCATGCGCCACATCACATGTTTTCTGTGGACGGGCCAGACGGGGCTATTGAAGGGGGAGGCTGCGGGTCGGATGACTCCCTCCCGCAGCAGGGCTTGGATGGCCTCAGTGATGTCTTGGTGTCCCCCCGGCACCCCTGTACTGTCGCTTGCAGACGATCTTGGTGGGGGGGGGGGAGTGGTGAATAACGACCCGTTCCCACTTGGCTGCCCCGACTACCACAGTAGCCTGGGCGAATCCGAAAGTGAACTTGCCTCGGTTGGTGTGTAGGGACTGCCCCTTTAAGCCATTGATGCCCAGTTTGCACTCAGGCGAAACTGCTATTAAAACAGTTACAGTTCGAGGAGGTTGGTTCCCGATGGCCGATGCAGTCCCTGACTTCCCTCGCGGGCAAAAGAGAACCCCCCAACCCCTCTATCTGCATCTGTGCCCCCTTCCATGCAGCAGGGTTCCCCTGTACGATGGTGTGTTGGGCACCCGTGTCGACGAGTGCTAACCATCTCTGCACGTTAACCTTTCCCCAGTGTACCTCTATGGGTATGTGTGGCCTCCGGTCCCCCGGGCGTGGGAGGGTGATGGAGCAGACGCGCTGGGGACCCTGGCCTTTATCCTATGGAAGGGGGGGGTGGAAGTCTGCCACCCTGTGGGTTCGGGTTGGTGCTGGCATAGGTGGGACATTTCCTGTCACAGCAGGTCCCGGAGCTGAGCCCTGAAGGCAGGGAAGACTGTTCCAGGTGGGGAGGGGCGGAAGCAGTATTAGTGTCGTCGGGGGCATCCCACGTGGTTCGGCGACTGGGGGCGCCAACTGTGTCGGGCTTGGGCTCGGGCTGGCTGTGGATCTTCCGCTGGCCGGACTTCCCCGCAGAGCACTTTCCACTGCACGTGGAGAGCAGAGGTCGGGACCCCGTCTATGCTGGCGTGGTCCACCCCTGTGTGCAACAGGTCTTGGAACAACTGTTTGCGTTGTGAGGCGGGGGGTCATGTCTCCAGTCGTCGTCTCTGCTCTGTGAATCTAGGTGGGCGCCCCCTGCTGCATGTACTCTAGCCCTTCCGGGAGACTGATCGCTTCCCGTCGGGTCTTCCCACTAGCTGGTCTCATGAGAGGCAGGACCACCGGTTTCAATCGGGGCGCGCAGCAGCTACCAGGTATACCGCTATTGCGCTGCTCACTCTGGTGTTTTCTAACAACTCACAATCGCTGGGCCTCTCATAGATGCCGGTCGCTAGTGCCCATTCCCTGATGACCCTGGTGCCCTCACTGACTGTGCTCCACTGCGGTCGCCCGTAGAAATCCCATTCAAAGAGGGCAGGGTACCGGACCCTCACTGCAGTCACCACCCGGTTCCACAGGGTAGTGTCGCTCCCAACCCCTCCTGGTGGCGCCCGCAGAGCATTGTTAATTGGTCAGACAAGCTCCACTCTCACTTCCTGGTGAGAGAGGCTCATGTTGGGAGCATAGTCAACATGACTATGCTCCATAGTCGGAGCAGCCACACGGCCAAGTGTTTTCCCGGACGCTGGCGATACCGATCCGCCAGCTGGGTCAACTCCTTGATGGAGAAGTCCCGGGTCTCCGTGGTCACGGAGGGGCCCAATGAACTTCCCCCTGCCGTGGATTCATCCCCGTTCCCTTCCCCTCTGTGGCGGACCTGGGACCGCATGATGACGGGTCGGGCATGCAGGGGTTCGGGTGCATAGGACCCCGGATCCTCGGGCTCTCAATCCTCATCGGGATCCATCCATATATCCCCATCCCCCAGCCATGCGTCCAGCTTGTCGCCACCCCTGACTAGGGCACGAATTTTGAATGGGTCTGGCTGCCAGTGCTTGCTGTAGCTGAATCAGCCCGCAACCGACCTCAGTACCTCTGGCATCGAGGTCGTTGGCTTGGGTCTGGGCAGTCTGAACTGCCTCATGCAGCGTACACCACCTCTGCTGGAGCGTCTCTATCTCCCTATCTTTCTGGAGACATGTATTCTGTATCTGGCTAGTAATCCCGACCTGGTGTCTCAGGAGGGATGCAATTAGCCAGAAGGCATACCTTTGACTCCCTTTGGCTCTGGGGACCCCCGACTTCTGGAGGAGGGTGATCACGTGGTGCCTCAGTTTCTCACCACGGGGGTCTAACTGCTCAGCCCAGTCCACTGGTTTACCATGGTCTGCCAGCATGCTGGCCAAGCTCTCAAATCCCTCACTCTCATCGGTCCACCCGGGAATCCTATCTTCAGTGCCTGCACTGGCCTTCTTCCCACTGTTCCAAAACATCATTCTCGCGTATATATCCAGCCAAGGCCTTCGAGACCCTGCTCGCAGCGCCAAATGTTGTGTAACAGATTCGAGGGTCTCGAGGGACGAGGACTTTGGACACAGTCTTTGGAGTTAAAATGATTTATTTATAAAAGACAAACGCGGCACAGGATAAAGGGAACAACACACACACACACACACACACACACACACACACACACACACACACACATACACACACACACACACACACATACACACACACATACACACACACACACAGAGTACAAACGATCAAGGAAGAAACAATATGATGCCTGCCACCCCTCGACTCAGTGAAGGCACGGCCCACGCTACGGGAATCTACTTTGGGACGCTCTGAACCCTGTGCAAGTGCACACTCTTATCAATGGTCTCTTCAGCGTTGTTTCACGATTCCTCGGAGCAATCAAAGAGAGTGAACCACACCTGTGTGGCACTCTTTATAGTGCCAGAGGCCTGAGTGGTCCAGCCCAGGTATTTCAAACAAGCCAATGATCCAAGGCCAGTTACACAGGTTTTTACAGAGACCAATGGTCAAGTGTGGACTAATGGGCCGGTGGAGCCAGACCTTGATTGACAGTGATGTGACTTTCGACCAGGCAATCAGTGGTGTCATGTGACAGCCATGACCCTTCACAATACACCCTTCTGGGTGGAAAAGGGCACAGATGCAGATAGAGGGGTTGGGGGGAGTTCCTTTTTGCCTGCGAGGGAAGTCACGATCCGCGTGGACACCGGGAACTGATCTCCTCGACCAGTAACATTTTTGATAGCGGCCTTGCCTGAGTACATCCTAGGGAATCAATGTCTTAAAGGGACAGTCCCTTCATACTAACCGGGGCAAGTTTACGTTCGGAGTCGCACGGCTACAGTTGTAGTAGGGGCATTCAAATGGGAACCAGTTGTTGTTCCCCCTCCTTCCAAGGTCGTCTGTAGCCAACAGTACAGAATGCTGGGGGGACACCAAGATATCACTGAGGCCGTCCAAGCCCTACTGCGGGAGGGTGTGATTAGACCCGCAGCATCTCCCTTCAACTGCCCCGTCTGGCCCATCCGCAAAAAGAATAGGATGTGGCACATGACGGTGGACTACAGACACCTCAATAAGCCTGCTCCCCTCTCGCTGCCACCATGCCCGACACAGTGCCTCGAGTGGAGGATATGCGGAGTGCCCAGACAAGCCTTGGTATGCAGTGGTGGATTTAACCACCAAGCTGTCCATCCACGGGACGCGGCGGCGGGCGGCCGAGGGTACCGGCCGGTCTGCCTGCCTGCCCGTCTTCCGCGCTTACGTGCCCGCGCGGGTGTGTTTAGAGAGGGAGCGCGCAGTTTCTGCGGGCACTCTGGCTGAGTTCTGCCCTCGGTGGGCCCCTCAGGGGATCGCGTGTGTCGTGGACGGTACAAACGCGATTCTTATTTGAAGCGTTGCGTGTTGCGTTAATGGGTGTAGCGTTGAGTGTGTGTTTCGTTAGTATTAGTTTGCATTCTCTACTGCAGTATGTCGTTGCTTAGTTTCTTCTTTTCTGTATTAGATGTAGTGTATTGACACTGGTTGTCTTTTGTAGTGCTTTTAGCGAATAAATGTTTATATTAAAACAAAGTGGTGGATTTAAACAATGCGTTCTTTTCCGTCCCCCTCCATCACAGTTCCCAAGACCAGTTTGCATTCACCTGGGACGGGAGACAATATACATTTTGTCGCCTACCTCAAGGCTATGTTCACAGCTCCACTATCCGCCACAGATTAATCTCCCGGGATTTACAAGGAATTCAACTTCCCCCAGAAGAGCTAACTGCCCATTACATCGATGACATCCTCTTACAAGGGCCGTCTGAGACCATTGTCCCCGAAAGTAAAGTGGAAATGGTATATTGCCAACTGAGCAGAAACCAGTCCGGAAGGGGTCAGCCACCTCCACGAGCAGGTTATGTCCTTCCCACAGTCCCAGGACCCAGCCCCAGACATACCCGAAATCCAGCCCTCCCCTGTGTCCTGGGGCCAACCCTTTGATGCCCTTTACCCCGAACAAAAATTGCACACCTGGTTTACAGACGGCTCCATCCGCTGGAAAGGGGGGAAGCATATTGGAAAGTGGAAGCACTTCATCCCGCCACGGGGAAAACTTTAGCCAAAGAGGGGGCGGGTGGGTCCAGTCGACTTGCCGATCTGGCGGCAGTAGCTCTCACCCTACGGGACACCACCGGGCCAGTCCACATTTATACCAACTCTTGGGCAGTGGCCAACGGTATGACGGTGTGGATGGCCTGGTGGCACGAAATGGGGTTGGAAATTCATGGAAGTCCCCTCTGGGGACAGGAACACTGGCATTTTGTTTGGGACCAGGCAACCCACACAGAGATTTCGGACCACCATGTGGATGCCCATACCCACAAAAATATAGAGAAGGCTCTACATAATGCCGCTGTGGACCCGGCTGTCCAAATATGCTGTGCCACCGCCTCCTCAGATGAAACCGACCTCAGTGCCTTAGCTGCGTGGGCACACCACAAAAGTGGGCATCTAGGGGCCAATGGTACACGGCGTTGGGCAGAACAATTCGGGGTCGCTCTTACATTGGATCAATGTAAGACCATTGTTGCTAACTGCCCTATCTGTCAGCAAGTGAAGCCACGAGGTTGGCCAGCAGGGCTACTGGGTCACATTCACCATGGCACGGGAGCTGGTTGCGTATGGCAGATTGACTATATCGGACCGCTCCCACGCCAAACCAACAACAGTACGCCCTAACGATGGTGGACACATAATCCGGTGTCCTGGTGGCGGTGCCCTGTGAGAGGGCCGACCAGAACAGCACCATCAAAGGATCGCAGCACCGCTCCTCCATCTATGGAGTCCCGTGGGAGGTACAGTCCGATCAGGGCTCACACTTTGCTGGGGCTAAAGCCCAGAACTGGATTACTGAGGCGGGGATTTCGTGGCTGTTCCACATACCCTACCACCCACAGGCATCAGGCCTGATTGAGAGAATGAACGGCCTGCTTATAAAGAAAATACGCACGCTAACGCCCTCCTGCACACTGCAGGGGTGGTTGAGCATGCTGCAGTATGATGTCGACCAGTTAAATACACGGCCCACTAGCCAAGGGATATCCCCACTGTCCCACCATCTGGCACACTCCCCACCTCCCGACTTGTAAGACACCGGGCCCCCGAGACCAAAGACTCAGGGAGTATGGGTACGGCAGCCACACTGTGCCCCTCGGAAAGGAGAAGTTGTCGCGCGTGGTCTCGGGAACACCCGGTGGGTCCCGATTCAAGGTCACACTAACCTGTCCTGTCTTCATACCTGTCACCTGACCGGACGAGAATGAGCCTGTTCCTCAACCACCCCACCCCCTACAGGACAATGGCAGTACTCCAGTCATCCCTTCTCATCACCGAGATGGTCAGCATCGGGATGTCGCCAACACCTTCCTCAGAGTCGCTTATGAATTTGCCAACACCACTAATAAGTCAGACTGCTGGATTTGCGTGCGAACCCCAGCACACGCAGGTGAAGCTCTGCCACTTACGCCGATCCCCCGGATGACTTTTAAATGAACTATTTACATAGACTTTTTGCTCCTTTGGGTTTTGGCATGCCTGTTTGGGGGGGCCCGAATGGTAGTCCCCCACCACTCCCCTCACCACTACATATCATCTCTTCCAGCGATCCCCGATAGGGTGAGTGTTTCCGGAACTGGTATTTCCCGCCCTTCAATTTAACCTCCACCCGAGTCCCGACTCTCAGGGTCGTTACACAGCCAGTGAGACAACCTAAGGAATGCTGGTGCAGACTCCCGAATGAGCACAGTTCCAAGAGCGAAACTGGTATCCGGGTGCCTCAGTGACCACTGCCAATGATGCCGCAAAGTTGGGGGCTCCCTGGACTTTGAACAGGACCCACTGGGCTTGTGGAGACCCGTGCTTATCCGTGGCTCACTGCGAGCTGGTACAGTTGTTGCTTTCCTGCTTTTGTGGTGCCCTATATCCATGCCCTAGATGACCTTGAGGAGAACCTGGCATAGAGCGGCCACCGGGACAAGAGGGCCATTACGGAGGCGGAGAGGTTTTGGATGATAGCCTTTCCCACGTATGGCATGGCCCGATTGTCCCGTGAGGTCATCCAGATGGCCAGCATGCTTGAGATGCTGGCCAACGAAACGACAGTGGCACTGTAACGCACTGAAGACGCCATGACAGTGGCCATAGATTACCAACTCGCTGCCGATGGTGGTACCTGTGCAGTGATTGGTAAGGAGTGCTGCACATTTATCCCTGATGAGTCAAGCAACATCACCCATTTGGCTGCTCACATTCGGGACTCGGTGGACAAAATTCAAACAGCGAGGGATCAGCTCCTCCAGCGCAACACCTCATGGGAAAACTGGGGGCCGTTTAGGTCTCTTGGGGGATGATGGGCAACTGTCATCCACTGGGCGACTGATCTCATTCTCGTTGTTGTTGTGCTGTGCTTCTAAGGTTATCAAGAACACATGTACGTTTCATTAGTACTGTATACTGACATATAGTTTTAGGCTTAGAAATACTTATTACCATGATTGGCGGGTGGTGTGACTTCTGAGGGGTGGATTGTATTGAGGAGGGTTGTAGCTGTCACGTGACAGCACTGCCCATTACCTGGTCGAAAGACAGGCCACTGCCAATCAAGGTTTGGCTCCATGGCACCCATCAGTGCACAGCTGACCATTGATCCCTTTCAGCACCTTTGTACTTGACCTTGGGCCATTATGGTCGATTAGTCCTTGCTGGCACCAGACCATTGGCCTTTGTAAATTACCTGGGCTGGACCCCCCAGCTCTCCAGCACTATAAAGAGTGCCACATGTGCTCGGCTCTCTCTCTTTTGCTTGCCCCGAGGGATCACCCTGCTTCATTCCATGCCGAGGAGATTGGAACGGTGCTCGAGAAATCGTTGGTGAGGTGTGCACTGTTAAAAGGGTTGGGAGCATTTTAGTTAGTATCCCTGCTGGCAGAGAGCCGTGCCTGCACTGAGTCAAGGGGTGGCGGGTATCGTATTGTTTTTCCTTGATTGTCTGTACCAAGTTCGGTGTGTGTGTGTGTGTGTGTGTGTGTGTGTGTGTGTGTGTGTGTGTGTGTGTTACCCTCTTGCTGTTTTCGCATGCTTGCCATAAACTGTGCACGTGTATGTGTGTGTTCCCAGTTACCATTTTCCCACGATCATCTTTTGGAAATAAATCATTCATCTCCAGACTGTGTTCAGAGTCCTTGCCTTCTGAGACCTCGAATTTGTTTCACAACACGGGTCACCACGCGATGGCTTCACTCACACCTAGTGGTGGCTCATTTTGTACGATCCAGAGGCCTTACTAACTTCCCAAACCTGTCACTATAATTGAATAAATGACAGATTTCCTTCAGTGTTTGAAGGGCTAGCAGCTCACTTTGTCTCTTTGTGACCCTACTGATGCAGGTTGTCGATCCGAAACGTCGACAATCCCTTTCCGACCACAGATGATGCTTGACCTGCTGAGTTCCTCCAGCGGAGAACGTAGAACAGGACAGCACAGGAACAGGACATTCGGCCCATAATGTTGCGCCGAAGGATTTAAATTAGTAATAAAATGCCCAACTAAACTCTCCCCTTCTACCTGCACAATGTCCATATCCTTCCATTTCCTGCGCATCCATGTGCCTGTCTCAGAGCCTCTTGAATGCCTCTATCGTATTTGCCTCCAACACAATCCCGGGCAGTGCATTCCACGCGCCCACAACTCTCTGTGTAAAAACAAACTTGCCCCGCACATCTCATTTGAACTTACCCCCTCTGTCCTCTGCTATTGGACAAGGTAAGGTTCAGCGGCGCATCTCTGAGAGTTGGCGATGGAAATATTAGAGGTGAGTTATCTACGTTCGATGGAACTATCCCAACTCTCTGTGGCCCAACACAACATTGGGTCTGAATCCATACTAAGGTCAGTCAGAATTCTCTCCAGGGACTTCGTCCGGGAAATGCTCAAAGTTCAACATCACCAGCGTGGAGATACCGGGGATTGAACCCAGGAGCTCATACGTGCAACGCATGCGCTCTCCCACTGAGCTACAATCCCACTGCCGCTCCGTAATTTCAGAAGTCCGCGCTTTTCTGGCTCTCACCCGTTGAGCATAAAACAGAGGCATTGGAACTAGTGAATAAGGCTGCAACCGGCCATTCTGTCCGTCTCTCTCCACCATTCAGTGCGATCATGTCTCATCATCCAAGTTCAAACCAATGTTCTGCTCTCTCCCCACACGCGTGAAAACCTTTTGGGGCAGAGGCCATTTAGAATTAAATCAAAACAAGACATTAGCAAAGCAAAACAAGACACGTCCGTTAGGTCCAAGGATGTCGCCGAAGGAATTACATACATCCTGGTGAAAGGGAAGCAGAACGTCAGGGCGCCCGGGGTTGAGACCCCGCAGAGAGGGCTCCCACTGAGACAGTGAGGCAGCAGCAGGGTAGCGACCGCCTCCGGACAGCGCACTGTTACAGCAAAAGCTGCCGGATCGTCAGAGTCCCTGGGTGGGCTCGAACCACCAACCTTTGAGTTAACAGCCGAACGGGCTGACCGAACAACATGAAGGAAGCGGGGAGTAACTTGTCCACTCCCGGGTTAGGAGGCGGTGATCTGGAACCCGTGCTGGACCCGGCTTTTCCCAACCTGCCTCATTGGTTTGGATCAGAGAGTCAAGCAGCATCTGTGGAGAGAGAAAAAGAGTTAACGTCTCTGGTCGGAAACAGGGTCAGGAGTGACCAGGGCCACTGCGCCGTAGAGAATTTCCAGGCCAACGTCCCAATTTCATAACGGAAGCATTGAAACGCAGTAAAACACGGTATCATTTATTCCATGGATTTTTTACTCCGGGACCAAACAATCAGCAGCTCCTCAAAATTACACGGGTTACTTCGGCCGGACCTGCTGCTCCCGTAGTCGGCAGGATTCGAACCTGCGCGGGGAAATCCTAATGGATTTCTAGTCCATCGCCTTAACCACTCGGCCACGACTACCGCGCTCCCCAGACCCAGGCAGGCAGAAGGACATTTTCCATGGAATGCGATCAGTGTGTCCCGGCACGGACGGCGACAGCATCGATCCTCCAGTCAGAGAAACAGGACTGATCCTGAACTAAAAACAGAAACCGCTGGAAACACTCAGCAGGTCAGGCAGGGTCTGTGGAGGGAGAAACAAGAGTTAACATTTCATGTCGATGACCTTTCACCCTGAACTCCGGGCGGGCAGTTGGACGGAGGGAGTCTCACTCAGAGCGGGACAGGGTTTCCTCACCCCGCCACAACACGCCGAGACCTCTCAGTTTGCTCTCAGTCTCTGACTGTGGGCATCAGCAGCAGGGGCAGCGGTTATTGCCGTTTCCCAGCTGCCCTGGAGAAGGTGGTGCCGGGCCGCCTCGCTGCGTTGCTGCGCTCTGTGTGGTGAGGGAGCTCTCAGTGACGGGGCTCCAGGACTCTGATCCGTTGCCCAGGCAGTGATGGCGATGGAGGGAATCTGCAGGGTGGCCCGGGCTGGGCGGCCGGGACGGATTCACTCTCCTCCTCCTTTCTGATCCACCTGCCAGGCTTGATGGGCCGCTTCAGGGGGCAATCACCAGGTAACCACACTGGTGTGGGCTGGAGTCAGAGAGGGTAAGGACGGCGGGTTTTCGTCGCCCAGCACCCGAGGTGAACCCAGTGGGCGCGGATGAGCTGATGTCCCGTCTGATGTCAAAGGAGATTTAACTGCCTTGGGCTCTGTTCCTCGCTGCATGGGCTGCTGAGAGAGAGCGAGAGAGAGAGAGAGAGAGAGAGAGAGAGAGAGGGAGAACAAACAGAGAAGCGCGGTTTCCGGTCGCCTCGGAACACCCGAACACGCTTCCCTCTCTCTCCTCATTCAGTTCAAGTGCCATGGCAGCCCGGGGCCGCGACAGTGCGGGTCGGGTTTCCATACGCCATGGAATGCCCATATGGATGAATTTCATATGAAGTGACATTACATATCTGAGGGGATGGGTAGGTTAGACCGGGAGTGAAACAGATCACCCTTGATTATTTTCACCCAGAAAGTACAGTACTTGGAATCTGGAACTCAGCGCCTCAGTGGCTAATGGAAGTGGGGACACTCCCAACATTTAAACATTATCCAGACGAGCAGCTACTCACACCAGTAGCAACACCAAGGCATAGAAGACCATGGACCAGGTGTTTGCCCAGTGGGTTCAGTGTGGATTGGCAATCGACGGTCCGCGTGGAAATAATGGCTTTTCAGGATCAGCCCGGGAGCGGATGGAGGAGCGGGTCCCGAACAGGTAGGGTCTGAATATTTAAAAGTCGTGCTTATTGGTTAATTGGTGAGAGAGAGTACTTGAGGTAATTGAAAGGGACAAATATCAGGAGGGGTAACTAAGAGGAGCGGCCAGTGTGTCAGTGGCTCAGGGTAGGAGTGGAGCCTTGAGACTTCGGCTCAAGAGGCTTCGGCAAGCAGAGGCTGAGGAAGGGCTAGTACCCTGAGAGGTAAGGCCGGTAATTTCCTTTAAATTAATTAAATCGGATTGGGTAATGAAGGCAGCAGCTAGGGCAGTTGTGTGCTCCGAATGCAGTATGTGGGAAGTCAGGGACAGCACGCTTGTCCCTGATGACTACACCTGTAAAAGGTGCATCCGGCTGTAGCTCGTGGCAAACCGTGTTAGGGAACTGGAGCTAGAGCTTGATGAACTTCGGATCATTCGGGAGGTAGAGGCAGACATAGATAGGAGTTTCAGGGAGATAGTTACACCTAAAAGTCAGGAGGCAGGTAGCTGGGTGACTGTTAGGAAAGGGATTAGACAGAAGGAGCAGTGCACCCCTGTGGCCGTTCCCATCAACAATAAGTATACCGTTCTGGATACTGCTGGTGGGGACAACCTACCAGGGACAAGTTGTAGTGGTCAAGTCTCTGGCACCGAGGCGGGACCCTCATCTCAGATAGGACGGAGGGTAAAGAGGAGAGTAGTAGTGATAGGGGATTCAATAGATAAGGGGACAGATAGAAGATTGTGTGGGAGAGATCGAGAATCCCGGATGGTCTGTTGCCTCCCTGGTGCCAGGGTCCGTGATATCTCAGATCGAGTTCTTTATATTCTCAGGAGGGAGGGTGAGAAGCCGGATGTCGTGGTCCATGTTGGGACCAATGACATGGATAGGAAGAAGAAGGAGGTCCTGCAAAGAGAGTTTAGGGAATTAGGTGCAAACTTAAAGGACAGGACCTCCAAGGTTGCAATCTCAGGATTTCTACCTGTGCCACGTGCTAGTGAGGCTAGAAATAGGAGGATCATGCAGCTAAATACGTGGCTAAGGAGATGGTGTAGGAGGGAGGGCTTCAGGATTCGGGATAATTGGAATTTGTTCCAGGGAGGGTGGGATCTGTTCCGAAGGGACCGTTTACACCTGGACTGCAAGGGGACGAACATACTTGCAGGTTGGTTTGCTAGTGCTGCTCTGGTGGGTTTAAACTAGATTTTCAGGATGAGGGGAACCTGAGTGTTAGAGAAGAAAGTGAGGAGGAAAATGATCATGCGAGGTCTGCAGGTATGGACAGAAATCAAAGGTTTGTACATGATAGTAATGTTCTCATGTGCATCTATTTCAATGCAAGGAGTATTGTAGGTAAGGCGGATGAGCTTCGGGCGTGGATTGGCACGTGGGATTACGATGTTATTGCTATTAGTGAGACATGGTTGCAGGAGGGGCAGGACTGGCAGCTTAATGTTCCGGGCTTCCGTTGTTTCAGACGTGATAGAGGGGAGAGTTGAAAGGGGGAGGAGTGGTATTACTGGTCAGGGAACAGATCACAGCTGTGCGTAGACAGGACAGCCCAGAGGGCTCGTCTACTGAGGCCATATAGGTGGATCTGAGGAACAGGAAGGGTGTGGCCACACTAACAGGGTTATATTATAGACTTTCCAATAGTCAGAGAGAATTGGAGGAACAAATCTGTAGGGAGATAGCAGACCGATGTAAGAAACAGGAAGTTGTAATAGTAGGGGATTTTAACTTTCCACATATTGACTGGAACTCCCACACTGCGAAAGGGATGGATGGCTTGGAATTTGTCAAGTGTGTTCAGGAAAGTTTTCTAAATTAATATATAGAGGTACCAACTAGAGAGAATGCAATAATTGATCTCCTATTAGGGAACCAGGAAGGTCAGGTCACAGAAGTATGTGGAGGTGAGCATTTTGGGTGCAGTGACCATAATGCAATTAGTTTCAAGATAATTATGGGTAAGGATAGGTATGGTCCTCGAATGGAGGTTCTAAATTGGAGAAAGGCCAATTTTGTGGAAATGAGAAAGGATCTAGGTAGGTTGGATTGGGATAAGTTATGTTCTGGCAAGGATGTGCTCAGTAAATGGAAGGCCTTCAAAAACGAAATTTTGAGAGTGCAGAGTTTATGTTCTTGACAGGATTAAAGGCAAGGGTAACAAGCATAGGGAACCTTGGTTTTCAAGGGATATTTGTGAGCTGGTTATGAAAAAGAGAGAGGTGTATAGCAGGTATAGGCAACTAGGAACGGATGAGGTACTTGAAGAGTATAGGAAATGTAAGAAAATACTAAAAAAGGAAATCAGGAAGGCAAAAAGAAGACATGAGGCTGCTTTGGCAGATAATGTGAAGGAAACTCCAAAGGGTTTCTACAGGTATATTAAGAGGAAAAGCATTGTAAGAGACAGAATTGATCCCCTAGAGGATCAGACTGGTCGTATATGTGTAGAGCCTTAGAAGATGGGGGAGGTCATAAACAGTTTTTTGCATCAGTATTTACTCAGAAAACTGGCATCGTGGCTATGGAGTGAAGGGAAACAGGCACTCGAACCACAGAACCATGGAAAACTACAGCACAGAAGACAGGCCATTTGGCCCTTCTCGACTGTGCCGAAACATTATTCTGCTAGTCCCATTTACCTGCACCCAGCCCATACCCCTCCAGAACTCTCTCGCCCATGTATCTATGCAATTTACTCTTAAAAGTTAAGAGCGAGCCCGCATTTACTACATCAGATGGCAGCCCATTCCACACTTCCACCGCTCTTTGAGTTCCCTCTAATTTCCCCCCCTAAACCTTTCCCCCCTCACCCTAAAGCCACGTCCTCTCGTACTTATCTCTCCTAATCTAGGTGGAAAGAGCCTACTTGCATTAACTCTGTCTCTGCCCCTCATTTCGTAAACCTCTATCATATCTCCCCTCATTCTTCTCCGCTCCAATGAATAAAGTCCTAACATGATCAATCTTTCCCTGTAACTCAACTCCTGAGACCCGGAAACATTCTGGTAAATCTCCTCTGCACTCTTTCAATCTTACTGACATCCTTCCTGTAGTTCGGCGACCAGAACTGCACACAATATTTTAAATTTGCTCTCACCAATGACTTATACAACCTCACCAAAACATTCCAACTCCTATACTCAATACTTTGATTTATAAATGCCAGGATGCCAAAAGCCTCTTTTACAACCCTGTCTGCCTGTGACTCTACTTTCAAGTAATTACATATCTGAACTCCCAGATCCCTTTGTTCTTCCGCACTCCTCACTACCCTACCATTTACTGTGTATGTTCTCCCTTGATTTGTCCTTCTAAAATGCAACATCTCACACTTGTCTGCATTAAATTCCATCTGCCATTTTCTGTACCATTTTTCCATTTGGTCCAGATCCCTCTGCAAGCTTTGAAAGCCTTCCTCGCTGCCCACTACACCTCCAATCTTAGTGTCATCTGCAAATTTACTCATCCAATTTACCACATAATCTTCTAGATCATTGTTATATACAACAAACAACAATGGCCCCACTCAGATCCCTGAGGCACACCACTAGTCACAGGCCTCCAATCTGAGAAACAATCATCCACAACCACTCTCTGTCTTCTCCCACTCAGCCAATTTCGAATCTAGTGTCATGGAACATATAGAGATTAAAGGGGAGGAGGTACTTGATGCTTGACAGCAAATAAAGGTAGATAAACCCCCAGGGCCTGACAAGATATTTCCTCGGACCTTGAGAGAGACTAGTGTAGAAATTGCAGGGGCCCTGGCAGATATTTAAAATGTCCTTTGCCACGGGTGCGGTGCCAGAGGACTGGAGGATAGCTCATGTTATTCCATTGTTTAAGAAATGCTCGAAGAGTAAAGCAGGTAATTATAGGCCAGTGAACCTGACATCAGTAGTGGGTAAATTATTGGAAGGTGTTCTGAGAGATAGGACATATAAGTATTTGGACAGCCAAGGGTTGATTAAGGATAGTCAGCATAGCTTTGTGCGTGGTAGATCGTGTTTAACGAATCTTGTGGAGTTTTTCGAGGAGGTCACTAAGAACGTAGATGAAGGTAAGGCTGTGGATGTTGTCTACATGGACTTTAGTAAGGCCTTTGACAAGGTCCCACATGGGAGATTAGTTCAGAAGGTTTAGTCAATGGGTATCCATGGAGAGGTTGTAAACTGGATTCGAAATTGGCTGAGTGGGAGAAGACAGAGTGGTTGTGGATGGTTGTTTCTCAGATTGGAGGCCTGTGACTGGTGGTGAGCCGCAGGGATCTGTGTTGGGGCCATTGTCGTTTGTTGTATATATCAATGATCTAGACGATAATGTGGTAAATTGGATTAGTAAGTTTGCAGATGACACTAAGATTGGAGGTGTGGTGGACAGTGAGGAAGGCTTTCAAAGCTTGCAGAGGGATCTGGACCAAATGGAAAAATAGTCCAGAAAATGGCAGATGGAATTTAATGCAGACAAGTGTGAGGTGTTGCATTTTGGAAGAACAAATCAAGGGAGAACATACACAGTAAATGAGGAGTGCGGAGGAACGAAGGGATCTGGGGGTTCATATACATAATTCCCTGAAAGTAGAGTCACAGGTAGACAGGGCTGTAAAAAAGGCTTTCAACATCCTGGCATTTATAAATCAAAGTATTGAGTATAGGATTTGGAATATTTTGGTGAGGTTGTGTAAGTCATTGGTGAGACCAAATTTGGAATAATGTGTGCCGTTCTGGTCGGCGAACTACAGGAAGGATATCAGTAAGATTGAAAGAGTGCAGAGGAGATTTACAAGAATGTTGCCGGGTCTCAGGAGTTGAGTTACAGGGAAAGATTGAGCATGTTAGGACTTTATTCCTTGGAGCGGAGAAGAATGAGGGGAGATATGATAGAGGTTTACAAAATGATGAGGGGCATAGACAGAGTTAATGCAAGTAGGCTCTTTCCACCTAGATTAGGAGAGATAAGTACGAGAGGACGTGGGTTTAGGGTGAAGGGGGAAAGGTTTAGGGGGATCATTAGAGGGAACTTCTTCACTCAAAGGGTGGTGGGAGTGTGGAATGGTCTGCCATCTGATGTGGTAAATGCGGGTTCACTCTTAACTTTGAAGAGTAAATTGCATATATACATGGACGAGAGAGTTCTGGAGGGGTATGGGCTGGGTGCAGATAAATGGGACTAGCAGAATAATGTTTCGGCACAGACGAGAAGGGCCGAATGGCCTGTTTTCTGTGCTGTAGTTTTCTGTGGTTATATGGTTCTATTGTTCTAATGGGCCGATGGGCCTGTTGCTGAGATTTATGATTCCGTGACTCTGGATATACATCTCCAATATAACTAGCAACACTCAGGATTGCACTGTGGTAGCAGTGTACTGGGTGCTAAAAATAGCTTAAACAGTGAGTGTCAACTCTGAATATATTTTAATTACATATTGAGAGTAACTCGCTGATTTATGCAAGAGCAAGAAGGAATGAGAAAACACTCACTCTGCTCCAGACACTAGCAGGTAAACGATGTACTCCACACTCTCACACTGTACCACAGACTGGCAGGTACAGAATGAACCCCGCACTCTGACACTGTACATTGACCGTCTCACATTGACCGTCTCCCTTTTGTTGATGCTCTCTGCTCTGCTCTGCTCTATCTCTATCTAATTCTGTCCTTTATGTTTTTGTTTCATTTTGAACATGCGTGCTAACTACCATTTTCCATCTACCACGTTCCTATTCCTTTCCCAATGTCATGTCCTTTTTGACCCAGCCCGTCCCTTCATTTGCAGATTGAGACCTTATGCATCACCTTTCATTTGCTCTGCGGCAGACTGAGTCACGCCTTCAATGATCTCCTAATAAACATTGCTTCGAATTCTGTCACAAACAACTCTTGCTTCTACAACATGGCCCTGTGATGGTTTCAACGCCTCCTCTGCTCTCGATGTTGTGGCTCAACTGTAAAATATGTTAAGAAAGTTCAATCGGGGAGTAGAAAGGGGTGGACAGAGAACCACAAATAATTCAATCCATGCACTGGTGTGTGTGTAGACCCATGTTCCTGTACTGTCCTTCACATTGTGTGTGTGTGTGTGTGTGTGTGTGTGTGTGTGTGTGTGTCTTTCTGTTTCTGTGCGGTGACAATAGGTTTCCAGTTTGGTGGTGTGGTGGTCCCGTCCTTATTTCCACCAGAGACGCCACAGAAGTAATGCCGAAGACGCTGTTGTTTTTGTTAAAGCAGCATTTGTATACAGAGCGGCATCTGTACACGGCAGAAACTATTATGTTAACTCGCCCCTATATTGACACCCGAGACAATTGCCTTGTTGGCTGGGCTCGTACCCACAGGTCAGTGAGTGACAGCCTGATCAATGCTTTGTATTCCTGTATCCGATTCTCCACCACAACATTTCGGCACAATGCTGTCCCTCATGTGGATTTAATGCCAGCTTCATTCATCACTTTAACGTTTCAAACTCCGCCACACGTCCAGGAAATCTCTTTAATTCTCACATTAGCACAAGAGGTACCCGCTGCAAACTTGTCTCTGCCTCGTCCCCCCCCCCACAGTCCCGTCAAACTATCCCCGCAGCGCTGCGCCTCCATCAATAGGCGAAGAGTTGGCCACAGTGAACCCTGGTAAATGGACACAGTGACGGTGCTCCTTGCAGAATATCCAAACTGCGTCACACCACATTATCAGGATTAAAGTCCATCTGCCATTTCTCTGCCCATCTCAGCAACATCAGTCAATCTCACCAAAAATGTGGTGTGTGTGTGTGTGTGTGTGTGTGTGGTGTGTATGTATGTGTGTGCACGTGTGGGTGTGTGTGTGTGTGTGCGCGCGCGTGGGCGTTCACATGTTCGGGAGGACTGAAATCAAATCAAAGTCTAGACAACGGAAGTAATAGCTATCGGGACCTGCTGTGAGCCGGACACGGACAGCGGTGTTGTGGATCTGTTACCAGGGCTGAGCGGCCAGGAGGGACTGCAGGGTAGAGTGAGAGGGTGTGCTGACGTCGCTCAGCACAGCGCACATCCGCAACTGCAGAGACACTAGCTACAACTAGCCATCGATAAGCAGGAGGGGCAGTTGTCAGAACAATCCTGTGAAAACTGTAAATTCAGCCGCTAATTGTTGTTTCATCAGACTCGTATGATCACGGCTTTCGGTATTATTACCGAGAGAGCTCTTGCTACGGTAATGCAGAAAACGATGTATTTTCGATGAATTCATCGCAATATTTGCGCCATAGTAAACGGTGTTGATGTAATGTGTTTGTTTCGGTTACTGTAACTAAGAACAATGGTGAGGAGTGTAACCGTGTCACTGGGGACTGATCCTCTGTATAAATCAGAGCCCATTGGAGCACATCAGCTCAGAGTGTCTGCCGCAGCTGTTGATTCCGGAGCAACAGAAGTCACATCTTCTCACTGAAATGGGATATCCCGTAATCCGGCGGATAGAAGAAATTTACCATCCGGTTATTTCAGCAGTTGGAATCCCCGGTAAGCTGCGGTCACCTGCCGTTAATGGAAATTGATGTTTAATTCCAATGCTCTGAACTTCTTGCTACTCTTGCTACTTCTGTCCAGGCCACCTGTCCAGTCGGAACATTTCACTCATGGAATGGTCAAGGTCTGTGCGGCTTTGGTCTTGTAACAGCTGCACTGTATTTGCAATGAATCTACTCGCGTATTGATACTGGATCATTGTCTGTAAATATTCAGAGAGCGGGTGTTCGGGACAGGAGCAGGAACTCGACCACCGGTAGCTGTTAACATATGAACAGCTTAGAAGTGTTTAATGCGCAGTCTGGAATTGTTTTCATAAATATTTCATAAAAAATGTACGTGGAAAATGAGACTGTTGATGGAGGAGTCAGTGAAGCCTTCCCGGTACTTTAACGTGGCGGGATTGAACAATGATTGCAATCCCTTTTCAATCTCTGTTCAGTTTCTCAAATTAGTTTAATGGTTCTCACTGTCCTGAACAGTGTCACCGCTCCAGGTCTTGACGAACGACCTGAGCTGCTGTGGTGGGCTCAGTGTGGATCGGAATGTCTGGCGGTGAGGCTGTCTCAGTCGGCACAGACTCGACAGCTCTTGGAATCAGCCGTCCTCCTATTGTGTCGCTGACAGCGAGCGGCGGAAGGTTAGTGTTTCGTCAATGGAACAGTGCCGCCTCCAAGCAGTCGGATTCAGTAATTTCACTCACCGTGAGATGCGAACGGTGCGGGAAAAGACGATCCGTCCCATATTTCCTCTGTGGGAGTCAGTTACCCGGCTGGCGCTGCACCCGAACCGCCCAGTCTTTAGTACGGAATCCTGACCCCGTTCTGATCCACTCCATTTAGCTCTGCAAAGCCCGTCTCTACCCACGTCAACACCACGTCCTCCTGCGGCCCTTTTCATGGTTCAGGAACCAATTCCAACCCTTCAGCGGCAACAAAGCGGAAATATAATTTGAAGCCGCCAAGCTGCTGCCTCCGTGTGTGAATTGTAATTTCTCCGCTTCCTTTCCTCTCTCTTACAGTGAACTTGGTGGCGATTGTGACCTTGTCCCGAGAAAAGTGCGGTCTCTCCAAATGTATCACTCGCTATCTGGTGGGAATGGCAGCGGCCGATCTCTTGGTCGTTATCTCGGGACCCCTGCTGAGGTGGACTGTTCTGATATATTTTCCGCGATCATTCCTCCGCATCACTCCCGTGTGCAGTCTCGGTATGTGGCTGGTTTTCGCAAGCACTGCCGTCTCTGTCTGGCTGACGGTCGTTTTCACCTTTGATCGATTTGTGGCCATTTGTTGTGAGAAGCTGAAAGCAAAATATTGCACCGAGAGAACGGCGGCTGTGGTTATCTGGACGGTGAGTGCGCTGGGCTGTTTGCAGAGTGTCCCTTGGTACTTTACACAGGAGACTAAAGAAATAATTGATGATGTTCCCTGGGAATGTATCAATAAGCCGAGTTTCTATACAATCCCAGCATGGGCAACATTTGACATGTTTCACCGCATTTTAACTCCTTGTGTCCCGTTCTTTCTGATTTTGCTGCTCAATGTTCTGACGGTCAGACGCATTTTAGCTACCAGTAGAGTCCGCAGGGCGCTCCGGGGCCGTAGCAATGGAGAGAAGGACAAGGACTCGGAGATGGAGAACCGAAGGAAATCCATCATTTTACTCTTCAGTATAACCGGCAGTTTTATTTTACTGTGGGTAACGAAGGTGACGTTTTCTATCTATCGACGAGTTTCAAAGAGTTATTACTATTCAGCCACCGATCCCCCTTATATCACACAACACACAGCAACGATGTTGCAGCTTCTCAGTTCCTGCACCAACACGTTTATTTACGCTGTGACTCAGAGCAAATTCCGAGAGGAGCTGAAGAACGCGATGAAATACCCGCTGAATCGGATTGTGAAGATCCTTAAATGAAGACAATATAATGCGTGACCCGTTGTAACTAAATCAACCTTCGTGCTCACTCCCCTGTGCTCCCCAAATAACGGCAAGTGTAAATCATGTTTTCAACAGAAAGATCTGAAACAGTCGCTTCCAGCGGATCCCTTCCCCTCCCTGGGTCTCCCCGTCAGATATATTCCCTTTGTCCCACACACCCTCCCTCACTCTCCCCGCACCGTCATACCGACATGGTTTCCCTTCTTCCCAGTTCTGACGTTATGTCTTCAACTGAAGCGCCCACGCTGTGTCTCCTTCTGCTGATCCTGTCTGATCTGTCGAGTACTTCCAGTAGCTTCTGTATTATTCGATGTTTGTCTCTCTCCCGCTCTGATCCTGCACGCTCCATTTCCTCCCTATGCCCATTTGCTTATTCTCCTCTTTGTTGATGCTCCGCTGTAATCCCCGCCCCTCTCTCCTTGCATTCACCTCTCCTTCCACCCTCGGCCCCTCAGTCTCTTCGTGTCTCCACTTTATCCACTCTCCATCGCGCGTAGGGTTTGGTTTCCATTTCTCATTTCAGCACTTCCCTTCCACTGGTGTATGGCCAATAACGTGTGGAACTAACATTCAGAGGAAGACGTGTAGAAACTGTTAAATGAGTAGAGATAGAGAGATGGAGCTAGGTTGGACGGTCACGTAAATATGGTGGAAGTCCGCCTCTGCAGGGACACAGTCACACCCCTTCCTATTTCCACATCCCAATCGGCCGGACTCGCCGTGGGTTCCTGATGCATGCAGCCCAGATCTCGGACCCTTGTTTCTCTTCTATGTTCCCGTAATTCTGCTCTCAGATATGTACATATTCGGGGTTATTATTGATGTGACAACAATTTAATTGAAATGCAATATTTCTGTTTCGTGGTATTTAATGTACGATGAACATTCGCTTTGTGGATTCTCCGTGACTCACTGACTCTTAGTGTATCAGCGATGACTGATTGAAATGTGTGCGGGGCATTGACAATGAAGAGGGCGGTACATTTCAAACGAATAAAGCTTCTAATTATTTTTTGTATCGTTTCATCTGGCTGTTCTCAGTGTTCTCAGTCAGCTGCCTGCCAACTGGCTGCCTGTACGGAGCACCACAGGCGGTTCTCGGATTCGTTTGGACTCGTTGATGTCAGGAATTCCAGTAAACTTTTGTTATTTGAAACCTCAAACAATTGTGTCTGACTCTTCTGTCACGAAGTCTACCGAAAAGGCAATGTGGCTTCTGAACTATCCTCACTCAGGAAGGCGTATCCCTCATTTTACCTGCGACATCAAACTGACGCTGTCCCATAAATCTCTATTGATAATTAGTGATAATTGATCGGTATCTGAAGGAGACAGCTTTTATTACAAAAATAACACTAGCCGGAAAGAATATGTTTAAACAGTTCAATCTTCGTGACACAGAATGGAAGTTGCAACGTTCTTCATAGAAAATCTGTATAAATAACATTAAATTATTTGTAATATTCCTCGAAGAGTTAAACATATTACAAAGTGACACAGTAACTAAAAATAGGTCACACTGAGTGTTTGTTCAGTGGTTTGTGGCCGATGTGACAGAGGAAGGCACTAATGAGCTAAACGGACGTTCCTGCTGGTGTATAAGGGCTCCTTAATTTAGTGCATGTGGGCAGTTGGAAAGTTGTGTACAACTGATTGCTACCTGAAGTGGAAAATGCGACATGCAGCAATTTACGACATAATCAGACTTTACTGTCCTGGGCTTGCTGTGGTCGGCGTTTCCGGTGATACACTGAAGCTGACAGCTGTTGGTGTGGCGCCGTCTTTGTATTGCGCTTGCCGCATCGTGTCTTGCTGTCCAGGTGCTCAGTCCATTTCAGTGAGTGGGCATTGCAAGGAAAACCGTGTTGTTATTCCATTTAAAAATGTAATTTATGTTGCTTTAGATTGAGTGAGATTTTTGACACACTTGCCCATATTCTTGTTGTACAATCTAAGCATATGATGCATTTTATTTTACTATTAATGCCGCCGAATACCGGAAGTACTTGAATATGCTTCCAAAACTCACAATCGGTAAGATTCCGCATCAACATGACCTCCTGTCAAAGGCTGTCGGGGCATTCTGGCGTTGATGCGTGTTTGGTTTGCCAGCGGAGTCCAGGTCACTGCCGAGTCCGCTCTGTGTCGTGAAACCCATCTCGGACAGTCCGAAAACAATTGTGTTCATAATACCGTGAAGCGTGACTGAATGAACGGGGAGCGACAAATCCTGGCAACGCTTGATTAAGCTCAAGACTATCGCTAGCTGTTCCTGTCTCTCTATATTGATGAGGTTCTTTTTCTGCCGTCATCCCAAACTGAGGGAACTATAATTGTACCGTCTCTACCCAAGTCCGTGTCGTATAAGTGTAAGGGTGCAAAACAACCCGCCAAGTTCTGTTGTCTGGCAGAATACACAAAGTGCACTTTGTCCGTCACTAAAAAAAACATCAATGATAATGTCATTTCAACGCACTTTCGAATTAACGTAAAATTACGGACCAATATCACCATCATTCCGAGGTACCGCTGTTTTGACAGCTTGTTCTGTGTTACCTCGGTGTCTGCCATTTGGAGTCTATCTTCTAACTGCCAAAGCGTGTTCCATCGACAAACATGACCTGGTTTCTTGGGTCCTCCCAGGTAGCTGAAAAACACAGTCAGGCTAATCAAAATTTTATTATTTTTCAAAAGAAAAGAATATTCTGTCTGTCAAGTACAAAACTATTCTTGTTTCGAGAAACTAAGATAAGTAGCCGATTTCCCACCTTTGACTCTTTGCCCTTCTCAGCGCGACTTTCAGCTCATTCACCTGAAGAGAGAGGGAGTACAATTTGTGTCCGATTACTTTAATCATCTTGTTCATTGGGCGCTTCTTTTCTCGTTTTCCATTTTACCATCTAATCAAATGATTATTGATTATATTGAGCTTTATGGCTGGGCATTGTTTTCAATTCCTTGTAGATTTTCTGTGTACAAGTTTATTCCCATCTTTCATTCACTGATCACGCCTGTCCCGGCAACGTCTGCTTTTCACGTCTCGCCCAGTGCCCGTTCCTCACCATCGATCTCTCTGCCCTCCGGTTTCTCGTGACCTGGACACCTGGCGAGTATCTCCGGAGGGTCAGAGAATGACGGCAGATTTTCACCCGGATGATATGACTTGCTGTTCCCGGATAGCTCTGAAATCCATTTGGCATCTCGCAAGGTCAGCGAATTTCCCCGTCGTCTCCGAATATCTCTCCCAATGAGAAGAAATACATTCAAAACATTTTACAGATGTAATTATTGAAGAATTTCATTTGAAATGACACCTAACTGAAGTAACATCATTTAACGCGGTACAATGTCGTCGTAATGTGAAATTCAAACAAATTTCCCAATGCTTGTGCCTTTCCCCGCAAATCGCCAACCTCATTAAAACAACGCTGCATATCCTCAAATTACGGGTCAGGTGTACGACCCTCTATTCACTACTTAACCAGACCGCCTGAGGACGCTCCTGCTCTCAGCCCCCAGCTCTCCTGTAGGATAACCTCAGGGCGTGAAACTGGCGAGATCAGAGTTATACGTCGCTGATGGAGTGTCAGTCTGATCGGCTATCTGCATTCCATCTCGTCAGCGCAGGCAGGCTTGTACCCTGGCAGGGACGCCAGGTAATGGTCCAATCCGGAATATTATTCTTACGACGCAAGCGAAATCACACTGACTAATCTGGGGCAGCTGGTAAGTAACACCATATTTTTCTCATATATTTCAGTTAACTTAACGACGTTCGTGATCCAGTCCCTCGGAAAACGTGGTCTCCCCAAATGCATCAGTCGCTTCCTCGTGACCATGGCGGCAGCAGATCTGATGGTGGTCGTCGATTTTATATTAGAGAAGATTAATTGTATCTATTTGTTTGCTGGTTTCTTGCTTGTAACTCCGGTACGTTCTGTGATACTTGTCCTGAGTGTCGCAACCACGGGCTGTTCCGTTTGTTGACTGCAGTTTTCACTTTCGATCCCTACGTCGCCATCGGCTGTCAAAAGCTGCGGAACCTCTATTGCACCGAGAGAACAGCGACTGTGGTGATAGTAGCAGTTGGTGCATTTTCATACGGGGATTTGAATCAGTAGGTTGTGAAACAACAAAAGAATTGATAGCTTCATTACACGATTATTTACCTTTACATCATAATATTCAAGCCCACTGTGTCTGATGAGCAAAAATAGCACAGAGATTAGAATGTGAACAGGGTTCCATCAGAATTTCATACATTAAAGGGATGGTTGACCAATACGTTTTGAGCAAGGAAGCGAAAACACAACTAGTTTACGAAAAAGGCAAACCCCTCGTCTAATCCGAAAACTGTAGGTTTTTACGTGTCTGTCTAGGCAGCTGTTTTTTTATTTCCGATTTCCAGCTCCTGTGGTTTTTGCTTCAAGCAACAAAGAAAGAGGACCTTCGGCCCACCATGTCCATGTAGACGATCAAAAACCCAACTCCATTCATCGCATTTACCAGCACTTTTCCCATGGCCGTCAATCTCTCGGCGATTCATCCGGTGGTCTGGATACTTATTACATGTTGTGAGGGTCACTACCTCCAACACACTCAGTGAGTGTGGCCCAGATTCCGTTCACCCTCTGGGTGAGGAACGTTCTTTCTCAGATCCTTACTCTAAACCTATGTCCTCTACAGTTTGACACATCCGTTATGTTTAACATTTTCGGAATAGAAACTCCATATCTGTCACATACGTCGATGTGCCTCCATTGGCTTCGCCCTCAGCCTCCTCATCCACAAGTAAACAAATACATCTTGTGCAGTCCGTTTTCATAAGTGAAAAACTTCCGCCAGCCAACGTCCAACTGAATCCACTCTGCACCCAGTCCCCTGTAGTCAGAACCTCAGCCTGTCCTTCTGTTCCAGAGCAATATTCCCGTCTTTATCCCTGACCGGTCTCGTTACTCTTTACTCATCTTCACTGTGTTTTATTGTGTCTGTGGTCGAGGTTTGGATTCCCTCTTTGGTCACCTGTCAATCATTCATCTTCCACTGCATTCTCTGTATTCAGCCTCGTGTTCGATCGTGTTCAATTCCTGATAGTCTTCCTTCATTCTATGTCCGAAGGGCTACAGACCACGTTTTGGAAGGTGAGATTCCGTAAGGCAGCTCTGTACAAGCGGAGAGATGGACGATAGGCCGAATGATCCCTTTCTGTGTGGATTCCCCAAGATTCCCGTGATTGCATCATACACAGCAGAGAGCAATGGAGCACAGTCCTGTATGCTTTGCGGTGCACCTACCTTCAGTCCCCATGTGAGGTCTTCAAATTCTAGTTACCCGCAACTTCAATTACCCATCACACACCTAACTTGACCTTTCTGTCTGTGGACTCATGCGTCGTTATATCGAGGCACAACGCTCGCTTGAGGAACAACCCCTCATCTTCCGCCTGGCATGTTGCAGCCTTCCGGACTCAGCATCGAATTTTCCACCCTTTGGTAACCCGCCCTTTCCTCCTGTCTGTACCAGAACTGGCCATTTCAGTCTCTCGCCCATATGTTATTTTGGCTCCGTTTCTCTCTTTGCATTAATGTAGTCGAGCCAGATGGATATATTCAACAATACAATGTAAAATATACATTTTTTTATGTGCCACAGGAGGTCGTTCGGTGCCTGTTCGTCAGAGATATTTACTCTGTTCTCCCCGTTCATTCAACAACTTACTTACAAATGATAATGAACAGTTCTGATCATGGACTTTTCTCTGAAACGCTGACTATGTTTCTTTCTCCCCTGAGGTTGCCTGGGTTGTTCTTCTTTACGTCAAACTGAAACGAAGAAGGGCAGCTGACACCATCTGTAGTGCAGCCAATGAATCTAGAGGGAAATTTTATTCACCTATCTGGCCATTTGTACAGCTTGCAATGGCCTAACCGAGAGCCAGGCGGATATATTGTCAAATCCCGAGGGTTCATTAACTTACCAGTTCTTTCAATATAATTGCGTGAATGTCGGAGTCCTTTCAGTGTGGAAGGGCCAACAGCTCACGTTCTCATTCTGTGAAACTTAACCGGTATTTTTGCAAACACGTCAGGTAATGAATTATATTTTTATAATACAAGTACTTGGTTCAATTGCAATGAATCTGTCTGCCGGGATATAATGGTTGGTAAGTTAATTGTATAATATTCAGGTCAATAGAGCTGTACCAAGTAGTGACAGATGGGGTGTGTCCGGGTATCGCAGGGTCCAGTGTACTTATCTGGCAGGGGAGTGACTGTGATCACAAGGCTATTCTCCCTGGCTGAGGCTCATCCATTGCACTTCGCGTGCATGGACGTCTGCAATGTCCTCAACTGCGAGATATTAGTTTGCAAATATTTTTTGCATTGGGGAACCCCGTTCGCGCTTTCCTCTGATTTTCAGTCAACGTATATTGAATTTCTCCCCGCCTCCCTTTTGCCATTTCTAGTAAGCGAGATGGTCCAAATGCAAGTGAGCTTCTTCAGCCGAATAGACTGCCGATAAAACTGACCTGTCGCGATACTGTCTGCGGCCGGCATGAGATTCAAACATAAAGTCAACGTGTAACTCTCCTACACTCCTCTAATTCTGGCGAAGGCAGGCAAACCACTTCGAAAGGGATTGCAGCATAATGCGGAAGATTGCAAGATCAAAACTGTGTGCCATGTGCAGTTAACATAATTCAAAGCCGTCTGACGTGGGAATGGTTACTACGTCAAGAATGTGGTATGCAACCTGTTACTCTAACGCCACCTGGAAGAAAATGATCTGCATACAACAGGAAGCTGCTTGATCATGAGCTTAAAAGTAGGTTTTCCCGTTCATGTCGAGAACTTCGGTGTGGTCTTGTGAGTGTTACCAATGTACAAAGCAGAGACGTTGCGCCGACGTTTGCTGCCGCCAACGCTTCGCAACAACAGACGGGAAGAGACAGGACTGTTTTGTTTCTCTTGAGAATTATTTGTTCGCTGCATTATAGGAACAGATTTTACCTTCAGCCTTCAGAAGTGGCGGAGTGGAATCAAGGACCATTGAAGACTCTGATGTGCTGTTGCCTGCAGCGGCAGAATGGATATGAGAATACTTTTCTTGTACATGTTGACCTGATCAGAACCATATTTCAGAAAACCAGCATATTACAACACAGAGCTGAAGCTTTCGCTTCTTAAGCGATAAAGCGCGAGTTTTTCATTATCCCATATGGGACGGTTCAATAAAAGGCCAACAGTTGCTTATCCCGACGCTTCACTCGGGCAGAAGGTGACCGCCAGTCATCCCCGGGGATACTTCCTCTCTCGGAGGCAATTTATACTCATCCTGATACCTTACCTTCGCCACCTTTTCCGCGAAAATGAACAAAAGAGAAAAAAATACATGAAAACGTGACATGTGCCGAGGAAATATTGCAGATTATTTATCCCTGCAGATGTCACTTTATCATCTCTCTGCTGCTCAGGACAACATCAGATTTGGAGTTTTTGTCCCAGTTCCCACTGGTCAGATTTCTCCTTGAAATCCCCCCACTCTGTAAAAAATTAATGATCATCAACGTGGAGATACCGGGATAACGTGGAGAACCCGGAGCCTCATATATGTAATGCACGCGTTCTTCCACTGAGTAACATACCCGACAGAAGTCAGTTGTCTATGTAATTTACTTCGGGTGTCTGTCTCGCTCATCACAAAGCACAGACATTGAAACGGGGACAATAGGATCTGGAGTAGGTCGTTCAGCACTGGAGCCCATTCCGACATTTCATACAATCGTGGTTGATAATCTATGTTCAGTCATCTGTTCCAGATCTCCCACGTTCCTTCGATGATTCTGTGTCGGGAAATCTATCTGCCCCCTTCTCAATATACTCCGTGGATTGGGGGAGCGACTGCGCGATTGACAAGTCAGAGCTGTGCAAAACGCGGCATCCGCGCTATTAAACTTGATATTTTAAGTCAAGTGCGAGTCCAAATTCGCACATTGAAGTAAATAACGTTTGTTTTAGTTTAAAATAATGAGTCAGAGTTGGATGAAGCACATATTTCTAAAAAAAACCCACGCCGGCCAGACTTAAATAAAAACAGCAAACGTAAAATAATGGAAATACTCATACCTGCTGAGAGAATTAGAACTGACATCTCAGTAGTGTGACATCTAATCAGATAGGTTCAGTCTCAAACTTAATAACTCAAGGCGCAGAAACAAATGAAAATACAACATTAGACTCGACATATCTGCAAGCCCAGTAACCACTTCTGCTCAATTTCAAGGATGTTACTTCATGTAACATACAAGAAGAGGTCAAAGGTGAAGTGGAATATGCGGCTCACGGTCTTGAGAAATGACAGAGAGATCAACAAATAAACTCATTGCGGGAGCGACTTCCCGCCACCGGTCTCTGTGCAACAGCTGCACGATACTTCATAGGTGTAGACATTGGGCTTTGTGAAAATATGTATCTGTTCGAAATACTGACCTTCCCGGTGCAGTACCAGGCACGTCATTGCAATGACGTGGGAAGTGGGTGGAGGAGAGACAGGAGGAGATGATCGAGAAATGTGGAACAATCTGAACTAACATTAATTGATGCGGAGGAACCAGTGCAGGGAGACCGCAGATTGTGATTAACACGGTGAAGCGAAGGCCGTGCGTTTTTGCAAATTGAAACCATGCTGGCAATCACTGGTTAATTCCCATCGTTCCAAATGCGGAGTTATGTTCTCCGTCAGTTTCTGTTTCTTTTCGCTTTCCTGCCCCTGAATTTACATCAACTGATCTGTCATCAACTGCCTTATCCCTGCTGCCCTTCTTGGTTAAGACCATGACTATTTTCTATTTGGCCGGTACCTCACGCGTGCCTGGAAATGAGTTATAATGAATATTTGTTTTCGCCCAGAATTCTTCTCCCTTAACTCCTCTGTATCAACGATGTGGATGAGTGGATCATCCAGGTTTGCTACTACCACAAGGGTGAGCGGTAAACCAATTTGTCAGGAGCTGGAAGATGGTCTTCAAGGGGATACAATCAGGCTCAGAATGAGACAAAACATGGAAGGTACAGGAATGTGTGGAGAAACCTGCGGTCATTCACTTTAGATGTTGTTTACACAGTGACTGTGAAGACTGGGAAGGGATCTGGGGCAGGAAACGGAACATGACGTAGAAGTGAAATATCAGTGATGCTGTGTTTGGGTGGCTGTCCAGTTACGGGGTTCCTTGTGCACTATTCTGGTTTATAGTTCACGTCTTCTCAATCTGTTGAGATATCATGGTTTGGACACATGGATAAGGAGAATAGAAGCATACAGTCGACATACAAAGCACTGAAACACCTAATTTCAAAGATTCCGCGAGAGGCGGGCTTCAGTTGTGGAAAGACGAGTCTGTGAAAGTGTGGATTGACTTGCTGAACCGGGAGTAGAGTTTGACTGGGAAGCTCTCCGAAGAAACGCATCACTGAGGCACGGACTGTGTCGGAGCAGTCTCTGGAGGTGAACTTTGCTAGCTGGAAATCATTTAAGTGCCATTCAGTTGGCGAAAAGGGAAGAGGTCAATGTTTATCAAATACGCAAACAGACCACGGTTGACAGTAAGAATGGCGAAATCCACATACAGCGTTCGGAATAAACTGGTGTTCATTCACTGTAGTTAATGTACATACAAGGGAAGGTATCGTTCAAATAGAGATGCAGAGAATGTTTGGAATACTGTAGAGACACTACCTCCAGAGTGTTTAATTTATTTGGTTTAATTTAGCCATTCCATTATTTCCTAGTATTACAAAAACTGCCCCAATCTGTAAATATGACTGATGAAAGAGTGATGTCAATGCTGAGATTCCAGTATGTCCAGGACTGATTGCAGGATCAGTGCCAATAAACCAATGGGTTCGGGAAACGGTGCCTGACGAGTTCATGGAAATGTAAAAGGAAATTGTTAAAAACACTGTTAAAATGCATTTTTATATAACGTAGATACAAAATACATTGTGGTTTAGCAATGAATAGAAAATGAGAGAGGAATGTTTGGGCAAATAGGCGGAGATGCGGCACGTCAAAAACTCGGTGACGAGGTCGTCTTTGGGGGACAGTCACATGGTGAATGAACGAGGTCGTTTCACGGAGAGTACAGACAATGTGTGCAGTACGAACAAAATTCATTATCAATTGATGCTTGCGTTTCATATGCCTGTAATTGACAATATTGTGAATATTTTGCTCGGTGACACCATAACGTCATGAAAAATGTTAAACAAGCAAACAAAAGAGGAAAAAAATTCTTCGGTGGTCCGAGGTCGTATGTGGAGAGAGACTCATCGGCATGCAGACACGAGAGAAGATTGCCATTTTTAATGGAAAGTTTTAGTTGGACATGAAATTATGTGTCAGAATTATCAATAGAATCTGAACCTATGAAATACTTATAAAAGTAAGGGATGTAAATCAATTTTCTTTATTTAAGGAAGGACTACATCAACGCTCATGTCTGTGAAGTGAGTTGGCCAAATTGACTCATGCCATACTTTAAAGAATTGTTCTCAGTCTGTGCACACATTGCATCCAGCTGCCTGCTACCTCGATGTCTGTGCGGAGCATCATAGGTAGTTCTCGGATGTGTTTCAACTTGTTGATGTCATGAGACATACGCGGATGCAGTAAACCTCTGTTGTTTTATATCTCAAACACCTTTGGTTGTCACTTCCAGCACTAAACCCATCAGAAAGACAAGAGGGTAACTGAACTATCCCCTCTCACGAAGGCTTATCCCCCATTTCACCTGCGACATTAAACTCGCTTCATCTACTAGTACATGAGATACCATCAATGTTATTAATGGCGTTTAGTACATATAAAAAAAACAAAGAACTAATGGACAAAAATGGTTTGTTCAAACGGTTCAAACGACGGGACACGGAGTAGAACAGGCAACGCCCGGCACTGAAATTCTTTCCAGGCAACATTCGATTAAATTGTTTGTAATATCCTTCGAAGGGTTCAATATATTACTCAACGTCACAATGAGTAAAAATAGTTCACACTGAGTGTTTGTTCAGCGGCTTGTGGATAATCTGACTGAGGAGGACACTAATTGGCTTAACAGATGTTCCGCCTGGTGTATAAAATCTCGTTGTAACAGAGCGTGTGGGTCGTTGGAACTTTTTGTACAGCTGATCGCTGCTTCAGGTTGAAAAGGGATATCCAGCAATATTTCACATCGTCAGTATTTACTATCCTGTGCTTGCAGCTGTTGGTATTCCTGGTAAGGTACTGGAACTGAACGATGATTATCTGTGGCTCAGTGTAACGTATTACGCTTGCGGCGTTGTAGATTACCCGGATCTTGCTGTCCAGATGCTCAGTCTATTGTATTATTTCATAAAGCTGGAAATTAGAAGAAAACGATGCTGTTATTAGTTTTAAAATATAATTTATGTTACTTTAATGGTGTATTTCTGCATGGCAACTTAAGTGAATATTTCAATACATTTACATATATTTATGTATGATCAAACAGAGCACATAACGCAAGTTGATATTTTATTTTTAACACTGCCGAATACCAAAACAATATTTAAGTATACCAGAAATATTGAAGTGTGCTTACAAAGCGCACAGTCGATCAGATTCCACACCAAAGTTACTCCTTTCACATGCAATCAGGACTTGCCGGCGCAGTGACGTGTGTGGTTTCCAAGTTGAGACCTGGTCACTGCTGAGTCCGCTCTGGCCTCGGGCAGTCCCAGAACAATTGTGCTCGCAGCAGCGTGAAGGTTGACTGAAGGAACGGGGGAGGGGGGTGGGGGGGGGGGGGAAGCAGGGAGGAGTTTCCTGGCAGCTCTAGATTCAGTCCAAAAGTATCGCCGGCTTTTCCTGTCTTTCAATGTAAATGGAGTTCTTCCTCTGTTGTCATCCCAGACTGAGGAAACTAGAATTGTACCGTCTCCACGCAAGTCTGTGTCGTCTGACTGTCGGGGCAAAAAGCAACGACCCAAACTCTGTTGTCTGGCAGAATACACCAACGGCACCTTATCCGTTGGAATAACCACCCTTTCGAATTCAATTGCTTACCAGTGTAGTCATTGCGAAGTACCTCTATTCTGAATGTTATTATGAGTTTACTTGGCAAGTGCCATTTGGTGTTCCATCAATAAATATGACCTGTTTTTTGTGTCCTCGCTGATAGTTGACAAGCATAACCAGGGGAATCAAAAATTGTGTTATTTTGCTTTGAAGACGAGAAGTTACGTCTGTCAATTATTTACCTATATTTCCAAACAAGCATAGTATTGTCCTCCAAACAGTTTCTGCAGCCGTTTCTCCACCACTGCCTCTGTCCTTTTCAGCGCGATCTTCAGCTACTTCCCTTTCAAGGAGAGGGAATAAAATTTGTGTCCCATTACTTTAATTACCTCGTTCATTTGGTGCCTCGTTTCTCGTTCTCCACTTTTACCATTTAATTAAACGATACTGAGTATATCGACCTGTATGGTTGTATATTGCTTATAATTCCTAACAGATGTTCTATGAACATATTCATTCCCACAAGAATTTCACTAATTACACCTGTCCCGGGAACTTACGCTTTTCACGCTCTGCAAGATGCCCGCTCACCCGATTGATCTGTCCTGCCCTGCGGCTTCTCGTGTCCTGGAAATCTCGCTCAGAAAGTGACGCCTCACTTGAACGGGGATGATGCCACTTCCTATCCTCGAATATGCCAGAGAGGAGATTGACATTTTGTGTCATCATCAGCCTTTCCACCTCGTCTCCAAGTATCTCACCGAATCAGATGTAATTGTTTCAAGGTGTTTTCCAAATGCAATTCTTAAATATATTCATTTCAAAAGTGACCCAACTGGGGTTAGTTAATTTAAAGCGGTATACTTCAAGTATTGTGAAATTAAAACCAATCATTCTGCTGCATGTGCCATTCCTCGCAAGTGGCCAACCCGAGTAAAACCATAGGGATTGCGCTGGATGCCCTCGCCTTTGTATCCGGCCATCTGTTCACTGCATGACAGAACCACCCAAAGGCGTTCTATTCTTAGCTTAGCCTCCAGCTGTCCTTCCTGTCGGTTGACTTCAGAGCGTGAAACGAGCGAGGACTCAGCTTTACGTCGCTCGCGGAATGTCACTCTGATCGGCCATCCGCCTCGCATTTCGTCAGCGCAGAAGAACTGGTCACCTGACAGCGGCTCCAGTCAATGGCCCAATTCGAATATTAATTTCACTGTACCAGTCAATACACACTGATTAGTGTAGGTCCGTTGGGAAGTAACAACATATTTTGTAATTTCATTCAGTTAATTTAATAGCGGTTGTAATCCTGCCCCGCGGAAAATGTGGTCTCTCCAAATGCATCACTCGCTACCTGGTGACCGTGGCGGCAGCTGATATGGTGGGCGTTGTCCTCGCTGTGATATTTGAGCAGATCAATTATATGTATCTGTTTGCTGATTTCTTGTTGAGAACTCCTGTTGTGTACTGTGATACATGTTCTAAGGGCCGGAAACACGGAGCGTTCCGTTTCGTTGACGGTTGTTTTCACTTTCGATCGCTACGTCGCCATCTGCTGTCAAAAGCTGCGGAAACGATATTGCACCCAGAGAACTGAAATGGACTGGAGAACCGAACTGAACTTTACACCTGAAGTGGAAGGGGACTAACATACAAGCGGGCAGGTTTGCTAGTGCCTCTCCGTTGGGTTTAAACTAGATTTTCAGGGGGAGGGGAACCTGAGTGTTAGAGAAGAAAGTGAGGAGGAAAATGATCATGCGAGGTCTGCAGGTATGGACAGAAATCAAAGGTTTGTACATGATAGTAATGTTCTCAGGTGCATCTATTTCAATGCAAGGAGTATTGTAGGTAAGGAGGATGAGCTTAGGGCGTGGATTGGCACGTGGGATTACGATGTTATTGGTATTAGTGAGACATGGTTGCAGGAGGGGCAGGACTGGCAGCTTAATGTTCCAGGCTTCCGTTGTTTCAGACGTGATAGAAGGGGAGGGATGAAAGGGGGAGGAGTGGCGTTACTAGTCAGGGAACAGATCACGGCTGTGCCTAGACAGGACAACCCGGAGGGGTCGTCTACTGAGGCCATTTGGGTGGAGCTGAGGAACAGGAAAGGTGTGGCCACACTAATAGCGCTGTATTATAGACCGCCCAATAGTCAGAGAGAACTGGAGGAACAAATCTGTAAGGAGATAGCAGACCGATGTAAGAAACAGAAAGTTGTAATAGTAGGGGATTTTAACTTTCCACATATTGACTGGGACTCCCACACTGCGAAAGGGTTGGATGGCTTGGAATTTGTCAAATGTGTTCAGGAAAGTTTTCTAAATTAATATATAGAGGTACCAACGAGAGAGAATGCAATACTTGATCTCCGATTAGGGAACCAGGAAGGTCAGGTCACAGAAGTATGTGTAGGTGAGCATTTTGGGTGCAGTGACCATAATGCAATTAGTTTCAAGATAATTATGGATAAGGATAGGTCTGGCCCTCGAGTTGAGGTTCTAAATTGGAGAAAGGCCAATTTTGTGGAAATGAGAAAGGATCTAGGTAGGTGGATTGGGATAAGTTATGTTCTGGCAAGGATGTGCTCAGTAAATGGAAGGCCTTCAAAGACGAAATTTTGAGAGTGCAGAATTTGTATGTCCCTGTCAGGATTAAAGGCAAAGGTAACAAGCATAGGGAACCTTGGTTTTCAAGGGATATTTGTGAGCTGGTTAAGAAAACGAGAGGTGTATAGCAGGTATAGGCAACTAGGAACGGATGAGGTACTTGAAGAGTATAGGAAATGTAAGAAAATACTAAAAAAGGAAATCAGGAAGGCAAAACGAAGACATGAGGCTGCTTTGGCAGATAATGTGAAGGTAAACCCGAAGGGTTTCTACAAGTATAGTAAAAGTCAAAGGAGAGCAAGGGACAAAATTGGTCCCCTAGAAGATCAGAGTGGTCGTATATGTATGGAGCCTCAGGAGATGGGGAAGGTCTTAAACAGTTTTTTTGCATCAGTATCTACTCAGGAAACTGGCATAGTGGATATGGAAGGAAGGGAAAGAAGCACTAGTGTCATGGAACATACAGAGATTAAAAAAGAGGAGGTACTTGATGCTTTACAGGGAATAAAGGTAGATAAGTCCCCCGGGCCTGACAAGATATTTCCTCGGACCTTGAGAGACACTAGTGTAGAAATTGCAGGGGCCCTGGCAGATATATTTAAAATGTCCTTTGCCGCGGGTGTGGTGCCAGAAGACTGGAGGATAGCTCACGTTGTTCCATTGTTTAAGAAAGGCTCGAAGAGTAAACCAGGTAATTACAGGCCAGTGAGCCTGACATCAGTCGTGGGTAAATTATTGGAAGGTGTTCTGAGAGATAGGACATATAAGTATTTGGACAGCCAAGGGTTGATTAAGGATAGTCAGCATGGCTTTGTGCGTGGTAGATCGTGTTTAACGAATCTTGTGGAATTTTTTGAGGAGGTCACTAAGAAAGTAGATGAAGGTAAGGCTGTGGATGTTGTCTAAATGGACTTTAGTAAGGCTTTTGACAAGGTCCCACATGGGAGATTAGTTCAGAAGGTTTAGTCAATGGGCACCCACGGAGAGGTTGTAAACTGGATTCGAAATTGGCTGAGTGGGAGAAGACAGAGTGGTTGTGGATTGTTGTTTCTCAGATTGGAGGCCTGTGACTAGTGGTGTGCCTCAGGGATCTGTGTTGGGGCCATTGTTGTCTGTTGTATATATCAGTGATCTAGAATATAATGTGATAAATTGGAATAGTAAGTTTGCGAATGACACTAAGATTGGAGGTGTAGTGGGCAGCGAGGAAGGCTTTCAAAGCTTGCAGAGGGATCTGGACCAAATGGAAAAATAGTCCAGAAAATGGCAGATGGAATTTAATGCAGACAAGTGTGAGGTGTTGCATTTTGGAAGGACAAATCAAGGGAGAACATACACAGTAAATGGTAGGGTACTGAGGAGTGCGGAGGAACAAAGGGATCTGGGGGTTCATATAAATAATTCCCTGAAAGTAGAGTCACAGGTAGACAGGGTTGTAAAAAAGGCTATTGGCATCCTGGCATTTATAAATCAAAGTGTTGAGTATAGGAGTTGGAATGTTTTGGTGAGGTTGTTTAAGACCAAATTTAGAATTTTGTGTGCAGTTCTGGTCGCCGATCTACAGAAAAGATGTCAGTAAGATTGAAAGAGTGCAGAGGAGATTTACAAGAATGTTGCCGGGTCTTCAGGAGTTGAGTTACAGGGAAAGATTGAGCATGTTAGGACTTTATTCCTTGGAGCGGAGAAGAATGAGGGGAGTTATGATAGAGGTTTACAAATGATGAGGGGCATAGACAGAGTTAATGCAAGTAGGCTCTTTGCACCTAGATTAGGAGAGATAAGTACGAGAGGACATGGCTTTAGGGTGAAAGGGAAACAGTTTAGGGGGAACATTAGCGGGAACTTCTTCACTCAAAGACTATTGGGAGTGTGGAACGGGCTGCCATCTGATGTAGTAAATGCGGGCTCGCTCTTAGCTTTTAAGAGTAAATTGGATAGATACATGAACGAGAGAGGTCTGGAGGGGTATGGGCTTGGGGCATGTAAATGGGACTAGCAGAATTCTGCTGTTTAATACTTTAACTGTCAGACACATTATAGCGGCAAATCGAATCCGCCGAGGACTCCGGAACAGCAGCGAGAATCAGAGGAATCCAGAAGTTGAGAACCGGAGAAAGTCAATGTTTTGTTGTTCGTCCTATCGGCTAATTTCATTTCACTGTGGAAGCCCCATTTTATACACACTATGAACTGACAAGCGAAAAACTACTCCTACGCAGTCAGATGCTTCAGCACGCCAAAGCATATCTTACAACAGTTTGGGTACACGTTACAGTTTCTCAGTATCTGCACCAACACGTGTATCTGTGGACTGACACAGTGGAAGTTCTGGGAGGAGCTGAAGAATGAAGTGAAATATCTGTTATCACGTACCAGCAACAAAAGAAACAAACCAAGCCATGTATAAGTGTTAAAACTATTTTTATTAATAACTACTTATTATAATAAGAAAAATAAAAGTAAAAATGTTAGAATGTTAGAAGTAAAATTTTTAGATCTTAAACATTAATCCCCAAAACTAAACCCGAGGTGCATATGTGGCAAACTCCCAACACCAAGTCTAGGAATAGTTCTCAAAGTTCAGCTCAGCAAGCCATAAGGAGAAACGTGAGCAAAGGCTTCTGCAAATCCGCCATTGACTGAAGAGGATATGTAGAGAGAAAATAGAGAGCAATTATGAAATCGAAATGTTCCACGATGGAACCCATACGACACCTCCATCACTGATGATCTCCATTCCTTTGTTCAGAAGTATCTGCCACCCCGAAAGGCACTCGAGACGCGGCCGTCCAGACAAATACCTGTTTCCTTCTACAGGTAACGACACAGTGGACTCCACTGGATTATTCCAAAAATCCATACATTGATTGTAGTGACAGACACAGTTATTGTTTTTCATCCATCGATACAGAGACCAGCAGGCTGGGTGTCTCTCTCCCTCTCTCTCTCTCTGACTGACTGCTCTAAAACGTCATCACGTCCTTAGTCCTGTTGTTGTCGGAATCACGAGCCACCCACCACCTCCCCCCCCCCCCCCCCACACACACGCACACACTACTGTGCTATGTCTTAAAGGGACATTCACCAATAGTAACCTAACCCGTAACATTGTTTACATTGAATGGGCAACTGAGTAAATAAAATGCAAACCCGAATCGTTGATCTTTGAAACAGTTATGCGGAAGTCTGCTGTATTTGCGGTTTTCCAGACTGTTGTTTCTAGATCCAACTATATATTGATTAGCTTTAATGCGGGAAACCGTTTAAGAAGATTAGGCAACAGCGATTTAATTATTATCTTCACTGCAGCATTAATGACCCATATATCATGATATTGAATTCCACTATGTTTAACAAAGAAATAACATAGAAGTGAGAATGTGAACGGGAACCTATCGTATCGCAATGAACAAATGATTGACCAGTGCCTTCTTAATACAGAAGAAAAGCATAACTAGTTTACCAACTATAAAGTCCCGTCTAATTCAAAAATTGTCCCTTTTTAGTAATTATTTTTGCAAAATTGGTTTTATTATTTCAGATTACCAACATTTAAAGTTGACTGGGTTATAATAATTGTCGAATTAACGGCTGCCACAGTGCTCACAGCAATATGTCCGTGCCACGTAGATAGGTTCCTATGTTCAGGAGCAGTGAAGTATCAAGGGTTCCAGTATATAGGCCTGTCAGGGATGTGAGCTCTTCACTTAAGGTCACTTAGGGTCGTCTGACGCCCTTAATGTCCTCGAATGCGGGATACACCTCTGCATTTTTCTTTGGTAATTGGGGGGTTATGTTCATGCTTTGCGCTGAACGTCATTTAATCTAGAATTGTATTGAACTATCGGTACTTTGTGACCCTGCCGTCCCGCAAACAGAATATTGTCTTCGTACAGAGGAGACATGACATCTCCCGACCTTACTGAGCCACGAGGAAGGTTCGAGCCCTTTTGAGGCACAATCAGTCCCCTTCCTGTTTCTACATCTCAATAGGGCCGGACTGGCTGCCAATCATTGGCGCATACAACCCATGTCCTCGGGGCCTCCGCTTGTCTTCAATGTTCAGGTAATTATGCTCTCAGATATGAACACATCCTGGATTATTATTCATGTCACAAGTATTTACTTCAAATGTAACAATTCTGTTTCGTGGTATTTAATGTCTGATGAACATTTACTTGGTGGATTCTCCATCACTCATTGACTTCCTTCTCAAAGTATCAGCGATTACCGGTTGAAATGTGTGCGGGACATGATCAATAAAGAGGGAGGTTCATTTCAAACGAATAAAGCTTCTGATTATTTCTGTGTCTTTCCATCTGAGTCGCTGTTGCCGTGGGGAATGTGCCCGATCAGAATCCAAAGGCAGGTTCAGAACCCGCTCACTTGCGAGTGAAGCCGTCGCTCCTTTATTCCAGCAAACTCCCCGAAGGGACGATGAGCTGACTGCTCCTGCAACACGTTGCCCAACTCTCCCAGGGAGAAGCAGTGCGGTGTGAGGACGGGATAAAGCTTCTTCAGCTCTGTCAGTCAAACACTGGGAGAGCCAGAGCGCTCGCAGGATTTGGGTGTTTGCAGAACAATTACAACTCCACACCTTTCCATGAAACCATTCCAACACCGTCCCAGTCCCGTTCCCAACACGGGAATGCAGGGTCACGAAGTACCGATAGTCAGTTGCAAAAGAAAGAACGTTGATACTTGAACGCTTCAGACTGTTCCTCAGTATTGCTGGCCTTAAGATGATTGGAGAGAGCACGCCGTCCATATCCGCTACTCCACTTATGTCGTTATACCGGCGGCCATTAAAATTGCCCCTGTCCTTGCCCGAACCCATTCCATGTCTTGCGCACACATCTCCACTTGTTCTTCCTGGCATCGTTTGGACTACGTCAAGTACCACCTCAGTTTTCTAATTCTGATCATGGTTTCTTAACCCATCCGCCCTCTGCCATGTAATCGCTCCCAAACTTGAATCACACTCATCGGTATTTGTCATCTTGAGCTCATTAATCAACAAAACCGATTGTGTCACCTACTCCTGCAGTGTCCAGCTCTGGAAATTCTTCCCTTGTCATCCCTGAATCATTCCCGCAAAGATCCGCTTGAAGAAGCGCCAGGTGAGTCGAGTACAGCGCCAGCTCTCGACACTGGCAGGACAGAAGCACCATCCGCCGTGTGGGAAGTCTTGTGCAAATCTTCACTGGCTGCAATATGGCGGAGTTAAAAAGATTTGAATGTATTGGCATTTCCCTTGGAGATATTCCGGATATTGTTCTGGAAGAAATAACAATAAATTGTGGGCAAATCTGCCTAAATTCAGCGCGTGGGCGTTACCATAATCTTCATGAAGGGAAAGACAACAAATTGCCTGGACTAACATAAGCGAAGCAGGGAAACAATGTAGATTTCAACCGGCATAAAACGTGCAACAAATACAGTTACTTCTTTCTAGAAGATTAAAACAAGGCAACACATTGGCATCGTGTTTGCAGGGGCTTGAAAGGGTAAATGCCATTCAAGCTTGTCCAGCACAAGAAGTAGCTAAACACACGAGGACGACGCGAAACCGGGTGGAAGATGAGGCGGTGTGTAAGAAATTGACTGGGAGTAGCAAATCGCGAGGAGGGGTAAGGGTTATGCACTGGGACCAGATGGACGAGAATAAAATGTATCAATGTGCGGGCTAGGGTGCAGCCTTTTCAGTAAATTTACCACGGAATCAGATCTAAGTTTGATGGTGAAACTTTACCCAATGACACGGTGACAGGACCACCATATTTCACCCAGTGAGCCACACAAGGGGCTAAGAGCTCACTTGTACAGCCCAAAGAAGATAATGGATGGAACGGGCCACAGTCCAGGCGCCCAGCGCACCAGCTTCACTACATGGTCCCCGAACTCAGGGTGAGCGGTTTAAGTCACGGTTGGTGCGGAATTTACAGACAAGAAAGGGGTAGTCAGACACAAATGCGGTGTTTCTCAACAGCCTCCTCCCATGTCGAATCATTACACACCGTCGGACTATTAGGTAATGAACTGGGTCAAGTGATAGATCTCTGGATGGGTGAGCATTTGGGGGACAGTAACCACCGCTCCCTAACCGTTAGCAGTGTCATGGACAAGGATAGGAGCAAAGAGGACGGAAATATATTTAATTGGGGGAAGGCAAATTATGAGGCTATAAGGTGAGAACTTGAAAGTGTAAATTGGGGTGACATTTTTGAAGGGAAATGCACTATGGAGATGTGGTTGATGTTCAAGGATCTCTTGCAGGATGTTAGGGATACATTTGTCCCGGTGAGGCAGAGAAAGAATGGCAGGGTGAAGGAACCATGGGTGACAAGAGAGGTGGAACAGCTAGTTAGGAAAAAGAAGGCAGCATACATAAGGTGTAAGCAGCAAGGATCAAACAGGGCTCGTGAGGAATATAGAGTAGCAAGGAAGGAACTTAAAAAGGGGCTGAGGAGAGCAAGAAGGGGACATGAAAAGTCTTTGGCGAGTAGGGCTAAGGAGTATCCCAAGGCTTCTTTCTCGTACGTAAAGAGCAGAAGGATGATGAGAGTAAAGGTAGGTCCGATTAGAGACAAAAGTGGGAAGATGTGCCTGGAAGCTGTGGAAGTGCGTGAGGATCTCAATGAATACTTCTCTTCAGTATTCACCAAGGAGAGGGGTCTTGATGACGCTGATGACAGTGTTGGTGAGGGTAATGTTCTAGAGCATGTAGATATCAAGAGAGAGGATGTGTTGGAGCTGTTAGAAAATATTAGGACAGATAAGTCCCCGGACCTGACGGAATATTCCCCAGGATGCTTCGCGAGGCGAGGGAGGAGATTACTGAACCGTTGGCTGGTATCGTTGAGTCCTCGTTGTCCACGGGAATGGTACTGGAGGGTTGGAGGGCGGCAAATGTTTCCCCTTATTCAAAAAAGACAGTAGGGATAGTCCATGGAATTTACAGACCAGTGAGCCTTACCTCTGTGGTGGGAAAGCTGTTGGATAGGATTCTAAGAGATAAGATCTATGAGCATTTAGAGAATCATGGACTGAGTAGGGACAGCCAGCATAGCTTTGTGAAGGGAAGATCAGGTTTCACAAGCCTGATAGGGCTCTTTGAGGAGGTGAACCAGAAGATTGATGAGGGTAGTGCAGTATATGTGGTCTACATGGATTTTAGTAAGACGTTTGTTAGAATTCCACATGGTAGGCTTCTTCAGAAGGTCAGAGGCCAAGGGATCCAGGGAGCCTTGGCCGTGTGTATTCAGTATTGGTTTGCCTGTAGAAAGCAGAGGGTTGTGGTTAAGGGAGTGCATTCAGATTGGAGGGCTGTGACTAGCGTTTCCCACAAGGATCGGTTCTGGGACCTTTAATTTTCGTGACATTTATTAATGACTTGGTTAAGGGGAGGAAGAGTGGGTTAGCAAGTTTGCAGACGAGACAAAGGTCGGTGGTGTTGTGGATAGTGTGGAGGGTTGTCGAAGCTTACAGAGGGAAATTGATAGGATGCAGAGCTGGGCTGAGAAGTGGCAGATGGAGTTCAATCCGGAGAAGTGTGAGATGGTACACTTTGGAAGGACAAACTCCAAGGCGGAGTACAAGATTAATGGCAGGATTCTGGGTAGTGTGGAGGAGCAGAGGGATCTGGGGTTTCATATCCACAAATCACTGAAAGTTGCCTCACAGGTGGATAGGGTAGTTAAGAAATCTTATGCGATGTTAGCATTCATAAGTCGTGAGATCGAGTTTAAGAGCCGCGAGGGAATGATGCAGTTCTACAAAACTCTGGTTAGACCACACTTGGAGTACTGTGTCCAATTCTGGTCGCCTCATTATAGGAAGGATGTGGAAGCATTGGCAAGGGTGCAGAGGAGATTTACCAGGATGCTGCCTGGATTGGAGAGTATAGATATGAGGAGAGACTAAGGGAGCTAGGGCTTTACTCATTGGAGAGCAGGAGGGTGAGGGGAGACAGGATAGAAGTATACAAAATATTAAGAGGAATAGATAGAGTGGACAGCCAGCTCCTCTCTCCCAGCGCGCCAATGCTCAATACAAGAGGGCATGGCTTTAAGGTAATGGGTGGGAAGTTCAAGGGAGATATCAGAGGGAGGTCTTTCACCCAGAGAGCGGTTGATGCATGGAATGCCCTGCCTGGGGCAGTGGTGGAGGCTGATACGTTGGTGAAGTTCAAGAGATTGTCAGTTAAGCATATGGAGGAATTCAATATAGGGGAACATGTCGGAGGAAGGGGTTCGTTAGTCTTAGGCGTGGTTTAAAGGACGGCACAACATGGTGGACCGAAGGGCCTGTATTGTTCTGTATGGTTCTATGGTTATTCCTCTGTGGCTTTCTTCACCTGCATTATCTGCATCGCCACTCCTAAAGTACACTGAAATACCTCTAAAAAACACTAAAGTCCTCTCCCCGTTTTCACTGCTCAGCAAATAATTAACTCCAGATTTCCCAACAGGATTTATTCCTGAATGTTACGCTTCTGCACCCGGGTTTAGAGTCTCTCACAAGTTGAGACAATTTCTGATCATGGGCACCTTTCTAACACGTCACCATTTTACAATAAGCGCGAGTCACGGAGCCACGTCTCCTCCCAGTAATTTCTCCAACCTACCGTTGTGTGGAGACCAGAGTCCCATCTCATTCACTGTGGGCACAGGATAGGAAACCCACACGAGCATGAGAGGATCCTCCGGTTCCGACAGCTGCTCCCCTCGAAGCCTCAGGATCAGTGAAGTTCAGCTGATATCCGGGCTGTCCTGAACCTGACGATATGGGGATTGATCCAGCGTTTCGGAGGGGTCCTTAAATTGGCGGCGGTGAACTTCAGCACAAATCCTATCAGCTCATTGACTAGGGTTTAACACGGGGGCTGGGGCCACCACAGATGAAACCTGAGAGGCAGTAAAACCACTGGGTGTGTCTGCTCTCCGTCACCAATGGGTCGCAACAACCAAAGCTGCGTACCAGATAGTTTGCTTACCTGCGTATCAGAAACCAGCGCGCCTGAGGTTTGTTCGTAAAGTTGAAGAAGAAAATGAACATGAGACTGATTCAGCACAGCTTAACTTGCACGTTGTCTAAATCATGGTAGGAATTGAACTTGACACCGGTATTTAGATATCTTTCATGGACAACTTCTCTGCCTGACGAACACATCGTTTCCGACACAAATTCGAAAGACTGGTTATCTGACCTTGTTGTTTGTACAGATAATACATTTCTGGCAATACTTGGCCAGATCTCGGCCCATACCTGGCCACGATCAATATTGTTTCGGTAAAAAATAGCATTTTGTCTTGGCCTGTATGGGCAATCCCATGATGCAGTTTTAGAAGCTGTTGTCTCAAGCATGGGGGAACCATTAGAGCCCCTGTTTTTTCCCCAATCTCCTTCCTTTGTGTGCTGATTAATCTCCTCTACTTCTCAGGCCCCTACTATGTCTGTCTCTCCAATAATTAATGATGGATCTAAAGATGCCTCCTTCATAGCCTAATCTGCACAGTTATTCCCCAATATTTGTGCATCCTTGTGGTCCACCTCGTTCTTTCTCCCGACATGCACTTTAACCTTGATGATAGCCACTTTCCGGGGTCTACCGTGCACCCGCATATAGATATGTACTACTCCGAAAATAAAATGACTGTCTGGGTAAATATTGACTATTTAGTCTGGTCCCAATTCCAAAGCCCATATCACGGCCACCAACTCACCAAGCTGTTTGATGTCAATTTTGGGTAATGCTGCCCTTTGTAGGATAAAGTCTCTCCCATTGACTACCGCCCACTCTCCTTGAACTACCATAACAAAATCTCCTCGACCAATCCACATACATTTCCACTTTCGGATTTGCTGTGAGCTCTTCTCAGACTGACCCCTGGTTTTCAAATTCTTTCTGGTCAGTGCATTCATGTGTTTCTCTAGCATATTTCGGTGCGGAAGTTTGCTGTCGTTCACTTTAGCCTATTGCTGATGTATCGGGTCGGATGTCCGGGTTCCAGACTTTCTCTATCTGGAACAAATCCTGCAGATTCCACCTTTATCTCTCTGCTGCGTGAACATCCCCCTGATCTTTACTACGATACTACAGTGTCATTTCACTATTCCCTACTACATGAGCAAGGTGCTTCATGGGAGGGTCATCCAGCATGGGATCCACAGTGACTTGGCCGTATCGTTTGACAATTAGCTTGCCCATAGTAGACAGAGGGTAGTGACGGATGAGACTTATTCTGGATGCAGGTCCTTGACGAGTGATGTTCCGTAGGGTTCTGCACTGGAACCTCTGCTGTTTGTGATATATATAAATGACTTGGATGAAAACCTGTATGAGTTTATATGTTTGCAGATGATACAAAGATTGTTAGCGTCGTGGATAGTATGGAAGATTGCCGTAGGATACAGTGATAGAATAACAGAGGACGGCTGATTATAACAGATTCAGTGCAGGCTGAGACACCCTCACCGCCAGACATTCCGATCTACACTGAGCCCATCACAGAGAAGCAGGGTAAAGGGTTTCAAGGGTCAGCAGCTCAGCTCGATAGTGAAGACCTGGAGCGGTGCCCGATGCAGAGATAATGGTGACATATTTCAGAACAGTGATAACCATTCAACGCATTTGATAAATTGAACGGAGAGTGAGAAGGAATTGCAGTCATTGTTCAATCTCGCCAAATTATAATCCTGGAAGGGTTTCACTGACTCCCCCATCAACTTTCTTATTTTCAGTATACAGTGGCGGAACGCATATTTATCAACAGAAAATTGCAGGATGCACATGAAACACTTCAAAACCGTTTATGTATTAACAGCTACCGGTCGTCTGGTTTCTGCTCCTGTCCCGGGCACCCGTTCCCTGAATAGTTACAGACAATGATCCAGTGTCAATACGCGAGCAGATTCATTGCAAATACAGTGCAGCTGTATAAAGACCAAAGACCCATAGAGCCCGGATATTTCATGATGAAATGCTCGGACTGTACAGCTTGTCTGTGGAAAGAAGTAGCGAGATAGATAGTTCGGAACATTGGAATTAACTATCAATTTCTATTAACGACAGCTGAGACAGCTGTTTACCGTGAATTCCTACAGCTGAAATGACAGGAAAGTAAATTCCTTCTATTCGCCAGATTACTGGATATCCAATTTCAGTGAGAAGCTGTGACTTCCTTTGCTCCTGAATCCACAGCTCCGACAGACACTCCGAGCTGATTTACTCCAATAGGCTCTGATTTATACAGATCACTCTCCAGTGACACGGTTATCCCCCTGGCCATTACTCTACATTACACTAATTTCAGCAAACACATTACAACAACACTATTGCAACTGCTGTAAATATTGCGATGAATTCAACAAAATAGATCAACGTCCTATGCATTACCAGAGCAAGAGCTCTGTCGAGAATCAGACCGAAAGCTGTGATCGCACAAGGCTGATCAAATAGCAATCATCGGCTCCATTTATAGTTTTCATCGAGTTGTTCTGACAACTGCACCTCCTGATGATATATACGGAAAATTTCACCATTTTCTCTGTGGGTGTGCGTTGTATTGAGCGATGTCAACAGACCCTCTTACTCTGGCCCGCACTTTCCCAGTTAGAATTGTTCACCTCGTTCCTTCTGTTCTTCAGTTCCCTCCTGATCGCTTAGTCCTGGTAACAGACGCAGAACACCGCTGTCCGAGTCCAGCTCATCTCAGGTCCCGACCGCCAACACTTCCGTTTTCATGGATTTTGATCTGGTTTCTAACTCCCTGATATACGTGCGTATACACACACACACACATCGCACACGCACATCGCTGGTGAGATTGACCAAAAATGTCAGATGGAGTTTAATCCTGCCTGATCAATGTGAGGCGATGTATTTTGGGAGTATTACAGAGGCTGACAATACAGAGTGAATGGTAAGGTCCCCAGAAACATTAAAAAAATCAGACGGACTTTGATGTGCATGTCCAAAGATACTTAATTGTGGCAGTGCAAGCAGATAACGTTGCTGAGAAGCCACATAGGATACCGACCTTCATTATTTGGGGCATTGAATAAAGAGCAGGGAGATTATCTTCCAATTTTATCAACATTGGTTAGACCTCAGGTGAAGGACTATGTGCACTTCTGGTCACTACACTATCGGACGGATATGATGACTCTGGCGACGGTTCAGCGGAGATTCACCAGGTTGTTGCCTGGGATGGAGCGTTTCAGTTGGAAGGTGAGACAGGGGAGGGTGACTTTGTTTTCCCTGAAGTGCAGGAGGTTTAAAAGGCATATGATCGAAGAGAACCACAGGACATAAGATTTGAGGGAGACGACTTTCATTCACAGAGTGGTAAGTGGAACACACTGCGGGAGAGAGTGACCGGAGCAGACTCACTGATATAATTTAAGGAATGTCATATAAACTCTTGAATCGTCTCGGCAGAGAAGGCTGCGTGCCAAGTGCTGAAAGAAAAGATTAATAAGATTAAGAAAAGATGGGTGCCCACTGGTCAGCGTGGGAGTGCTGGGCCGAATAGCCTTTTTCCATGTTTTTTGAATGTATGGCTCTATGAATGTATGGATCCCGCACGCACGCACACACACACAGAAACACACACACACAGACACGCACACACAAAAACACACACATACACAAACGCACACTCACGCACATACACAGTCACGCACACACACACACACACACACACAGACACACAGAGAGACAGACAGACAGACAGACACACACACACACACACACACACACACACGTGCGCCCGCGCGCGCGCTCGCACAGACCCACGCAATGCCCGCTGTGCAACATCAGAGACCTGGGTTCATTTTGACCTCTGGTGCTGTCTGTGCAGGTTGCACGTTCTCCATGTCAGCACGTGAGCTTCCAATTGCTCCGTTTTCCGCCCACGTCACAAGCACCTGCTGGACGGTACAGCAATCGATATTTGCCTCTTCTCAGTCGAATCCGGAGGTTGCATATTAGAACGTACGAGATGGGGAGAACGGGGGAGAAGGGTCAAACACTCAAAAGACAATCTTACAGAGGCCAAAAGGCATTTGGGAGAAATAGCCAAGGGCAGATGTAGAGGGTGATAAGATGAATTGGCCACGATTGCGTGCATACGCAAAGAGAGGAGATAGTTGGGGGGGGGGGGCGGGGTGTGGAAGGGGAGAGTTCCAACTAGTCATTCCCTACCAGTCTCTGCTACAGTGTGAGACTATGGGGTTCACTCTGTACCTGTCAGTCACTGGGACAGTGTGAGAGTGTGGTGTTCATTCTGTACCTTTCGGTCTCTGATACCATATGAGAGAGTGTGATTCATTCTGTACCTGTCTGTCTCTGGTGCGGCGTAAGAGTGTGAGTTTCATTCCGTACCTGTCAGTCTCTGGTACCATGTGAGAATGCAGAGTTCATTCTGTACCTAACAGTCTCTGGTACAGTGTGAGCATGTGGGGTTCATTCCATTTCTGCCACTCTCTGCTACGGTGTGACAGTATGGGTTCATTATCTGTCTTTGAGAATTTCGCTGTTTACTTTCGAGGTATAATTAGAAGACAATTCTTGTAAAATCTGCAGTTAGCTCACTGTGTGCTGCTACCATTGGCTGACAATACAATTACATTACAGGCAGTGCACTCTGAATGATGTTTGGTGCAATAGAGCAGTGTATGTCCAATTATAGAGAGAGGAAATACGGAAATCGGCCGATCATATAAATGCAGACAAATAATTATGCTTGTACATGCATCTTTCTTACCACCACTTGATCGGTAGCCGTTTATGCCTTGACAATTCAAGTGTCGGTCCAGCTACCTCTTAAATGTGAGAGTGCCCGCTTCCCCCACTCACTCAGACGGTGGGGTCCAGGTTCCAACCACCTTGGGGTAAAAGGTACTTTCTTAGATGCTTCTCGCTCTCTTAGTGCCTTTGTTCATTCAGGTTGACAGTGATTAGAGATCACAGAAATGAACTGTAATTCTTTAACTGCGGATGAATATTTCCACCATTTTCCATTTTCTGTTCCTTTTGAGACCGATATGCAGTGTTAAGTTTGACGGAAATATTTCCTTTATCCGTTCCTGCTTCAATGCTTTAAATTCACGGACACCATATTTAATTCCGCAACACAAACCTGATCTTATGCTTGGCATTAAACATACAGTTAAATAGTGAGTGTGCACCGTCGGATAGCTCCGGTCCTTGCTCTCACTTGCGCAGGCTCTCCTCCAAGCACTGGATATGTTTCAAAATGGATTCGTAGATTTCCAGACACACGGGGCAGCAAACGTATGGGCAGAGCTGAGGGACAGAGATCGGAACTCAGATGACCTGCCATGATAGTTTTACATGGCGGTGCAGGCTTTAATGCCCGACTCCAGCTCCGATTTTCGATCTTTTAATGTCTTTGCCTTGTGCTTGGCGGGACAGACACAGGAGGTAACTTCTTTATAAAACTCCTGCTTTGTGTCGGGGGATCCAGCCCAGTGGGAGAGCGCATGCATTGCATATGTGAGGCTTCGGGTTCAATCCTAGACATCTCCAACCTGGTCAACATTTGTTTTCAACATGGAGATGGAATACTGGGAGAAGTCGGACAAAGTTGTGAACTAAATTGAACAGTAAAACCCAAATGCGATATCCCCGCGATCTCCAGAAAGCTGGACAGTAACAGCTGACGGAGGTAAATATCCTCCTATATTTCCCTCAAGATCGACAAGCCGCGCAGCACTGCTTATTTATGTTATCTCTTCTATTGTGCATTTTCAGGACCTGGGCACAGCTGACAATGACACAAGGTGAGGAGAAATTTCCACCGGCGAGAGAAAGTATATCAGAGACTGTGCAGCTATCTCTTCTTGCCGGAGTAAAGAGTCCGGATCGGTGTACGTGCAAGCGATGCAACTGTTGGCCTGTTATTAAACCGGCCCATGCCGGACATTAAAAATCAACCTCCGATTGCCAAAAGCTGGTTAATACAATTTGGTTCTGGTCCAATCAGTCCCGATGAAACATGTTTTAATACAGAATTAGCAACAGTTTACACTGTTCCAAAAATGCAGTTCTCGCATCTCTTCAGTTGCTCCTGGCAACGTCAGATGGAAAGGCCTTCAATCAACCTCCACAGTTCTCTGTCATGGATCAAACAACTTCGTTTTGCGTGACAAGTACTTCCTGACACATTTCACGGCTATTGCACCAGCTTCAATCAATGGACTGAATAGAATATATGACTCCTCTATTCAAATCCGATTGCAAACCTCTAGCTCTTTTGCATAAGATACTACAATCTCTTTCCAAGCATCGTGCCTATCTTCGCCAGAGGCACAAGGACTGCAGGAGGATCACAAGCGTACTTTCTGCTTCAATTTCATTCCGTTTGCAACCAGTCCGTTTTCCTGACAGTTGACTCTGCCGAAGATGTTCCCTTGGCCTCGGAACGTCTATGTTACTACAAGCGACAAAAGAGAGGAGCACGATAAATTCAGAGGGACTTTATTACAATTCTTTTATTGATGATCAGCGCAAGGTATGGACACTGTCACCCATTACCAAAGAAAAATGCACTCAACTGTCCCGCATTTGAGAACATCAAAGGCATCAGGCGACCCGAAGTGCAATGGGCGAGCCTCAGCGAATGACGAATAACAGGCCAGACTGCTGGAACTATTGATACTTCGTTGTTCCTGACTATGGGAACCTGCCCACCTGAAATGTTGCTGTGAGCATTATGGCAACCGTTAATTTGACATCTATGAAAGAATGCTAGACCTCACATGTGGGAAACATGAAACGATAAGATGCAAGTGCAGCGAAAACAGACACTAAAAAGGGAAAATTTTCGGATTCGACAGCGATTTATTTTGTTGGGAAAGTATTTGTGTTTTTGCTTCCCTAATAAAGTTGTATTTGTAATCCATGTGTTCACTGAGTGAAAATCCGATAGATTCCTGTTCACATTCTCACTTCTGAGTTATTTTTTCATCAACCACAGTTGATGAATCTCGTGGTATAAGTCAGTAATCCTGCAGCGAAGATAATAATTATGTTGCCTAATCTCCTGTATCAGAATCCCTTATTAAAACAAATGAATTACACAAGTGATCTAGAAACACCAGTCTGCTAAGCAGCAAATTAAAAAAAAAGCGAATAATTGTTTTAAATATCAATGATTTGGGTTCGCATTTTATTGACAGAGCTTTCGATTTAATGTAAACATATATTTCACTCCATTCCTCAGCTCCTCCCGGAATTTCCTCTGCGTCAGTCCATAAAGACACGTGTTGGTGCAGGTACTGAGAAACTGTAACATGTATCCAAACTGTTGCAGGATATATATCGGCGTGCTGTGGTATCTGTCTGCGTAGGAATAGTTCTCAGCTTGCCAGTTCATAAAATGTACAACAGTGGGTACCCACAGTAAAATGAAATTGGCTGACAGAGCGAACAACAAAATCATTGACTTTCTCCGGTTCTCCACCTCTGGATCCTGATTGTCGCTGCTGGTCCGGAGTTCCCGGCGGACTCGATTTGCAGCTATAATGTGTCTAATAGTTAACGTATTAAACAGCAGAATTAAACAGATTGGTACTACCGGCGTCACGATAATGACAAATAATTGGTAAGCTCTCCAAACGGGTGAAGTTAAGTATTCAGCTGAGGAGACGCAGCGCCATCGATCCACTGTAAAGTAAAATGGAATCGCCCGAGCACAGCTCCCTGCGCACACTGCTAGGATCATCACAGTCGCTGTTCTCTCGGTGCAATAACGCTCCCGCAGCTTCTGACAGCAGATGGCGACGTAGCGATCGAAAGTGAAAACAACCGTGAACCAAACCGAACAATGTGAGATTGCGACCCGGAGGACAATCATCACAGCACACACCGGAGTTAAGAACAAGAATTTAGCAAACAAATATATATAATTAATCTGCTCCAATATAACAGCGACGACAACGCCCATCAGATCTGCTGCTGCCATGGCCACCAGATAGCGAGTGATGCATTTGGAGAGACCACATTTTCCGCGGGACAGGATCACAATCGCCGTTAAATTAACTGAATGAAACGATAATACATGATGTTACTTCCCAATAGACCAACATTCGCCACTGTGCATTGATTTTCATGGTCCACATCATATTCCGGATCGGACCTCTGCGTGGAGCCTCCAGAAGGGCACCAGCCCGCCTGCGCTGACCGAGATGGGGTGCGGATGGCCGATCAGACTGACACAACACTCGCGACGTACAACGGAGATCTCGCCAGTTCCACGATCTGAAGTCAACAAGCAGGAGGCTGAGCTTTGTTTTAAGCAAACGGGGTTCTGTCAAGCAGTTGAAAGATGGGTGGATACACTTGTACCTGGCCCCAAAGGGGAGGATATCCAGCGCAGTCCGTATTAGTTTAATGGGGTTGGCGACTTGCGGGGAACGGCTCATGAAGTGGAATGACTTGTTTTAAATTCACGTTACTTGACGCTATTACACTCCTTTAAATTAATTGACCTAGTAGTGTCCCATTTGAAATGAATACATTTAATAATTGCATCCGTCAAATATCTTGAAGGCATTACATCTGATTCGGAGGATATTTGGAAAACGACGGGGCAAAACCTTCGGATCTCATGAGATGTCAAACGACTCTCAGGGCTGTCAGGGAACAGGGAGTCACACCATCTCCCTCAAAGGGAGCCATCACTTTATGACCTCTCCGCCTTGCGGAACAGAGATACCAGTCCAGGACGCGGAAAGCCGCAGGGAATGAGAGATCAATCGTGTGAGCGGACATCGTGCAGGACGTCAAAAGCAGAAGATGCTGGGTCAGACATGATCAGTGAAACAATTACGCGAATTAACAGTCATAGAAAATCTGTTAGAAATTATAAGCATTTCCCAGATATTAAGATCTATATGCTCGGTAATCATTTAGGTCGATGGCAAAAGTGGAAAACAAGAAACGAATCACCCAAATGAACGGGGTGATTAAGGCAATGGGGCACAAATTATTCTCCCTTTCCCTGGCGGGGAAATAGCTGAAGGTCACGCTGAAAGGGACAAAATCAGTTGTGGGCAAACGGCTGCAGACATTGCTTAGAAAACTATACCTTTTTGGAGAAACCGATGTAAACAATTGACAGACAGAACACACTTTTCCAAATGAAGGACGCAAATTAACTGTCAATAAGGACACAACAAAACAGGTTATATTTGTTCACTGAACACCAACTGGCACTTACCAATGTAGCACATAAAATATTCAAAATATATATACTTCAGAATGACGATAACATTGGTCTGTAATTGAATGGAATTCGAAAGGGTGGTGAAGTGATATTGCCATTTGTTTTTCACTCGAACAATCAAGGTGCCTTTAGTGTATACTGCCAGACCACAGAGTTTGGATAATTGATTTTTGCCCTGACATTTAAACGACATGGACTTGCTTAGGTACGGTACAATTATAGTTCCCTCTGTTTTGGATGCCGGCAGAGGAAGAACTCCATTTACTTTGAAAGACAGGAAACTCTGGTGATAGTTTTGGGCTGAATCAAGCGCTGCCAGGAATTGCCTCCCTGCATTCTCCCCTCTCCTTTAGTCGACCTTCACCGTATTGTGAACTTGTGCTGAGACTGCCCAAGGCGAGAGCGGACTCAGCAAAGGTATCTACTGGCAAACCACACACGTCTCAGAGCCATAGAACATAGAACCATAGAACACTACAGCTCAGAAAACAGACCATTCGACCCTTCTAGTCTGTGCCGAAACGTTATTCTGCTCGTCCCACTTACCTGCACCCGGTCCATCACCCTCCAGACCTCTCCAGTCCATGTATCTATCCAATCTATTCTTAAAACTTAAGAATGAGCCCGCATTTACTACATCAGATGGCAGCCCGTTCCACACTCACACCACTATCTGAGTGAAGAAGTTCCCCCTAATGTTCCCCCTAAACCTTTCCCCTGTCACCCTAAAGCCATGTCCTCTCGCACTTATCTCTCCTAATCTAGGTAGAAAGAGCCTATTCGCATTAACTCTGTCAATGCCCCTCATAATCTTGTAAACCTCTATCAAATCTCCCCTCATTCTTCTACGCTCCAAGGAATGAAGTCCTAACCTGTTCAACTTTTCCCTGTAACTCAACTCCTGAGGACCCGGCAACATTCTAGTAAATCTCCTCTGCACTTTTTCAATCTTACTGATATCTTTCCTATAGTTAGGTGACCAGAACGGCACAAAATACTCCAAATTTGGCCTCACTAATGACTTACACAACCTCATCATAACATCCCAACTCCTATCCTCAATACTTTGATTTATGAAAGCCAGGATGCCAAAAGCATCAACGCCGGTGAGTCCTGATTGCATTTGAAAGGAGGCAACATTGGGACGAACCTTATTGGCTGTGCGTTTTGTAAGCGTACCTAATATTTCTGGTATTCGGCGGTGTTAATAACAATAAAAACAATTTGCATCATATGCTTAGGTTTATTAGATATACATATATGTAAATGTTTTGAAAATCACTTAATGTGCCATCCAGAAATACACCATTAAAGTAAGATAAATTACATTTTAGAACGAAATTACAGCATCGTTTTCTTTGTAATTCCCACTTTCAGAAATAGTACAATAGAGTGAGTATCTATACAGCAAGATACTGCTAATCGACAATGCCGCAAGCGTAATACAGTAGACAGAGCCACATAAACACCAGTCTGTTTTAGTACCTTACCAGGAATACCGACCGCTGCAAGTACAGGATAATAAATTCTGACGATGTGAAAAATTGCTGGATATCCCATTTTCCACCTCAAGCAGCGAACAGTTGTACGAAATGTGCCAACTGCTGACAGACTCTATTTCAGGGAGTTCTTATAAACCAGGCGAAATATCCGTTAAGCCAATTAGTGTCCTCCTCAATCAGATTATCCACAAGCCACTGAACAAGCACCAAGTGTGAACTATTTTTACTCACTGTGACATTGAGTAATATATTAACCTTTGAGGGACATTAAAAACAAGTTAATTGAATGTTGTTTAGAAAGAATTTCAGTGGAGGACGTTAAAGGTTCTATTCCGTGTGACGAACTTTGAACCGTTTGCACATTTGTCCATTGGTTAGCACCTTTTTGTTTACAACAAATGCCATCTCCTTCAATTACCGATCAATTAAAGCATTGGTAGCATCACATGGAAGTAGGACGAAGTTAGTTTAATGCCACAGGTGAAATGAGGCAAAAATCTTCGTGAGATGGGATAATTTGGCTGTCGTCTTGTCTTTCAGCTGGGTTTAGTGCTGGAAGCGACAACCACGGGTGGTTGAGATGTAAAATCAGAGGTTTACTCTATCTCCGTATGGTTCGTAACATCAACAAGTCCAAACCAATCTGGGAACCACCTGAGATGCTCCGTACAGACATTGAAGTGGCAGGCAAATGGACATGCTGAGCCGAAACGCCTGTTTTCGTGCTGTATAAATCCAAGAACATTGCAAAACCGCCAGATGATGGATCTGAAATAAATCCAGTGTATGTTGTCAAACTTCAGCTGGTGAGGAAGCATCTGTGGGAAGAGAACCAGTCAATGGTTTAATTCTGCGACCCTTCGTCGCAACTGAATTTCGTTTCATGCATGGCACATCAACTGATAGGAAATTAAACCTCGTTTATAATTGTCCATCTTAATAAAACGCAACTGGGCCGTGATGGAGCCCCTCCTCCAGCCGGTCCTCGAACATAATAAGCAGCTGAATTCGTAAATATTATGCCTGATGTGCCAGATCTATGCCTATTTTCCGAAAATGCTCTGCTTCCTTATGTAACCTCTTTATCTCTTCTTTACATTTAAGGTTTCAGCAGATCATTTCTGACATATTCCAATAAAGCAATCACACCCTGATCCCCTCAGCCGTCAGTGATATCAATTGTAATGTGTTAACGTCACCCCACTGATCCGTGTGCCCCACCACTTGTCAATTCTTAGCATGAACATACAACACATTTAGACACAGTTTGTTTGCGGTCGGCCAAGCAATTTTCTATTTACGTCGATAAGTTACATCCTCCCCCATCGCTTTTACATTCTGCAGAAAACTTCGGCGTGACACAATATCAATGTCTTTGGGATTTACAATTATCTTACATCCCCGAATCTCCTTTTGTCCACAACACAAAGGACACTAACAATTTGGTCAATCAAGTCTTTAACTTCACAAAACCACGTTGATTACGCCGATTATCTTGGAGTTTTCCACATTTTTCGATATAACTTCCTCAAAATTGCTTCTAACAATTCCCGGATGACAGATTTTCAGATAACTCGTTTATTGTTTTCTTATTTCTGTCTCTCTGCGTTTTAGAGTAAAGGAGATACGTTTACGGTTTGATGAATCTCCTGGATCTTCACAGAGTCACGAAAATAGTCACTTTGGCCAACTCACGTACATGAGGGTTGATGTAGTCCTAACTTAGGTAAAAAAAATACATTTCCTTCCATTACTTCTATAAATATTTCATAATTTCAGATTCTATCAATAATTCTGGCACTTCATTTCCTCGAAGTTGGGTCGAGGATGTTTCAGAGCGACTGCAGTATACTCTCAATGTGGAGGGTGAGCAGCCAGAGGTCGTGATGCAGGTTAGAACCAATAACAAAGGTAGCAAAGGGGAAGAGGTCCTGCGCAGTGCTTATAGACATTTAGGAAAGAGGCTGAAGAGCAGGACCTCCAAGGTAGTAATCTCTGGATTATTCCTGGTGCCACGTGCTAGTCAGGGCAGGAATGGGACGATGGAACAGATGAATGTGTGGCTGAGGTACTGGTGCAGGGGACAGGGTCTCAGGTTATTGGATCATTTAACCTCTTCTAGGGCAGGAGGGACCTGTCCAAATAGGATGTGTTGCACCTCAACTGCAGGGGGACCAAGATCCTGGCCGGGAAGTTAGCTGATTCTACTCGGGAGGGTTTAAACTAGATTGGCAGGGGGATGGAAACCGCGTCAGAACGTGGAGTAATTGAGAGGACAGTAGATGTCAGGGCCAGTAAAACCATGCTGGAGCAAAGTAATAGCCACAATAGGACGGACAGGTTGAAGTGTGTGAATTTGAATGCAAGGAGTATTATGGGTAAAGGTGATGAACTTGGAACATAGATCAGCACATGGAACTATAATGTTACAGCGATAACAGAGACTCGGTTGAAAGAGAGACAGGGATGGATGCTTAATGTTCCAGGGTTGTGATATTTTATAAGCGATATAGAGTGAGGAAAAAGGGGCTGGGGGAGTTGTACTGCTACTCAGGGACAATACCGCAGCAGCAATCAGAGAGGATCGAATGGAGGGCAAGTCCACTGAGTCTACAGGGTAGAACACAGATATAAAAAGATGCACTCACTCTGACGGGATTATACCACAGACCCCCTAAGAGCCACCGGGATAATGAGGGGCAGATATGCAGGCAGATTAGGGAAAGGTGTAAAACCAATAGGGTTGTTATCTTCTGGAACTTCAACTTTCCAAATATGAACCGGGGCCTCCTCAGTGTAAGAAGTTCAGACGGGGCAGAATGTGTTACGTGCATCCAGGATGGTTTCTTAAATCAATATATCGATAGTCCAACGAGAGGAGGGGCCGTGCCGGACCTGGTATTGGGTGACGAACCTGCAAGGTGACCGACCTTGCAGTTGGGAGAACAGTTGGGGAAGAGTAACCACAGCTTCTGTAGCTTTAGAGTAGCCACATATAAGAATAAGTATGGACCTTGCGGGAGATTATTACATTGGAGCAGGGTAAATTACAGAAACATTAGGCAGGACTTAGCGAGAGTTCATTGGGAACAGCTGTTTTTGGGGAGCCCATATTTGGCATGTTGAGATCGTTTAAATACCAACTGCACAGAGTACATGACAGGTATGTTCCAGGAAGAAAGTAGGACACGAATGGCTGGGTAAGAGCACCTTGGATGTCGAGAGAGGTGGTGAATTTAGCCGAGAAGGAAAAGGAGAAGTATGTAAAGCCTAGGAAGCTGCGATCAGAGCACTTGAGGATTATAAAGAATCTAGAAAATAACCCAAGAAGAGAATTAGGAAAGCCAGAAGGGGTCAAGAAAAGTCTTTGGTAAGTAGGATTGAAGAGAATCCCAAAGTATTCTCTACATATATCGAGAGCAAGAGAAAACCAGGGAGAGGGTAAGACCACTCAAGGGTAAAGGAGGGAACATGTGCCTGAAAGCAGAGGAGGTGGGGGAGGTCCTTAATGAGTACTTTTCATCAGTAGTTACCAAGGAGAAGGACGTGGAGAATGTGAAGATCAGTGTGGAGCATGCTAATATGCAAGGGCATTTCCATATAAAGGAGGAGGTAATGTCAGGTCCCTTAAGGAGCATGAAGGTGGTTAAGTCCCCAGGGCCTGATGGTATATACCCAGTCAGCGAGAGAGGCAAGAGATGAAATTGCTTATTCATCACTATCTTAAGACTGAAGGAGGTGTGATTATTGTTACCAAAAAATGCTCTCCAAACAAAAAGACCAATCACCAAACCAGGCTGATTTTCCAAAACAAGATCCAGTATTGTCCCTCGTCTTGTTGGACTACCAGCGTACTCTTTCAACAAACCCACTTAAATGCAGTGAGGAAATCCTGCCCATCTAAATATCTTGCACTAAGGATGTCCCAGTCAATATTGGGGAGGTTAAACTCATCCACTACGACAACAGTGTTGCTTCCACAGATTTCCATAATCTGTCTACACATCTATTCCTCTATCTCCCGCTGGAAATCGGGAGATCTATAGTATAACCACATCAGAGTAATTGCACCTTTCCACATTTTGAGCTCTACCCATATTGCCTCAGAGGATGGCCGTCCAGCATGTCATCTCTGAGTGCAGCTGTGATATTCTTCCTGATCAGTGATGCAACTCTTCTTTTCCTTCACCTCTAACTCGTCCAAAATATCTAAACCCGGGAACGTTGAGCTGCCAGTCCTGTCCCTCTCGCAATCAAATATCCGTCTCTGGCCACAACGTCATTATTCCGTTGACTAATCCAAGCTCCGCGATCATCTGCCTTACCACGATGTTCTTTGCATTGAAATAAACACACTTCTGCCCATCAGTCCCACAGTGTTCATTAACCTTCTCCAGCCTGTTCTTACTTTCAGACTTACTTGTCATAACATCTATCTACTCTTCACCCTCCCCCACTTGGTGCCTTTTTGGCCTGGTTCCCACCAATCTGCCACTCTAGTTTAAACACACCCTCACTCCCCGAATAACATTCGTGAACCACTCTGCTAGGATATTAGTCGCCATGTAGTTCAGGTGCAACCCGTCCCACTTGTATAGGTCGCACCTCCCCTGAGACATGTCCCGGCTCCTTTAAAGCTTCTTCCTCCACCATGAATGCACTTCTTCAGTGCTTGACGTTTCTACCCTGGGAAAATATTCGGACTCCCTACCCTATATATGCCTCTCGTAAACTTATAAACCTCTATCAAGTCTCCCCTCAGCCTCCGACGCTCCAGAGTAAACAACACAAGTTTTTACAGACTCTCCCAGCGCGTACACTTTCATCCAGGCAACATCCTAGTAAACCTCTTCTGCGCCCTCTCCAAAGCCTCCACATCGTTCTTGTAACGGAGGGACCAGAACGGCACATAATACTCCATGTACAGCCAAACCAAATGTTTATATAGCTGCAACATGACTTCCTAACTCTTATATTCAATGCCCTCACTAATGAAGTTAAGCATGCTCTATGTCTTCATTACCACCCGATCTACTTGCGTGACAACTTCTAGTGAGCAATGGACTTGCGCCCCAAGATCCTTATGTTTATCAATGCTGTAATGGGTCCTGCCATTAACTGTATACTTTCCCTTAACATTTGACCTCTCAAAGTGTAACAGCTCATGCTCTCTCAGATTAAAATCCGTCTCCCTTTCCTTCGCCATATCCATAACGAAGCTGTCTTCTGCTGTATTCTTTGATTTCTCTCCACGTTGTCCACAGTTCGACCTCTCCTTGTGTCATTTGCAAACTTACTGAACCTCACGTCTATATTTTAATCAAACTCATATATAGATGTGAAAGGAAGGGCTTTGATGAAATGAAAATGTGGATGGGTGGGTAAGGAAAATATCCATCTCAGCATCAGTCCTTGCGGAACACCACTGGTCACGGATCTCCAGCCAGAATAACATCCATCCACAACTACCCTCTGTCTTCTATGGAAAAACTGATGCTGAATACAAACTACCTAATTACTGCGGATCCCACGCATCCTAATTTTCTGGATCAGCCTACCATGAGCGATCTTTCAAAATGATCCATGTAGACAACATCCACTGTCCGACTCTTATCAATCACCTTTATCACCTCCTCAGAAAATCTCAGTTAAGTTCGCAGGGCAGGATTGTATTGTACATCTTACGTTGTAGACTTTTTTAACGTACGGTTAATACGTTCATGCGTACCACTGGACTAGGGATGTTCAACAGCGTAACATTTCGCACTGATGCCAAACAAGTGTGCTGCATGACTTTTACCGCCTGATGAATACCCTGGTGAGAATCGATACGACGGGGTAATCTCCAACAACCGAAAATCTGAGTAAACAAAATTTGTACTGTAACTATTGTTGTGTTAATTATTCTGCGAAAAGACTCCACCCATTTGGTGAAGGTATCCACAATAATTACAGAACATGTGTATCTCCCTTTACAACGCGGAGGCGGGGCTGCAATATAATTATTACAGTGCATCCGTGGACCTCCAACAGGTTTTGTATGCTGTAGCTCCCCTTCATTCGTTATACACACAAAATGCTGGAGGAACTCAGCATGTCAGGCAACATCTATGGGGCGAAATAAACATTTCATATTTATTTTACTTCATAGCTGCTCCTTTACCTGCTGAGTTCCTCCAGCATTTTATGTGTGTTGCTTCAGATTCTATTGTCTGTAGAATCTCTATTGTGACTTCATCAGTGCACTGCTGAATGTTATTTTGAGCATGACTGGTGCAGTTCCGTACATAATCGTGCAGGTTATTTTTCATATCAGGCCAGCGGCGCAAACTATTAACCGTTTAGTACCTGGCTTGTATTCACTGACATCCAAGAACATCCTGATACTGGTCGTCGGATTAAATCGGATTAAATCGGATTAAAATATTGGGCTGGCATAAAGTACCAACTCATTTTTTAAATAACGAAACCATCCTGAATACGCAAGTCATTAGCCCACTAGCGATAAATTGAAAAAAATGTTTAAATATCTGTCTTGTCTCCGGGTCGAAACAAAGTCAGCAATGTTGATTTGATTACCCGTGCACTGACTCATATAAATGTGGAGCCCAGGGCTGATATGTTCTGGCCCTCAACCTTGCCAATTCATCATCCCGAACATTCCGTGGCGGGGATGTCCGACGGTGTGCTCTGACCTTAACAACTTCGTGTTGTCGGCTCTGAGCATCTTGGAAACTGTACCAATCAGGGGGTCGAGGGAAGAAGCCTGTAATCAGCGGAGACAAAACCCCTAGTCTCCCATAACCGAAAGCAATCAGTAACATTATGACATGCGCATATGCCGTCAGAAAGTAAATATCAGAAGGAGATGGGACAAAATCTGGGCGGCGAGCTCGGCAAATTTTTCACCCATGATGCTCGGTAATCCGAGGGTTAACTCAGCAATTGCCCCACCTCTTGATTCCCAACGGAAATGCCACAGCCAGTCTTTCTAATTCCATCCTGGACCATGGAGGATCCATCAACATAAATTCTCAGGGATTCAACGGGTGTAATTATATTCTCCCTTTTTAGGTGGAAAGGTCTCCCCAGAGTTGCATTAGCAATAATGGAACACTCGTGTGTCTCGCCGCCAAAAATCAAATTGACTGCGAATAAAGCAGGAGTATAAATATGATTTGCAGAAATATATTTCCCTTGTTGCAGAAGTGTTCAACAGCGGAGATGGGTCCGGCTGACAGAACAGTCTTTAATTTGACAATCCAACAACAACTAAATTGGCGTGTGATGCGTTGAGCTGGTTGGTGGTGCGAGCGTTAGGTATGATGATGTAGGTAAAACGTTGAACTGCCATCTTGCCCAATCCCTGATTTAAATTGAACTCAAATTTACATTTTACAATAATCACATTGATTATATCAAAAACAAGTTTTCAAAGGTAACCTAAAACTCAAAACCAGGACGACAAAAAGTCGTGAGGAACATCTTCTAATCTACGAAAAACTTACTTGTTGGCAAAAATAATCTTGAACCAGCAGAGAATATCTTAATGCCAGTGAATAACAGCACAGCTATAATATTTATACAACAAGGGACCGTGAAGAAGAGGGTTATGGCGAACGGGACCTGCGGCGCGCTGAGCTCGGAGAGCGGCGGTTTGGATCTTTTACCATTTACTGAGGGTGGAGAGTGGTTGACTGGCCAGGAGGGAGCTGGAAGACTGAAGGAAGGAGGTGCACTCTTCTAACTGCGAAGTTGCAGAGGAGATGGTAGCAATCAGCAAGTGTCGCTGAATTCGCTGTGCACTGGGGAGAAATTGGCTCCACCTTCAGATGAATCTGTTGCTACTACAAGTGAATGAAGATTGTTGGACCTGGCTCTTATTACAACAGTTTTTACTCTTTTAATTTTGAAGGCGGTCTTATTACGGTAATGTCGAGAACTGTTTGTATGATATCCTCACAACATTTACATAAGGGACAATGGTGTTGATGCAATATGTGTTTTTTTCCAAGTGACTGTAACGAAGAGCAACGGTCAGGGGTACAACCGTGTCATTGGGGACTGATCCCTTGAAAATTGGAGACTGTTGGAATACATCAGCTGAGAGTGTCTGTCGGCGCTGTGGATTCCGGAACAACAAAAGTCACAGCTCCTCACTGAAATGGGATATCCAGTAATCTACCGAACAGAAGATATTTACTATCCTGTTCTTTCAGCCGTTGGAATTTCAGGTAAGCTGCTGGCTGAGCTGCCGGTGGTGGAATTTGATGTCTAGTTTCAATGCTGGGAATTGTTTTCCTTGTTGCTTGTTTCCACAGCCACCTGTCCTGTCCCAGCATTTCAGTAATAGGATGTTCGCGTTCTCGGCGTCTCTACTCTTGTAACAGCTGCACTGCATTTGCAATGATTCTGTTTATGCAGCCCGCATATTGATGCTGGACTATTATCTGTAAACATACTGGGAGCGGGTGTCTGGGCTGGGGCAAGAATTACACCAAAGACGACCGTTTATACATGAACCATTGTGAAGAATTGCGACATGTGAAATGAATCTGCTCTGGGATACTTATAATAAACGCGCATGTAGTGGTTGAATGTGCGACAGTTTGTGGCGGTGTCAGTGAAATTCTTTAAGTCCATTCCTATCGATTATTTTAACAGGGATTACAATGCGCTCAGTAGTAATGACTCTTGTGAAATATAATTTCATTATATCTCCTCCTGACACCGCTCCAGAGATCTCACAATGGAGCTGAGCTGCTGCTTTCCTTTGAAACCCTGTCCCCTGTCCCTCTGCGATGGATTCTTTATAAATGGAAATGTCACGATATTACGTTATGCCAGACTGCCCTGTATCTGTCGCAATCAGACGTTCTTTTATTGTGCTGCCTGGCTGACAAGGAACAGAAAGAAAGTGAGCGTTTGAAGTATGGAACAATGATGCCATCCAGCCACCAGCATTACTCATTCGCCACAGGCGAGGACGGCGCAGGTGTAACTAAAATTTATTTTCTATATACAGTATCATCGCCTTTGAGCAGACGTTTATCTGCTGCCCCGCTTTTCCACATCGTGTTGGTCAGTTTCGAGTGTTTACCCACTATGGATCCAGGGTATTGGGCTCTGTAAACCCAAACTCCTTGAACTCCGAAATTATTAGGCAGTTGCCGGGGACAGTGTTCTATATAATATCATCTTACTCCGGCAATATATTTTATCATAACGGGCAATTTCTTAACCCGTGTTCAGCATTCGCTGTCGTTGTGACATATTGCTGCATTATGAATTAATCGGAAAGTTTGACAGACAGAGTTTGCTCTTGACGTCATATATTTGTTTTCCCCCTCTCCAAGATGAAGTCAGAATGTTGGTGTAGTTTGCACTGTACCCGTGAGAGCCAGGAATCCGTCCACTAACTTGCAGGTTTCTCACAGCCGCACAAATGTTTGCGCGTTCTTATTTGAACAATGCCTCCCTCTAGTGTATTTTGTAGTTATTGCAGAAGGAATTTGAAATATTATCAGGTTTGGTTGAGTTTGATACCGTTAATGTTGCACTGCAGATGAAATGTGCAATCAAATTTCAGGAACAAGATAAAGATAAACTTCAATTGAGGAACTTTGTTTTCGTACTTGTGCGCATTACATTATACGGTTGCTCAAGAGAGGACGTAGATGAGATTTACCAAGAGGACTCGGTACTGCAGAATCACTGCAACAAGGAAAGACGCAATTCTACAAGAATGACAGGGTAATGGCATTTGACGAATGATAACCCTATCCATAGAATTCATATTCCATAGAATGGCATTCTTCAGGAATGAGAGGGTAACGGCATTTCCTTTTTAGGAGGCTGAGGGAAGACTTTTTAGGGCTGAGAAAGAGGAAGACGGAAGCAGCTACTGATTCTCCATGGTCACGCGTGAAGTCTTGCAAAATTGGGATAATGATATCTTGCTCTATGTCTCACCGGCCTGGAAGTGATCTGAAAAATAGCATCCTGCGCTGCCATTCATTTGCATGGTTCTGTGAATGCTGGTCACAGACTGTTAAGGCTGAATGAGACCGAACAATGTACTGGGGAATCACTGGAAGCTGTGGAATGAAGTACGGAGAGAGAAACAAAAAGGAAGGGAAACGTAAACGGGAGGCGAGAGAGAATGAGAGTGAGAGGGATACAGACAGCGGTGTGAGCAGTTCCACAGAAGCGATCAACATAACCTCCAGCAATGACGGTGAGGAAATTCCACTCAGATGTTTCTGAGGATGTACTCAAATTTGGAAGTTTATTTATTCTCTCTGGATGTGTATCGCAACAAGGACCTCTGCCTATTTGCTAAAACTCTCCGAATTTGTTCTGAGTCTTTTAAACTCTTGTATTCTAAACTTAGTTTCTGTGCGGAACGGAACTAAACAGACCCCGATTTTAGAATTAAGTATTCCAGGAAATGGTTCTTTTTTCCTTCAATACATTCTGTTTGGACTCATTTGTTCCGAGAAGGTAAAAGTTGAATAGATTTTGCATGAGCTAATTGGCTGTGTTAGTGCGAGTAATGCATTAGAGTTCCTCAAATTCTCCGCTGCAATGCCTCCGTGGGCATCGCTACCTCTCCTCTAACTATGTTAAATACTTTGCCTCCTCATATTTCCTTCACTGTCTCTGGTTCCAAAACTGCTCCTAACTCCACCTCACTCTCTTGTTTCCTTCTCATTTCCTGCATCCCACCTTTACCTTCTACACCGCCTCCGGCTGCCTTTCTATTCGTTTCTTGCATTGATATTTCCTGCAATGATGCTAATTATTTTGTACAGATCTTTTCACCGGAACGTGTTACCGGGCCAATGTCTTTTGTTCCAGTCGTAGCAGGAACAGAGCTGGAAATTACACTGAGCCTCCGAAACTGCGGCGTTAGCTCCGGATCCGGTCAGTAATTTCTCTGTTTCCTTTTCTCTCTTTTGCAGTGAACTTGGTGGCGATTTTGATCCTGTCCCGAGGAAAGTGCGGTCTCTCCAAATGTATCACTTTCTACCTGGTGGGAATGGCAGCATCGAATCTCCTGGTCGTTAGATCAATATCTGTATTGACTTGGACTGCTTCGATTTATTTCCCCGATTCATTCCTGCGCTTTACTTCAGTCTGCCGTCTCAATGAAGTCCTGGCGAGTGCCAGCACGGCGATCTCTGTCTGGCTGACAGTCGTTTTCACCTTTGATCAATTTGTGGCCATTTGTTGTGAGCAGCTGAAACCAAAATATTGCACCGAGAGAACGACCGCTATGGCTATCGGACAGTAAGTGTGGTGGGATGTTTAGAGAGTGTCCCCTGGTACTTCATATTTGAATCTAGATACATCATTAACAATATTCCCTGTGGTTGTGCTCTTCAAGGAAGCTTCTTCATTTCTCCCGCATGGGCAGCATTCGAACTGTTTCATTTCATTTTAAACCCCTTGTGTCCCATTGTTGTGTGAGAAGGTTCTTTCGGTCTTAAAGATGGAAGCCTCTAGACACAATCTTTGGATTTTAAAAATAGTTTAATCACAAAGCCAAACGCGGGGACAGAATGAATGGGAACGGATGCACACTTGCACACACACACGCATGTGACCAGGAACGTGAGGGGCAACCGCAACGAGGATGAGATACACATACACACACACACACACAAATACACAATAAACAAGGTACATTCTATCAAGGGATAAACACTTCAATGCCTGAACACCTTGACACAAACAAGTATTGGCCCTAACACTCCCTGGAATCTGACTAAGACGCTCCCAAACCACATGGCGGTGCACACCCTTACCAGTGGTCTCTGCAGCGTTGTCTCACGATTCGTGGGACAGTCGAAAGAAGGAGGGCCAGGAATGTGCAGCACTCTTTATAGTGCTGGAAGGCTGGGTGGAGCCCGGCCAGGTAATTTAGACAGGTCAATGGCTTGGAGGTCAAGGACAAAGCTGTTTATTAATCCAATGGTCAGGCAGGTTCAGGAACAAAGGTGCTCTCCAAGGCCAAACCCCATGCCTACACCTGATGGGTGGGGTGGAGCCAAACCTTAATTGACAGTGGTGTCAACTCTGATCTGATAAACAATGTTGTCCTCCGACCAGAGCGGTCAGTTTTTTTACTGTCACGTGACAGCTATGTGCTCTCATACTAGATTCCACCCTCGGAAGTTACATCACACACTAATCAAGGGGAGAGCTACAACTAAGGATAGAAATATGTGTCAAAATGTGGTACTAGTAACTTTCAAGGATAGCAGAAAATACAAAAAACCATAACAACTAAACCGAGGGCAGTGGCCTAGTGGGTGACAGTTGCCCAACATCAAATGGGTGGTTGAGGGATTGGAGTAAGGAGCAGGGATTTAGATTTCTGGATCATTAGGTCCTCTTTTTGGGCAGGAATGACCTGTTCATCGAGGACGGGTTGCACTTGAATCCCTGGGGGTCCAATATCCTGGCGGGGAGGTTTGCTAAGGCTACTGGGGACGGTTTAACCTAGAATTGTTGGGGGTGGGTGGGTGGGCGTGGGATCCAAACTGGAGAAACTGGGGAAGAGGTGTTTGGGTCTCAAATAGAGAAAGCTAGTAGTAGGTAATATAGGCAGGTGATAGAGAAGGGACGTGTTCAGACAGGTTTGAGATGTGTCTATTTTAACGCAAGGAGTATTGTGAACAAGGTGGATGAGCTTAGAGCTTGGATCAATACTTGGAACTATGATGTGGTGGCCATTACGGAGACTTGGATAGCTCAGGGACTGGAATGGTTGCTTCAAATGCCGTGTTTTAGATGTTTCAGAAAGGACAGGGAGAGAAGAAAAAGAGGTGGGGGAGCGGCACTGTTGATTAGAGATAGCGTCATGGCTGCAGAAAAGGTGGACGTCGTGGAGGAATTGTCTACGGGGTCTCTGTGGGTGTAGGTTAGGAATAGGAAGGGGTCAATAACGTTACTGGTGTTTTTATAGGCCCCCCAATAGTAACACGGATATTGAGGAGTAGATAGGGAAGCAGATCCTAGAAGGTGTGAGAATAACAGAATTGTTGTGATGGGGGATTTTGATTTCCCAGACATCGATTGGCATCTCCAGACAGTGAGGGATTTATATGGGGTGGAGTTTGCTAGGTGTGTTCAGGAAGGGTTCTTGACACAGTATGTAGATAGACCTACAAGAGCAGAATCTGTGTTTGATTTGGTATTGGGAAATGAACCTGGTCAGGTGTCAGATCTCTCAGTGGGTGAACATTTTGCTGATAATGATCATAATTCTATCACCTTTACGTTAGCACTGGAGAGAGATAGAATCAGACAGACTAGAAAGGAGTTTACTTGGAGTAAAGGGAATTATGAGGCTCTCAGGCAGTAAATTGGAAGATTAAATTGGGAACAGATGTTCTCTGGGAAAAGGACGGAATAAATGTGGCAAACATTCAGGGAATGTTAGTGTGGAGTTCTGCATAGGCAAGTTCCAATGAGACAGGGGAGTCACGAGAGGATACAGGAGACGTGTTGTAGAAAGGTTATAATAAATTTTAGTCAAAAGGAAAAGAAAAGCATACAAAAGGTACAGAGAGCTACGTAATATTAGAGATCTGGAAGAGTATAAGGCTAATAGGAAGGAACTTTAGAAAGAGATTAGGAGAGCCAGAAGGGAACATGAGAATGCCTTGGCGGGCAGGATTAAGGAAAAGCCCAAGGCATTCTACAGGTATGTGAAGAGCAAGAGGATAAGATGCGAATGAATAGGGCCTATCAAGTGCAGCAGTGGGAAAATGAGTATGGATCTGGAAGAAATAACAGAGGTATTTAATGAATTCTTTACGTTAATATTAACGACGGAAAAAGATCTGGGGTTTGTAGTGGGGACTTGCAGAGGGCTGAAAAGTTTGAGCATGTAGATATTAGGAAAGAGGAGGTGCTGAAACTTATGGAAATTATCAAATTGGATAAGTCGCCGGGACCGGATGAGATGCGCCCCAGTCTGCTGTGGGAGGCGAGGGAGGAGATTGCAGGGACTCTGACTGAGATCTTTGCATCGTCGATGGAGACGGGAGAGGTTCCAGAAGATTGCAGGGTTGCGGACTCTTGGCAGTGTGGAGGATCAGAGGGATATTGGGGTCCGAGTTCATAGGACGCTCAAAGCAGCTGCGCAGGTTGACTCTGTGGTTAAGAAGGCATAGGTGTATTGTCCTTCATTAATCGGGGAATTGAATTTAGGAGCCGTGAAGTATTGTTGCAGCTATATATGTCCCTGGTCAGACCCCATTTGGAGTACCGTGCTCAGTTCTGGTCGCCTCACTACAGGAAGGATGTGGAAGCCACAGAGAGGGTGCAGAGGAGATTTACAAGGATGCTGCCTGGAATGCGGAGCATGCCTTATGAAAGCAGGTTGAGGGAACTCGGCCTTTGATCCTTGGAGCGACGGAGGATGAGGGGGGACCTGGTAGTGGTATATAAGATGATGAGAGGTATTGATAGGGTAGATAGAGGCTTTTCCCCAAGGCTGAAATGGTGGTCACAAGAGTACATAGTTTTAAGGTGCTGGGGAGTAGATATAGAGGAGATGTCAGGGGTAAGTCTTTTACTCAGAGAGTGGTGAGTGTGTGGAATGGGCTGCCGGCAACGGTGGTGGAGGCGGATACGATAGGGTCTTTTAAGAGACTGTTGGATAGGTACATGAAGCTGAGTAAAATAGAGGGCTATGGGTAAGCCTGGTAATTTCTAGGATAGGGACATGTTCGGAACAGCTTTGTGGGCCGAAGGGCCTGAATTGTGCTGTAGGTTTTCCATGTTCTCTATGTTCTATCCCCCCAGTGACCCAAAACGGACACATATTTCCCCATAAGGTGTCGTGCTGGAGGAGCTGGTCCTCTGGTTCTGAGTTTTAGCCACCGAGTCCCTGAAGGGAGCAGCCAGGTTGGTGGGGTTCCTGGACTTATCAGAGATAAAAGTGCAGTACTCCTTAGTAATCATTGCACATGTACCACCATCCGCAGCGAGTGGATCATCCAGGTCCATCCGATTCTAGCTGGCTACCAGCCTGACGGCAGCCAGCTCCGCAGCCGTCGTTGTTTCTCATGGGACAGGCTGTATGTGCAATACGGGGGGCAGGCTATCATCGAGAACCTCTCTGCCTCCGCGATGGCCCTGCTGTCCTAGTACCCGCTGTATGCCGTGTGCTCCCCCTGTTCATTGAGCATGGGTTCGGGGTACCACATACAGTGGAAAACAGCAACAGTACCAGCCCGTCGGGTGCCACGGTGAGGTACTGTAGCCGCAAATCCAGTGGGTCCCATTCATAATTCAGGGAGCCCCAATTTAGCGCACACCATCGGCGGTTGTCACGGAGGCATCCAGACACCAGTCTCGCTCACACTCAGAATGACCAACTGAAAAGGTGGAAATGTGCTCATTCTCGAGTCTACACCAGCATTCCCTTGGCATAGTCAGCGACTGTGGAATGCTCTGGGGGCCGGGACTCGCATGGAGTTCGAATTGTATGAAGGGAAAAACCAGCTTCTGAAACACCCACCCCACTTGGAACCTTTGGAAGGAATGTGCTGCAGTGGTGGGGTAAGTGGTGGGGAAAGTGGTGGGGAACTGCCGTCTGCCCCCACCAAAACACCGATATACCGAACCCGATAGGCGCAACAGGAAGGGAAAAGAAGTCCATATAAACAGTTCATTTCGAAAAGTATCCAAGGGAATTGTTATCAATGGCAGAGCCGGAGGTGCTGGGGTTCGCAGGTAGATCCAACCGTTCAATATATTCAACAGTCCGATATATTTGAGGTGCTGGCGAATTCGTAGGTAATTTCAAAGAAGGTTTGAGCAGACGTCTCGACGTCAGTCATCACGGTCAGCAGAAGGAGGGGGTGGAGCAGTGTCATAATCCCGTGGGGGGGCAAACTCATTCCTGGCGGGTCAGGTGTTGGGTATAGAGACAGGACAGGTTAGTTCAACCCGGAATCGCGACACAAAAGTGTCCCCCGGGACCGCGCGCAACGACTTCTCCGTTCTGAGGGGGTCTAATGTAATGGGTGGCTGCCACCCCTAGGGCGAGTTGAATAGGGGGGGGGCAGCCTTGTTCAAGCCTCAGTAGTCCACCATCATGCGTTCTTTTTGCGGATGGGCCAGATGGGGCTATTAAAAGGGGAGGCTGCAGGACTAATGACTCCCTTCCGCAGCAAGGCTTGAACGGCCTCTGTAATATCTTGGTGTCCCCCGGCCGCCATATACTGCCGACTGCAGACAACCTTGGAGGGAAGGGGGACAACAACCGGTTCCCATTTGGCCGCCCCGACCCCCAACGTAGAACGGGCGACTCCAAAAGTGAACTTGCGTCGGTCGGTGTGTAGGGACTGTCCCATTAAGACATCCATCCCCAGTGTGCATTCAGGCAAATCTGCAATTAAGACAGTTACAGTTCGAGGAGGTTGATTCCCGATGGCCATGCCGACCTTTACTCATGCCATGCCATCCCTCGCAGGCAAAAGGGAACCCCATAACCCCTATATCTGCTTCTGTGGCCCCTTCCACACAGCGGTGTTACCCGGGATGATGGTGTGTTGGGCACCTGTTTCGATAAGTGCCATCCACCTCTGCACGTTCCCTTTTCCCCAGTGTATTGCTACAGGTATATGTGGTCTCAGGTCTCCCATGCAGGAGAGGGGGGTGGAACAAATGCGCCGGGACCCCTAGCTTCATCCTGTGGGAGGGGGTGGGTGTCTGCCACCCCGTGGGTGAAGGCTTCTGCTAGCGGAGATGGGCTATTTCCTGTCTCAGCAGGTCCCGGAGCTGAGCCCTGAGGGCAGGAGAGACTGTTTTAGGTTAGGGAAGGGCAAAGTCAGTATCAGTATCTGCAGGAGCAGCCCATGTAGTCCGGCGGTTGGGGGCGCCCGCTGTGTCGGGCTTGGACCCGGGGTGGGTGTGGATGGTCCCGCTTCCGGGCTTCCCCCCGCAAAGCTCTTACCAGCGCGCGTGGAGAGCGGAGGTCGGGACCTCGTCTATGCTGGCGTGGTCCACCCCTGTGCGCAACAGGTCTAGGTTTAGCTGCTTGTGCGTGGGACGGTGGTGGGGGGGGGGGGAATGTCGTTTCCCAAGCCCTCGTCTCCACTCTGCAGACCTGGGTGGGCTGCCCCGCTGCAAGTACTCCAGCCCTACTAGGAGGTTGATGGCATCCAGTACAGTCTTCCAATTAGTCGGTCCCATGAGGGGCGGCCTCAAATCGGATAACGCGGCGGTGACCAGGTATCCCGTTAGCGCGCTGGTCACCCTGGTGTTTTCTAACAACCCGCGATTCCCGGGTCACCAGCGCCCATTCCCTGACGATCCCGGTGCCGTCACTGACTGTGCTCCACTGCTGTCGCCTGCATTAAGTCCCATTCAAGGAGGGTAGGGCACCGGACCCTCAGTGCGTTCACTACCCGATCCCACAAGGTAGTGTTGTTCCCAGTTCCTCCAATGTGGCGCCAGCAGGACATTGTTAACAATCTGCTGGTCAGACAAGTTCTGCAGGGCGCTCTCTTCCTGGTGAGGGAGGCTCACTTTGGGTCCCCCTCATCCCACAGTCGGAGCAGCCATGTAGCCAGGTGCTCGCCCGGCCGCTGGAGGTACCCGTCCGCCAGCTGGGTTAGCTCATTGATGGAGAAATCCCGGATATTCGTAGTCTCGGAGGGACCACGGGCACTTCCCCCTGCGAGGTCCTTATCCTGACTCCCCTTCGCTCTATGTGGACCTGGGACCACATGGTGACGGGTCTAGCATGCAGGATTTCGAGTGGGTAGAGGGGAGGGCAGGCGCGAGGGAGCCCCTGATTTTCGGGAGCCCCCTCATCGTCCGTATCCATCCATATATCCCCATCCCCCAGCTATGCGTCCAGCCTGTCGCTGCGCCGGACCAGGGCTGGGATTTTAAATGGATCTGGCTGCCAGCCAGCCCTGCGGGCGGCTTGTGCCTGCTGTGTCTTAACTAGCCAGCAGGCGACCTCGGTACCCCTGACCTCGAGGTCATTGGCCAGGGTCTGAGCCGTTCGAACTGCCTCTTGCAGCGTGCAGCGTCGTTTCCGGAGGGTCTATATCTCTCTTTCCCCTGTAGGCAACTGGTCAGCAATCTCGACCTGGCACATCAGGGGGGATGCCAGGAGCCAGAGGGCACCCCTTTGGCTCCCCTTGGCACTGGGGAACCCTGACTGCTGGAGGAGGGCCACCACGTGGCGTCCCAGTTTTTCACCATGTGGATATAACTGCTCGGCCCAGTCCACTGGTTCACCGTGGTCTGCCAGCATGCTGGCCAAGCTCCCGAATCCCTCACTCTCATCTGTCCACCCATGGATTCTCTCCTCTGTATCTGCGCTAGCGTCTTTCCCCTAGATCCAAAACATTCTTCCCGCGTCTGTTTCCAGCCAAGATCTTCAAGACCCTGCTCGCAGCTCTAAATGTTGTGTTAAAAGGTTCTTCCGCTTTTAAAGATGGAGGACTCTGGATACAATCTTTGGATTTCAAAAATAATTTAATCACAAAGGCAAACGCGGGGACAGAATGAATGGGAACGGATACACACTCGCACACACACACGCAGGAGACCGCGAACATGAGGGGGAATCGCAACGAGGATGAGATTCACACACACACACACACACACACAATCTCACACACAAACAGACAATAAATAAGGTACAGCTTATCAAGGGATAAACACTTCAATTCCTGAACACCTTGACCAAAAAGAAGCATTGGCCCTAACACTCCCTGGATTCTGACTAAGACGCTCCCAAAACACATGGTGGTGCACACTCTTACCAGTGGTCTCTGCAGCGTTGTCTCACTATTCCTGGTGCAGTCGAAAGAGGGAGGGCCAGGAATGTGCAGCACTCTTTATAGTGCTGGAGGCTGGGTGGAGCCCAGCAGGTAATTTAGACAGGCCACTGGCTTGGAGGTCAGGGACAAAGATGTTTACCAAAGCCAATGATCAGGCAGGTTCAGGAATAAAGGTGCTCTCCAAGGCCAACCCCTATGCCCACACCTGATGGGTGGGGTGGAGCCAAACCTCGATTGACAGTGGTGTCAACTCTGATCCGATAAGCAATGTTGATTCCGACCTGAGGGGTCAGTTTTGTTACTGTCACGTGACAGCCATGTACTCTCATATCACACTCATTCGTTTTGATTTTGCTGCTCAATATTCTTATGCTCAGAAAGATTTTAGCAGCCAGTAGAGCCGCAGGGGGCTTCGGGCCTGCAGCAATGGAGACAATGAATGGGACCTGGAAATGGCAAATCGAAGGAAATATATCGTTTTGCTCTTCAGTATAACCAGCAGTATATCCGAGTATACCCAGACTCGGGTTGGGTACATAATTTACTGTCGAATTACTAGCGTCCGCTATTATTCCTCTTTCTCTGACCCTCGTTTCCTCATGGATGAAACGGGATACATGCTTCAAGCTCTCAGTTCCTGCACCAACACGTGTATTTACGCCATAACCCAGAGCAAATTCCACGAGGAGCTGAAGGAAGTGGTGAAATACCCGCTGGAGCGAATTGTTAAGTTAGTTCAACCATCAGTCGAGTTGCCTGAAGTCCATCAATAAAATTGTTACAATTCTTACAGTAACCTTCTACACTATACAATACACCACCAACCTTTGTATCATCATCAAACTTACTGACCAACCCTTCCTCATCTAAGTCATTTATAAAAATCACAACGAGAAGGGGTCCCAGAACAGATCTCTGCGAAACACCACTTGTTACCGACCTCCTGACAGAATATGCTCCATCCACCGTCTGTCTTCTATGGGCGAGCCAATTCTGAATCCACACAGCCATGTTTTCCCGGATCCCATGCCTCCTGACTTTCTGAATACGGCTTCCATGAGGAACCTTATCAAACGCCTTACTAAAATCCATGTACACCACATCCACTGCTCTACCTTCATCAATGTGCTTTGTCACATCCTTAAAGAACTCAATGAGGCTCGTAAAGCACGACCTGCCCCTCACAAAGCCATGCTGACTGTCCTTTATCAGCCTATGGTTCTCTAAATCCCCATAAACCCTGTCTCTAAGAGTTTTCTCCAGTAATTTTCTCAGCACTGAAATAAGAGTCACTGGTCAGTCCCTCCAGGGTATCCCTACTCCCTTTCTTAAACAAAGGGACAACATTTGCCAGCCTCTTAATCAGTTGGCACTACTCCTGTGGCCACTGAGGACGCAAGCTCGTCGCCAAAGGCGCAGCAATCTCTTTCCTTGATTCCGGTTTAACCTTGGATATATCCCATCTGGTCCGGGTGACTTATCTGTACGAATGTTTTTCGGAAGTTCCAGCACATTCTCGTTCCTCACGTCGACATGCCCTAGAATATCAGCCTGTCGTACGCCATCCTCATTAGTGTGGTGACTAGAAACGTACAGAGTACTCAAGATGTGGTCTTGCTTGTGTTGTTTATAGTTTCAGAGGAACCTCTCTGTTCATCTCAGTTGGTGATGAACATGTCCTCTCTGACTTAAAACCTCTGATTTGACACTTCCTGTTAGCTTCAGCGATTAGAATCAGTGATCTACAATCATTATTTTGCGATCTTTCACACCACGCAACATTCTTACATTTGGTACATTTCCTGGACGTATTGCTCCTTACTAAAAGCCTTACCTCGGACTCACACATCGGAGCGGAGGAGGCTAAGTGGAACCTGGTAGATGCATACAAAGTCATGTGAGCAGGGAGATGTGAGGACATAGCTATAATGTAACGTTCACAGATTACGGGGAGATCTGAGGATTTTGATGTGGTTGGAATCTGGAACCCACTAACCGAGTGTGTAGTGAAGGCAGAGACTCTCACGACATTTAACAAGTATCCAGATGAACAGTTGAGTCCCTAAGGAATAGAAGCATGTGGAGTAAGTGTTGATAAGTGACAATAATATAAATGGTTAATTAGTTGTCCTCATGGCCTGATACTCCATTGTATCAGTCGATAGCTCGATAACTCTATAACAAGCAAAACACGTGTGAAACAGTGAACTGTAGCACCGTACGAAATGGCCAACCGGCTGGTCCGTGCCGGTGGAGAGAGAAAAACCTAGTCAATATTACAGAAAATGCGAGTGATATTACCTGAAGTTATTCAATTCAACAGGGAACCCTGAAGGCTTGACAATTCCACAAGTTAGATATTTCCACGAGCGTCGTTATATGAGTTCAAGAGATCAAAGAAAGTTCCACGTAGGAACGGGATGGAGGAATAAAATAGCAGCCTTCTGAAAGCTCAGGTTCGCCTGCCGACTGCACGGCATTTTGTGCTCGTACTTCTCCAGAGATGTCCAATCCTGAAACAGACCGGAGATGTTGGTTATCCGGAATTGCTGAATTCCCTGTTAAATCCTGAGGTCCGTCGTGTGCAGACTCCGATTGAAACTGTAATGTTGCAGAAAGGATTCTCACCAAGGGTTCACAAAGAGCTTTAGCTGTGCTTAGTAAGATCCCAAACAGAGCTTATTAATTGAACAACCATGTTTTCTAATTGGTCCCGTAAAATACGTGAGTCCGGGATATCATATTCGGTCTCTGGTCACAGAACAGTGTGAACATTATTGCAATGATACTTTGTTCCATAGATAGGGCAACGTCTTTAACGTCACTGGGAGACTTCTAAAAATCTTGAAACGCACATTCACAGTCTCGCATCCTCAGACTGAACCAGAGACTGGGTGACACTGAATAGCGTCGACACATTCACTGCACAGTGGACTGCGAGGGGCAGATCCTTGGATCAGGAACGTTACCAGAGATTCTAGGAAGCAGAATAAATCCATCATTCCCAGCAACGTAGTTATCAGCATATTTTAATACACCCGAATTTAAGGCAAGTTTCATACCGGAATTCAAATCAGATACAGTAAAACTATCTGCCAGACTGAATAAAAATCCAAAAGGACACCAGAAAAAGGATAACTAGGAATAGGTTTCACCCCTAATTCTCCCTCTAGGGTGAAAGGGGGTAACTTTAAATGTGATGTGCGGGCAAGTATATTTTACACAGAATGGTGGGTGCCTGGAATGAGCTGCCAGGGGAGATAGTGGATCCAGATAAAGACTGAGGCGCTGAATATGCTCTTCGATAGATGTGCAGAGGATGGAGGAATGTGGACATTGTGTCGGCAGAAGGGATTAGATTAGTTAGGCATTTAACTACTTCAGCACGACATCGTGGACAGAGGTGCCGGTTCCTGTGCTGTACTGTTCAATGTTCTAATTTATTGTGAATTAGTTATTTTCAACACAAGACCGCCGCAAATATTAACAATCCACTGGCTGACGACACGACAGGTGGAGTATTGTGTCCATGTCTGTGCGCCACGTTTCATCAAAACTACAAAGATGTGAGAGAGGATGCAAGAGAGATTGGCCGGAATAATGTCGGGGATGAAGCGATTTAGTTACGTGCATGGGTTGGAAGAGCCGGAATATTCTCCTTGGAATTGTAACGATTCCGAGGAGATCTGACAAGCATATATGAAGTAACGGGGGATAGAAGCTGTTTACGTTATCGGAAAGGGGTCAGGACCAGGGGACACGGAATAAAGGTCATTGGCAAAATAACCGAAACTAGCATAAATAATTTAAAAAAAGTATTACTAAACAGGGAATGTTTGGGGTCTGGAATTCAATGCTGGTTGCAGGGGATACAGATTCTATTCTACTATACAAAAGGATCGAACAGGGACTGACAGACTGACTCATACAGAAGTAAGCATTCATAAGAACGGTGCGAATCCAACGCTCAGAAGCAGCAGCAGACACAAATGCTTCTGGAGACTCGCATTCGCAGAATAAGTCTAAAGTTCGGAGAGACTGGCGGAAGCAGTATGATATAAGGAAAAGAGAAAATAATTCTGGACATTCTCCGTAAACTAAACCGTGCCCAGAGACAGCATTTCCTTTTTTAAACCTTGCACCAGAGTGGGAGAAACGTCAGGAAATCGTTTTGAGAAGTGGAGAATGGACAGAGGCGGGGAGAGAAAGAAAGGAAACATTTGTGATGGGGAAGGCATAATAAATTAAATGGCAGAAGGGGAGATAGGTGGAGAGAGCAGTAGCCCGGAGCCGTGAAATCTGAGAACGATTATTGAAAGTTAACAAATTGTAGTTGGCCTTTCTTTGTTGGAAATTGACGTTGCCCGGCGTTATTCTGACTGTATCTTACTTGCCACTGATCAGAACCTGCTGAAGGAGCCTAGTTGATGGCACAGACAGACATTGGCTGATTAATTCGGCAAGGAAAAGGTGAAGTGAAAAGTATATTGAGAAATCATCAGCGAAAATCGGCACTTCTGACCTTGGGATAGAAGGAAAGTCATGGATGAAGATGCTGAAGATTTCTGGAACTGGCACATCCTGAAAACGTTACAACGGAAGATAATCATGGAGACTTCAACAGTCCCACTTCGGACAATGTAACCCAGATAAATATTCATTGCTGATGTAGGAAATTTTGACAAGAATATACACACCAGCTCCCGTGGGTTCAACAATCTGCAACAACAGTCCGAGTACAATTTCAAGGAAACTGAAGCCGTGTTTCCTGAGGGTTTGCGGGTTCGCATCGTTCCCACCTAACCAGAAAACTTCAAGCACCCGCTTTTTTCCCTGTGTGACTGGCTCTATCTTCTGATGCAGCACCTAGTCTGGATCAGGACAGTCAGGAAGAAGGACCGGCGAGTACCAGGACCCGACTGAGTGATTGGCGCTGCCGTAAGATTCAAACTCCCAACCTGGATCACGACAGTTCGGAGGAGGAACAAGCCAGTAGCTCACTGTGTGATTGGTCTCTCCGTCTTCGTGAGGTACTCAATCACGTTTTGCATTCGAGGACTGGCGGAAAGAAGAAGGGCTACTATATGATCCCAAATACCAACTTTTCGAAAGGGCGTCAAAATAAACGTTTAATACGTTGATAGGTGACGTGATTTACAGCGGAATCTGTTTTATCTAACCGGGAAATGTTGCAGGTGCCGACTCTCATTTCAGCCCCACACGCGGTGCACAGGTGTCTGGGGCTGTGTACCAAGATGTCGACGACGTCTGCTTGCATCAGCTGGCTGCTGATTGAAAGTAAACCGTGTGGGTGTTAATTAGCCTGGCGTGAAGTGGCCTGCTTTTTGTGAATGTACCTGGGCAATTTTGTGTTGTTATTTAAATGCCAGTGATCCAACAGTACTGGAACAACGTGGCTGGAGACACAGCATATCTCTGGGGCACTGGTCTTCAGCCTTGCAGCCGGTATTCTGTCTCGCACTGTCGCGTTTTCCAGTGCTCCAACCCCTTTCTTGATATCACATAGAATGACCTGGAGAGCCAGGAGACTGCAGGTGATGGGATCTAGAGCACCAGACAAGATGCTGGAGAAACTCAACGGGTCAGGCAGCACCTGTGGAAGGAAAAGGACAGTCCTTCACCCGCACTGAAAAGTAGAGTAGAGATAGCTGGTGGGAAAAAGGTGCAGGGAAACGGTAGAGTAAGAGCTTGCAAGCGATAAGTACATCATGGTGAGGAGGGGGACAGGCAGATGGAGGAGGGAAGAATGAAGGTCTGGGCAGAGGCTGGGCGGTGATATGTGGAGGAACCAAATGCTGCAGAAGATGAATCATCGCGTCAACTGAAGCAGGTGTCGAGGGCAGATGGGAATAGTGGGAGGAGGGGAAGCAATTGAAATGACGGGCAGGTGGAGTTAGTGGAGGAGGGGATAGAAACCAGGTGATTGTCGGTTGGGTGAGTGAAGGAATAAATGGGTGGATCTGGAGGAGAGAGAGAGGACAGAGGGGTATCAGTTTACCTAAATTCAGTGTTCAGACCATAGGGTTGTGGACTACCAAAGCGGAACGGTGCCGTTCCTCCTGCATAGACATGAGTTCGGGATGAAAGGTTATCGATCTGTAAAGTTAACTGTGTTGCTCCCTCCACAGACGTTGCCTGACCTGCTGAGTATTTACAGCAGTTCGTGTTTTAAGTCCAGGATCAGTCCTGTTTCGCTGACTCCGGGATCGATGTTGTCACCGTTCGTCCCGGGACACGCTGATCCCATCCCATGGAAGATGGACCTTTGCCTGCCGAGCAGTGGAGAGCGCGGTAGTCGTGGTCCAGTGGTTAAGGCGATGAACTAGAAATCCATTGGGGTTTCCCCGCGCACGTTCGAATCCTGACGACTACGGGAGCAGCCGGTCTGCCCGCAGTAACCCGTGTGTGTGTCACTTTCGAGGGACTGTGTGGCACCCAGACTGAAAATAACACGGGGTAAACAAAACTGCTTTCGCGCGGTTAAAACCTTCTGTTATGAACAACCGACGTCCGCTTGGAAACGTTCTCGGGTGCAGTTGTCCTAGTTACTCCTGAAAGTCGACTGTTCTTCTAACGCCGACACGTACACGATGGGTCGAACGGCTTCCTCACTGAGTGGTAAATTTGCATCACTGATACCGACCCATACTCTTGTGGCTCCAGACTGTGTGGGGAGCAATGAGATCACCTCTCATTCCGTGAACTCCAGAGAGCGTGCGCCTACGCTGCTTAACCTCTCCTCACAGGACAGACCCTGTGAAACTTTGCTGCACTCCATTTGTCACAGGTGCATCTTTCCTCAGGTGGGGGACCGGACCTGAGTCTTTGGAACTCCTTGCCTCAAAGAGCCTTTGAATAGTTTAAGGCAATGCAGGTTAAATGGTAAATTAGCAAGGGGTGAAATATCACCGGAGGAGGCGGGGATGTGAAGTTCAGGATCCAATCAGATCCGTCGAGCTTTTGAATGGTGTGGAAAGTTCGAGGGGTCGAGTGGCCTACTGCTGCTCCTGATTCGAATATTCGGATATTCTACGTGCCGTCTCATCAGGGCCTTGTATAATTCCAGTGAGACATGTTTGTTCCGGTATGGAAACCCTCTTGAAATAAAGGCAGACATGCCTTTTGTCTTCCGACACGCTCACTGAACCTTCATGTTAATTTTCAGTGAGTTGTGTACAAGGAAACCTGGGTTCATCAGAACATAAACGCCTTTCAATCTCTCACCATTGACATAAAGTTCACACCACACAATGGCACCCAGATTGATATCAACATCGCTCTGTATATTTTACACTACCTCGCTGCCCTCGCCGATCAAAGTCATTGTGGAAATCCGAGTCCCAGCAACGAACCCTGCTCACCGCCTCCCTAACCCAATAATGACCCATTTACTCTCACTTCCTTCAGGGAGTCGCTGTGGCGTATTCGGTCAGCGCATTCGGCTGTTGACCGAAAGGTTTGTGGTTTGTGTCTACTCAGGGACACTGATGGACCGGCAGCAATGTTGCTCTCTCCAGAGGCAGGAACGCCCTGACATTTTTCATTTCAAAAACATATTTTATTAACTGAAGCTACATCTGCAAGAAACACTATTATCTGTACATGTCCTTATTTACATTCATTTTTCTATCAAATTAGTACATTCATGGTGACATTGAATCAATAAACATTAGTACAAATCACCACTGCATTTTTGCTCTTTGATCGATACACCCATGAAATGTTGTGCAGCTGTTACTCAAGGCCCAGCCTCTCAATGCCCGTAACGGCAGGCCACTGCCTCACTGAACTCATTGGGAGCCAATATCCCGGCAGAAAGATTTGCGACTGCTACAGGGGAGCGTTTAAACTGGTCGGTAAAGTAGTAGTATGGCAGATGAGAAGGTTGATGCATATATTGAAGGCAAAGCAATCCAGTCCAGTGGGCAGAAGTAGAAGAGGTAGCGAGGAAGGACTAATATACTAAACTGTATTTATTTTAATGCAAGAAATTTGAAAGGTAAGGCAGATTAACTCAGGACATGGAGAGGGACATGGAACTGGGATATTATAGCCATAACAGAAACATGGCTGAGGCAGCCCAATGCTCCGGGGTACAAATTCTACAGGCTTGATAGAGACGGAGGTAGGAGGTGTAGTGTGAAAGGTTATGTGACACCATCAAGTACTGGTCGAAAGCGACACCACTGTCAATCAGGTCTGGCTCCACCCACTCATTAACACACACTCTTGGCCATTGGTTCCCGTACACACCTTTTGTACCTGGTCATGACCCCTATTGGACCTGTTGAATTACCTGAGCTAGCTCCACCCAGCTTTCCATCACTATAAAGAATGCAACATGTGCGTGGCTCTTCCTTTATTTTGATTGCGGCAGGAGTCAAAACCACGCCGAGGGGACATTGGTAAGAGTGTGCACTTCCACAGGAGTTTAGGAGCGTCCTAAGTAGATTCCCGGTAGCGTAGAGCTGATGATTGTCCAGAATCAGGGTTTCAGGTACCGTATTGCGTTTTGCCTGATCGTTTGCAACTAGTTCGCTGTGTGTGTGTGTGTGTGTGTGTGTGTGTGTGTGTGTGTGTGTGTGTGTGTGTGTGTGTGAGCGCGCACGCGCGCACTTCACCCCCGTTGCGACTACCCCATGTTCCGCGATCACCCATGTCCATGTGTGTGAGTGTGCATCTGTTCCCGTTCATTCTATTCCTGCGTTTGTCTTTGTGAACAAATAGTTTTCCAAATTCCAAAGACTCTGTCCAGAGCCCTCTACCTTTGACACCCCAAAGAACCTTTTCTCACAACAGGGGGAGTGGAGTTTCACATTAGAAAGAATATCACGGTCGTACTTAGATAGGATTTTCCTGAGTTAGATGCGTGGAACTTAGAAAGAAGGAGGAGGTGATCAACCTGATGAGATTACACTAGTCAGTGCGAATTAATGGAGCAAGTAGTCAATGCGAATTAAAGGAGCAATTACGGATTGAGATCACAGCTCGGAGATTTTAATTTCTCAAATATTGTCTGGGGCAGTCATGGTGCTAAGGGCTTGGATGGGAGGGAATTTATTAAGTGCGTCTCGGATAGTTCTCTCAAGCAATAGATAGTCCCAGCAAACAGGGGCAACAAATGACCTCTTCTTGGGAAGTGAGGTTGGATCAGTGGGTTGTCTTTGACAAGAATGACCAAAACTCTAACAGTTTTATATCATTGTGGAGAAAAAACATTGGACTTGTCCACACGTTATAGTCTTGAAGTTGGGCTTGGGTAACATTTTATGACATTAGACAACACTTGCAAATTTTGACGGGGAGAGGTTGCTTGCAGGTAAGGGGACGTCTGACAAGTGGGAGGCTTTTGAAAGTGAGAAAGGGATAGCTCAGGGAAAACATGTTCCTATTGGAGTGAAGGGCAAGGCTGTCAGGAGTAAGGCAGCGTGGTTGACGAGGGATATCGCGGCTCTGGTCAGCAAAATGGAGGAGGCGCATTCTAGGTACCGCCAGCTTGGATCCAGCGAATCCCTTGAGGAACATAAAGATACAGGAATGGACCTAAGAGGGAAATCGGGAGGGCAAAAGAAGCATATGAAATAGCTTTTGCAGATAACATTACTAGAAATTTATAGCAAAGCGGTAACTTGGGAGAGAATGTGGCCCATTAAGGATAAGCGTAGACGTCTATGTGTGGACCACGGGAGATGGGGTAGGACTTAATTGAATATTTACCCTGAAGAAGCAGGTCACGAAAGCTCTGGAGTTCAAGTGAAAAGAAGTGATATCTTGAACCATATCGGCGTGACGGAAGATTGGGTTCTGGTGGTCTTAGTGCACATAAAGGCGGGAAAATCTTCAGAGCCTGACCAAACATAACGAAGGGCATTCTGGCAAACATGGGAACAATTTGCAGGGGCCCTGGCAGAGTTAGTGGTATCGCCGTTATCCAGGGGTGACGTCCTGAAAGATTGAGGGCTGGCTCACGTTGTGGTTTTATTCATGAAGGGCGCTAACTACAAGGCAGCGAACAAAACATTTGTTGTGGGCTCGTTACTGGAGGGTATTCTGAGGGACAGAGTCAACCGGTATTTGGCAAGGCAAGGACTTGTTAGGAAGAGTCAGGAATGCTTTGTGTATGGGACATCTTGCCTCTGAAATCGGTTACTTCTTGTAAAGGTGAATAAACGTATTAATCACGGCAAGGCAGCGGACGTTATCTGTATGAACTTAACAAGGCTTTTGACAAGTTTTGTTACGTAGGGGGGTTTGGAAGATTAGATTGCGTGGGATCCAATCTAAGATCGCCATTTGGATACAAAACTGACTTGGCGATAGTAGTCATGGGGTAATAAAGCACAGAAACAGGCCCTTCGGCCCAACTCTACCATTTCAACCAAGCAAATCCCATTTGTCTGCCTTTTACCAAAATCCCACTGAACCCCTTCGAAACATTTATTTATCCTAACGTCTTATTTTTTTCTTATTGTACCTGCCTCTGGCACCTCGTTCCAGCGATTCACCACCCTCAGTTCCACTCAGTTCCTTTTTAAATCTTTAACCTCACCTTAAATCGATGCCCTCTAGTTTTTAATTCCCCTACCATGGGATAAAGACTGTGTGCGCTCACGTTATCTATACACCTCACGATTTTATGCACTTCTACGATGTCACTCCTCAGTCTCCTACGTTCCAAAAAATAAAGTCCAAGCTTGACCAATCTCTCCCTGTAGCTCAGGCCCTGGGGTCCTGGCAACATTCTCGTAAATATTCTCTGCATTCTTTCCTGTTGAATAATGTCTTTCATGTAACAGGGCGACCAAAAATGTGTACAATACTCCAAATTCGGTTTCACTAACATCTTCTACAACTGCAACATAACGTCCCAATTTCTGCACTCAGTGCCATGACTGATGAAGGCCAGAGCGCCAAAAGCCGCCTTTACCATCCTGTCTTCCCCTAACGCCGCTTTCAGCGGGCTATGCACTTGTGCTCCTCGGTCCATTCCACAGCACTCCTACCCCCGTTTGACTCCTCCAAAATGCAACATTTCACACATATCTGAATTGAAAGCAATTTGCCAATCTTCGGTCCACTTAGCCAGGTGATGGAAGACCCCCTTGTAATTTTGATAATATTCTTCACTCTCTACGATGTCACTTGGTTACTATCACCATCAACAATACTAACCATAGCTTGTGTATTCACATCCAAATCATTTATAGAAAGAAGGAACAACAAAGGTCCCAGCACCGACCTCTGTGGCACGCCACTGGTCACAGGCCTTCACTTCGACCATCACCCTCTATTTTCTACCACTGGGCCCATTGTGAATCCAATTAACTATCGCTCCATGGATTCCATGCGATATAACCTTCCGCATTAGCCTGCCATGATGGACCTTGTCACGAATTCCCCCGCACAAAACCGTACTGACAATCTCTGAATAGACGTCATCTCTTCAAATGTTGATGGATCCTGTTCCTCAGAACCACTTCCAGTAATGATGTCAGAGTCACCGGCCTGTAGTTGCCTAGATTGTCATTTCTGTGCTTCGTATAACGATCGGAACAGCGTTAGGTACCCTCCAGTCTTCCTGAACTTTCCCTGTGGCTAAAGATGAGGGATATATCTCTCCAAGGGCTTCCTCAATTTCTCCTCTGGTTTACCACTACGTCTGAGGATCCACACGGTCAGGCCACGGGGATTTATCCAGTTTAATGAACATTAAAGACCATGTAACGTAGAAGAGTACAGAATAGTATGACCCACAATGCTATGCCGACCTATGTAAACTTACTCCACCATCAACATAACTTTTCCCTCCTACACAGCCCATATACCTCCATTTTTCTAACAACCATGCGCCTACCTAGGAATCTTTCAAATTTTCCTATTGTATCAACCTCTACCACTATCCCCGGCAGTGCGTTCCAGGCATCCGACTCTCTCTGTGTGAAAGAAAAACTACCTCTGCCATCTCCCCTAAACTTTCCTCCACTCACCTTATTGGTCATTGGGGCCCTGGGGAAAAGGCGCTGACTGCCCATTCTTTCTGTTCTTCTCATAATCTTATACATCTTTATCAAATCGCCTTTCAACCTCCGTCGCTTCAAAGAGCTCCATTTCGCTCAACCTTTTCTCATGACACATGCTCTCCAATCCAGGAAGCATCCTGGTAAATCTCCTCTGCACCCCCTTTAAGGCTTCCACATCTTTCCTATAATGAGGCGACCAGAACTGAACACAATACTCCAAGTGTGGTCCAAACAGAATTCTGTAGAGCTGCAAAATTACCTCGCGCTCTTGTACTCAATCCCCCTACTAAAGAAGGCCAGCACACCATATGCCCTATTAACCACCTATCAACTTTTGCGGCAACTTAGAGGGATCTATGGACTTGCACCCCAAGATCCTTCTGTTCCTCCACATTGCTAAGAATCCTGCTATTAACCTTGTACTCCACCTCAATTTTGATCTACCAAAGTGTATCACTTCACACTTTTCCAGTCTGAACTCCATCTGCCACTTCTCTGCAGCACTCTGTATCCTGTCTATATCCCGTTGTAACCTACGACAACCCTCTGCACAGTCCATAACACCTCCAAGCTTCGTGTCATCTGCAAAGTTCCTAACCCACCCCTGCACTTTCTCATCCAAGTCATTCATAAAAATCACAAAGAGCAGGGAACCCAGAACATATCCCTGCGGAACACCACTTGTCACCGACCTACAGGCATAATATTTTCCAGCTACTACCAACCTCTGCATTCTGTGGGCAAGCCAGTTCCGAATCCACGCGTTCAGGTCTCCATGGATACCGTGACTCATGACTTTCAAACGCCTTACACATGACTGTAGCATTTGTATCCTGGATCATTAAGCTGCCAGTCAGAGAGTAAAAGCAGAGGCTTGATTTTCAGGTTCGTGGAATATAAGTGCGGATCCCGCAGTGTGCCGCAGGGATCCGCACTGCGTCGCCTGTTGTTTGTCATCTACATTAACAATCTGGATGAGAATGTCGGTGGAATTGTAATAAGTTTGAGAATGACACCAACATTGGTGGTGCAATGGACAGTGAAGAAGGTTGTTAAAGATATAAATCAATTGGTAATGTGGAAGGGTGAATGGCAAGATGCCATTGAGAGAAGTGTTGCGATTGGAAGATGAACCAGGTGAAGACTCACACCGTAAATGACAGGGCCTTAGTGAGTGCTGCAGAAGAGAGATTGAATCACAAGACTCACACAGCTCCTGAAAAGTGGCGACAGAGGTAAACATGATGGTGAAGACAGCGTTTGTCACCCTTGCCTTGATCGGTCAGGGCATTGAGTAGAATAGCTGGGCCATCAAGTGGCAAAGCGTTGGCAAGACCGCACCTGGAGTATTGTAACTGGGTCAGATGATGAAGGGGAATGGTTGGTTTTGTGAGTGGAAGCCAGTGACCAGCAGTGTACCACAGCAATCGGTGGTAAACCCTTACTGTTTGTAACGTGAACCAATTAGGTGCGGAAGTGGAAGGGAACGTTGGTAAGTTTGCAGTTCAAATGTAAAGGGGCAATACACAGTTAATAGCAGGACCTCAACTGTGTTTTTATACAGAGGGACCTTAGCCACCTGAATGTGGCTTGGGCGGTAAAGAAGGGGTATGGCGTTCTTGACTTTATTATTCGAGGCAAGAGTTCAAGTGACAGTAAGTTATGATGCGGATTTATAAAACTCTCTTTCCGCGGCATCTGGTGTATTGCATTCAATTCTGGTCGCCCCATTATAGGAAGGATGTGGGGGCTTTGGGGAGGGTGCAAAAGAGGTTTACCAGGACGCTGCCTAGATTAGAAAGCATGTGCAAGGAGAGGTTGGTCAAACTTGAGTTGCTTACTCTGGAGAGGCGGAGGCTGAGGGGAGACCTGATAGTGGTTTGTAATATTATGAGAGGCATAGATCGAGGAGGCAGCCGGTATCTTTTTCCCGATGTCGGTGTCTAATAGGAGAGAGCATGAATTTAATGTGAGAGGGGGTAAGTTGAAAGGAGATTTGTGGGGCACGTTTTTTTACACAGAGAGTAGTGGGTGCGTGAAATGCACGATGCTAGCCGAAGCAAGTACGATAGACGCGGATAAAAGGCTACTAGATTTGGAGGCAGAAGCCATTTGTTCAGTGAGGCGCTGAATTACTAGTTTAATTTGTTCGGCACAAACATCGTGGGACAAGGGTCTGTTCACGCTTTACCATAGAACCATACAGGAAAAAACAGGCCCTTCGGCCCACCGTGTCGTGCCGTCCATCAGACCACCCTCACACTACCTAACCCCTTCCTCCCGCATATCCCTCTATCTCACGTTCCTCCATATGCCTATCCAACAAGCTCTTGAACCTGTTCAATGTATCTGCCTCCACCACCACTCCAGGCAGTGCATTCCATGCACCAACCACTCTTTGGGTGAAAAACCTCCCTCTGACATCTCCCCTGAACCTCCCACCCATAACCTTAAAGCCATGAACTCTCGTCTTGAGCATTGGTGCCCTGAGAAGGAGGAGCTGACTGTCTACTCTATCTATTCCTCTCAATATAGTATATACCTCTATCATGTCTCCTCTCATCCTCCTCCTTTCCAGTGAATAAAGCCCTAGCACCTTAAGCCTCTCCTCATATTCAATACTCTCCAATCCATGCAGTATCCTGGTAAATCTCCTCTGCACCCTCTCCAACGCCTCCACATCCTTCCTATAATGAGGTGACCAGAACTGAACACAGTACTCTAAGTGTAGCCTAACTAGAGTTTTGTAAAGCTGCATCATAACCTCGCGGCTCTTAAACTCAATCCCGCGATTTATGAAAGCCAACATCCCATTGGCCTTCTTAACTGCTCTTTCCACCTGTGAGGCAACTTTCAACGAACTGTGAATATGAACCCCCAGATCCCTCTGCTCATCCACACTGCCAAGTACCTTGCCGTTTACCCTGTACTCTGCCCTGGAGTTTGTCCTTCCAAAGTGTACCACCTCACACTTCTCCGGATTGAACTCCATCTGCCACTTGTCAACCCAGCACTGCATCCTATCAATATCCCTCTGTAAGCTCCGACAGCCCTCCACACTATCCACAACACCGCCTATCTTAGTGTCGTCCGCAAACTTACTAACCCAGCCCTCCACCCCCTCATCTAAGTCATCTATAAATATCACAAAAAGTAGAGGTCCCAGAACCGATCCCTGCGGGACACCACTAGTCACTGCCTTACAATCCGAGGGCACTTCCTCCACCACAACCCTCTGCTTTCTACATGCGAGCCAATTCCTAATCCACACAGCCAAGCTTCCTTGGATCCCTTGGCCTCTGACCTTTTGAAGAAGCCTACCATGAGGAACCTTATCAAACGCCTTACTAAAATCCATGTAAACCACATCCACCACACTGCCCTCATCAATCTTCCTGGTCACCTCCTCAAAGAACTCTATCAGGCTTGTGAGGCAAGATCTTCCCTTCACAAAGCCATGCTGGCTGTCCCTAATCAGTCCATGATTCTCAAGGTGTTCATAAATCCTATCCCTTAGAATCCTTTCTAACAGCTTACCCACCACAGACGTGAGACTCACCGGTCTATAATTCCATGGCCTATCCCTATTACCTTTTTTGAACAAGGGGACCACATTCTCAACCCTCCAATCCTCCGGCACCACCCCCGTAGACAACGAGGACTCAAAGATCCTTACCAGCGATTCAGCAATCTCCTCCCTAGCCTCTCGAAGCAGCCTGGGGAAAATCCCGTCAGGCCCCGGAGATTTATCTGTCTTAATATTATTTAACAACTTCAACACATCCTCTCTCTTGATATCAACAACCTCGAGAACATTACCCCTACCAGCACTCCCTTCCGCATCATGAAGACCCCTCTCCCTGGTGAATACCGAAGAGAAGTACTTATTGAGAACTTCTCCCACTTCCGCTGCCTCCAGGCAAATTCTCCCACCTTTGTCCTTAATCGGACCTACCTTCACCCTCGCCATCCTTCTACCCTTCACGTACTTGAAAAAGGCCTTGGGATTTTCCTTAACCCTACTAGCCAAAGCCTTTTCATGTCCCCTTCTAGCCCTCCTCAGCCCTTTCTTAAGTTCCTTCCTCGCTACCGTATATTCCTCACGGGCCCTGTCTGAACCTTGCTGCTTATACCTCACGTATGTTACCTTCCTCTCCCTAACAAGTCGTTCCACCTCTCTCGTCACCCACGGTTCCTTCACCCTGCCATTCCTTCTCTGCCTCACCGGGACATATTTATATCTAACATCCTGCATAAGATCCCTGAATATCGACCACATCCCCATGGTACATTTTCCTTCAAAAAGGACATCCCAATTTACACTCCCAAGTTCTCTCCTTATAGCCTCGTAGTTCGCCCTTCCCCAACTGAAAAACCTCTTGTCCTCTCTGCACCTCTTCCTGTGCTCTATCGTTCCATGTTCTCAGACGCGAAGATTGATTTGGATCAACTGGTAAGTTGGGTAGGGCAATACCAGGCGGAAACTAAATCTGATCACTTCAGCGTGATCCACTTTATGGCAACTAATAAGGGTAAGACCTATTGGATGGAGGTCGGGGCTTTGGGTAACATTGAATAACAAAACGGCCTTTGTGCCAAAGTCCATGGACCCCTGAACGTGGCAACACGGGGAAATATTGTGATGTAGAAGGCATACGGGATGCTTACCCTCATTGGTCGGAGCAGATTATGTAAGATGACACAGTGTGACTTTATAAACTAATTTGTTTAGGTCACAGCTGGAATATTGTGCGCCGCTCTGGCACAACGCAATGGGAGAGACACGATTTAACTGGACAGCGTGCAGAGAGTTTCAATGGCCATATTCAGCAATTGCCCATCAACCGACGTTCGCCGAGTCCCCAAATCATGAATAAAAACAGACAATGCTGAAAAAGCAGCAATTCGGGCAACAATTAACGTTTCGGGTTTCGAAACTTCATCAGAACATATTCGACACCACTGAGGTGCCCGAAGACAGTAGATGGCTGATGATGCGTTTTTTTAGGATCAACCAGGGAACGATAAGCCGATATCCCTGACATCAGTGTTGGAAAAGTGACTGGAAGGGATTCTCGGAGACACATTTATTTGCATTTACCGAGGCAAGGACTGATTGGCGGCAGTAAGCATGGCTCTCTGTGTGGGAAAATCATGACCTCAGGATTTGATTGAGTTTTATTTGTTCAAAGAGTGACCGAAAATAACCAGCTTATGGCGGTAGAGGTTTTTTATACCGACTTTAGCAAGGCCCTTGAGAATATTCCGCATGGTGGGTTGGTCTGGAAGGTCACAGCTGAAGAAACGGATACACAATTGCCTTGGTGTGATGAGGCAGATGGTGGGAGTAGAGGGTTATTGATCAAATTGGATGAGTGTGACCAGTGATCTGACGCAGGTCCCCTTTGCTGGGTCCCCTTTTGTCCCAATCCAACCATTCCCTCCTTCATACCCCTCCATCTTCTATCGTCCATGTGTCTATCCAAGAGTCGCACAAATGTCTCTGATATATCTGCCTCTACCAGCACCCCTGGCAGAGCGTTCCACGCACCCGCCACTCTTTGTGGAAAAATCTTACCTCTGATATTTCCCCCTGTACTTTCCTCCAATCACCCTAAAATTATGTCCCCTCGGGTTAGACATTTCCTCCCTGGGAAAACGTCTCTGGCAGTCCACTCTATCTATGCCTCTTATCATCTTGCACACCTCTATCAGTTCACCCATCATCCTCCTTCGCTGCAAAGAGTAAAGCTCAAGCTCGTTTAACCTATCCTCATAAGACAAACTGACACCATAACTGGTGGAGTTGTGGACAGTGAAGACCTTTGATGAAGTTTACAACAGGTTATTGATCAACTATGAATGTGGGTAACGGAATGGCCAGATTAAACTTAACTTAGACCTGCGAATAGATGGATTTTGAGAAGTTAACTCAGAACGGGATGTACATAGTGAATGACTGGAGCCTGATTTGGAGCGTTACTGAACAGGGAGGCCAAGAGGTACAAGTGCACGTTCCCTTGAAGCGGCCACAAATGTTAACAATCTGATGAAGGACGCGCCTGCCATGGTTGTCTGCAACGGCCGAATCACTGAGTGCGTGAGGTGGGACGTCATTTTACAGATGTAACAAAACGTTGATTGAAAGGCACTTGGAAAAACGTGTGCAGATATGGTCGCTGCCATGCAGTAAAGTTGTGGTTAAGATGGAGAGCATGCAGAAAAGAATCATAAAACATGTAGCCTGGGGTGCAGGGTTTGAGTTGCAAGGAGATATTGAAAAGCTTGGACTGTATTCCCTGGAGTGCGGATGTTTGAGATGTGACGTTCCGTTGGTTTGTAGATCCACGAGAGATATAGATACGGTAGACGGTTGCTATGGGATTTTAAACTGGCGGGCGTACGATTCAGGTGAAGCGTAAGGTTTCAAGTGGACGTGAGGTGATAGTTCTTCACACAGAGGGCAGTGAATATCAGGGACTATCAGCCAGACGAGGTGGTAGTGGCAAGTACAATTACAACGTAGGAAGTAAAACTGGATTTTCCCATTGATATGAAGTGATTGGAGTGATATTGGCCAATCCCAGCCAAATGGGACCAGCGTAGACAGGTATTCTGGTGGGCAAGGTAGAGCTGGGCGGAAGGTCTGCTTCCGTGCTGCATCACTCCATGGATCTCTGAAATGCGAAGGAGAGAACGAAAACGAAAATATCCAATGGAAATCCATAGACGAGTATCTGACATAAACGGTGGCTCTTCATCCATTCCGGTTGGAAATCACCGCACAGCTGACGTTCGACAGATTGTATCCACAGCATTCATGGGAGGACAAGTGAACTCGTGGTATTCATGGTGAGATCTTCTCCAGAGATGTTCTCCAACATTAAAATCTGAATACATGTTTCTAAAATAAAAGAAACGTTTTCCTCGTGCATATGGAATATTTCGCAAGGGCAAAATTTACAATATTTTATTCACACTAGATGTAAAATCAAGTATTAGTTATACCAATTGAGGAGTGAAATGCATTGTGTAGTGGGACAAAGAGTAAAAATAGATCAGTGTAAGTGTTTGTTCAATGACTTGTGGCTGATGTGAGTCAAAAGACGTTCCCGATAAGTGCCCCAGTGGATGTTGCCTCTCCTGTATAAGAGCTCCTTAAATCACTTGCCAGTTCAGGAGGCAGTTTGGAGAATTCTCAACAAATGATCGCAGCCTCTCATAGAAAATGCCATATGTAACAATTTACGACGTGGCGTGCATTTACTATCCTGTACTAGCAGCAGTTGGTATTCCCGGTAAGGCTCTGCATCTTATTTTTATTTGAGTGTCTCCATCTTTGCCAAATGCTTGTGGCATTTACCGAGCTTTGATCTGTCTGCTGTCCGGTTCTCGAATCATCTGTATAATTTCAATGAGCAGTAATTCTGACTCCATTTCTGAATTCCAACTTTACTCGGATATCCGTGGCATTGTCGATGTGCGTTTGTTATTGAACTTTAATTTCTGAGATATGTCAGTTAAAAGAAGGAATGCACTTTTGCCGCCGTTGCAGCCATTTTATACTAGTTTCCTGATATTTCCGGGACCCATGATATCGTTGGCATAACAGAGCAAAATATTCTTTCCTCTTACACCCCTCTAAATGCCCCCACAAAGCTGAACTCCAAGGTGCATATCCCCAGTTCGATTGGTACTCCGCTTCCAAGCCAGCTCAACGCATACACAGAGGAATCAGAGGTGGCCTTTCCTGCCATCAGACATATTCAAGGATTCTTCGCACTGTTAGATCATGGTGATCCTATTGAACTGTGAACTGCTCGGCAGATGAAACAGGATTTGTTTTGGTACAATGCCGCACCCTGGAGTTCGAAAGGACTTGAACAGTGTAGCAGTCTTGTACGGACACCAACGCGGGCAAGTCGGTCAAACACTATTGATGATCAATTTGTATCCCCGCTTCCCAACAATCAAAGAGACACAGATGAGGGTTCTGGACCCGAAACGTCTACTGTCCATTTTCCTCCATAGATGCCGCCTGAACCGCTGAATTCCTCCAGCACTTTGTGTTGCTCCAGACTCCAGCGTCTGCAGTCTCTTGTGTCTCGATCAAAGACACCCTGTCGGATTAACAATGAAAAGTGAAGCAGTGAGCATTCTATGAATCTGGAATAACAACAGAACGTGATGGAAACACACAGCGTGTCCGACAGCAGCTGTGGAAAGCGAAGCAGAGCACATGTTTGAGGTAGAAATCCTTTTCTCGGAAATGGATAGGAGAAAAAAACTTCAGTTTCCGGGGAGTGGGCAGGTTTATAGAGAACAAACGGTACATCTCCATGAGGGGAGCACTTGGGTTGTCAATGAGGTTACTTGATGGCTGAGTGAATCCGAACTTTGAGGGAGAAATAACGTCTACCTTCGTTCATCAAATCTGCGGATAAGAAAATTAGAGAGTGAGAAAACTGACGCGTGGATGCAAGAATTGTGAAATGCAGAACTGCAGCATCTGCCCAGTAGGTCAGTCTGTGCCAATAGAGAGAGGACAACTGAGCGGGTATCACAGATGGATGACTGGCCCGTTCCGCTGCAGACGGAGGAAGAGAGTTCCTCAATGTGGAGGTCTAACCAAGTGCCAATCAGATGAGAACCTGCGGTCAGTCTAAGAGGGTTGATCTGAAATATCTCCGGACTTCCACTGCAATACTACATCCCATTCCTCTGCTGATCGTATCTGTCAGTAGCCCCCTGCTGAGGAGGCTCAACGTAAGCCTGAGGGACAACTCCTTCTCTGGACACACATCGCAGCCTTCTGCACTCTATATTAAGTTCTCTAACTTGAGATAACTCACCCTCCCTGTCTCTATCGGAACTGCCCTGTTGTTCTGCGGCTTATCCATCTATAAAATCGGTTCGGATTATCTCTCTCCATTGCACATGAACAGTTTGGGATACAGACCACGTGCATGCAATTGGATCAGCTCGGAGAGGTGTCATCGGATCATAGAGTCACAGAGCTACTGAGTACGGAAAGAGACCTTTCGGCCCAATTCGTACATGCCGACCAAGTTCCCAAGCTTATCCCATTTGCCTGCGTTTGCCCATGTCCCTCAAAAGTTTTCCTATTCACGTTAGTCCAAATGCTTTTTACATGTTGTACTTGTACGCAGGTCTAAAGCTTCCTCTGGCAGTTCGATTCATGTGCTCACCACACTCTCTGTGAAAAAGTTGACCCTTCGGTCCTTTAAAAATCTGCCTTCCCACCCTCACTTCAAAGTATACCCTCTAGTTTTGAACTCCACTACCCTTGGGGAAAGATGTAGGCTTTTCGCATTAGGGTCGGCACGGACATCGTCGGCCTGTTCCTTTGTTGTTTTATGTTCTGTGTTCTGGTAGAACAACCTCACCTTGAGGGCGAGGCCGGACGGTCTGAACTTTACAACTATTTGCATTCCACTCTCTTTGCGGAACATTTGTGAACGAAGGACCTTGTCCTCAGCACCTATTCCATCTCCACAAAATGACATCAGTCATTCCAACGGCAAGGGCCAGCCTCACCCCTGCAGCGATAGTCCTTTATTGTCTGGCACCCATGCTGTTACACAGAACTAACTTGTTTTCTCTGGTTTCCAGTTCTGACCGTAGGTAATCGATCTGACATGACGACTGTTTCTCGTCCACCAGATGCTAAACCCTGCTGAGCTTTTCGAAGCTTTTCTCGTTTTTTTTTATTTCACGTGGCCGCGGTGTTTCTCCAGAGGCCTTCTCACCACTGAATCATTTTTAGATAAGATATCTTTATTAATCGCAGTGTACATCGAAACACATAGTGAAATGCATCTATTGCGTAGAGTGTCCTGGATTCACCCAGCAAGTGTCGCCACGCTTCTGGCGCCAACATAGCATGCCCACAACTTCCTAACACGTACGTCTTTGGAATGTGAGAGGAAACCGAAGCACCCGTGGAAAATCCAGGCAGACACGGGGAGAACGTACAAACTCCTTACAGACAGTGGCCGGAATTGAACCCGGGTCGCTGGCGCTGTAACAGCGTTACGCTAACCACTACATAGATTCAAGGAGTCATGGTCATCGACAGCAGGGTAACAGGCCCATCGGCCCAATTCGTCTACAGGAGCTCAACCCGTTTGTTTGCGTTTTGCCCATATCCTTACAAATGCTTCCCCTCAGTACTCTTGTCCAATGTCTCTTAACCGTTGTAATTGTACTTGCCCCTCCCACTTCCTCTGGCAGCTAATTCAATGTGCCAACTACAATCTGCTGGAGTTGCTCACGGTCGCATAGCGGTTAGCGCGACGCTATTACAGTGCCAGTAATCGGGGTTCGATTCCCGTCGCTGTCTGTAAGGAGTTTGTATATTCTCCCGTGTCTGCGTGGGTTTCCTCCTGGTGCTCCGGTTTCCTCCCACATTCCAAAGACGTATGGGTATGTTAATTTGGGTTTAAAATGGGCGGAGCGGACTTGTTGGGCCGGAAGGGCCTGTTACCACGCTGTAAATAATATTTTAAAAAAACAAGACATGTTTGCTTCAACTCTCTCATCTGCCACACTGCGATTTGTGTCGCACTGTGGTACCAGACTGGTTTCAAACAGGCCTTACGACCCCGGTAAATCTCCCGGCACGGATATTGCCGCCATACTTTCCATTCAGTATCGTGTCAACCCGTCCCTCTTGTGATAGTCATGTCGGCCCCAGGAAATGTTCCCATGACCCAACAACGCAGGGCACCTCCTACTGCACTAGCTGATCATCCACAATTTCATCTGCCCTATCTCCATTTTCCTACCCCTCTGAAACGTGGTAACGGGAGTGATCCACAGATTACAGATGTTGATGTTCTGCTTTATAATCTTCTGCCTAATTCCCTGTATTCATCCGCAGGACCTCATTCGTTTTTCTACCCATGTCGTTGGCACGAATGCCTACAGCGATCTCTCGTTGCTCACTCCACCCCTTGAAAAAAATTCTGCAGACGCTCCAAGACGTCCTAGACGCCAGCAGCCGGGAGGCAGCCCACCGTTCTGGAGTCTCATTCAGGGCCACAGAATCTGCTGCATGCCCTTCTAACCATCGAGTTTCCTGTTACTGCAGCTCTCCTTGATTCTGTCATCTCCCGCTACACTTAAAGTCCAGTCGTTCTGCTACAGATCTGGCTGCTGCTGTCCTCTGAAAGGCCATTCCCCCAACATTATCCAAAATGAGATATTTGTTATTCAGGGGAATGTCCGCCGGTGATTCACGCACTCTCTGCCTGCTCGCTCTATATTTCCTGATGGTCACATGAAGCCTGCAAATTCGGCATGACCACTTCACTGATGCTCTCAGCTTCGCGGTGGTCTTGAGTGAGTCCAGCTGCAGCTGCAGCCGCTCGGTACGATCAGTCAGGAGCCGCAGCTGGACACTTCCAGCAGGTAGAGTCAGCAGGGGCACGTAAAGATTTCCTGATCTCCCATAGTCTGCAGGGGGATCACGCGACTGCCCTGACCGCCATCTCTAAACACCAATACGGCAGAGGAAAGTAGAACATCTTACCTTCACTTAACTTACTGCTGCTCAGCCTCCTTCCCGAAGGCTCTCGAGGCAAAGTCTCGCACTTCTTTCTGAAACAAAGAACATCCACCTTAAAACAGACACTCTCACAACGGACATCCTCTGTATTTTTAAGTATTCCGTCCGAGATCCCCTCACTTGGACTGGTCGGAGCAACTTACGCTTGTCTTGCACCAAATTTTTGAAACTTCCCTCCGAGATCCTCAAACTCACGCTGCCGAGATTTAAAAAAAATATTTGTCGGAACTACTGTTTAACCAGCTGGAGCGAAATGTATCAGTCAGATGTGTCATTTGCATCTGGACTTGCTATGTGCAAGGGAACTGTTACCATCGGCGCCTATTCCAAGTGGCGCCTTGTGCAGAGTGCACTCAATTTATTCCCATCATGAAAACAAAATGAAGCAGATACTTTGGACACTTTGCGACTTAACCCTGTGCTCTCCTCTTTCTTTGCAGTTAATTTAATGGCAATTGTGATCCTCTCCCGTGGAAAATGTGGACTCTCCAAATGTACAACTCGCTACCTGGTGGGAATGGCAGCGGCCGATTTCATGGTGGCCGTGATTGCCATTATTGCGGATCAGATTAATAATCTCTATTCATACGCCCGGTTCTTGCTCATAACTCCGGTATGTGCTCTGACGACGGTCTTTAAAATTGCAAGTAGGGACTGCTCCGTTTGGTTAACTGTTGATTTCACGTTCGATCGATATGTCGCGATTTGCTGTCAAAATCTGCGGAAGAAATATTGTACGGAGAGAACAGCGACAATAGCTATCGTAATCGTGGGGATCGTGAGCTGCGTAAAGTGCATTCCGTTTTACTTTGAAGTGGAGCCGTTTGTAATAGTTGATAATGTGCCGTGGCGTTGCGTAAAGATACCTGAGTACTTTACGTCACCCGTGTGGAAGGCACACGAGTTGGTTGACAGTATCATAACACCGTTGTTACCAATCTGTTTGATCCTTCTGTTTAATGGATTAACAGTTAGGCACATCATCGCAGCAAACAGAGTCCGCAGGGGACTTCGGAGCAGCAGTGAGAATCAGAAAGATTCAGAGGTGGAGAACCGGAGAAAATCAATGATTCTGTTGTTCGCTCTGTCAGGCAATTTCATATTACTGTGGTTGCCCTATCTGATACATTCCATGAGCTGGCAAGCGGTAAATTATGCTTACACAGACAGATCTTTAAATACTCCGATATATGTTTTTCAACAGTGCGGAGCTATGTTACTGTACCTCAGTTCCTGCACCAACACCTGCATTTACGGACTGACACAGAGGAAATTCAGGGAGGAGCTGAAAAACGGAGTGAAGTTCGTGTTTACACTTAAAGGGAAACTACGTAAATAACGAATGAAATCTCCATACAATTTTGTTGTGTTTTCAACAGAATGATCCAAAGGCCTTATAGCTTTTCTCGGCATTCCCTGAATCCAGGCATGGGGATAGTTGGCTATCAGGAGTCTATTGTTACATCCGAACAGCATGAAAATTGTATTAAACAGGGTAATTATACCAAGAAAATAGCTGTTGGCGACGTATTTGTTACATTGTTACCCTTGGCATTGAATGACAGTGATCGAGGTGAATGTGTTAGCAAGGGGAAAGGCATCTCTGCCGGGAAAATCAGTGCTCTTCTTCACAGCAGCACACAGTTGAGCATGAATACACAAGAAATTCTACAGATGCTGGAATATGGAGCAATACACAAAAAGTGCTGGAGGAACTCAGCAGGTCAGGCAGCATCAATGAAGGGAAATAAACAGTCGACGTTTCTGGCCGAGACCCTTCATCAGGACTGGAAAGCAAGGGGGCAAATGCCAGAATAAGAAGGCTGGAGTAGGGGGAGGAATAAGAAGGTGGGGTGATGGGGAAGAATAAGAAGGTGGGTGGAATAAGAAAGGGGAGGTGGAGGAATAAGAAGCTGGGTGGAGCGGAAGATTATTCAGGTAAGCCTCTTGTTGTTCACTTAATATATATGTGGGCAATTCAGGTGTAAGTTTACGTATTGGTGGATTATTGATGGAGCCAAAAGGCAGTCTCGGGTAAAAGAAAGATATCGATCAACTGGTAAATTGGGCAGGGCTATGACAGGTGGAATTTAATCCTGATAAATCCAAGATTATATATTTTGTGATGTCAAATAAGGGTAGGGCACATGCATTGACCCTGGGTCCTGAGAGAGCATTGAGAAACAAAGTGTTCGTTGTTTGAAAGACCATGGACCCCCAGAGGGGGTTGCACTTGGGTGCTGAACAAGGCATACAAGATGTTTAACCTCATTGGCCGGGACATAATACACGGGAGCAGGGTTTTCTCGCTACAACTGCATGAATTTTTGCTTGTGCTGCAACTGGCATGTTGTATGAAGTTCTGGCCGTATCAACATGGGAAGGGCGTGGGTGAACCTGCGAGAGAGCAAAGGGGATTCACCTGGATGTTACCAGGGATGGATTGTTTCAGTTGTGAGGAGACAATTGGGTAGGCTGCGGTTATCCTATTTGTAAGCGAGCATTGCGTCTTGGACTAGGGAGAAGTGTAGAGAATTCTGAGAGGCATAGACTACAAGATAGTAATGGCATTTTCCCCACAGCAGACGTGAATTTGACCAGAAACATAGAATGTGAGGAGCAAGTGATTTAGTGGGGATCTCAGAAGACCATCTTCAACAATTGAGTCAGAATCAGAATCAGAATCTGCTTTATTATCACTGACACATGTCGTGAAATGTGTTGTTTTGCAGAAGAAGTACAGTGCAAGACATAGAATGTACTATAGGTTACCAAAAAATAAATAAATAAAATCATGCCAAAGAGGAATAACGAGGTAGTGTCCGTGGGTTCATGAATCTGATGCCGGAGGTGAAGCAGCTGTTTCTGAAACGTTGTATTTGGGTTTAGGCTCCTGTACCTCCTCCCTGGTGGCAGTCATGAGAAGAGGGCATGTGCCGGATGGTAAAGGTCCTTAATGATGGAAGTACCGTTATTGAGGCACCACCTCCTGAAGATGTTCACAATGGCGGGGAGCGTTTTGTCCGTGATGGAGCTGGCTGAATCTACAACCCTCTGAAGCCTCTTTCGATCCTGCAGATTGAAACCTCCATACCAGACAGTGATGCAACCAGTCAGAATTATCTCCATCATATATCTATAGAAATTTGCAAGAGTTATTAGTGACAAAACAAATCTCCTCAAATTCCCAATGAAGTAGAGCAGCTGGCGTGCCTTATTCGTGATTGCATCAATGTGTTGGGCCCAGTATAGTTCCTCAGGGATGTTGATGTCCAGGATGTTGAAGCTGCTCACCCTTTACACCTCCCCTCAGGTGAGAACTGTGTGTTCTCCCGATTTCCCCTTCCTGAAGTCAAAAATGTATTCCTTGGTCGTGCTGCCGTTGAGTGCGCTGTTGTTGTTGTGACATCACTCAAGCAGCCGATCCTTCTTACTCCTGTAATTCTCCCTGACGTCATCTGACATTCTGCCAATAACAGTGGTGTTATCGAAGAATTTATAGATGTCGTTTGAGTTGTGCGTAGCCAGGCAATCATGAGTGTGGAGAGAATAGAGCAGTGAGCTCAGTACACATCCTTGAGATGACCCTGTGCTGATTGTCAGCGAGGAGGAGATGTTATTACCGACCCGCCCTGACTGGGGTCTCCCGACGAGGATGTCTTGGATTCAGTTGCAGATGGAGGTACAGAGGTCCAGGCTTTGAAGTTTATTGGTTAATACTGAGAGTGTCCAACCACCCACCTTCTCCGGGATTCTATCATGAATAAAGACGGCGAATGCAAGGAAAACTCACTCGGTCGGGCAGCATCTGCGGAAAACGACAGTTAAAGTTCCAGGTTTCTCTCACTTCTAATGAAGTGAGAGAAGAAAAACAATCAGAATCCATACACTAGCATGTCGCACAATGCGTATATTCTCATCAATTCCGGTTGGAAATGTTTGCACTGGAATGGGTCGTTAGACAATCTCCACAGGATTCACGAGTTAACTGGTGAAACTCTAATGTTCATGGAAAGATATTCTCCAGTACGTCCACGACTGATACCTGAATTGTATGGATTATCCGCTGCCTGGGGCGGTGTTGGAGGCAGGTACATTGGTCAAATTCAAGAGATTACTGGATAAGCATATGGAGAAATTGAAAATAGAGGGATATGTGGGAGGAAGGGGTTAGATAGTCTTAGGCAAGGTTAAAAGGTCGGCTCAACATTGTGGGCCGAAGGGCCTGTATTGTGCTGTACTGTTCTATGTTCTATCCCCATTTGCAGGCAAAACCTGCGGGAAAATCTTTCACGCAAAGAACAGCAACAACAGTTATAATAGCAGTGGGGTCGTGAGATCTGTGAGGAGCATCCCGTTTTACTTTTTACTTTGAAGTGGAACTTCATGTAATAATTGATCATGTGCAATGGCTTTGCGTCAAAACAGTTGAGTACTTTACTTCACCTCTGTGAAAAGGACACGAATTGTTTCACAGCATCGTAACGCCGTTATTACCAATTAGTTTCATTCTTCTGTATAACGGTTTAACAATGAGGCATATAACAGCAGCAAATAGAGTCCGCAGGGGACTCAGGAGCAGCAGTGAGAATGAAAAAGATTCAGAGGTGCAGAATCAGAGAAAATCAATGATTTTGTTTTTCGCTCTGTCAACCAATTTCATACTACTGTGGATGCCTTACGTAAAACAGTCCATGAACTGGTAAACAGTGAATGTTATCTGCACAGATTTTTATTTAAATACTTCCATATACAGACAGATTATTTCTTTAAATTCCCCTTAAAAATCGAAATCTCAGTTGAATTAATTACGTTAATACTTACGTAATAATTACCTTGAATTAATAATGAGAGGATTATGCTCATAACACGTTTTGTTGTTGGAGTTGTTAGATTAAATTAAACAGTTGACAACAGAAGTTGCTATTTCCCCACTTCTCCCACCTCCCATGTATCAGGAGGAGATGAATTCCTTTTTTTCCTTCTGTTCCCCCTCCCCCCTCCCGCCATCAAATGGCCTAATCTGTCTTTCCAGGTTCCAGTGATTCATTTGCACTTCTTCTAATCCATTGAACTGCACTATTATCACAATGTTGCACCTTCTACGTTGGAGAAATCAAGAGCAGATCAGGTGATTTTTTTTGTGGAGATCTTGCCGTCCTCTCACCCACTGTACCCTCACACCCTCCGAAAGTATGGCACTCAGATCATTCACTTAATATTGATTGGAACCTCCTCAGTGCAAAAGGTTTAGATGGGGCAGAATTTGTGTGGTGTGTTCCGGAAGGATTCCTAACACAGTACGTAGACAAGCTGACAAGAGTGGAGGCCATTCTGGATCTGATATTTAGTAATGAACCTGGTCAGGCGAAAGACCCGTCGGTGGAAAGCATTTCAGGGATACTGACCACAACTCTATGACCTTTGGCATATCCATGGAAAAGAGAGGAACAGGCATAATGGGAAAGTATTTAATTGGGGGAGGGCAAATTTCAATGGTATTATGCAAGAACTTGAGAGCTCAAATTGAGAACAGGTGTTCTCTGGTAAACGCACCGCAGTAATGTAGAGGTTGTTTGGGGATGACTTGCCTAGGGTTCTAGATAGCTTGTCCCGCTGATACACGGAAAGGATGGAAGGTTGAAAGACCCATGGTTAACAAGAGAGGTGGAAGGTTTAGTCAAGAGGAATAAGGAAGCATATTTAAGGTTTCGGAAGCAAACATCAGAGAGGGCTCTTGAGAGTTATAAGGTAGCCAGGTAGGAGCTTAAGCAGGGACTTAGGAGAACTATAACGGGACATGAGAAGGCCCTGGAGAGAAGAATTAAGGAAAACCCCAAGGCGTTTTAAGAGTGTGAAGTGATACACTTCGGAAGAACAAACTTGAAGGCAGAGTGCATGCTTCTTAGCAGTGTGCAGGATTCTTAGAAGTGTGCAGGAACAGAGAGTTCTTAGGATCCACGTACATATATCCCTCGAAGTTGCCTTACACGTAGATACGGCGGTTAAGAAGGTCTATGGTGTGCTGGCCTTCATTAGCCGGGGGATTGATTTCAAGAGCCGAAAGGTAATGTTGCAGCTCTAGAAGAATCTCTTAGACCACGCTTGGAATATTGTGTACACTCTGGTACCCACATGGAAGCACGAGAAAGCTTTGGAGATGGTGCAGAGGAGAAGTACAGCGATGCTATCGGGGCTGGAGAGCATGCGCCGTGAGGAGAGGTTGAGCGAGTCTGGGCTTTTTTCTTTGGAGCGACGGAGAATGAAAGGTGACTTGATAGAGGAAAGAAAGAAAGGAAGGAGGAAGGAAGGAAAGAATGAAGGAAGGAAGGAAGGAAGGAAGGAAGAAGGGGAAGAGGGAAGGGGACAGGAGACAGGAAGAAACAGAAATAAAAAAGCAGAACGAAAGGAACAACGAAGGGTATATGGAAAGCAGGAAAGAGAGAAAACAAGGAAGCACCGGAGGAAGAGACAAACACACGAAAGAAATGAAGTGAAGAGTGAAAGAAAGAGTAGGAATAAATGACGGAAGGAAGAAAGGAAGAAAGTATTAAATGAAGGGACGGAAGGAAGGAAGAAAGAAAATAGGAATAATGAAGGATTGAAAGGAAGAAGGAAGGAGGGAAGGAAGGGATTAGGGAATGAAGGAATGAACAAAGAAAGAATAAAAGAAAGGAAGTATGAAGGAAAGAAAGAAAGGAAAAAAGAAAGAAGAGATTGAAGGAAGGAAGGTACGAGAAAAGGAGGAAGGAAGAACGGAAGAATGAAAGAAAGCAAGAAAGAAGGAAGGAAGGAATGAAAGAAAAGTAGGAAGGGATTGTAGGAAGGAAGGAAGAAAGAAAATAAGAAAGGAAGGAAGGAAGGAAGGAAGGAAGGAAGGAAGGAAGGAAGGAAGGAAGGAAGGAAGGAAGGAAGGAAGGAAGGATAGAAGACGGGAGAAATGAAGAAAGAGAAAGAACAAAGCAGACCAAAGGGAATAACGAAGGGTATATAGAAAGAGGGGGAAAAGAAAACAACGAAGCACGGAAGAAAGAGACAAAGAAAGGGACGAAATGAAGGGATGAGTGAAAGAGAGAGTACGAATAAAGGAAGGAAGGAAGGAAGGAAGAAAGAATGAAATGAAGGAAGAAAAGGAAGAAAAGAAAGAAAGAAAAAAGAAAGAAAGGAAGGAAGGGAGGAAGGAACAAGAAAGAAAGAAAGAAAAGAAGGAACGAAGTAATGAAGGATGGAAGGAAGAATGAAATGAAGAAAGAAAGAAAGAAAGAAAGAAGGAAAGAAAGAATAAAGGAAGGAAAGAAGGATGGAAGGAAGAAAAGTAGTAAGAAAGAAACGAAGGAAGGAAGAAATAAAGATGCAAGGAATGAAAGAAGGAAAAAGAAAGAACGAAAGAAATAGAGAAAAAAGAAAGAAAGAAAGGAAGGAAGCGAGGAAAGAAGGAAGAAAAAAGAAAAAGGAAAAAAGAAAGAAAGAAAGACGGAAGGAAAGGAAAGGAAGAAAGAAGGAAGAGAGGAAGGAAGGATGCAAGTAAGAAAGGAAGGAAGGAAAGAAAGAAAGAGAAAGAGAATGAAAGAAAGTCAAGAAAGAAAGGAAGAAAGGATTGAGGGAAGAAAGAAAGAAGGAAGAAAGAAAGAAGGAAGGGCAGAAAGCCTGAAAGAAAGGAAGTAAGAAGGAAAGAAGGAAAGAAAGGTAGGAAAGGATTGTAGGAAGGAAGAAAAGAAGAAAGAAGGAAGGAAGTAAAGAATGAAAGAAAGAACGAAATAAAGAAAGAAAGTGAAAGAGGAAAGGTAGGACAAAATGAAATAAAGGAGGGAATAGAGAAATAAATTAAAGAAAAATGGAAAGAAGGAAGTAAGGAACAAAGGAAGGAAAAGAAAAAAGAATGAATTAATGGAAAGAAGTAAGAAGGAAAAGATTGTGGAAGGAAGGAGGAAGGGAAGGACGAAGGAAAGAGACGAGGAAAGCACGGAACGATGTAAGGAAAAAGTAGAGAGGAAGAAGGATAGTGAGGAAGAAAGAGGGAGAAATTAAGGAAGTGAAGAAGAAAGGAAGATTCAATGAAATTGAAGCAAAGTGAGAAAGAAATAGAGCTATATAGAAAGACGGAGGAGGTGGAAGGGATTGTAAAAAATAAAAACTCATAGAAAGAACAAATAAAAATAAGGGAAGTCAGAAAATGGTTGAAGAAGAACGGAAGGGGCAGTATAATAGAAAGAGGAATAGAGTGTGGAAAGAAGAGGAAGACAGTGATGAAAAGAGAGGGAAGGAACGGAGGAAGGAAGGCATCAGAAGGAAAATGGTAAAAATTGAGAAATGCAAGGAAGGAAGGGTCGTGAGGGGTGAGAAAGGATAGAGATAAAGAAGGAAAGAGAGACAGAGAAGGAGACAAAAAAGAAAGAAGGAGACATGAAGGAAGCGAGGAAGAAAGGACGAATGAAAGACCGTGTAGAAATGTGATAAAGGGAGGCAAAGAAAGAAATAAGGAAAGGGGGAGGAAGAAGAGAGGGAGAGATGAAGGAATGAAGGAAGGAACGGGGGAGGGAGCAGGAAAGGTGGAAGGAAGGAAGGAGGATTATTCACACATACCAGCATTCTATAAAAACAGGAATTTTATCTGCAGACGGCTGAGAGCGCACCTGCTGCACCCTGTGAAAGACATTTTCTGTTTTGGCAGCGGCTATAATCTATCACTGACTATGTTGATTGTGCATCGAAGGCTGCTGTAATATTCATGGTATATATCGAAGAAATCAGCAGATATTTTCAGTGGAAAACCACCATCAGTGTGTGAGTTTGAGGAACAGGGCTCACGTTTCACTGGAGGCCTGATTCGCACACAAAGGCAAGAGTTCTGAGGGTCTCAGCTTGCGTCATTCTGATCAGAGTATTAATTAGAAGAACCACTTCAGTCGCTGGGTGCGAGGAGGATTATGCGACTGAATGAGTATCAGCGGAGGGCACAGATTCGTGAAGTAGTCACCGAGTCTGGGAACAGATGTTCTTGGTAAAATGCACAACAGAAATGTGGAGGTTGTTTGAGGAATACTTTCATGGGGTTCTGTATAGGTTTGTCCCATTGAACCAGGGTAAGGATGGAAGAGTGAAGGCACCGTGGTTGACAAGAGATGTAGAATGTCTTGTCAAGAGGAAGAAAGAAGCTTACCTGAGATTTAGAAAGCATGGATCAGACAGGGCTCTGGAGAGTTACAGGTAGACAGGAGGGAGCTTAAGAATGGAATTAGGACAGCTAGAAGGGGGCATGAGAAGTCCTTGGCGAGTAGGATCAAGAAAAACCCAAGGCGTACCACACATATGTGAATAATAAGGGGATGACGAGAGTGAGGGTAGGACCGATTAGTGGTAAAAGAGGAAACATGTGCCTGGAATCGGAAGACGTAGGGGAGGTCCTTAATGAATACACTGCTTCAGTATTCAGCAGACAGAGAGACCCTGACATTTGTGAGGATGGCCTACGACAGAATGATATGTTAGGGTACGTCGACGTGAGGAAAGAGTATGTGCTGGAACTGTTGAAAAACATTAGGATAGATAAGTCACCGGGGCCGGTAGGAATATATCCAAGATTATAACGAGACGCTCGGGAAGAGATCCTCACTGCGTCCTCACTGGCCACAGAAGTAGTTCCAGATGATTGGAGGGTGGCAAATGTTTAAGAAAAGGAGTAGGTTTAACCCTGGAGATTACAGACCAGTTTCCGTGGTGGGCAAATTACTGGAGAAGATTCTTAGAGACAGGATTTTTGGGCATTTGGAGAAGCATAGGCTGATTAGGGACAGTTAGCATGGCTTTGTGAGGGGCGAGTCGTGCCTCACGAGCCTGATTGAATTCCCTGAGGATGCGAAAAAACACATTGATGAAGGTAGAGCAGTGGATGTGGTGTACATGGATTTTATGAAGGCGTTTGATAAGGTTCCTCATGGAAGACTTATTCAGAAAGTCAGGACCATGAGATCCAGGGAAACCTGGGTGTGTGGATTCAGAATTGGCTAGCCCATATTAGACAGCGGATGGTGCTAGATGGAGCGTATTCTGCCTGGAGGTCGGTGACCAGTAGTGTTCCGCAGGGATCTGTTCTGGGACCCCTACTCTTTGTGATTTTTATAAATGATTTGGATGAGGATGTGGAAGAGTGGGTTAGTAAGTTTTCTGATGACAGAAAGGTTTCCGGTGTTGTAGATAGTGTGGAAGGTTGCTGTAGATTAAAACAGGGTATTGATAGAATGCAGAGATGGTTTGAGAAGTGGCAAATGGAGTTAAACCCGGATAAGTGTGAAGTGATACACATCGGGAGATCGAATTCGAAGGCAGAATACAAGGTTAATGATAGGACTCTTAGCAGTCTGGAGGAACAGAGGAATCTTGGGGTCCACGTCCATAAATCGCTCAAGGTTGCCACGCAGGTCGATAGGGTTGTGAAGAAGGCATATGGAGTGTTGAGTTCAAGAGCCGCGAGGTGATGTTGCAGCTCTATAGAACTCTGGTCAGACCACACTTGGAGTATTGTGTTCAGTTCTGGTCGCCTCATTATAGAAAGGATGTGGGAGCTTTAGAGAGGGTGCAGAGGAGATTTACCAGGATGTTCTCTTGATTGGAGGCATGTATTATGAGGATAGGTTGAGCGATCTAGGGCTTTTCTCTTTGCAGAAAAGGAGGCTGAGAGGTGACTTGATAGAGGTGTATAAGATGATAAGAGGCATGGATCGAGTGGACAGTAAGAGAATTATTCTCAGTGCAGCAATGGCTAACACGAGTGGACATAAATTTAAGGTGATTGGAGGAAGGTATAAGGAGGATGTCAGTGTTAAGTTTTTTACACAGGGAGTGGTGTGTGCGTGGAAAGCACTGCCTGCAGAAGTTGTGGGGGCAGATGCATTAAAGACATTTAAGAGATTCTTGCATAGACACATGAATGATAGAAAAATAGGGAGCTATGTAGAAGGGAATGGTTAGATAGATCTTAGAGCAGAATAAAATGTCGGCATAACATTGTGGGCCGAAGGACCTGTACTGTGCTGCAGTGTTCTATGTCCTTAGAGTCATAGTTATGGAGTTATTCAGCAGGGAGATAGACCTTTCGGCCCAATTCGTCCCTGCCGACAAAGGTGACTATCTCAGCTCGTACCAGATGCCAATTCAGATCAACATTTCCTGTCCACAAAACTAAAAGATGCAGGGACAGAATTTGGCCATTAGGCACCTCGCGTATGCTCCTCATTCAATCGTGGCTGATGGTCTCGATGTTTATCAGCATTCATTTGGGACCTTGTCGTTTGATCTTTGTGTCTTACTCTCACTTGACTTTCCAAAATGCATCACTTCACACTTGTAGGATTATCCTTTTCCCTCTTCACAACTGCCTTTAAATTTGTTTAATTACGATAATTCTGTCAGAAGTGCCAACACACCCTTCCCTGACACTTTCACATCTTGATAGCATCATTTCCAAAGATTAAGCCCAGGACAACCCCCTGTCCAGTGCGAATATCTATTTATTGGGCCAAGTATATTCTGAATGGTCGCATCACCGCCTGGTATGGAGGCTCCGATGTCCAGGAGCAAAAGAGGCCGCAGAGGGTTCTAGACTCTGCCAGCACCATCATGGCCACAACCCTCCCTACCATCGAGGACATGTTCAAGAGACGGTGCTTCAAGAAGGCGGCATCCATCACTAAGGACCCTCACCACCCGGGACATGCCCTCTTAACCCCTCGGGGAGGAGATACTAGAAGTTGAAGACCGACACTCAACGTTTCAGGAACAGCTTCTTCCCCTCCGCCATCAGATTTCTGAACAGTCCATGAACCCATGAACACTATCTCGTTATTCCTCTTCTGCACTATTTATTTATTTTTGTAACTTATACTAATTTATGTCCTTATGCCTTGCACTGTACTTCTACCGCAAAATAACAAATTTCACGACATATGTCAGAGATAATACACCTGATTATGATATTGAAAAAAATCCCTTATCCCTGTCCTTAACGACTTTAAGGCGAAGTGAACCGTGGTCATTATCCCCAATGTGTTCCTCACCGACGCTTCCACTACATAGTCTGTTTCATTTCCTAGGATAAGACAGAGTGCTTCCCCAAATCTACACGTTGCCTCAAATTATGCCTTGCACTGACATCACAAATTTCACCCAATCTAAATCCTTCTCACCAAACTAATCGCTGTCAATGTTGGGGGAAGTTAAATGCAGCACCACTCTCACCCTAACAGTTCCTTCGATTTGGTTAAGTTTGGTTACATAAATGATTCACTTTCTCCGCTTGTTAAGGTGTGCAGTATCAACTGGTAAACTGCCATACACTCTCTTATCAGTAAGTTATTAGTAAGGTTTATCCTTTTGGCTTCATTGCAAGAGCCTCACAAGACGTTCCGTTGGAGAAAAAAAGGACTGCAGATGCTGGAATCTCGATGAGGAAAAAACAAGATGCTGGATGAACTCAGCATGTCAGGAAGTATCCGTGGAGAAAAGCAGACGGTCAACGTTTCGTCCTGAAGAAGGGTCCTGATCCGAAACGTTGACAGGTCTGCTTTTCTCCACGATGCTGTCTAACCTGCCGAGTTCCTCCGGCATAGACAGCTCAGTGACATGGTGTAATGACAACAACCTTTCCCTAAATGTCTGCAAAACAAAAGAACTGGTCATTGACTTCAGGAAAGGGGGCGGTGTACATGCACCTATCTGCATCAATAGTAGTCATCGACAGGGTTGAGAGCTTCAAGTTCCTAGGAGCGAACATCCCAACAGCCTGTCGTGGTCCAACCACGAAGACGCCACGGTCAAGAAAGCTCGCCAGCACCTTTACTTCCTCAGGAGGCTAAAGAAATTTGGCATGTCTCCTTTGACTCTCAGCACCTTTTAGAGATGCACCATAGAAAGCATGCTATCTGGATGCATCACGGCTTGGTATGGTAACTGCTCTTTCCGGGACCGCAAGAAACTGCAGAGAGATGTGGACACAGCCCAACACATCACGGAAGGCAGCCTCTCCTCCATGGATTCTGTCTATACCTCTCGCTGCCTTGGTGAAACAGCCATCATAATCGAAGACCCCTCCCACTCGGCTCATTCTCTATTCTCCCCTCTCCCACCAGACAGGAGATACAGAACCCTGAGGGCACACACCACCAGGCTGAAGAACAACTTCAATCCCCCCATGATAAGACTACTTAATGGTTCCCTTATACGATGAGATAGACTCCTGACCTCACAAATTACCTTGTTATGACCTTGCACCTTATTTACTACCTACAATGCACTTTTATGTAGGTGTGACACTTTACCCTGTATTCTGATATTGCTTTTCCCCTGTACTACCTCAATTAACTGTGTAATTAATTGAACTGTACAAACGTTGTGCAAGACAAGATTTTCACTGCACCTCGTTACAAGTGACAATAATAAACCAATACCAATGCTAATACCATCCTTGTTATTATGGCATCCTCCTGAGCGCTTCCGTGAGGTTCTCCCTACTCAGAATTACGACGCACCACTGCATCTCACTCCCATGGTGGCTGAAACATCTATAAACTGGATCTCTGAGCTGCCAGTGAGAGTCACAGGCAAAACGGTCTTTAGGCCCATATTTGCCCATGCCGACCAAGCTTTATTATATAACCTTGATATATTCAAGCTGATGCCATTTCCCAGCACTTGGTCCATACCTTTCTGAACTCTTATCATCCACATAACTGTCCACATACTTCTTAAATGTGTCTAGTGTACCTGCCTCAACCACTTCCTCTGATAGCTGGTTCCAAATACCCACTGTGCAAAAAAGTTACCCCTCGGTTTCTTTCAGCTCGAACCTCAAAACTATGTCTCCTACTTTTCGATTCCCCAAACCTAGAAAAAAGACGGCTCACCCTATCTATGCCACTCCTCATTTTATATACCTCTATGAGTTTACCCCTCAGTCTCCTACGCTCCAAGGAGTAAAGGCCCAGCCTGTCTAATCTCTCCCTATAACTCAGTCCTTCGAGTCCTGGCAACATTCTTGTAGTTTTTCTTTGCACTCTTTCCAGTATAACCATATCCTTCCTATTACAGAGTAACCAAAACCGAACACAACACTCCAAGTGTAGCCTCACCAATGCCTTCTACAATCGCAACATTACCTCACAACTTCTGTATTCAGCGCCCTGACTGATGAAGTCCAGCATGCAAAAAGCCTTCTTCACTGCCTGATCGACGTGTGACAGCGGTATAAGGGAACTATGCACCTGTACTCCAAGGTCTCTCTGTTCTACAACAGTACGCAGAGCCTTCCGTTCAATTTTAAAAGCTACCTTGATTTGACCTTCCGAAATGTAACACGACACACTTTTCTGAAATAAATCTAATTTTGCATTTCTCAGCCCAGGTACTCAGCTGATCAAGTTACTGCTGCAGATTTAGTGTTCCTCTTCATTATTTACGATAACACCTCTTTTAGTGTCATCTAACTCTTCTTGGATCCCATGCGATCTAACCTTCCAGAGTAGCCCAACTGATTATAAGTGCATAAGTACTGCGTCTACTCCATTCGCTCGTTAACCTTCCTCGTCATTTCATCAAAAAAAAAGCAATCAAATTCGGAAGACAAGATCTACCACGCACGAGGCCATGCTGGTTACCCCTATTCATCGACGCCTGTCTTTCCAACTTTAAGCATATCTTACCCCTCAGAATGCTCTCCAGAAACTTACCTACCACAGATGTGAGGCTAATGGTCCTATAATTAGCAGGTCTTTTCGGACAGCCCGTCTACGATAAAGGCACACTATTTGTACCCTCCAGTCTTCCAGCACTTCGGCACAAGATACCGATGCTACAAATATCTCAGCCAGGACACCTGCAAATTCTTCCCTTGCCCTTCACCTTGTTCTTGGATATATCTTGTATGGACCTAGAAATTCGATTACCTTCATCCATGTTAGCACATGCTCTTCTCCTGTAATATGGACTGCTCCCAGAACATCTCCATTAACTTTGCCAGGTTCCCAAGTCTTTACAAATTTCTGCATGGGACAGAGAATCATTGAGATCTGTACACATCTCTAGCAGTTGGGTCTTTGAGGGGCCCTCTTCCCTTCCCAGTCACTCTTTTTCCCTTTGAAATTCTATGAGGATCCTCCTTAATTGTCTCCGCCAGAGACATCTCATGTTCCCTCTTGACACTCCTAATTTCATTCTTGAGTACACACCTGCATCATCATCTCCAGTGATTCAGTCATCCAGCTGCATGTATTTGACCCAAGACTCTTTCCTTTTCTTGACCAGATTTACAATATCGTTTGACATCTCTGGTTACCAACTCCCAGCAGCTTTGCCTTTTATTTAGCAGAAATATGTAGTGCTTGAAATCTTGCTGACTCGCCTTTACGAACCTCAGTTGCCTGAGGTCCCTCTGACAGCAAATAGCCGACCCCAATCAACCTTGGCAAGCACCTGTCTCATGCCGTCAAAATTCGACTTGCCCCAATTCAGAACTCTAACCTGCGAACCACTTTTGTCCCTTTCCATGACGATTTTAAACGAACGGGACTATGGTCACTGGTCCAAAAACGCTCCCTTCCCGTGACCTCAGTCACTTGCCCTTGATTATTTCCCAGGAGTAGATCACGTTTTGCCCTATCCCTGTTAGGGCCCTCTGTATACTGCCCGAGCAAATTTTCCTGACCACACTGAAGAAATTCCACCCCACATGGACCTTTAACACTGTGGCAATCCCCGTCAATGTTAGGAAGTTAAAATCTCCTACGGTGACAACCCAATTATTTTTACAGCTCTCTCCAATCTCCCTGCACAGTTCTTCCTCTAATTCCAGAGGACTACATCGCCGGCCCATCACACAATCCCAACAAGGTGATCATCCCCTTCTTATCGCACAGTTCCACCCATAAAACCTCACCAGATGATCCTTAAGTAATGTTATTTTAACTGCTGCCCTGATGTACCCTTAATCAAAAAGCAATTTCCCTTCCTCTCGAGGGAGACAGTAGAGGTTACAGAAGATTGGAGGGTTGCGGATGTTGTTCCCTTATTCAAGAAAGGAAGTAGAGATAGCCCAGGAACTTATAGACCGGCGGGTATTACCTCAGTGGTTGGTAAGCTGAGGAGAAGATCCTGAGAGGCAGGATTTATGAACATTTGGAGAGGTATAATATGATTAGGAATAGTAAGCATAGCTTTGTCAAGGGCAATTCCTGCCTTACGAGCCTGTTTGAACTTTTTGAGGATGTGACTAAACACATCTTTGAAAGTAGAGTAGTAGATGTAATGTATATGGATTTCAGCAAGGCGTTTGATAAGGTAACCCATGCAAGGCTTATTGAGAAAGTAAGGAGGAATGGGATCCAAGGGAACGTTGCAATGTGCATCCAGAACTGGCTGGCCCACAGAAAGCAAAGAGTGGTTGTTGAAGGGTCGTATTCTGAGTGGAGGTCGGTGATCAGTGGTGTTCCTCAGGGATCTGTTTTGGGACCCTTACTGTTTGTGATTTTTATAAACAACCTGGATGAGGAAGTGGAAGGGTGGGTTAGTAAGTTTCCGGATGACACAAAGGTTGGATGTGTTGTGGATATTATAGAGGGCTGTCCGAGATTACAGCGGCACACAGATAGGATGCAAAGTTGGACTGAGAAGTGGCAGATGCAGTTCAACCCAGATAAGTGTGAAGTGGTTGATTTCGGTAGGTCAAATATGATGGCAGAATATAGTATTAATGGTAGGACTCTTGGCAGTGTGGAGGATCAGAAGGATCTTGACGTCCGAGTCCATAGGACACTCAAAGCAGCTGCGCAGGTTGAATCTGTGGTTAAAAAGAAATATGGTGTATTGTTATTCATCAATCGTGGAACAGAATTTAGGAGTCGGGCGGTATTGTTGCAGCTATATAGGACCCTGGTCAGACCCCACTTGGAGTACTGTGCTCAGTTCTGGTCGCCTCACTACAGGAAAGATGTGGAAGCCATGCAAAGGGTGCAGAGAAGATTTACAAGGATGCTGCCTGGAATAAAGGAGCATGTCTTATGAAAGCAAGTTGAGGGAATTCGGCCTTTTCTCCTTGGAGCGACAGAGGACGAGAGGAGACTTGATAGAGGTATATATGATGATAAGAATCATTGATCGGGTGAATAGTAAGAGGCTTCTCCCTAGGGCTGAAATGGTGGCCACAAGAGGCCATAGGTTTAAGGTGCTGCGGAGTTGGTATAGAGGAGATGTCGGGGGTAAGTATTTTTTTCAGAGAGTGGTGAGTGTGTGGAATGGGCTGCCGGCAACGGTGGTGGAGGTTGATACGATAGGGTCTTTCAAGAGACTCTTAGATAGGTATATGGAACTTAAAAATGTAGAGGGCTATGAGTAAGCCTAGTAATTTCTAGGGTAGGGATATGTTCGGTACAGCTTTGTGGGCCGAAGGGCCTGAATTGTGCTGTAGGTTTTTCTATGTTTCTATGTTCTATGTTTCCCTTCACGTCTATTTTGCCTGAAGTTCCTGTTACTGGGAACGTTAAGCTGCCACTCCTGCCGATCCCTTAGCCATGTTTCCGTACTGGCTATAATATCTCAATCCTAAATTCACCCGCCTTAACTGTCAGACTCCTGGCATTGAAGGAAATGCAATTTAATCCAACCCAATAGTCCTGCCCTTCTTCTAACCCGTTCCGTTGATTGCGATCCTACCGTGTTTCCAACGGTTTTAGTTCATGAGCCTGATCTTTGTATGCAAGTATATCCTGTTGAGCCGAGCTGTCCTCCCACTCCTACCACGCTTCCAGCTGCTCTGCCAACTTAACTTGCATTGTTTACCTTGCATATTTGACAGTTTCCCCACATTCTGCCCAATTATTCTGCATCCCATCCTCCTTCTAAAATATTTGACACCCCCCCCCCCCAACAACATGATCAAACCTCCACTTCCTATTCAGTTGCAATCCGCGTTTCTTGTTCGATATTGGTCCGCTTCCAGTTCCGCTGCAAACAACACGTCTTATACGGGGATCGGATGGGAAGACAGAATCCATGCTTTTCCGGTCATAAGAGTCTATAACTAGAGGTCACACCTTTAACGTGAGGTGAGGTGACCTAAGCAATATCTGAGCGTGATTATGTTTTTCAAAGAGGTTGGTGAAATTTGGAACGAATCGCTGGAGAAGATGCTGTGATGTAGATGAAAATAATGTTTAAAAGGCCAACTGGAGGCAAATGGGATTCGTGTACATTGGCTTTCCGATTACCATGGACGAGGTGTGCCCTTTTGTATGTATGGTATGTTTCCACGATTTCATGAGGTTGCTCCTCCCTCGAAATGGTCCCAAATATCCAAGGATCACAGGCCACCACCTGCAACATTCCTTTGGCCGCGTATTAAACTGATCTGCCCTCCTATTTCTGTATTGACTCTCGCACTCTGGCGGTTATAACGACTGAAGGGGAAAGAGGGAAGACGGGGGGGGGGGGAGACGGGGAAATATAGGTAAAGACAGGGAAAGACAGGGAAAAATGGGGAACGACGGTGAAGAAAAGACGGATAACGACGGGGAAAGACAGAAAGAGGAGGGAAAATACGAAGAGAGGCAAGGAAAGAGGAAAATAAAGAATTGGAAATAAACTATAAAAGCTTCCATTGATAAATAACAATTCAGACATCAGTAATAATTATTATGCGTCTCTGTCAAGTAAGGAAAATAAATGTATTGACGAATAATAGTACAACAGGTAAGATACGCCAATACTTGGAATCTGTATTCAAGCGAAAGCAGCCCACAACTAGCATCGCAGAGAAGAAATTTGCAGTAGAAGCTTCTCCATTCTGGCGCAGGTGCAGGTATGGAACGACCAGGTTACATGAGTGATTCGGTTGCATTCGAGATTCCGCTGTTGTCACATAGAACATTGAACATAGAGCAGTACAGCACTGGGCTTGCCATTCGCCCACGAGTTTGTCCGAACCTTACTGCACATCGAAACTATATGTGTTGCTCCTGTGTAGCATTCATATCCCTCAATTCCCTTAATGTTCACGGGCCTATCTAAAAGCCTCTTAATCTCTGTCAAACTACCCCCGGTAACCCATTCTAGGCACCTACCACTCTCTGTGTAAAAACAAAGAACTTGTCTCGCAGGTTGTCTTTAAACTTCACTCTCTAACCTTAAAGCATGTCCTCTGTTATTTGACATCTCTATCTTGGAGAAAATACTCTGTTTACCTATCTATGCCCTCATAATTTTTTTTAAAAAATCCATCTGTTCTCCCCTCAGCCACCGGCGCACGAAGGAGAACAACACAAGTTTGTTCAACCTCTCCTTTCAGTTCATACCCTCTAATCCAGGGAGCATCCTGGCAAAACTTTTCTGCACCTATACCACCATCTCCACATCCTTCCTATAATGGGGCGAGCAGAACTTCAGATAAGACTCCAAGTATTGTTCTGACGAATGTTCTATATAGCTGCAGCATGACTTACTCTTATTCTCAACACCCCGAACAATGAAGGCAATCATGCTATTCTCCTTGCTTACCACTTTTTCCACTTGTGTAGCCAGTTTCAGTGAACTACGGACTTCAGCCTCAAGATCCCTCTGTACCTCAATGTTATTAAGGGACCTACCATTAATTGTATACTTTCTTCTGCCAAAGGACAAAACTCATACTTGCACGGACTAAACTCCACCTGCCACTTCTCTGCCCATGTCGGCTAGTGACCCAAATTCCGTTTTATTCTTTGATAGTCCTTTGTACTCTCCGTAACTCCAGCAAACATGGTGTCATCTACATCTGAAATGTAGATGGGTGGATATTTTCGTGCAAATCCTTGATACATATCACAAACAACCGAGGTACCAGAAACTGGCGGAACACTACTGGTCACGGACCTCCTGCCGGAATAACCGCCTTCCACTCCTACTCTCTGGCTATCCATTTCCGAATCCAAATTTGTAATTAACCTTGGATCCGATGCATCTTTATCTTCCATCAGGCAAATATTTTGCGTTATCAGATAATAGTGTTCCAAAGTTGACTGTAACTGCAGGGGATCGATGGTAAAATCTTCACCCATAATGCTGAGGGCTCAGATTGGATGAAATGGATATCATTGATTACAGGAAAGTAAGCCGTACTCGATCACGGAATTAAAAGAAAACGAAGTCGTAAGAAAGAAAGGAGGGAACTTTTAACTTTATGACCTCTCCATTATCATTAAAAAAAAACTTTATTTATACAGCACGGGAAGAGGCCCTTCCGGTCTAGTGACTCCGCGCCGCCAATTTAAACCCATGTTAACCTGCCGGTAAATCTTTGAATGTGGGAGGAAACCAGAGCACTCGGATGAAACCCAAGCAGACACACAGGCAGAACGTACACACTCCTTACAGACAACGAAGGGAATTGAACCCCGATCGCTGGCACAGTAATAGCGTCAAGCTAACCGCCACGCTACCGTGGGGAAAGGGAGGAGGGATCTCACGTTTGTCAGGTTGGTGACGAAAGGATGCATTATGGGACAGTCGCGAATAAAATGGGATGAAGAATTGTTTAGTGCAAATAGAGAACATGGCGAATCCTGACGAAAAAAATGCTGATACAAATCATCATCATTTTCTTTTCTAAAAAAGATTGTCAATGTGTTCTAATGAAGGTGATGTTTAAAGTGCTGGAATGTCCTGGCAAAAGCCAGAAAGAAATGTATGTCCACTATTTTCAAATCACAATCGGGAGTTGACGTTTCTTGTGTAAGAACCAGAGGGAATGTTGTGCTTTTTAATGGAACGATTTGATCGCACACGGAACGTTGTGGCAGAGTTTGCGGTAAAATCTGAAAAAAAAACAATGAAAAAATAATGCCGATAAATATATGAACATGAGGTGGAGCACAGGCAGTGCAGGACAGGACATTGGGCTGTCTCGTATTTCAGTGGAGAACTCTCTCGCTTCGGGTTCATTTGTCCATTTCCCAGTTTACTGAGTCTGATTACAATCTCCATCTGGCTTCCCGACAGCAAGCCGTCTGCCCCGTCACACAGCGAATTGGCTCGTGCTTCTCGATGTCACCTGAGCTGTTTGGGTATTGTCAGTCACGTTAAACCTCTTAGGGTCATAGAGTCATCGAGTCAAAGAGTACGACAGCACGTAACCAGGCCATGTCGACTTGATCTTCTGCCTCGTCCCATCTCTTCGGCCCGAGATTATCGTTTCCAGCATTAAAAACTAGCGGAAGGCAACAGGGTTGCTGAAAAAATTCCCCTTCCAAGAAGTATTTTGTACCCATATTAAGGCGTACCAAGTATTTTCGATGGATGTGACAAGTAAGAGGATAGCTAAGGAAAGGGGAAGCTTGCTCAAGGGCAGAGGGAATCTATTCCTGCAGCCAACGCAAGTGGCCAGGTCTTGAGAACTTTGCATGGTTTTCACCAAGGAGCCGTGTAAGTGGGGTGTCAATATCAGGGTGGAGGAGGTGTTGTGTTTCTTCAAAAGCATAAAAGTGGATAAGTTCCCAGGGACCAATGGAAACTATCTCATGATACTAAAGGGAAGAAGGAAGAGATTTACGGGGGCCTTGACAGAGAATTTCCTGTCCTCTTTAGCGACAGAGGAGTTTTCAGCAGACTGGCGAATTGCCCATGTCGTCCTTTCTTTAATAAGGGCAACTGAGGCACACCAGGATATTATAGGATGACGACTCTTACATCAGTGCAAGGGAAATTCCTACGGAAGAATCTTAGGGACAGGAGTTACTCGCATTTTGGAAAAGCATTGGCTTATTAAGGAAAGCCAGCATGGCTTTATGCCATAGATATCTGATCTAAAAAAAAAATTGAGCTTTTTTGGAGGAAATGCTGAAGATGTTTGATAGTGGCAAGGCAGTGGATGTTGTCCACATGGACTTCAGTGAAGCCCTTGATTAGGTCCATCATTGCAGGCTGGTGCAGAATGTTATGTCACAGGGGTCCAGGGTGAGTTGGTAATTTGGATACAAAATTGGCTTCGTCAGAGAAGAAAAGAGGGTATGATAGACGGCTGTTTCTCTGAATGGAAGTCTGTGACCAGCGGATTATCACAGGATAAAATGAGGTGGTCCGGTCAGCATGGTTGCAGATTGCAGTTGAGGATGAAGGAGGAATGTTGTTAAAGGACAGAGCGAATTATGGATCAGTTCGAATTTGTACAGACAGATGGCAGATGGAGTTTAATCGGGAGGTCCAGTGCAAAAGAAGTCTTTAGAACAAATGGCAAAACCACTAAGAGCACTAATGCACTGAGAGATCTTGGGGTACAAGTCCATAGCTCCTTGGAAGTGGCAGCACAAGTGGATAGGGGTGGTGGAGAGGTCATACAGCATGTTTGTCTTCATCGGTACTGATTGGAAAGATGGGGAGTTATGTTGCAGATGCCTAAAACTTTAGTTAGGCCATGTTTGAAGTACTGTGTGAGTTCTGGACGCCACATTACAGGAAGGATTTGAAAGCACTGGAGAGGATGCACAAGAGGTTATTCAGGATGTTGCCAGGACTGGAGAGTGTTAACGATAACGAGAGGCTGGACAAATTTAGATTGTTTTCTCTGAAGCTTCGGAAACTGAGGAGCGACTTGATAGAAGTATATAAAATTCTGACGAGGCATAGCTGGGGCAGATAGTCAAATTTCTTCTTTTTGTCTGGGATGGAAATAGCAAATACTGGAGCGCATAGATTAACAGTGGGATGAAAAAAAAGAGATGTGCGAGGAAACATTTTACACAGACAATGGTCGGTGTCTAGAACCCGTTTTCAGATACGTCAGAAATATTAAGGTGCATTTAGACAGGCACATGAACAGACTGTGATAAGACTGTGATAACATAGAACGGTACAGCACAGGAATAGGCCCTTCGACGCACGATGTTGTGCATTCCAGGCACCAACCACTCTTTGTGTAAAAAAGCCCTTCCCCGTACATCTCCCTTGCCCTTGCCCCCTCTCACCCAAGTGCATACCTCCAGTTTGAGACATTTGAACGCTGTGAAAAAGATACCGGCTCTCTACTTTATCTATGCCTTCCATAATTTTATAAACTGTGATTTGGTCTCCCCTCAGCCTCCACCGCTTCAGTGAAAACTAACAAGTTCGTACAAACTCTCCACATAGCACAGGCGCTCTATTCCAGGCAGAATTCTGAGAAACCTCTTCTGCACCTCCTTCAAAGCGCCAACATCCTTCTCATAAAGGGGCGTGCAGGATTGAATGCAATACTTCAGGTGCTGCCTAACCAGAGTTTTATAAAGTTGCAACATAGCTTCCTGACTCTTGAATTCAATGCCTAGACTTATGAGAACAAGTATGTCATACGCCTTATTTGAAAAGCTAGCTATATGTACCCGACAGCAACACACAGAAAAATGCTCGAGAGCAGGACTGACGAAGGGTCTCGACCGGAAACGTCGACTGTTTATTTCCCTTCGTAGATGCTGTCTTAACTGGTGAGTTGCTCCAGGATTTTGTGTGTGTTGCTCCAGATTCCAGCATCTGCACAATTTATTGTGTCTACAAGTACCGACATTTTCAAGGAGCTGTGGACTGGGACCCCAAGGTTCCTCTGTGCATCAACGCTGTTAATGGTCCTGCCATTGACTGTGTATATTCCCCTTACATATCACCTCCTAAAGAACAACTTCATCTGTTATTTCTCCGCCCATATCTGCAACTGATAAATATCTTACTGTGTCCTTTGGCAATCTTCTACACCATCCACAACGCCATATTCTTTGTGTCATCTGCCATTCCTTATGCCGACGCATTGGATTCGTTAGATTGACATCATTGTCGGCGAGAACATGATGCGTCGAACAGCCTGTTTCCGTTCTCTGTTGGTCTAACCTCTAGACTAAGGTCCTTCATTTTACCGACAAAACAAAGCACCCTCTTCTTCGGAGGCGCATGAGGCTGCAGATGATAGAACATGGAGCAACAAAGCGCTGGAGGAACTCAGCGGATCATTCAACACCTGTGGAGGGGAATTGACAGTCTATGTTTCGGGTCGTGATCCCTCATCTGGACATCCCTTTATATTATTTACTTGTCAAGGCTATGGGTTGCCCATGGTACTGTAAATGATGGTTGCTTGAAATTCGTGGCGCATGTTTTTAATATTACTGATCCTAAGAAATGTACTGTTCCAGCAAGTTCAACTCATTTTCGTAGAAATCAATCTTGCAACATTTCCCTCCGAATGAATAATTCAAGCAAATATTAAAGAGAATTGTTTGTCGTTGTATTCGCTGAAGAGCAGAGGGTATTGCGCAGCCACAACGTGCGAAAATTGTTTTCGTAATGGTGACGTGATTGAGGAGGGGTCCACTAATTATCTCAGTGCACTTCCCTCTGTTGTATAAGAACTTCTTCATCCAATTGTCAGTAGATGTGGCAGCGGAATCCTCTGCTTGTTCACACAGAACATGGGATATCCAGCAATTTACTGCATAGCGAGCATTTATTATCCTGTACTTGCGGCGGTCGGTATTCCTGGTAAGAAATTGGACTTGACTATTCTAACACTCGTTTTTATACAATATGCAATGTAGGAGAGCCGTCATGATTTTGATGCTGTCAAGTTTCTTAGTCAGTTGAATTATCTCACAGTAGATTGATGTTAATATTTTTTTTAGAGTAAGGCAATATCCACATGTCCTGTCTTATGCAGAAACAAAATCGTGTTGCAAAAGTCAATCTTACTATCGATGCAGCACGTCCAAAGGATTTAGCAGATTATATCTGAAACAAAGGTTATTCCTGCCGTAACCTCAGTCTTGTTGGTACGCCAGCATTTCCAAATGCCTCTTCAACTTCCTCATCAAGGTGGAAAGTATCCTCGTTCCTTCGGTCGCGCTTTCCTCCTGCTATTTTAAATCTGTCATGAGATCCAGGTCATTACAACTGCAATCCAACACACGTCTTCCAGACTGGGTGGACACATTAAGATGAGCCCTGTCTTTTGGCGCACACATTTCCTGCCATATATAAGTGTTTCTCTTGACCAGTTCATACATAATTCAAATCCTTTAAACAGTGAATATAACTTTAAAAAGTTATTTTGAGACGAATTCAAATTAAATTAGTTCAATGAAATGAGGCGAAAGCACGTTTAGCTTCCACTTCGTTATCATGCAACTGGTGATCTCCATTCAAACGAAAATGTTTCTGTTGGATGGCAGGGATAGTGTGAAACCGACCGACCAGACACAAACAGATTGTGTTATCAATCACACAACCTACCAAGTGCACAGTGCCTGGACCGATAGCAGCGCGTTTGTTGATAGCACGGCAAAAAGGAAGCAGGAGATAGCTTTGGCAGAGAAGATTAAGGAAATACAAGGAGGTTTTATGAGCATATTAAGGGGAAAAAGACTCACCAGAAAGAGAACAGGACCCCTTAAAGACCAAAGGAAACATTATAGGGTGGAGTCGCAGGAGATGCGCAAGGTTCTTAATGAATTATGCTCCCCTATTTTTCACTGTGGAGAAAGACATGAAGACTTCAGAACTAAGATAAGTAAATGGGGAGCTCTTGGCGATAGTCTGCATTGCAGTAGAGGAGGTGCTAGATGTCTTAAAAGGTACGAAGGTAGGCAGGTATCCAGAGAATGACCAAAAAACTGCGGGAGGCTAACGAAAAACTTGTGGGAGTCCTGACTGAGGTATTCTCATCATCATTAACCATGGGTGAGGCCCGGTAGACTGGCGGGTAGCGAATTTTTGCCTTTATTTAAGAAAGGCAGCAAAGAAAAATCGGCGAACTACAGACCAGTGAATCCAGCATATGTGGTAGGTGAGTTGCTGCAGAAGATTCTGAGCGATACGATATACGTGCATCTGGTAAGTCAGGGGTTTATTAGGGATATTCAGCATGGCTTTGTTCTCGGAAGATCAAGTCTTATACCTCGACTGATTTTTTGATGATGTGACCAAGAAAGTTGATGAGGGCAGGACGGTAGACGTAGCTTATTTGGACTTCAGTAAGGCCTTAGATAAGGTTCCACGTTGCCGACTGCTCTGGAGGGTTAGATCGCTTCGAATCCAGGGATAGCTGGCTAATTGGATACACAATTTACTTGATGGTAGAAAGCGGAGGGTGATGGTAAATGGTTGTTTCTGGGATTGGAGGCTCGTGACTAGTGATGTGCACCAGGGGTCAGTGCAGTGCACGTTGTTGTTTGTCATCTATATGAACGATTTGGATAATAATGTAAAAGGCCTGGTTAGTAGGTTTGCAGGTGACACTTAAATATGTGGAATGAATAAACTAAAGTTTGTTTATTCATTTATAATGAGAATTAAATTCTGAAACAAGTTTGATCTTTTTAATACAATGAAGAAGTTTATCAAAACTTAAAGTGGGATCTTGATCAGCTGAGTCAATGGGAAACAGTTTAATTCGCATATGTTCGAAGTGTTGCATTTTGGAAAGTCAAATATAGGTAGGACTTTCACAGTGAACGGCAGGGCCACGGGGAGTGTTGTTTTAATGAAAGTGGAGTCATAGGTATTAAAGCTGCTGAAGAAGGCGTTTGGCACGTTGGTCTTCATCAGTAAGGGCACTGAGTATAAAAGTTAGGAGGTCCTGCTATAGGAAATATGTCACTAAACTGGAAACAGTACAGAAAAGATTGACAATGATTTTGCCATGACTGGAGTGACTGAGTTATAAGGAGAGGTTGGGCAGGCTAGGATTTTATTCTTTGGTGACCAGAAGACTGAAAGTTGATCTTTTCGGAATGTAAGAAATTAGGAGGGGCATAGATAGGGCAGAGGTCTTTCTCCCAGGTTTGGGGAATCAAGAAATAGAGAGCATAGGATTAAGGTGAGAGGGGAAAGAGTTAATAGAAACTTGAGAAGCAATATTTTTTTACACAATAAGTGGTATGTAATTGGAATGAGTTGCCAGATGAAGTGGATGATGCAGGTACCATAACAAATTTTAAAAGACAGTTGGACAGGTACATGGATACGAAAGGTTCAGAGGGATACCTGTCACACGTGGGCAAATGGGACTAGCTTGGATGGGCTTCTTGGTCGGCATGGACCAGTTGGGACGTAGGGCCTGTTTCCGTGCTTTATGGCTCGATGATTGTATCATGTCCCAAAACTGCGCTCTGCAGTTCCCCGGCACCGGAATCTGGTCTCTAATAAAGCTATAAATATAGTGATAGTAACGTGTTGGTTGTGGCTCTGAACGCAACTGCTGATGTTTCTGGACCTACGTGGATACGATGAGAATATGTAATTTATTTGGCTTCACCTGCCTCTCGGCCCCAGTTATTTCTCTTCTCCCAGAACATGTTCTTGTTAAAATTGCGAAGATCTGTGCTCAGAATCGTCCCTTTTCAACAGTATCAGTTGGATCCGCACATTGTTAGCGATCCCGTCCCTTCGATGTTGGAAGTTGGGTTCGCTTATTATTATGTGAAAAAAAAAATCTTATCACTGTTTAAAGTCAAGTTTGAGAACAATAACATGAATTGTTTTACTTTTTATGTGTCCTTGAATATGAGACACGTTTAAAACTGCAATAAACAACGCGGATTCTATAATAAAAGATCAGTATCCGTTTTCCTCTTTGCATTCTGTTGGTCACTGTCTATATTCAGAAATCCAACCTGCAGTGAATCATGTTGATCCTTTGCCACCCAGCTTCAATCCACGCAGCGCCATCTACAGGTGGTGAACCACAGTGCGTGCCCGACAGTGAGGTGGGTGGCGAATCCCGGAGTTGTCTGAGTCCGGTACAGTCCAGCCACCGTCAAACCAAGTCGATCCATGTGAACATTTTTATGTGTGACTCTCTACTTTTCCTTATTCCTACAGTTAATATGATAGCTATTGTAATCTTGACACGCGGAAGATGTGGTCTCTCCAAATGCATCAGTCGCTACCTGGTGGCCATGGCGGCAGCGGATCTGATGGTGGTCGTTGTTGCTGTTATAGTGGAACAGATTAATAGCATCTATTTGTTTGCTAATTTCTTGCTGCTCACTCCGCTCTGCTCCCTGACACTTGTCCTGAGGGTTGCAGCTATGAACTGTTCAGTGTGGTTCACGGTTGCTTTCACGTTCGATCGCCACCTCGCCATTTGCTGTCAAAAGATGCGAAAACAATATTGTACGGAGAGAACAGCGACGGTAGTTTCAGTGACAGTGGGAACAGTGCAGTTTGTCAGAAGTGTTCCGTTTTACTTCATAGTGGAACCTTACCTGATAATTGATCACGTGCCCTGGCGTTGTGTCCTAACTGATAAGTATTTCACTTCGCTTGTTTGGAAAGGGTACGAAATCGCTGACAGTATCCTGACTCCGTTATTGCCAATCGGTTTAATTCTCGTATTTAATGCTTTAACCGTTAGACGCATTATAGTGGCAAATAGAGTCCGCAGGGGACTCCGGAACAGCAATGAGGATCAGATGGATTCAGAGGTGGAGAACCGGAGAAAATCAATGATGTTGTTATTCGCTCTATCAGCCAATTTCATATTATTGTGGATGCTCTATGTGATACACTCTATAAAGTGGCAAGTTCAAAATTATTTTTACACAGACAAATTCTTGAATACCCCAATATACATCGTGCAGCAGTTTGGGTTTATGTTCCGACTGCTCAGTACCTGCACCAACACGTGTATCTATGGACTGACACAGAGGAAATTCAGGGAGGAGCTGAAGAATGGATTGAAATATCTGCTTACATTAAATGGGAGGCTGTGTACATAACGTCCAAATCTGATAGTAACATTGTTGAGTTTTTAATAATTATGAATAACTGAATATATATATATATATGGTTAACTGACCAGCTGAATGATGGAACCATGTACTTCTTCTCCTAGGTCCCTCAGTTCTGCACCGCTCTCCAGGGCCCTACCGTTCACTATCAATATCCTACCCTAATATGTCTTCCAAAAATGCAACACATCAGGCTGATCGGAATTAAACCCCACTTGCCATTCATCGGCCCACTTACCCGGCCGATGAAGATCCATCCGTCACTCCTAATAATCATTTTTACTGTTAAAGACACCAACTATTTTAGTGTTATCTGCAGACTTACTAAGCATGTCTTGTACACTGTTATAAATGACAAATAGCAATGGGCCCAGCACCGACCCCTGGGGAACACGCCTCCAGATCGAGAAACAACCTTCCACCATCACCCTCTCCCTCCTACCATCAAGCAAATTGTTTATCCAATTTGCTAGCTATCCCAGGATCCCATGCGATTTCACTCTCCAGAGCAAGCTACCAATCGGAACCTATTCAACCTCCGTACTGAAGTCCATACAAACCTGCCCTCATCGACCTTCTTGGTTACTTCTTCAAAGAAAAACTCAGTCAAATTCGTGAGACACGATCTCCCACACACAAAGCCGTGCTGACTGTCCATCATCAACCCTAGTCTTTCCAAATGCCTTCATATTTTATCCCTCAGAATTCCCTCCAGTAACTTAACTACCAGAGATGTTAGGCTTACTGGTCGATGGTTTACAGGTTTTTTGCAGCCCTTCTCAAATAAAGACACAACATGAACCATGCTCCAGTCTTCCGGCACTTCACCTGTCGCCAAAGATGATGCAAATAACTCAGCCAGGGCTCCAGCATTGTTTTCTCTAGCTTCCCACAGTGTTCTTGTTTAGACCTAATCAGGCCCCAGAGATTTATCTACCTTTCTACTTTGGAAGATATCCAGTACCTCCTCTGCTGGATATCGGAGTCTACCGATGTCATGTAGATTGACTATCTCAAGTTCAGAAGTCTTCATGTCTTTCTCCACGGTAAAAATAGAGTTCTAGATTCTACTTCAAGGTGAAGTAACCCGTTACACATTTGTTATGGTCGCTTGGTAAATTATATTTCAGTAAAGTCCTCCCTCACCCTTCGAAACTCCAGGCGGTTCAGTCCAACTGTTTCAAACTTTTTTCTTCGGATAATCAGCTCCTTACAGCTATTTTTCTAGCAAACTTATGAGTGGCTTCCAACTCACTGACACCCTTCCCTAAGTAAGGAGAAGTACGCTGCACACAGCAGCCCAGATGTGGTTTCAGCTTTGTCCTGTTGAACTCAGGTATAACTTCGGTACTGTAGTATTCACCGTTCCGATCAATTATCAACAACATTCTCATTGCTTTCCACGGGTGTTCTCGCAAAACATCGCAAGACGTATGTCCGTGTCTTGACTAATAAATTAAAATATCCCGTTTACTATTTCAACAATGGAATTTCATTTTTGCGGGAGTGGGGTACGAGAGAGGGAACATTGAATGGGAAAGTCTCATTGATTGGCTAATTGCAGGGCACTTTAAACAATAAAGGAAAAGTGAGCGGCCATCAATGGAGCAGGCCAGTGTAGGAGCGTGGAGTTGAGGCTTTGGCATAAGAGGCTTCGGCCAGGAGGCACAGGTAAGAACGGTACGAGTTTATTACTCTTCCCACTTGATTCAGTGTGGGCTGGATGGTTGTAAGAGCAGTGGGATGCTCCTCCTGCATGATTTAGGAAGTCAAGGAACCTAACTGGTTCCCTGAATACACCTGTGGGAAGGGCACCCAGCTGCAGGCCCTGACAAACCGTCTCGAGGAATTGGAGCTGGATTTGGATGTACTCAAGTTCATACGGGATGCTGAGAGCATCATAGATGAGACTTTTACTGACGTGTTCATACCAGTGGTGTAGGCTTTAGAAAGATGGGTGAACCCCAGAAAGAAGTAAGGGGAGAAGGCAGAGTGTGCAGGGTTTGCCCATGTAGCTTTTACCCTCACTAACAGGTATACCTCGTAGGATACTGTTGAGGGGAATGATATTTCAGGGGCCAGCAGCAGAAGCAGTCAGATCTGTAGCACTGTGACCGTCTCTGAGGCTCAGAGGGAAAGGGTGCATTCAGACAGCGCGATACTGATAACAGACTCGACAGTGATGGGTCGGACAGGAGATTCTGTGGCCGCAGAAGAGACGCCAGGATGGTGTGTTTCCTCTCGGGTGCAGTGGTCAAGGATGTCTCTGAGCGGTAGCAGAACATTCTCGAGGAAAGGCGAACAGCCAGATGTCGTTGTGCATGATGGTACAAATGGCATCGGTAGCACAAGGAGTTAGGTGCATATGAGTATAGAGAGTTGGGTAAGAAGTTAAGAAGCAGGACCTCGAGGAGTGTGATTTCCTGATTAGTCCCTATACCACGTGCTAGCGAGATCAGAAATACAAAGATAGGCCAGATGAATGTGCGACGGTGGAGCTGCTTCAACGGACAGGAATTCAGGTTATTGGATCATTGGGATCTCTTCTGGGATAGAGGCGACCTGTACAAGTGGGACAGGTTGCACTTGAACATGAGAGTGATCAATATCCTTGCAGGGAAATTTGCCTGTGCTACTGGGATGGGGCTAAACTGGATAGGCGGTGGGGGAGGGGGTTGTGGGATTCTGAGCAGAAGCAAGTCATAGGATGAAGCAGTAGCCAGCGCGATAAAAGTTGGTCATCAGCAGAGCCAAGTCACTGTAAAGGGAGGGAAATGAATACTCAGTAAAACGGCACTTATTTCTATGCACGGGGTTCAACAGGTAAGGCGGACGAACTCAGGGTATGGATTGACTCTGAAGACTGGGACGCTTTTGCTATAACAGAAACATCCCTGGGAGTAGGGCAGGACTGGCGCTTCAGTGTTCCAGAACACAGATGTTACAGGTGTGACAAAGTTACCGGTAAGTGAGGAAGGTGTGTTGCATTTCTGATCAGGGAGGACATAACAGCGCAGTTTAAGAGATTACACTCCTGGGGGATCGTCCAGTCCTGTAAGCCGATATGGGCAGAACGGAGAAGCAAGAAGGGGAGTATCACTTTAGTAGAGCTGCATTATAGACCCCAAATAGTCAACGGGAACTTGAGGAGCACATGTGGAGTGAAATTGTTCATGACTATAAGAATAACAGGGTTATATTAGTGGAAGACTTTAATTTCCCCGGTATTGACTGGACTACACAGTGTTAATGGCCTGGATGGGGTGGAATTTATGAAATTTGTCCAGGAAAGTTTGCTGAGTCAATATACAGAGGGCCCTACTCGGGAGCGTGAAATACTGGACCTTCTCTAAGGGAACTAGGTAGGGCAGGTAACTGAGATGGCAGTCGGGGAACACTTTGGCTCTAGTGACCATAATTTTATTTGTTTTAAGGTAGTGATGGAAAAGGTCCACAGGTCAGGGTCCGAAATTGCAGCAGAGCTAAATTTGGAGGAATTAGGCAGGATCTAGCAGACGTCGATTCGGTGAGCCTGTTTGAAGCGAAAATAACGAATGGCAAGTGGGATGCTTTCAAGATTCAAGTTGAGTTCAGGGGCAGCAGATACCTCTTAGGGTGAAGGGTGAACGTAGCTCGTTCAATGAACCCTGGCTGACAAGGGGTATTGAGTCTCTTTTTTAGAAAAAGGAAGAAGAAAAGAAGGAATCATACATTGTTTCAAGAGCACGGGGGAGAGTGAATCCCATTGAGGACTGTAGAGTCAGAGCTACAGCACAGAAATAGGCCCTTTGGCCCAACTAGTCCATGCCGGCCTTTTTTTTCCACCTAGTCTCATCTACCTGCACCGGGACCGTAGCCCTCCATGCCTATCTCATCCATGTACCTATCCAAACTTCTTTTAAATGCTACAATTCAACCCACATCTACCACTTCCGCTGGCAGCTCATTCCACACTCGCACCACCCGCTAAGTGAAGAAGTTCCCCATCAGATTCCCTTAAATATTTCACAGCTATGATCGCTAGTTCTCGTCTTCCTCAACCTAGGGAAAAAAAACTTTCATGCCTTCACCCTATCTATACCCCTCATTATTTTCTACACATCTATAAGATCTCTGCTGATTCTCCTGCGCTCCAGGGAATGAAGTCCTAACCGATTATGGATTCTGGCCATTTATCCGCTTCTGCTTGTCGTATGATTGCTTTTGTTACATTAATGGCCAAGAGATCCATTCTATTTAAATAGAAGGACCCCATACACCCCCCCCCACCACCACCACCACATTTCAATGGTTTTCTCAAAGTATACCATAAAAAAATTAGGAGTGGTACTGTTGATGCTTTGCTTAAATTTGAGGAAGTTTGGAGTCCATTTGGAGTGCATTTATTCAATATTTCGATATGATATAAACAGACCTTTTTCGAAACCCTTTCAATAACCTTTGAATATAGAGGAGCGGAGCTAACGACATGATTTTTTTTATACGAAGAAATATCAGTCCAGTTTTTTTTTGAAGTCTTTGGTTTGCTTTTGTTTATTATTATACTGTATTTTTACTTGTGGGTTTTCTTTTCATATAATTAAATTCCTTTTCAATTTCTTTTTTTGTATCATGTTCACTTAGCAAGAGAGCGGAAGGTCCAAATTATATATTTTACTCCTTGTGAGTATAACTATTAACTGCTATGATTGCTGTTATGTATATTAATTTGAATTAGTTTGAAATTCAATAAAAAGATGGAAAAAGAAAGTCCGAACCGATTCAACCATTCCCTCTAACTCAGGTCCTCAAGTCCCGGCAATATGGTGTATATTTTCTCTGCACTCTTTCAAGCTCATTGATAACTTTCTTGGAGGTAGGCAACCAAACCTGCACACACTACTATAATTTTGGCCTCACCAACGTTTTATACAACTTCAACATAACATCCCAACCACTGTGCTCAGTGCCCTGATTTATGAAGGCCAATATGCAAGAAGTTCTTTTCAGGACCGGATGTACCTGTGAGCCCACTTTCAAGGAATTGTGGATCTCTACTCCCAGGTCCCTTTATTCTACCGCACACCTCAGTGCCACACAATACACTGTGTAAGTTTTACCATGGTTTGTCCTCCCGAAGTGCATCACCTCACACTTGTCTGAATTAAATTCCATCTGCCATTTTCAGCCCATTTTCCCACCTGGTCCAAATCACATTGCAAGCTTTAACAGCCTTCCTCCCTGTCCACTACGCCCCCAATCTTTGTGTCATGCACAAATTTGCTTATCCAGTTTACCACATTACTATCTAAATCATTAAAATAGATAATAAGCAACAACTGACCCTGCACCAATCCCTGCGGCACACCACTAGTCACAGGTCTCCAATCATAGAGACAGCTATCTAATACCACTCTCTGGCTTCTCCCTAAAAGCCAACGTTGAATCCAATGACTACTTCATCGTGAATACCAAGCGACTTAACCTTCTGGAGCAGCCTCCCAAGCGGGTCCTTGTCACAGGCCTTCCTAACGTCCATGTACTCAACGTCCGCCGCCTTCCGCTGATCAACCTTCCTGGTAATCTCCTCGAAGAACTCTATAAGATAGGTTCGACATGGACTGCTAGGCACAAACCCATGTTGACTATCCCTAATCAGGCCCTGTCAATCCAGATACTTGTATATCCTGTCAGTCAGAATATCTTCTAATAACTTACGCACGACTGACAGCAGGTTCACCGGCCTGTAATTTCCCGCCTTATCCTTAGAGTCTTTCTTAAACAACGGAACAACATTATCTATCTTCCAGTCCTCCGGCACCTCACCTGTGGCTAAAAACGTCCTAAGTATCTCTGCCAAGGCCCCTACGATTTCTGCACTAGCCTCCCAGAACGTCTGAAGGGATACCTTGTCAGGCCGTGGGGATTTATCAACCCTAATTCGCCTCAAGACAGCAAGCACCTCGTCTTCCGTAATCCGGATACTGTCCATGACCTCACTACTCTTTTTCCTCAGGTCTATTGACCCCGTGTCTTTCTCTGCGAGAAAATACAGACACAAAGAATGTATTTAAGATCTCCGCTATCTCTTTTGGCCCCACGCATCGATGACACGCTGATCTTCAGGAGGACCAATATTGTCCCTTATTATCATCATCCTCTGGATAAATCCATGGAAATCCTTGAGATTCTCTTTCACCTTGACTGCTATTGCAACTTCTTGTCCTCTTTTAGCCATACTGTTGTTTCTCTTCAGTGTTCTATTTCAATTATTCTACCCCGCAAGCGCCTCATTTAATCCGAAAATCCCATACCTGATATGCGCCACCTTAATTTTTCTTTACCATGGTTTTTCAAGGTTTTCTTTACCTTGATTATCAAGGGATATTTCTTTACCAATATCACTGGATAACCAAGGTTCCCTGAACCTGTTCGACTTGTCTTTTATTCTGACAGGAACATACAGAATTTGCACTCTCAATATTTCACTTTTGAAGGCCTCCCACTTACCAAGCATCTCTTAGCCGGAAAACAACCAATCCCAATGCACGCCTGCCAGATCCCTTCTGATGCACTCAAAATTGGTCTTCCCCCAGTTTAGAATCTTAACCCCAGGACCAGTTCTATCCTTCGCTATAAAAAGCTTAAAAATGCCCAAGATGGAAATCAGGAAGGCAAAGAGTGTATGAAGTGGATCTGGCATTAAGGTTAATGAAAATTCCAAGAGATTCTACAGATACATTAGGTGTAAAAGGCTGTCTGGGGATTGAGTTGATCCACTTCCAGATCAGCAGGGACTCCTATCTCTCGAACTGCAGGAGATGGTTGGATTTTTAACGAGTATTTGTAATCGGTGGTTACTGAGGAGAAAATCATGTTTGCTCCAGAGATAGTGAAAACAAGTGGAGATGTTTTGGTAAACTTCCGTTTTAACAGGGAGGAGGTATTTGCAGCCTTACAGCGCATTAAGATGGATAAATCCCCAGGGCCTGACGGAGTGCATCCCCAGACTTTATGGGACAAGAAATTGCGGATGCTGTTGTGGAGATATTTGCTTCATTGTTGACCACTGCTAAATGTGGCGAATGTCATTTCATTGTTTCAGAAGGATATCAAAGAGAAGCCGAGGAACTGAAGTTCGGTCAGCCTGATATCTCTGTTGGGGAAGTTCCTGGAAGGCATTCAGAGGGACAGGACCTTCCAGCATTTGGATGGATTGCATCTGGTCAGGAGGAGCCAGCATGGCTTTGTGCGGAGAAGGTCGTGTTGGACGCATCGTGTAGAGTTCTTTGAAGAGGAAGCCAAAAGGGTGAATGAGGTTAGAGCAGTGGATGTTGTCTATTTAGAAGTTAGCAAAGGAATTGACAAGGTCCCGCGTGGAAGGGTGGTCTGGAACGTTAGGTTCCATGGAATCTATGGAAAGCGAGTTAGGTGGATTCAAAATTGGCTCAGAGGCAGGAAGCAGAGACTAGTGGTTTAAATGTGTGGAAACCGCTGACTAGTGGCGTGCCGCAAGGGTCAATGGAAGGACCCTTGTCCTTCGCTATTCATACAAATTATTTGGACGCAAATGCACAAGGCTTGATCAGTATGTTTGCAGATTACAAGAAATTCGGAGGTATTGTTGATAGTGGAAAAGGTTAGCGTAGATAACAGGAGGATTTTGATCAGTTAGGGCAGTGGGGCACGGAGTGGCAATTGGGTTGAATACACGATGTGTGATCTGATGCATTTTGACAAGTCAAACCAGCGTAGGAATTCTTCCATGAATGGTAGTGCAGTTGGATGTATAATGAAACGGAGGGACCGAGGACATAGCTCGTTGAAAAGTGTCAACGTTAGATAGGGTGGTGAAAAGGGAGTTTATCACGCTTGCCTTCAGCAGTCAGGGCATTGCGTACAGGAGTTGGGACATTATCTTGCAGTTATATAAGTTGCTGGTGAGACCGCACTTGGAGTACTCTGTACATTTTTTGTCACACTGTTTCAACAAAGACGTGGTTAAACCAGAAATAGTGCAGAAAAGATTTACAAGGATGTTGCCAGGGTCAGAGGACCTCGGTTCGAAGGAGACGTTGGCCAGGAAAGCTGTTTATTCCTTGAAACGCAGGAGAATGAGGGACGAACTGTTTGAAACTTTAGCAATGTTTAAAATTATGAAAGGCGGTGAATAAAATGTCTGGTAACTGGGTAGGGGAGACTAAAACTCGGGGACATAGGGTTAGTGTGAGAGGGGAAAGATTTAAAAGGGACCCTTGGGGAAACTTTTTCACGCAGTGGGTGGTGAGTATATGGAACGAACTGTCAGAGGAAGTGGTTAAGGTAGGTACAATAGTATCCCTTGAGAAGCACTTGGATAGGTATATGGGGAGCGGGGTCTGGAGGGACATAGGCGAGACGTGGGAAATTGGGACTAGCTGGCTTGGCACCATGTTTGGATTGGACTGGTTGGGCCGAAAGGCCTACATCCGTGCTATATTCCTCTATGGCTCTTGAGTTTCCCCTATTCTGAAAACGATCGTACAACGTTTGTTCCGTTGTCTGAAATTCATTTTCCGACTCTGATTATAATTTGTTGTGTAATGGTGCAAACTATTGTCTTGTGCTTTTCTCTCTTTTATCCACGAGAACATAGGACGTAGAACATAGAAGAGACCCTTCGGTCCACAATATTGTGCCGAACTAATTAAACCAATGATTTATAATTAATGCAATCCCGCTTCCCCGCACATTGACCATATCTCTCCCTTCTCTGAATCGTCATGTGCCTGTCCAACAGCCTCTTAAACGTTCTAGTGCTATCTGCCCCTACCAGCACCGCTGGCAATGCATTCCCTGCCCCCACCACTCTCTTTGTAAAAATATCTTGTGTCACACATCTTCTTTGTACTTCCCCCCTCTCTCCTTGAACACATGCCCACCAGTTATGGACATTTCTATCCTGGTAAAGAGATTCGGGCTGTCGAATCTGTTTACGCTTCACATAATTTTATAAACTTCTACCAAATCTCTCCTCAGACTCCGCCGCACCAGCGAAAACCAATCAAGTCTGTCCAACCTCTCCTGATAGAGCATGACCTCTATATTGCCGTCTATCTAACATCGCCTTAGATCACATGCCGGTCTATAATTTCCAGGATTATCCCTATTCCTCTTGAACAAAAAAAAACATTACTACCCGCCAGTTCTTCGGCAACACACGTCTGGCTAGCGAAGATAAAAAAGAGCTTGTTCAAGGCGACAACAATCACATCTCTCGCCTCTTTCAATAACCTTCGGTATATCGCATCAGGCGCTGGGAGCTTATCCACTTTGATGTGTTTTACAGGAGACCTAACACTCCCTTTTTGCTCATCTCGAAAAGCCCTAGCGTCTTGGTCTGCTCCAGATCTCACGATATTCTACGTCCTTCTCTTCGATAAATACAGACGAAAAGTACTCATTTTAGGATCTCACTCACATCCGCGCCTCTAATCACAAGTTACCCCCTTTATCCTCGACCGGTCCTACCCTCTCCACAGTTATACTGTCGCTCTTCCTGTTTGTGTAGAATGTCTTTGTGATTTCTTTTAATACCAAGGCATTATGCACATCGTCAGCGCTGTTTCATGAGCCCTTCAAGCTCTCCTAACTCTCTTCTTCAGTTCTTCTTGCCTATTCATAGTCCTCAAACGTTCTGTTCGATTCCAGCTTCCGAACCATTACCTGCACTTCCTTCTTGACTTAATTAAGTACCTCTCTCGTCGAATAACGGTGCTTTTTGATTTCCAAAGCGTCTGTGAGGTGTGTGTTTATTCCAGACCTGTATAGTGTTTATTGCCTTGTTCCTCATGGATGTTATTGGTATTCCTGATACGTTACCGGCTGTGTGTTCGTTAGAACATAGAACAATACAGCACAGGAACAGTGCCTCTGATCCTCCATGTATGTGCTGACCATGATGCCAAATTAAACTAATTCCTTCTGTCTGCACAGGATCCATACCCACCCCCATACCCTGCATATTCCTGTGTCTATCTAAGTGCCCCTCGAACGCTGCTATCGTATCGGCGTCCACTGTCACACCTGGCAGCGCGTTACAGGCACCTACCACTCTGTGTTTAAAAGAAAACTTGCCCCGCACATCCCCTTTGAACTTTCCCCCTCTAACCTTAAAACCATGCCTTCCAGTTTTCGAATTTCTTCGCTGGAACTAATATTCTGGATGCCTTCCCTATCTACTACTGCTAATAATTTTATGTACTTCTATCATGTCTCTCCCTCAGCCTCCGACGCCCAGAGAAAATAGTCCAAGTTTTTCCAACCTCTCTTATAGCTGATATCCTCCCATCCAGGCAACATCCTGGTAAACCTCCTTTGAATCCTCTCCAAAGTTTCCATATCCCTTCTGTAATGGGGCACGGAGTACTCCAAGTACGGCCCAACAAAAATGTATACAATTGCAACATAAATTCTTGACACTTATACTGAAAACAAGCAAGCCGTACGCCTTAGTTACCACTTGAGTTTCCACTTTCAGGAGGTATGGATTGGGACAGCAATATTCCTCTCTACATCAATGCTGTTTAGGGTCCCGACATTAACAGCATACTTGCGACTTACATTTGAACTCCCAAAGGGCAATACCTCACACATAATCGGATAACTCTCCATCTGCCATTTCTCCAACCACAACTGCAACTGTTGACGGTTTGACAGAACATTGAATCTCAGTCTGGTGTAGACAAACATGTCGAGTATAGTGCAGTTTACATTGTGTGTAAGGACGTTTCATTTCACCTTGTGGCATTGCCCTCTATATAAGATAACAATAAAAGCAAAATTCCACAAACTCCACAGCTTCTCCCACACATACTAACATAAGAGCTACCAACAACACAATTATTAAACACAAAATCTACACGGAAAATGCGACATACCGGTTATTCTACAAAATTCCGGATTGTATTGGAATTCCATGCTCTCTGTTGTTTTTAACTTATTACTTCCTTTCAATTAAAAAAAACACAACTATGTTACAGTCACAATTGGATGTACTGCACAGAGCCGCTCCTTTAACGTTAACAGATATTTCGCTCAATTTTTCAGCTCTTTCCTGAACTTCCTCTGTGTCAGTCCAGAGACTTACTTGCCTGTAGAAAGCAGAGGGTTGTGGTGGACGGAGTGCATTCTGATTGGAGGGCTGTGCCTAGTGGGTGTCCCGCAGGTATCGGTTCCGGGACCTCTACTTTTTGTGATATTTATTAACGACTTAGATGAGGGGGTGGACGGCTGGGTTAGCAAGCTTTCAGATGACACAAAGATCGGTGGTGTTGTGAATAGTGTGGAGGGCTGTCGAAGCTTACAGAGGGATATTGATAGGATGCAGAGCTGGGCTGACAAGTGGCAGATGGAGTTCAATCCAGAGAAGTGTGAGGTGATACACTTTGGAAAGACAAACTCCAAGGCGGAGTACAAGGTAAATGGCAGGATTCTGGGCAGTGTAGAGGAGCAAAGGGATCTGAGGGTTCATATCTAAAGATCACAGGAAGTCGCCTTGCAGGTGGATAGGAGAGATAAGAAAGCTTACGGAATGTTAGCTTTCATAAGTCGTGGGATCGAGTTTAAAAGCTGCGAAGTGATGATGCAGCTTTACAAAACTCTGGTTAGGCCACACTTAGATTACTGTGTCCAGTACTGGTCTCCTCATTATAGGAATGATGTGGATGCGTTAGAAAGGGTGCAGAGGAGATTTACCAGGATGCTGCCTGGATTAGAGAGTATGGATTATGAAGAGAGGCTAAAGGAGCTAGGATTGTTCTCATTGGAGAGGAGGACGGGGGAGACATGATAGAGCTATACAAGATACTGAGAGGAATAGATAGGACCCTCTATCCCAGGGCGCCAATGGTCAAAACAAGAGGACGTGGCTTTAAGGTATTGGGTGGGAAGTTCAAGGGCGATGTCATAGGGAGGTTTTTCACCCAGAGAGTGGTTGGTGCATGGAATGCGCTGCCTGGGGTGGTGCTGGAGGCTGATACATTGGACAAGTTCAAGGGATTGTTAGAAAAGCATATGGAGGAATTTAAGTTGGAGGGATATGTGGGAGGAAGGGGTCAGATAGCCTTAGGTGTGGTTTGAAGGTCGGCACAACATGGTGGGCAGAAGGGCCTGTATTGTGCTGGATTGTTCTATGGTTCCATGATACACGTGTTGGTGCAGATACTGAGTTGTCGCAACATAAATGCAAACTGCTGCGCGATATATATCGGGGTATTCAAGTCTTTGTCGGTGTAAAAATAATTCACCGTTTGTCAGTTCATAGACTGCACTACATAAGGCATCCACAATAATATGAAGTTGGCTGATAGAGCGAACAGCAACATGATTGACTTTCCCCGTTCTCCATCTCTAGATCCTTCTGATTCTCACTGTTGTTCCGGAGTCCCCGGCGGACTCGATTTGCCGCTATAATGTGTCTAACGGTTAAAACACTGAAGAGTAGTACCAAACAGATCGGTAATAAAGGAGTCAGGATACTGTCAAATAACTTGTAAGCTTTCCAGAAAGTCGAAGTAAAATACTCAGGCTTTTCGACGCAACGCCGGGGCACGCGATCAATAATATCGTAAGGTTCCACTAAGTTATACGGAATACACAGCTCACTGCCCCACAGTTACTGAAACCACCGTCGCCGTTCTCTGGGTACAATATTGTTTCCGCATCTTTTGACAGCAAATGGCTACGTAGCGATCGAACGTGAAGGCGACCGTGGACCACACTGCAAACCTCAGGACCAGCGTCACGGAGCAGACCGGAGTGATCAGCAAGAAATTAGCAAACAGGTAGATGTTATTAATCTGTTCCACTGTAACAGCAAAAACGACCAGCATCCGATCCGCTGCCGCTATGGCCTCCAGATAGCGGGGTGATGCATTTGGAGAGACCACATATTCCGCGGGACAGGATCACAATCACTATTATATTAACTGTAGGAATAAGGAAATGAAGAGTCACAAACAGAAACGTTCACGTGGATCTATTTGCTTGATCGCGGCTAGACTGCACGGAACCAGGACCACTCCCGGATTTGCCACCCACCTTACTCTCCGACAGGCACTTGACCTCACAATACGTAAATGAAACTGCGTACACGGCAGCTGAGTGACGATGCATAAAACAATTCATTGTCGATTGGCTTCAACTTTTAAACGTATGTGATATTCAGGGACAAATAAAAGCTAAAACAATACCTTTTTCTCTGAAAGGTTGTTTGAAAAACTTGTATTTAAAGGGTAAAAAAATCGTAGGATTTCCACAGCAATCAGCTTACTATAAGACAGGCTAACTTCAACCTTAGAAATAACTCGAACTTTGAAACAGGTACAGTTGAAGGTGGCTGATTGCTCATGCAGATCCTTGGAAATTCGGTAAGAACAGGCTGTTGGTGAGTTAAATAACGACCCTGTGTTTCCCGTTGCTGCTCCGTTATTTCTCCATCCAACTCGCACCATGAACTATCGGTATGGGGTCTCCTGTACCATTACAATGAGACCCAAGGAAAGTCTGAGGAACAGCTGCCGCACCCCTCTGTGCATGATGAGGCTTCGGGACGTAATATTGAATTGTATAACTTTGGGTAATTTAATTTCTCTGCCTGTATCACTCATCCATCTGTGATATTGCGGCAGATGGTGTATTTATTTTCCCTTTTCCACTCTGGGAGTGGAGAACATGCCCAGCCTGATGCAGCGGACGTGCATTCCAGCTGTGAATTTCTCAGCTTCTGCCTCCTTCCCTTCATGATGTGTTGACCACGTTGTAATTCCCATTCCTTCATTGACAGGCAACACCTGTCTCCATGGTGACTCCTGTTTTAATGTTTCGGAGACAACTCCGATCGAGTACTTGCAGTATCTTCTGTTTTATTTTAGATACCCAGTGTCTGCTGCGTTTTTCTTTCCTTCTAATGCCTTTGCGTTTCAAATTCCCATCTAGATTTATCTTACGTGTTGTGAAAGTACCTGCTCAATCAGTGCGTTTTGGACTGCAAAAAAAAACCTTGGCGAAAACAAAAGTTCTTCATATCCTCTCCAAACCTGTGCCTTCCACTTTTCCATCGCTCAGCAATGGTGGGCGGAGGAGGGATGGTCGTTCCTACCATCTACACTGGACATGCCCCTCATAAAATTGCGTTCTTCTATATGGTCCCTCTCAGCGGTATCTTTTCCATATTAAGAAAAAAACAGCCGGAACTTATACTGTCTCTGCTTTGCCTGAAACACTCCGTACCGGGCAGGATCCTTGTGAAACTCCTCTGCACCGGATGCCACTAACGATTTCATACCGAGCCGAGGAGACATTTCTCCTCTCACAAGACGTTGCGCGTGTCAATTCTCTACCACAGAATGCAGTTACAGAAACATTGCTCAATATATTCAAGGGGAAGTTGGGTATTGTTTCCCGACCCGCAAATAATCGAGGAATATGGGGAGGTGTGGAATGGTAGTGAATTTGACAGATCGGATGTGATCCTATTCAATCGTGGAGAAGTGTCGATTGACCGACGGGTGTCCCCTAATTTATACCTCTTTATGTTTTCCTATCTATCTATTTGTTTATCTATCTATCTATCTATCTATCTATCTATCTATCTATCTATCTATCTATCTATCTATCTATCTATCTATCTATCTATCTATCTATCTATCTATCTATCTATCTATCTATCTATCTATCTATCTATCTATCTATCTATCTATCTATCTATCTATCTATCTATCTATCATCTATCTGGCTATGTCTGTCTGTCTGTCTGTCTGTCTGTCTGTCTGTCTGTCTGTCTATCTATCTATCTATCTATCTATCTATCTATCATCTATCTGGCTATGTCTGTCTGTCTGTCTGTCTGTCTGTCTGTCTGTCTGTCTATCTATCTATCTATCTATCTATCTATCTATCTATCTATCTATCTGGCTATGTCTGTCTGTCTGTCTGTCTGTCTGTCTATCTATCTATCTATCTATCTATCTATCTATCTATCTATCTATCTATCTATCTATCTATCTATCTATCTATCTATCTATCTATCTATCTATCTATCTATCTATCTATCTATCTATCTATCTATCTATCTATCTATCTATCTATCTATCATTTATCTGGCTATGTCTGTCTGTCTGTCTGTCTGTCTGTCTGTCTGTCTGTCTGTCTGTCTGTCTGTCTGTCTGTCTGTCTATCTATCTATCTATCTATCTATCTATCTATCTATCTATCTATCTATCTATCTATCTATCTATCTATCTATCTACCTATGTCTGTCTCTGTCCACCTCTCTATCTCCTTATTTCCTTCCAGTCTCTTTCTAAATCTCGCTATCTGTTCAGCAACAGGTGACAAAATAATGTACTGTCACAGTTTGCAGGACGCATGACTGGGTCGGTACCTTCACTTCTTTCCTGGTCTGTGAAGTTTATACGGATACTAAACGATTTGTGAAATTCGGGAGGATTTAAAAAAGTCATTAAAGCTAACTTGTTTTTTGAAAAGAAAAATAAATAGTTATGTATTTTAAAGAGAAGTTCCGTTTCTGAGAAAAGAACGAAGAAGATATACAGTAACATTTCATATTAAAACACTGTTATCTCCCTTATCTCCAGATCTGGAAACCCATTCAAATGAATAGTGCCACCGGACCTACGTCATATCTGGCTGGTGCAGAGGTGAGACTGATTTTCAGGATTACATCAGGTATGATCTGTGTTCCAGGTAAAGTTTGCCAAATTCTTTGAACGTGCTGCATCAATGGTAACATTGACTTCAGCTGCACAATTTTGTTTCTGCATAAGGCCATACAGATGTTGGCAATACTCGGAAAACAGAGCATTGTATAATGCTGCTTTTTGGACTTAATATTACAGAACAGGTAAAATGTTAACGTCGGTAAAGTGAAAGGATGCAAATGACAAAGGAACTTGGCAGCAAATATGTCATGACGGCTGTTATACATTTAAACAATTATAAAGAGAAAAGCGTGCCACAATAACGGTCCTCAGTTCCAGGAGCTTACCAGGAATACCGACCGCGGCAAGTACAGGATAGTAAATGCTCGCTGTGTAGTAAATTGCTGGATATCCCATGTTCCGTGTGAAGAAGCAAAATATTCTGCTGTTCACATAATCTGACGATTGGTTTAAGGAACTTTTGTACACCAGAGGAACAGTGCACTGAGATAATTATTGGTTCCGTCTTCACTATCATCACCGTCAATCCATTAGAAAAACAATTTTTACCCAACGTGTCACCACGGAACACACTTCCCTCCTTTGCGGATACAATCATGAACCATGTACTCCAATGATTCTTTCAGTAGCTTTTTTCAGAAGGAACTATTGCAATTTGAAAATAGAACCATAGAGGTACACAGCATGAAAAAAGACCCTTCGATCGAACTCGTCCATGCGGACCAGGTTGCCTCCCTGCCCTTGTCTCATTTGTCTGAGTTTGACCCATATCCTTTTGAACTCTTCCTTTCCGTATACCTGTCCAAATGACTTTTAACATTTATAATTGTATATACCTCTACCATTTTCTCTGGCAGTTGGTCCATTGAACCCATTAACTTCCATGTGAAAATCTTTCCCCTGAACTCCCCTTAAAATATATCCCCTCTCACGTTTATTCTGTAATCTCTAGCTTTATACCACTCTATCTTGTGTCCATTCATATTATTTACGCCACTCATGATTGCACACACGTGTACAGGGTCACGCCAGCATTTTGTGGACCAGCAAAAACAGCCCCAGTCTAGCCACTCTCCCCTTACACCTCAAGCCACGCAAATCTGGGAAATATCTGTGAATCCTTTTCTGCACCCTTTACAGCTTAATGCCATCCTTCTTATAGTTGAGCGACCAGTACTACAGACAATACTTCCAGTCTGGTCAAACCAACGACTTGTACTGCAGTAACATGACGTCCAACTCTTGGTACTCAGTCCCCTGACCGATGGAGGCAAGTGTGCCAATCGTCTTCTTCACTATTCTGCCTACATGTGTCGCCACTTTCAGAGAACTATGCCGTGTACCCCAAGGTATTTCTGTGAAACAGCACTCCGAAAGACACTACCATTTACCGTGTAAGTCCCCCCCTGGTTGAACTTCCCAAAATGCAAGACCACGTACTTGTCCGAGTTAAATCCATCTTGCATTCTTTGGCCACTTTTCCACTTTATGTGGATCCTGTTGTTATCTAAGACAACCTTCTACAATGTCCACCACACCACGAATTATGATGTCAATCGCAAACCTATTAACAATGCCACATACATTGGTTTATTCTTGTCGCATATACTTCGATACAGTAAAAAAGAGTAACTTAAAGAGTTAAAAAGTTTCCATACTTGCAGATCAATGAAAAACATAAATACTTTGAGGTAAGATATGATATCTTTATCAGTGACATGTACATCGAAACACACAGTGAAATGCATCTTTTGCATTGAGTGTTCGCCACGCTTCCGGCGCCAACATAGCATGCACAAGACTTCCTAACCCGTACGCCTTTTGGAATGTGTGAGGAATGGGTGGAGCTAAGAAATTTCAAGGGTAAAAGGACAATAATAGCAGTGATATATAGGCTCCCTAACAGAAGTCAGGATGTGGACTATAAGTTACGGTTAGAAATAGAAAAAAGCACGTCAGAGAGACAACGTTAAGATAATTATTGGGGATTTTAACATGAAGGTGGATTGGGAAATCCAGCAAGGCAGTGGATCTCAGGAGAGTGAGTCTGTGGGATGTTAACGGGACAGCTTTTTGACGCAACTTGTTGATGAACCCACCAGGCGATCGGTTGTTTTCGACTAGGTGCTGTGTAACGAAACAGAAGTGATTGAGGAACTAAAGGTAAAGGAACCATTAGGAACTAGAGATCACAATATGACTCAGTTCAGTTTCAAATTTGAGAAGGAGAGGCAGATAGCTGGTGAATCGATATTTCAGTGGAACAAAGGAAATTGCAGTGGCATGAGAGAGGAACTGGTCCAAATTTATTGGAAGAGTAAGCGAGATGAAGGGACGGCAGAGCAGAAATGGATAGAATTTCTGCAAGAAATAATGATAATTCAGGACAGATATATTCCAAGAAAAAAAGATGTTGAATGGAAAAAAGGCACAAATGTGGATAAAGAGAGAGGTTAAGGCTAGAATAAAAGAAAAAGGGAGGGCATACAAGGAATCAAGAATTAGTGGGAAAACAGAAGACTGGGAAACTTCTAAAAACCTTCAGAAAGAAACCAAGAAGGCCATTAGGAAAGAAAAGCTGAATTATGCAAGGAAGTTGGCAGATAACATTCAAAAGGATGCTAAGAGTTTTTTTTTAAATATATGAAGAGTGAAAGAAAGACACGGGTTGGTATAGGACCAATCGAAAACGGTGTGGGAGAGATTATAATGGATGATAAAGAGATGGCAGAGGAACTAAATGAGTATTTTGCATCGGTCTTCACTGTGGAAGACATCAGCAATATACCAGATAGTCAGGCGTCTCAAGGGATGGAACTGAGTTCAGTTAGGATTACTAGAGAAAGGGTACCAGTGAAGTTAAATGGACTAAAGACAGACAAGTCTCCCGGACAGGATGAGGTGCATCCCCGGGTTCTGAAGGAGGTGGATTTAGAGATTGTGGAGGCATTGGTGATACTTTTCCAGGAATTGATAGACTCCTGCATGGTTCCGGAGAGCTGGAGGGTTGCAAATGTGGTTCCGCTGTATAAGAAAGGTGGGAGGCAGCATAAAGGAAATTGCAGACCTATTAGTCTGACATTGGTGGTGGGAAAGTTATTGAACTTGAACCTCAAGGATGAGGTTATGGAATACCTAGCGGCGCATGACAAGATACGTCTAAGCCAACATGGTTTCATGAAGGAAGATCCTGCCTGACCAACCTATTGGAGTTCTTTGAGGAAATCTCAGGTAGCGTGGATAAGGGAGAGGTTGTGGATGTTGTGTATTTAGACTTTCAAAAGACTTTTGACAAGGTGCCACACAAGAGGCTGATTAATAAGATGAGAGCTCATGGAATTATAGGTAGGATAGTAGAATGGGTGGAGCATTGGTTGGTTTACAGAAGGCAAAGGGTGGGAATAAAAGTATCGTGTTCTTTCTTTCTTTTCCAATCTTTTTATTAGTTTTCAAATTAATACATATTGATATATAACATCAATACATGTAATACAAAGAGATCGGGATAACAATCATAGAAGAGAATCATAAAGAGCAATACAATATAAAAAAAATCTGCAGATGCAACGATCTGTTAGTAAATTAATATAGTATAAAAGAAAGGAAAGAAAAAGATTTATTATATAAATTTAAGAAAAAACCCAAATCAATAAAAAAATTATAAACAATATAAACTAAACAAAAATAAACTTCTAAAACAAAACAAACAACAAAGAAAAAGAGAAAAAAAAACTGGGCTAAAATTTCTCTCTAGAAACAGAGCAATATTATGTCGTCAAGTCCGTTCCTCCAAGTTGGAAAGTTATTGAAAGGGGATCTACATCATGTGAAAATATTGAATAAATGGACTCCAAATAGCTTCACATTTAAGCGAAGGATCAACAGTACCACTCCTATTTTTTTCCAAGTTTGAGAAAGGATCCTGTTTTGATTGGCTGCCGGTTACTAGTGGTGTTCTGCAGGGGTCGGTGTTGGGGCCGCTCCTTTTTACGTTGTACATTAATGATTTGGATAATGGACTAAATGGGGTTTTGGCTAAGTTTGCGGACGACACCAAGATAGGTGGAGGATTAGGGAGCATTGAAGAAACAGGAAGGTTGCAGATAGACTTAGATAGTTTAGGAGAATGGGCAAGGAAATGGCAGATAAGATTCAATGTCGAGAAATGTGCCGTTGTACACTTTGGAAACAGAAATAAACGGCCAGATTATTATCTAGAAGGGGAGAAAATTCAAAGTACAGAAGTACAAAGGGACTTGGGGGTTCTCGTGCAGGATACCCTAAAGGTTAACCACCAGGTCGGATCGGCAGTAAGGAGAGCGAATGCTATGTTGGCATTAATTTCGGGAGGTATAGTGTATAAAAGTTAGGAAGTGCTGATGAGGTTTTTCGTGGCACTGGTGAGGCCTCATTTGGAATACTGTGTGCAGTTTTGTGCCCCGTATATTAGGAAGGACGTACTCATGTTGGAGAGGGTTCAGAGGAGATTTAAGAAAATGATTCCCGGAATGAAAGGGCTTACATATGATGAGCGTTTGTCGGCTTTTGGCCTGTACTCACTGGAGTACAGAAGAATGAGAGGGCATCTTATAGAAACATTTAGAATGTTGAAAGGACTGGACAAAGTAGATGTGGCCAAATTGTTTCCCTTGGTCGGTGAGTCCAAGACCAGAGGGCACAATCTTAGAATTAGAGAGTACCGGTTTAAAACGGAGATGGGGAGAAATTTCTTCAGCCAGAGGTTAATGAAATTATGGAATTCTTTGCCACGTACAGCAGTGGAGGCCCGATAATTGGAGGCGTTTAAGGAGGAGATAGATATGTATCTAATTAGTCAAGGTATCAAGGGGTATGGGGATAAGGCCGGAAGTTGGAGCTGGAAAGGAGTAGTGTTTTTTTCTTTATTTTCTTTTTTTCTTTAGCTCATGGAGCAGACTGGATGGGCCGAATGGCCTGATTCTGCTCCCTTGTCTTGTGATCTTGTGAAACCGGAGCACCCGGAGGAACCCCACGCAGAGACAGGGAGAATATACAAACTCCTTACAGACAGTGGCCAGAATTGAACCCGAGTCAATTGTGCTGTAAAAGCATTACACTAACCGCCACACTACTGTGCCTGGTAGTGCAAAGAAACAGCAATAACAGAATATAGTGTTACGGGTACAACCATTGCGAAAGTGCAGTGCAGGGAGATGATAAAATGGAAGGGCCATGACGATGGAAATTTTGAGGTTAGGATTTCATCTGTAACGAACAAGAGGTCTATTCAAGGGTCTCATAATAGCGGAATAGAAGCTGTCCTTGAGCCAGGTGGTGCATGTTTTCAAGCGTTTGTATTTTTTACACGATGAAAGAGGGCAGAAGAGCCAATGTCCGGGGTGGGACTCGTCTTCGATTATATTGACTGCTTTTCCGAGGCAGCGGAAGTGTAGACACAATGCTTGTCCGAGTCCATGGAAGGGCGGCTGGTTTTCGTGATGGAGTGAACTGTGTCCGCAGCTCATTCCATTTACGTATCACCCTACGTACAAAAACGTTGCTGCTCAAGTTCCTGCTGAATCTTTTACCTTCTAAACTTAAACCGATGCCCTCCAGTTCTTTATTCCCAAACCCTGCGAGAAAGACTGTGTGCATTCACCCTATCTATGCCCCTCATGAATTTATACCCCTCTGTAAGATCGCCCGTCAGTTTCCTCCTCTCTAATGGATAAGCTCCCAGCCTGTCCAACCTCTCACTGTAATTCAGCCCCTCGAGTCCTGGAAAAATTCCTGAAAATCTTTTGAGAATTATTTTCAGTTTAACAACATCTTGCCGATAGAAAGGTGACCAAAACATTTGGACGGGTACATGAAACGGCTACATCACCTTCTGCGTCCACACGTTGAGACTTCTGGATTTAATACTGCATTTCGCAACTTCCGGTAACTGGATGTCTCCGTATGTATCAGTCGTCCATCTGTGACATCGGCACAGCTTGTGCGTTGTTTTCCCATTCCGCTCTGGGCGTGGAGGACATGCGGAGCCTGACCCACCGGGAGTCCCTTCCTGCTCTGCAGCTCGCAGCTCCTACCTTCTGTTTATCGTGTTGTGTTGTCCATATTTTCACTTCCATTCGTTCAGTGAAGGGTTCCATTGTTTACTGCTTCTCCCATGATCATCCCGGTGTTACTGTTCTGAACACGTGTGAAGTATTTCCTATATCTCCTGCTTTATTTAAGATTCCCAGCATTTGTTTTTTTTTCTCTTTCTATGCCTTGGCGGTTCAAGGTTCCATCCTGATTTTAAGATATTTATTTATTAGTCACATGTAAAGAGAAACTGTAGCGTAGCGGTTAGTGTAACGTTATTACAGCGCCAGCGACCCGGGTAAATTCCCGTCGCTGTATGCAAGCAGTTTGCACGTTCTCCCCCGTCTGCTTGGGGTTCCTCCGGGTGCACCGTTTCCTCCCACATTCCAAGGACGTACAGATTCGGAGTTGTGGGCACACTATGTTGGCACCGGTTCTTATATGTTGTCAAATTAACTGCTCTATCAGTTCCATCTAGATTTCAAACAACCCCTTGGTGGAAAAATGTTTTTTTTCAGACCCGCTTTAAATTTATGCCTTCCACTTTTAGATTGCTCGGTCATGGGGGATTGCATATGGCCCTATGAGAAGATGTGTATCTCTATACGGTCCCTCTCACTACTTACCGTTCCATGAAAAGCAAGCCCAACTTATACTGTCTCTCCCATTGCTGAGCTCCTTACCGGACATGATCGTGGCGAAACTCCTCTGCACCGAATACTCCTAAGAATTTGAGACTGCGATCAGGAGAAATTTCTCCTCTCAGGGGACGTTGCGCGTGTGGAAATATCTACCAAAGGATGCGGTTTTAGAAACAATGCTCAATGTATTGAAGTATCCTTGAATATATTGTATCTTCAACCTTAAGGTTCCAAGGAATATGGGGAGGGGTAGAATGGAAGTTAATTTGACAGATTGGCCGTGATCCTATTCAATAATTGAGAATGGTCCATTGGCTTGCTGATGCTCCTAATTTTTAGGTCTTCGCCTTTCCCTATCGAAGTGTCGGCGAGATTAAACAGGTCCAGGACACGCCATGTTGCTGTTGACCATCAGATACCTATGTATTATAGTTGCAGACTCAATATAGTGACGACTGATAGAGATATTGAGCCAGAGAGTCACCGAGTTGTGCAGCACGGAAAGGCCCTTCAGCCCACACATGTCCATGCCGACCAAGATAAATAATCAAAATAATACCATTTCCTAGCATGTGGTCCATATCTCTCTTGACTCCTGTCTTCGATGTACCTGTCCACGTACTTCCCAAATGTATCTAATATACCTGCCCCAACCACTTCCTCTGGTAGCTGGTTCCATGTATCTACCACCCGCTGTATATCTATATATCTACTACCTACTTATCCCTCAGGTCCTTATTAAAACCTTTCAGCTGTAACCTTAAAATGTTGTCCTCTAGTTTTTGATTCTCCAACCCTGGAAAAAACGCTACTCACCCTATCTTTGCCACTCATGATTTTATATACTTCCATGAGATCACGGCCAGTCTCCTCCTCTCCAAGGAGTAAAGCCCCAGTTTGTGTAACCTCTCCTTATAACTCAGTCCCTCGACTCCTGGCAACATTCTTGCAAGGCCATTTTGCACTCTTTCCAGTTTAATCACATTCTTCCAATAACAGGGTGAACAAACCTGAGCACAATACTCGAAGTGTGGCCTCCCCAATGTCTTGTACAATCGCAACATAATCTCCCAACTTCTATATTTAATGTCCTGGCTGATGAAGGCCGGTTTACCAAATACCTTCTTCACTGCCCTGTCTACTTGTGGCTGCATTCAAGCGAACTATGCACCTGTACTTCAAGTCCCTCTGTTCTAACACAGTACCCAGGACCCTTCTCTTCAATTCAAAATTCCCACCTGAATTCGTCCTTCGTCAATGTAATACTTTGTACGTATCTGAATTGAAATCCATTTTCCATTCCTCAGCCCACCTACCCAGACGATCAAAATCCTGCTGCAATTCTTGATGTTCCTCTTCACTGTCTACGACTTCGCCTATTTCAGTGTCATCTAACTATTCCTCGTATAGTCCCATCAAAATCGTTGATATAGACGACAAATAACAATAGACCCAGCACCGACCCCTGAGGCACATCACCAGTCACAGATATTCAGTTAAAGGAATATCCTTCCAACATAACCCTGTTTCCAAGAATCTGGCTAATGTATCCATTTTGAATTTCTCCTTGACTGCCATGCGATCTAAACTTTCAGAGCAACCCATCATGCGGAACATAATCATAAGCCTTACTGAAAGCGATATATACTATTTCTACCATCCTCTCGTTGTCAACCTTCCTTGACATTTCATCAAAAAACTCAATCAAATTCATAAGACAAGATCTCCCACGGACAAAGCCACGTTGGATATGCTTAATTAACCCCTGCCTTTCCAAATTTAAGTATATCCTATCCCTCAGAATACTTTCTGGCAACTTACATGCTAAGTATGCTCGGTTAACGGTTCTATATTTACTACGTCTATCCGTACAGCCCTTCTTACATAAAGGTACATTTGCTGTCCAACAATTTTTCGGCATCTCGCTGGAGGATAGCAATGTTGCAAATATCTCAGCGGATGTTCCCATAATTTCTTCTCCAGCTTTACACGGCGTTCTTGGATATACCTCGTCTGGACCTGGAGATTTGTCGACCTTCATACATATAACATAGCACATTACAGCACAGTACAAGCCCTTCGGCCCACAATGCTGTGTCAACATTTTATCCTGCTCTAAGATCTATCTAACCCTTTCCTTCCACATAACCCTCCATTTATCTATCATTCATGTGCCTATCTAAGAGTCTCTAAAACTTCTATAATGTATCTGCCTTCACCACCTGTGCCAGCAGCGCGTTCCAAGCACCCACCACTCTCTGTATAAACAACTTACCTCTGACATCCCCCTATATTTTCCTACAATCACCTTAAAATTATGCCCCCTCGTGTTAGCCATCTTTGCCCTGGGAAAAAAGTCTCTGACTGTCCACTCGATCTCTGCCTCTTATGATCATGTACACCTCTATCAAGTCACTATTCATCTTCCTTCGATCTAAAGAGACTTTATCCTATCGTTAAAGTCCTATCGTTAAAGTTAAAGACTTTATCCTATCTATAAAGCGCACTCATCCTATCGTTATAAAACATGCTCTTTAATCCAGACAGCATCCTGGTAAATCTCCTCTGCACCCTCTCTAAACCTTCCACATCCTTCCTGTATTGAGGCGACCAGAACTGAACACAATACTCCAAGAGTTGTCTAACCGGAGTTTGAAAGAACTGCAACATTACCTGGCAGCTCTTGAATTTAATACCCCGACTAATGAAGAAAAACACACCATACCCCCCGTTAACAACCTTATCAACCTGCGATGCAACTTCGAGGAATCTATGGACGTGGACAACAAGTTCCCCCTGTTCCTCCACACAGATAAGCGTCCTGCCATTAACCTTGTATTCTGACTTCCAATTCGATCTTCCAAAGTGTATCAATTCACATTTACTCCCGGGTTGAACTCCATCTGCCACTTGTCAGCTCAGCTCTGCATCCTATCAATATCTTGTAATCTACAGCAACCTTCTGCACTATCATAAACACCAGCAACCTTCGGGTTATCCACAGACTTACTAACCCATCCTTCCACATCCTCATCCAAGTCATTTATAAAGATCAAAAAAGAGCAGTGGTCCCAGGATAGATCCCTGCGGAACACCACTGGTCACCGACCTCCAGGCAGAATACCTCCCATATACCACCGACATCTGAACACATAAATCTGGAGACAATAAAAACAGGTCCTTATGACCCTACTCATCCAGGCCAACCAAGAGGTCTAGTTGAGCTAGCCCCATTGGCTTGCGTTTGGCTAATGTCCTTCTGAACCTCTCTTATCCATGCACATATCCAAAAGATTTTTCAACGTTGTAATTATACACGGTTCTACTATTTCCTCTGGCAGCTCGTTCCATATACAGGTCGTCCTCTGTGTGAAAAACTTGCCCGTTAATTTTCTTATAAATCATTTCCCTCTCACTTCGGATGCACGTCCAGTAACTTTGCACTGTCGAACCCAGGGAAAATACTGTGGCTATTCAACTTCGTGATTTTATAAATCTCTTCATAGGGTCACTCCACTGTCTCCTCTGCTCCAGGAAAATAAAGCCTAACTTATTTGGGCTCTCATTATTACTCAAATGCTCCAATCCCAGTAACATCTTTTGAAATCATTTTTGCACCCTTTCCAATTTTATGACATTATTTTTGCACCTTTCAAGTTTAGTAACATCAAATATGAATCAGGAACTTGTGGACGGAGGATTAGGGTGAGAGGGAAATGTTTTAATTGGAACCTGAGGGGCAACCTTTAAACCCAGAGGCTGATCCATGCATGGAATGAGCAGCCAGAGGAATTTGTTGAGGCAGGTCCATCAACAGGATTTAAAAGACACTTGGACAGGTGCCTGGATAAATTATCTACCAATCCGCCTCTATCTCCATATCTCTTGATACATAGAGGTACTAGAAAAGTTATCTAACTTCTCCTTGAATATATTAAGACTTGCTCCCATCATTTCATTCTGCAGTAGAGAATGTCACTCGCGCAATAACCTCTGACTGAAGACATTTCTGCTCTTCTCGGTGACTAACTGAGAGTGGTATCCTGTACAGGGGAGCTTCACCAGGATCATTTCTGGAATGGAGCGTTTGGGTATGGAATAGACAGTGTAAGCTGGGGTTACATTTCCTGGAACAGAACATGCCGAGGGGCACCGTACAGAGATCCACAACTTAAAGAGGTGTGTGTGTGTCCAGGGTATATACAGGGTAAACCATGCCCCATTGCTGAGTTATCTAAACCTGAATTGAGTATGTTTAGAGGGATCTGAAGAGCATTTTTTCACCAGAGCCTTGTTTTCTGTCCAGAGTGCATTGATTGATGAGGCACATTCACATCAAGAAATTCCATAAGCATATTAAGAGCAACATTATAAACACTGACAGAACAGGACCCCTTCGCTATCAATGTGGTCTTCTGTGTGTGGGGCCTCTTGATTTGGGCGAGGTCTTAAATTAAGTGTTTTCGTTTGTATTTACAAGGGAGACGGTCAAAGAAGCAACGGAATTCAGGTAAGATAATGATGATATTCCGAAACGTATCCACATGACAAAATATGAGGTGCTGTCCGTCTTCAGGAGCACGAAGTTGCTTAACTTCCCGAGACCTGACCAAATATATCCGGCAACATAATGAGAAGCCAGGGAAGAAATTATTGTTTTATCGTTGTTAAACAGTGCTGAGTTGCCAAAGGGCTACAGGGTGGCTAATTCTATACCTTTATTCAAGATGAACTGGAAGACAAACCAGGAACCTACAGGCCCATGAATCTAACATCAGCGGTGGGAAAGTTAATTGCAGAGGATTCTGAGAGTATCGACGTGCATTTGGAAAGGGTAGGACTGAATAGGGGTTGTCAGAATGCCTTTGTGCGTGGGAAATCGTCTCTCACGAATTCGATTTATTTTTTTTTAAGCGGCGAAAAAGAGGATTGGCGAGGGCAGGTCTGTGGAAATTGTATACATAGACTTCAGAAAAACATTTATTCCATGTTATTTTTCTCCGGAAGGTTAGATCCCATGGGATACAATATTGGCCTTGTGGAAGGAGTCAGAGCGTATTCGTAAAGTGTTTTTTTGTCATATTGGACGTCTTTGACCAGGGTGTGCCACAGGGATCGGTGTTGTGCCCACTGTTCTTTGTTATCTATATTAACGATTTGGATGGCAATGTATGTGGAATCGTTAGTATATTTGCAGATGACACCAAAATTGGTTCTTCAGTGGACAGTGAAGAAGGTGATTTAAGATCGCAACAGTATCTGAATGAACTGAGTGACCCCGGGAATGGAAGATGGAAATTCACTCTGACGAGAGAGAAGAGTTGCATTTTGTGAGGTTAAACCAGGGCAGGACTTAAACAGTAAATGTTCGCGCCCAGACGAGTGTTGTAGAACAGGAAGATCTTGGGGTAGAAGTACATAGTTCTGTGAAAGTAGCGACACAGAGTGGCGAAGAAGGCGTTCCACAACCTGCTTTTTATCCGTCAGGATACTGAGTTCAAGAGTTGGGACTTCATATTAGAGCTGTACATGTCGTTGGGTAGACCATAGTTGGAGCCTGTGTGCAGTTCTGATCGGCCAACCATGGGAAGACGTCATTAATTTGGGTAGGGTGCAGAAAAAAATCACAGGTATTTTGCCTGGACGGGACGGCTCGAATTTTAAGGAGAGACTGGTTAGACTGTTTTCACCGGATCGGAGGAGGGAGGAGTCGCAGAAGTGGCCTGGTTCAATAAGTAAGTGATGATTTCTTATTGGCCACATGTACATCGAAACACACGGTGAAATGCATCTTTGCGTCGAGGGCTCCGAGAGCTTCCGGCGCCAACATAGCATGCCCACAACTTCCTAACTTGTACGCTTTGGAATGTGGGAGGAAACCGGAGCACCCGGAGGAAACCCACGCAGACATAGGGAGAACGTACATCTTACAGGTGTAAAGATCTTTGGCGTACATTATTTGAATGCACACAACCGTTTACCAGAGTGGGGTAGTCTGAAACGAGAGGGCATCACTTTAAGCAGAGACTGGAAAGATTTGAAAGGGATCTGAGGGAAAAGATTATTGCATCGAGGATGACGGGTATATGGAGCGAGCTGCTTGAAGTGGTGGAGCGGGGTACAATTACAAAGTTTAAAGGTGTTCATTAGGAGGTTGAGGAGATTTGGTATGTCATCAAAGACTCCTGCAAATTTCTACAGATGTGCGGTGGAGAGCATTCTGACTGGTTGCATCACCGCCTGGTATGGCTTCTCGGATGTGCAGGACCGAAACAGGTTGCAGAGGGTTGAAGACTCAGCCAGCTCCATCACGGCACAACCCTCACCACCATCGAGGACTTCTTCAAGAGGCGGTGCCTCAAGAAGACGGTATCCATTGTAAGGGCCCTCACCATCCGGTGCATGTCAGCTTCACGTTGCTACCATGGGGGAGGAGGCACAGGAACCTGAATACCCACACTAAACGATTCAGGAGCCGCTTCTTCCCCTCCGCTATCAGATTCCTTAACGGCCCATGAACCCACGAACCCTACTTCGTTATTCCTTATTTGCACTGTATTATTTATCTATTTTGGTAACGTATATTGATTTTATGTCTTTACACTGTGCTGCTGCCGCAAAACAACGAATGTCACGACATACATCAGTGAAAATAAACCTGATTCCGATTCAGACATTTAGGCTGATACATGGATAGCAAATGTTCAGAGGGATATTGGTCAAACGCAGGTAAATGGGACAAGCTCAGCTAGGCAGCTAGATTAGCATGCAAGTTTGAGCCGAAGGACTGCTTCCCTGCTCTGTACCTCTACAATTGTATAAGCATCTTTAACTTGGTTTCAAAGAAACCAAACTTGCAACATTTCCTTCTGAAAAACAAAACGATTGCAACGAATATTACAGTACATCATTCATGATTGTATCCCCCAAAGAGTGAAACGTATTGCGCAATGACACATTGGGTAAAAATAGTTTGTGGGATGGATTGACCGTGGCGTAAGTGAGGAGGGGACACTAAGGGTCTCAGTGCACTTTTCCTCTGCACTATAAGAGCTTCTTAAATCAATCAGTCGTTCATGTGGGGAGTGGAATCTCTTGTGTGATTCGACTCATCGCTTATTCACACAGACCATGGGATATCCAGCAATTTACCACATTGCAAGCATTTACTTTCCTGTACTTGCAGCGGTCGGTATTCCTGGTAAGATATTGGATCTGATTACCATTATTATGGCACACTTTTCTGTCACTATTGGTATTGGTGTTGGTTTACTATTGTCACTCTTACCGAGGTACGGTGAAAAACTTGACTTGGGTATCGTTCGTACAGATCAATTCATTACACAGTACATTGAAGTGGTACAGGGTGAAAACAATAACAGAATACAGGGTAAAGTGTCACAGCTACAGGGAAGTGCATTGAAGGTAGACAATAAGGTGCAAATTCAAACAGGGTGGATTGTGAGATCAAGAGTCCATCTCCTCATATAAGGGAACCGTTCAATAGTCTTTTCACCGTGGGATAGAACCTGTCCTTGAGCCTGGTGATATGTGCCCTCAGGCTCCAATATCTTCTGCCTGATGGGAGAGAAGAAAAGAGAGAATTATCCGGGTGGGGTCTCAGATTATGCTAGTTGCTTTACCAAGGCAGTGAGAGGTATAGACAGATTCCATGGAGGGGAGGCTGGTTTTCCTGATGTGTTGGGCTGTGTCCAAAACTCTCTGCAGTTTCTTGCGTTCCTGGGAAGAGCAGTTGCCATTAATGTTTCAATGTGGATCAGCCGTCATGATATGTCTGCTGTCTAGTTCTTTTGTCGTTTGCATCATTTAACTTCACCGCCGTTAACATCCTACGGTACTCAGTTTTCTGATGTCTGCGGTATTGTCAGCACGTCGGGTCTTATGCGGGAATAAAATCCTGCAGCAAAAGACAACCTTACCATTGATGTATTCTGTTCAAGAATTTAGCAGATTATATTTGGAACACAGATTATACCTGATGTAACCCTGCAAATCAGTCTCCTTTCTGCACCAGTCAGACATGACGCAGGTCCGGTGACACGTCGTTCGAATGGGGTTCTAGATCTGGAGATTATGGACATAACCGTGTTTTGCTGTGACATGTGTTTTTGTATTATCCTTTTCGGTTTATGTTATGAATCAAACTGGTCAATAACACATATTCTGACATTTTCTTTCAAAACACGAGTTAGCTTTAATGTATTTTGTATGTTCCCCTGAATTTCACAAATAGTTAGGAATTGCACAATCTTCACAGACAAGAAAAGATGTAAAGCTACCGACCCAGTCTTGCCTCCTTCAAACGCTGACCGTGAATTATTGTGCGGAGGCCTTTGTGGTCCCGAATCTAATGCCCCGTCGCCAGTCTAGGGGTTCCAGGGCTTGCTACCCACCTGCGGTTGCCCAGGACAGCCAAGGAGCCTTGGTAGCGCTCAATTCTACGCAACAGAGTTACGAGATATTTTTTTATTGTTTCCGGGAACATGAGGTGTCGCCTTTCAGATATCCTTCTGGTAAAACTCTACCCAGTGCCATCTGCATTTGGTGAATGTAAGTGCGTGCGGGACTTAAAGCTGGGTGGCTAGTCGCAGAAGTAGTCTGGTTCAATAAGTAAGTGATGATTTCTTATTCGTCACATGTACGTCGAAACACGCGGTGAAATGCATCTTTGCGTAGAGGGCTCCGAGGGGTTCCTGCGCCAACATAGCGTGCCCACAACTTCCTAACCCGTACGCTTTGGAATGTGGGAGGAAACCGCTGCACCCGGAGGAAACCCACGCAGACACAGGGAGAACGTACAAATTCTTTACAGACAGCGGCCGGAGATGAAACCGGGTCGGTGGAGCTGTAATGGTGTTACGCTAAACGCTACACTACCCTGTCTGACCAAATGTGTTGGCCGCCGTTTCCAAGGTGAAAGGGAACGGCAAGAAGACGCACTCGCCTCGCTACCTGGAGCAGGATCTGAAATCATGTGCCTATCTGGGATCCAACTGGGGACCTTTCGCGTGTGAGGCGTACGTGATAACCGCTGGACAGATGCATTTGAACGTATATGTATGTGAATTTGTTCACTCGGTACAACGTTGTGGGCCGAAGGGCCTGTTCCTGTGCTGTACTCGTCTATGCTCTACTACTTTCTATTTCCATTATTTTCACAGTTAATATAATAGCGATTGTGATCCTGTCCCGCGGAAGATATGGTCTCTCAAAATGCATCACCCGCTACCTGGTGGCCATGGCGGCAGCGGATCCGATGGTGGTCGTCGTTGCTGTTGTCATGGTGTAGGTCAATAACATCTATTTGTTTGCTAATTTCTTGCTCATCACTCCGGTCTGCTCCCTGACACTGGTGCTGCGATTTGCAGCCATGAACTGTTCAGTGTGGTTCACGGTCGCTTTCACGTTCGATCCCTACGTCGCCATTTGCTGTCAAAAGATGCGGAAACAACAGCGACGGTGGTTCAGTAACAATGGGAAAAGTGAGCTGTGTCAGGAATGTTCCATTTTATTTCATAGTTGAACCTTACCTGATTATTGATCACGTGCCCTGGCGTTGTGTCCTAACAGCTGAATACCTTAATTCATCTGTATGGAAAGGGTATGAAATCACTGACAGTATTCTGACTCCGTTATTACCAATCTGTTTAATACTGCTGTTCAATGCTTTAACTGTTAGACACATTATAGCAGCAAATAGAGTCCGCCAGGGACTCTGGAACAACAGTGAGAATCAGAAGGATTCAGAGGTGGAGAACCAGAGAAAGTCAATGGTGTTGTTGTTCGCTCTGTCATCCAATTTCATCTTACTGTGGATGCCGTACGTAATACACTCTGTAAATTGGCAAGTGCAAAACTATTTTTACACAGACAAATACTTGAATACCCCAATATACATCGTGCAAAAGTTTGGGTTTATGTTGCGACTGCTCAGTACCTGCACCAACACGTGTATGTATGGACTGATCCAGAGGAAATTCAGGGAGGAGCTGAAAAATGGAGTGAAGTATCTGCTTACATTAAATGGACGGCTCTGTCTATAACATTCAAACCTGAATGTAATTTTGTTGAGTTTTCAATAAATATGCCAAAGAGGTAATATGATGACTAACGCAGCGTGCATGGAGTTCCCGTATTATTCTCAATTTTGTCGGGTAACCGATCTATCGCACTGCCTGCATGGAATATGTATTTATCATTTGATTTCTCGATATCACTTATGTCATTATGGGTGGGATAAGCGATTGTTTTTGTAAGTTGGTATTTTTATTGTTATCTTACATGAAGGAGAATGCTCCAACACTGCATAAATTAACCCCGTTCCTAATATAAATGCTATTCCTTCGATCGAGGTCTTCCCATCCCAGACCGCCATCAAAGGTTCAGTAAGACTTTGTCCAACAATGAACATATAGAAGTTAAAGTATTAAAACCATGCAGAGCAACTGTAAAGAATAAGGGGATCAAGACTACACTAGAAGCCAAAGATACGGAAAAAATGTTTACATCAAGAGCGTTTTGGGAATCAAAGGCAAGGGCAATCTCTGGGGAAAAGAACATAAAACATAAGACAATGGCTTGCTCCACGTCAAAACAAGTTACAGTTATATACTACAAAACCAACATTATACAACGGAACAAATGCAGTGTCATTTTGCACAATGATACCATCTGTTCACAGTGTGGGAATACAAGAAAATTTCATGGTTAAAATTGCAAGTGGGTTATTTTAATTTATTAGCTAAGGTGAAACTCTAGCTATATTTTGATCGAAGACCCAGGGAACGCAATGAATAATATGTGCTTTTTTAACAATTTCTCGGAAAATTAGAAAGCACAGGTTATTGGTAAATTGGTTTATTATTGTGTTATGAATCGAAGTACAGTGAAAAAAATAGTTTTACATGCCAGCCATACAGATCGTTTCATTACAACACTGCATCGAGGTAGTACAAGGGGAAACCAGAACATAATGCAGAATAAAGTGTTACAGTTACATAGGAAGTGCAGTGCAGGAAGACAATAAGGTGCAAGGTCATAACGAAGTAGATTGTGAGGTCACCAGTCCAACTTCTCGTTACAGCGTACCTTCCAATCGTCTTATTATTGAAGGATAGAAGCTGTCCTTGAGCCTGGTGGTACATAATTACTATTGGTGAATGTCCCTTTAAGATAGAGCATAATGGTGTGCGTGTGTGTGGCGTGCTTACGTCAACATTAGATAAAAGACGTGATGATGTTTTTGGAGCAGGCAGTCATAGGATAGAGAGAGAGGAGAGCGAGAGAGACGCCAGCTTGCTCGGATCTATCGATGGATGGAAAACAGTAACTGTATCTGTCACTACAATCCACGAATGGATTTTTGGAGTAATCCGGCGGATTCTACTTTACCGTTAACCTGTAGAGGGAAACAGGTATTTGTGTGGACGGCCACGTCTCGGATGCTTCTCGGGGTGGCAGACACTTCGGAACAAAGCAGTGAAGTTCACTTTGTTGCTGACCTGTAGAAGGAAACAGGTATTTGGGTGGACGGTCACGATTCGAGAGCCTTTCGGGGTGAGGCAGATGCGGTGGAGTAGTCACTGCTGAGTAAACACTGAGGTGTCGTATGGGTTCCAAAGTGGAACATTTGGATTTCATAATTACTCTCAATTTTCTCTCTACATCTACATTTTTTCTTCAGTCAACGGTGGTTGTTGAAGAAGCCTTTGCTCACGTGTCACATTATAGCTTGCTGAACTGAACTTTAAGAACCAGTTTGCTACACACCCACTAGGTGTTTAGTTTTGGGGTTAATGTTTAAGGTTTAACATATTTACTTCTAGCATTCTAACATTTTTATTTTTATTTTTCTTATTATCGCAAGTAGTTACTAATAAAGTGGTTTTTAACACTGAATCATGACTCGGTGTGTTTCTTCTGTTGCTGGTTCGTAACACCTCAAAGTGGCAGTAGAGGAGGCTGTGCATAGACATATTAGTATGGGAGTGGGATGAGCAACCTCCACCGGGAGGTCTTGGCTGTTGCGCCGGACGCAGCGAAGGTCCAGAGAGGGCAGGCTGGTTTCTGTCACGTGCTGAGCTGCGTCAACAACGCTCTCTTGCAGTTATACTTCAATTATATCGCCGAGACAACATCCCGGGTCATTCTTTAGCAAGAAAGCTTCGTCCCAGAGAACTGAAGAATTCTCCAGCCATTGACTCCATCCAGAAATACTGGAGAATAGTCGGAGCTATTCCTTTGTTGTGGGCGGGTAATAGGAAAAAAAGAAACAGGAAGTTGTAGACCTATGTGCTTTCCGTCAGTGGCAGCGAAATTATTGGAGACGATTCTTCGGTGCAGATTCTACTCGCTTCTGGAAAAAGATACAAGTATTAGCCATCGATCTCGTGGCCTCATGGTAGATTGATGTAGAAGATTAAGGCATTTTGGATTCAGATAAAAAAAGATATCTTTATTAGTTACGCGTACATCGAAACACACAGTGAAATACATCTTTGCGTAATGTTCTGGGGGCAGTCCGCAAGTGTCGTCACGCTTCGGGCTCCAACATAACTTCCTAACCCGTACGTCTTTGGGATGTGGGAGGAAACCAGATAACCTGGAGGAAACTCACACAGATTTGAGGAGAACGTACAAACTGCTTACAGACAGTGGCCGGAATTGAACCTGGGTTGCCATAGCTGTAATAGAGTTAAGCTTAATCGCTCCACTACCGTGCCTGCCCACGATGATTTTGTAGATTGGATTCAAAACTGATTTGGCGATAAAAGACAGAGGGTAGTGATGGAGGGGTGTTATGGCAGCCGGAGATCTGTGCCCATGGTGGGCCCCAAACGGGGACCTCTGTTGTTTGTGACAGTCCAGTTGAAATGTAGGCAGCGGAAAGGTAGATGGAGTTCAATCTTGAAAAGTGTGAGGCAACTTAGGAGGTGAAATCCAAGAGGATGGCTGGGCCCTTTGGTCCACATCTCCTTGAAAGTGACAACACATGTAGATATGGTGAAGAAGGCATATTGCGTGTTTGCCTTAATCGGTCGGGGTGTGGAGTACCAAAGTAGGGAAGACATGTTGCAACTGTATGAAACGTTAGACAGGCTACGTTTGGACTATTGCATGCAATTCTGGATTTGGGAAGTGTGCAGAATAGATTTTCCACGATGCTGCTGGATTGGAGCTCTGAGGAGAAGTTGGCGAAGCTTGGGTTGCTTTCTCTGGACCATCGGAGGCTGATAGAAATATGTGCAACTATGAGAGACAGACATACTACAGATTATCAGAGAAAAGTCAAATACCAGAGGGCAAAACTTGAGAGGGGAACAGTTTAAAGGAGATTTAGGAGGCAGTTTTATTGTTTTACGTGGTAGTAGGTGACTGGAACGCGCTGCCAAGTGAGGTGGTGGAAGCATTTCAAATGCATTTGGACAGGCCAGTAGCAATCAGAGAATGGAGGGATATAGACCACGTACAGGCAGATGTGATTGCATAAAATTGGCATCGTTGTCCACACAGATATTATGCATTGCCCGATGTCTTTGACCTGCTTCCTCAGCTGTACGTCGGGGGCGATGCTTGCCTCTCTGTTGATAACAGCGGTCATCAACCATTTAACATGGAATACCCGATTTACCAGAGGCAGCAAGCTCCGGATCTTCATTAGTAAGCCAAATAACAGCTCCCCCTTTGTCGCAATGTCCTGTTAACCACTGCCACCTTGTCATTTATATTGTTTCGGGCGTCGAAGGCACACTGATATTTGGGGCATAAAAATATCAGAGGCTTAGAAAGGGAGATAAAATAAAGGCTTACTTCCATTCAAACATCGGAAAAGTAGGCGGATGAGTCGGGATTTTCGAGAGCAAAATAATAATCAGTGCACGGAGCAAGAGAACGCAAGTGATAATTGGAATGAATATTCGTTATATGTACGCACTCAGCTGGATGATATGGCACTTGAAAGACTTCAGAGCGGGGCGGAAATTTCACAACACGTCTGTGGTAAGGAAGCCTTTTGAAAAATATTGTAAGCTATTGTGGGGATGGGTTAATCTATATTTGGAAAGACTGAGAGAACTGAAAGATAGTCCCCGTGGGTTTGTTCGAACGAAATCATGTTTGACACATTTGATTGATTTTTTTATTCAAACATGTAACTAACTATATCAATGAGAGCTACGCAGTTGACGCAGCGCACCTGGTCTTCAGCGAGGGTTTGCCAAGGCTCTACATGGGAAACTGGTCCAACAGGTTAAAAATTGGAGATCTGGAGAGGTTGGATGTAAAAAGCCTTGACAATAGGAAGCTTAATATAATGATGAAAACCATTTTGTGATTGGAAATTTATAACCAACGGAGAAAAAATGGGAATAGATGGACCATAGTGTACAAGTTCGAAGAGTACTGACTGTTACAGCCCAAGTCAGAGAGTCATAGAAACATGCAGCACGGAAACAGGCCCTTCGGTCTAACTTGTCCATGCCGACAAAATTGTCTACATGAGCTACGCCCATTTCCCCGCGTTTGGTCCATATCCTCTCAACCTTTCCAACCTGTCCAAATGTCCCAAAGGTTGCAATCGTACCCGCCTCGACTACTTCTTCTGGCAGTTCGTTTCAGATACCCATCACGTTCAATGTGAAAATAATGCTCCGCCGATCCTTTCAAAATATTTTCTCTCTCACTTTAAAGCTATTCCCTTCAGCTTTTGATTTCCCTACCCTGGGAAAAAAAGACGGTGACCATCCATCTTATCTATGTTTTTCCCAGAGCGAAAATTGTTAACACGAGGTCGCCTAATTTTGCGGTGATTAGAGGAAGGTATAAGGGGGAATTATAGAGGTAAGATTTTTTTTTGCACAGAGTTGTGGGTGCGTGGAACACGTTTCTGGCAGAAATTATAGGGGCAGATACATTAGGGACATTTAAGAGACCCTACATGGATGATAGAAAAATGGAGGGCTATGTGGGAGGGAAAGGTTAGACAGATATTAGAGCAGGATAAAATGTCGACACAACATCGTGGGCCGAGGAGCCTGTACTGTGCTGTAGTGTTCGATGTTTTATGTTCCATGTCCATGACTTTATAAGCTTCTGCAATGTCACTCCTCAGTCTCCTCCGTTCCAGGGAAAGCAGTCCCAGCTTATCCAGCTTCTCCTTACAATTCAAGTCTTCCAGTTCCGGTAACATTCTCGTCTGCATCCAGTCCAGCTTAATGACATACTTCCTATAGCAGAACGACCAGAATTACACATAGGACTCGAGGTGCTATATCACCAACGTACTGTGAAGCTGTAACATGACGTCTCAACTCTTGTACTCAATGGTCTAACTGATGAAGGGAAGCGTGACAAACGCCTTATTCACCACGGCTGTCATGGAACAATGTACGTGAACCCCTCGGTCCCTTTGTTCTTCAAAACTCTCCAGGGCCCTGTCATTCACTCTGTAAGTCCCGCCCTGGTTTAACTGAGTAAAGTGCAACACCTCACATTTGTCCGGGTTCAATTCCATTTGCCATTCTCTGGACCTCGTCGCAAGTTGGTCCACATCTCATTGCAAGATGTTCCATCCAAGCTAGTCCCATTTTCAGTGTTTGGCCCATATCCCTCGAAATATTGCCTATCCAAGTACCTGTCCAACTGTCGTTTAAAACTTGTTATTGTACCTGCCTCAACCACTTCTTCAGCTGGCTCATTCCACATCCCCACAATCCTCTATGTAAAAAAGGTTTACGAGGTTGTTGCCAGTACAGTCCATCTTCAGCTTACTGCAAATGTTGGGCGAATTAGGGCTACTTTATCGGAAAGTCGGAAGTTGAGGGCATACAAATAGGTAGTGTGCAAAAATATCAATGACTTAGAACAGGGGTAAAATGACTTTTTCCATCAGAACAAGAGCAGGACTTTAGAGAGCTAAATAGAAATCTGTGCAGGGAGCAAGAGGCCGTTCGTGACATTTGAAATTAATTCCTGTCATCCGCATGTATTTAGATGGAGGATATTTCATTTGGAGAATTCAGGAAGGGAGCGGAAAGGTATGGATATTACAGAGAAAGTGTTTCTGCTGAAGTTATGTGAGTAGTTGGCTGGAATGTTTTTTCTTTTAAAAACAGAATCACCAAATTAGCATGCCCCAGATTACTATTTGACATCAGTTTGGGAAGTGCGAGCAGCTCTTTATGGAAAAAAAAAGGTTTCAGTAGGAAAGCCCAGGTGAGGTCTTTATTTCGTTGTCTAAATTCAGTGCAGGCAGGATGGCATTGAGGACAGTGGGATGCCCTGGCAATAGATGTGGGATGTCAGGGTACCTCACAGTCTCCCTGATGACTACATCTGCAGGAAATGCACCCAGCTGCAGCTCCTGACTGACTATGTCAAGGGACTGGAGCTGGAGTTAGATGCACTCAGGACCGTCCGGGAAGATGAAAACCTCATAGATGAGAACTTTATCGAGGTGGTCACACCCAACGCACAGGCTCCAGATAGTTGGGACACCACCAGAACAAGTAAGGGAGTAAGCAGTCAGTACAGAGCTCCCCTGTGGCCATACACCTCAGCAACAAGTGTACCCCTTTGGATACTGCTGTGGGTATGACCAATCAGGACACAGCAGCAGCAGCCAGGTCGGCTCTGTGGCTCAGCAGGAAAGGGTAAAGTAGGGAAATCAATACTGATAAGAGATTCTATAGTTAAGGGGACAAACAGGAGATTTCGTGGCACCGAAAGAGACGCCCTGATGGTGTGCTCCCTCCCGGGAGCAAGGATGGAGGATGTCTCGGAGCAGCTGCAGAAAATTCTCAAGGGGAGGGTGAACAACCAGAGGTCGTGGTGCACGTTGGCATCCATGGCAGAGGTCTAAAGGGGAAAGAGGTCCGGTGTAGTGAATATAGGAAGTTAGGAAAGAGCCGAAAGCAGGATCTCCATGGTAGTAATCTCGGGATTACTCCCGGTGCAACGTGCTGGTCAGCACAGGAACAGGAGGACAGAACAGTTGAATGAGTGGCTTGAGGAACTGCTGGAGGCAGCAGGATTTCAGGTTCTTGGATCATTAGAACACCTTCTGGGATAGGGGTGACCTGTACAAGAGGGACGAGTTGCACCTCATCTGTAGGGGATCAAATATCCTGTCCGGAGATTCACCGGTGCTACTCGGCAGGGTTTAAAATAGTTTGGCAGGTGGATGGAATCCAGAGCATCGGGCCAGAATGCGTAGGGATTGAGAGTAAATTATGAATCAGGGTCAGTAAAAACAGGCAGGTGAAAAGTAATAGACACGATGGGATGGAATGTTTGAAGTGTGTGCATTTTAATGCAAGGAGTATTACGAGTAAGGGTGATGAACATGGAGCAGTACATGGGACTATGATATTGTAGCCATTAAAGAGACTTGGCTGTGAGAAGGACAGGAACGGGTGCTTAATGTTCCAGGGGTTTGATGTTTTAGAAAAGATAGAGAGGGAAGTAAAAAGGTGGGGGGGGGGGGGATGGGGGGCGGGTGGAGTTGCACTACTAATCAGAAACAATATCGCAGCTGCACTCAGAGGGGACATAATGAAGGGCTCGTCCACTGTGTCTATATGTGCAGATCTCAAAAATAAGAAAGGTGCAATCACTATTAAGGTATTATACTACAGATTCCCCCAATAGACACCCGGGATATTGAGGAACAGATATGCAGGCACATAAGGGAAGGTTGTAAAACTAAAAGGGTTGCTGTCGTGGTGGATTTCAACTTCCCTAATATTAACTGGGACCTCTTTAGTGTAAGAGATTAGATGGGTTCATAATTTGTTAGGTGCATCCAGGAGGGTTTCTTAAACCAATGTTTAGATAGTCCAACGAGAGGAGGCGCTGGACTGGACCTGGTGTTGGCTAATGAGCGTAGCTAGGTGACCGACCTTTCAGTGGGAGAACAGGTAGGGAACAGTGACCAGAACTCATAAAGTTTTAAGATAGCTATAGATAAGGATAAGTATGAACCTTGCGGGAGAGTACTAAATTATGAGATCATTAGGCAGGAACTAGGGGAATTAACGGGGAACAGCTGTTTTTGGGCAAATCCGCATCTGACATGTGAAGGGTGTTTAAAGACAAACTGCACAGACTACAGGGCAGTTATATCCCAGTAAGATGGAAGGACAAGGATGGCAAGGTAAGAGAACCTTTATTGTCGAGAGAGGTGGTGAATTCAGTCAAGAAGAAAAAGGAAAATATGTAAAGCAAAGGAAGCTAGAATCAAACAGATCACTTGAGGATTATAAAGAAGTCAGAAAAGAACTCAAGAAGGGAATTAGGAAAGTCAGGAGGGGCTATGACAACTCTTTGGCAAATAAGATTAAAGCGAATCCCAAGGCTTTCTATACAGACGTCACGAGCAAGAGAATAACGAGGGAGAGGGTATGACCTCACAGGGATAAGGAGGGAACATGTTTTTGGAAGCGGAAGATGTGGGTGAGGTCCATAATTATTACTTCGCATCAGTATTTACCCAGAAGAAGGACGTGGAGGATAATGAGATCGGTGCCGAGCGTACTAGTATGCCAGGCCATTTTGGGATAAAGTACGAAGTAGTTTTGGGACTCTTAAAGAGCATTGAGGTGGATAAGTCCCCAGGGCCTGATGTCATATACACCAGGGTATTGAAAGAGTCAACAGGTGGGATTGCTGGGGCCTTGACCAATATCGTCGTGTCCTCTCTGGCCACAGGCGAGGTCCCGACGGACTGACAAGTAGCTGATGTTGTTCCATTATTCATGAAGGGAAACGGGGACTATAGACCGATGAGTCTCAAGTCATTGGTAGGGACGTAACTGGAGAGGATTCTTAAGGACAGGATTTATGAACACTTGGAAAAGCACAGCCTAATTATTCACAGTTAGCATGGCTTTGTGCGGGACAAGTCGTGCCTTACTAACTTGATTCAGTTTTTTGACGAGGTGACAGGGTGACTGATGAAGGTAAAGCTGTGGATTTTGTCTACATAGATTTTCGTAAGGTGTATGAAAAGGTCCCTCATGAGAGGCTCTATAGAGTTCTATAGACCAGAGCTGCAACATCACCTCTCGGCTCCTGAATTAAATACCCCGACTAATGAAGGACAACACTCCATGCACCTTCGTAACAACTCTATCAACCTGCGTGGCAACCTTGAGTGATCTATGGACGTGGAGCCCAAGATCCCTCTGTTCCTCCACACTGCTAAGAGTCCTGCCATTAGCCTTGCATTCTGCCTTCGAATTTGATCTCCCGAAGTTTATCACTTCACACTTATCCGGGTTGAACTCCATCTGCCACTTCTCCGCCAAGCTCTGCATTCTATCAACGTCCTGTTGTAATCTACAGCAACCTTCTACACTATCCACAACATCACTAACCTTTGTATCATCAGCAAACTTACTAACCCACGCTTTCACATCCTCATGCAAGTCATTTATAAAAAAAATCTAAAACAGCAGGGGTCCCAGAACAGATCCCTGCGGAAAAGCACTGGTCACCAACCTCCAGGCAGAATACGCTCCATCTACCACCACCCTCTGCCTTCGATGGGTGAGCTAATTCTGAATCCACACAGCCAGGTTTTCCTTGACCCCATACTTCCTAACATTCTGAATCAGCCTTCCATGAGGAAGGTTATCAAACGCCTTACTAAAAGGTGCCACATCCACTGCTCTACCTTCATCAAGGTGTTTGTCACATCCTCACAGAATCCAATCAGGCACGATGGGCATGACCTGCCCCTCACAAAGCCATGCTGACTCTCCCTAATCAGCCTATGCTTCTCCAAATGCTGATAAATCCAGTCTCTAAGAATCTTCACCAGTAATTTACCCACCACTGAAGACTCACTGGTTTGTAATTCCCAGGGTTATCCCTACTTCCTTTCTTTAAACAAAGTAACAACATTTGCCACCCTACAATCATCCGGCACTACTCCTGTTGCCAGTGAGGACACAAAGATCGTCGCCAAAGGCGCAGTAATCTCTTCCTTAGTTTCCCATAATAACCATGGATACATCCCGTCCAGCCCCGGTGACCTCTCTATCCTAATGTCTTTCAATAGTTACAGCACATCCTCTTTCCTTACATCGACATGATCTAGCATATCAGTCTGTCGTATGCCATCCTCACAAACGTCAAGGTCTCTCTCTCTCTGGTGAATACCGAAGCAAAGTATTCTCCCGTACCTCTTCCACTCCAGGCACATGTTTCCTCTTTTATCTCTGAGCGGTCCGACCCTTACTCGAGTTATCCTCTTAATTTTCACATACATGTAGAACCTCTTGGGGTTTTCCTTGATCCTACTTGCCAAGGACTTCTCATGCCCCCTTCTAGTTCTCCTAAGTCCATTCTTAAGCTCCCTCATGGCTACCTTGCAACTATCCAGAGCCCTGTCTGATCCATGATTTCCAAGCCTTAGGTAAGCTTCTTTCTTCCTCTTGACAAGGTATTTTACATCTCGTGTCAACCACGGTTCCTTCAATCTACCATCCTTACCCTGCCTCAATGGGACAAACTTATGCAGAGACCCATGCAAGTATTCCTCAAACAACCTCCACGTTTCCACTGTGCACTTCCTCAAGAACATCTATTCCCAATTTACGCTCCGAAGTTCCTGCCTGATAGCATCATAATTCCCCCTCCGCCAGTTAAATATATTCCCATATCGTCTGCACCTATCCCTCTCCAAGTCTACGGTAAAGGTTAAGGAGTTTGGTCACTATCTCCAAAAAGCTGTCCCACTGAGAGATCTGAAACATGATCAGGCGCATGGCCTAGTATCAGGTCCAGTATGGCCTCTTCTCCCGTCGGCCTGTCCACATATTGTGTCAGGAATCCTTCCTGTACAGACCGAACAAACTCCGTCCCATCTATGCCCTTTACACTAAGGAGGCGACAATCAATATTAGGGAAGTTGAAATCACCCATGACAGCAACCCTGTTATTTTTGTACCTCTCCAAAATCTGCCTCCTGATCTGCTCCTCAACATCTCTGCTGCTATTCGGGGGGTGGGGGTGTGTGGGTTGTGATCTTTACAATACTCCCAACAGAGTGATCCCTCCCTTTCTGTTTCTGACTTCCACCCACGCTGACTCAGTGGACGATTCCTCCAGGACATCCTACCTTTCTCCAGCTCTGATACTGTCCTTGACCAGAAAAGCCACTCCCCCACCTCTTTTACCTCCACAGTTGTCCCTTTTGAAACATCTAAGTCTCGGAATACCTAGCAGCCATTCCTGCCCTTGCGACAGCCAAGTCCCTGTATGGCCACCACGTCATAGTTCCACATACTTACCCACGCTCTACGTTCATCAGCCTTGTTCCTGATACTTCTCGCATTAAAGTAGACACACTTCATCCCATACAACTGACTGCAATTTTGCCCTTTCTGCTGCCTATTCTTCTTCACAGTATTTCTAAACTCTGCATCTACTTGTACGGTAAATAAACCAAGCTCCGACCTATCACTCTGGTTCCAATCCCCTGTCTCGACTAATCCCATTCGTCAGCACTTGCTCAGTTGCCACTTTTCCTTGTCGTTTCAAGTGCTTCTCACGAACTTCTGTTGTCCCCAGCTCCTCAGCTGGTATATTTTAGCATTCACTCACCCTCTGGGATCTGAAATCAATGCAAATCTCTTTCTCCTCTCCTTAAAACTATCCCCTATGTTTTTCGACCCCTCTGCAATGGAGAAACGTTTCCTACTACATGCTCCACCTGTTCCTTTCATAATTTTGTTTACCTCCAGCCGGATATGCACCCCACCGTCAGCTTGCTCCTTCTCTGCAAGAAGTCTGACCCATTCTATACAGTCTCTCTTCATAACTAGTGCGTCCCAACCTATTAATTATCTCTTCTCCCCCTTATATCGGGCAGAAGATGCAAACCTTGAAAGCACGCACCACCAGGCTGAAGGACATCTTCTATCCCGCTGTTATAAGATACTTGAACGAACTTCTACGAGAACAATGAGCTCTTGATCTCACAATCTACTTCTTCATGGCCCTTGCGCCTTACTGTCTGCCTGCACTGTACCTGTAACATCATATTCTGCATTCTGTTTTTTTTTTCTCTATATACCGCCTAGATGTACTCATGTTTAGAATAATCTCTACGGAAGACATACGAAACAACGTTTTTCACTTTATCTTGGCACATGTGCAGTAATTAGCCAATTATAAATTACCATTCTGATGAATCTCCTCTGCACTGTATCCAGTGCAATCATACTCTCCTTATAGTTGGAAACTAGAACAATGCACATTTTCCGGACGTGGCCAAACCAGCGCTTGGTGATGGCCTACCAAAATATCCAAGCTCGGCTTATGAAGACGCTTATCCCGTATGGCTTTGTGGCAAACTTATCGACCCCTGCTTCCACCTACAGGGGTACTTGAACCTGTACACCGAGGTCGTTCTGTTACTCAGTACGCAATGGGATCGTACATGCATCGTGAACTTAACACTTAAAAGCCCAATTACGATTGTTCCGCCTTTACCCAGCTCATGTGCCCTTAACTGGCGAGTCTACGATTGTCTACTCACTATCAACAGCACGACGACGACTAGCGTTAGGTCAACCTCAAACATACACAAGATACCTCAAACATTGACACTCACATCGGCAGTATGAGTCCCCACACCGTTTCCTGTGGTAGACCACTGGGCACAGGCTGCCAGTAAAACAAAAACAACCTTCCACCATTCCCCTATGCTACCTTTTACCACGCTAATTTTGGATCCAACTTGCTAACTTGCACTGGACCTCACGGGCGCTAACCTGTTTTCTCTCCGGTAACTAGTCAAAGACTTCACTGAATGCCTTATCCCTTTGAATAGTTGAGTCAAATTGATGAGACAGATTGCTCCTTACAACATCATGTTGGTGGTCTGTGATTAACTGCGGCCTGTTCAAATGCAGAATAATCGGTTATTTTAATAACCCCCGTTCCACAAACGATAGACTCACCGGCCAGCAATTCCCAGACATGTCCATGCTGTCCTTCTTGAATAAGCATACCAAATTTGTTGCACTCTTCTCATCTACCAGATCGTCTCTGGATATTGGGATTTAAAAATAAAGTCTTCCAGGGCCCAAGAAACCACCGACCCCCATGGCCTCCCTTAGCATTCTGAGATACATTAATAACTGGGGATATCTACACCTTTAAGCGTCCTGAGACATCCACTGCCCCTTCAATATTACGTGGTGTAGAATTTCACAGGCCTCCCCCTCAGTTATCCAACTCCGACGCTCTTCTTCTCGGGGTCTGCATATCAGAAGTAATGGTTTAAGATATGGGATGAGAAAGGCTTGGATAGGAAAGATTTAGACAATATTGTTCAAACGCGGGAAAATGGAACAAGATTAGATTAGGATCTTGGTCGGCATGGGCCAGTTGGGCGAAGGGCCTATTTCCCTGATGTATAACTCTCAACGAAGTCTTTGTATTTGGCCTCCATTCAGACGGTCATATTCATTCATAATGGAGAAACAAAGGACTGCAGATGCTGGAATCTAGATGAAAAACACAATGATGCTGGAGGAATTCAGCAGGCCAGGCAACATCCGTGGAGAAAAGCTGGCGGTCAACGTTTCGGGTCAGGAACCTTCTTCAGGACTTGCTGAGTTCCTGTGTTTTTCATTTGTTACGAACCAGCAACAAAAGAAACACACTGAGTCATGATTCTGTGTTAAAAACTATTTTATTAATTACTACTTATGATAATAAGAAAAATAAAAGTAAACATGTTAGTATGTTAGAAGTAAAAATGTTAAACCTTGAACATTAACCCCAAAGACTAAACTCGTCGTGTGTGTGTGGCAATGTCCCAAACTCCAAGTCCAGGAATGGTTCTTAAAGCGCAGTTCAGCAGCCATAAGGTGAAACATGAGCAAAGGCTTCTTCAACAACCACCGTTGTCTGACTATAAGACGTAGATGTAGAGAACATAGAGAGTAATTACGAAATCCATATGTTCCACGATGGAACCCAAACGGCACCTCAGTGTTTACTCGGTAGTGACTTCCTCACCCCGAAAAACATCAGAGTCGTGGCCGTCCACACAAATGCCTGTTTTCTTGAACAGGTCAGCAACAATGTGAACTCCCCCGGATTACTTCCAATTTCCATACATGGATTGCAGTGAAAGACACAGTTATTGTTTCTCATCCATTGATAGAGAAACTAGCAGGCTGGTGTCTCCTTTTTTCTCTTTCTCTTCTCTCTCTTTGACTGAATTCGACTACCCTATACGTCCTTTATCTTCTGTTGACGTAAGCACGCCACACACACACACACACACACACACACACACACACACACACACACACACACACACACACACACACACACACACACACACACACACACACACACACACACACCTACTCTATCTTAAAGTGACATTCACCGAGTCCGTAACACATTCATAATAGGCCCCATACTTTTCTTAGTTACTCGCTTGCCCTCAAGAGCATTGGAGAGTAGGATACTGAGAGGTGATCTTACAGAGGTGCGTACAGTCATGAAGCATAGATAGAGTGAATGCACTCAGCATTTATCATTTTCCCCATGGTTGGATAATCAATAACGAGAGGGCATAGGTTTCAGGAGAAAGGGGCAAGATTTAATGGGGACTTGAGAAGCATGTTTTACATCGAATCATGGAGTCATGGAACACTACAGCACATAAACAGGCCTTTCCGCCTATTTAATTCGTGCCGGCCTGGTTTTCTGCCTAGTCCCGTCTACTTGCATCGAACCACAGTCAGTCATAGCTCTCTCATTCATGCACCCGTCCAAACTTCTCTTAAATATTACAGTTGAATCCGCATCTACCACTTGCACTGCCAACTGATTCCACAGTCCCACCACACTCTGTGAAGTAGATCCCCCCCAAATTCCCTTTGAAAATTTCACCTTTCACCCTAAACCTGTGACCTCCAGTTCTAGTTTCACCCAACCTGAGGGAAAAAGCCTGCATGCATTCACCCCGTAGACCCCTCATAATTTCATAATTTTGTATACCTCTGTAAGATCTCTACTCATTCTCCTGTGCTCCAGGGAATAGAGCCCTAACTTATTCACCTTATATCTGTAACTTGGGTCTTCTCATGCAACTTCAACCTCACGCCCCAACTCCTGTGCTCAATGCCCTGACTTATGAAGGCCAATGTGCCAAAACCTCTCTTTATGACCCTATCTACCTGTGATGCCACTTTCAAAGAATTATGGATATGTATTTCCAGGTCCCTTTGTTCTAGCGCACACGTCAGTGCTCTACCACTCACTTTGTAAGTCTTACCCTGGTTTGCCCTCCAAAAGTGCAACACCTCACACTTTTCTGCATTAAATTCCATATTCCATTTTTCAACCCATATTCCCAGCTGGTCCAGATCACTTTTCAATCTTTGATATCCTTCTTCGTTGTCCACTACACCTACAGTCTTGGTGTCACCCGCAAATTTGCTGATCCAGTTCACCACATTATTATCCAGATCATTAATATAGATGAAAAACAACAACAGACCCTGCACCTATCCCTGTGGCACACCACTAGTCATAGACCTCCATTAAGAGAGACAACCATCTACTACCATTCTCTGGCTTCTCCAGCTAATCCAATTGACTATTTCATCTTGAATGCCAAGCGACTTAACTTTCTGGCGTTGCCTCCCATGTGGGACCTTCCAAAAGGCCTTCCTAAAGTCCATGTAGACAACGTCCACCACCTTCCTCTGATCAACCTTCCTGGTAACCTCCTCGAAATAAAACTATTCGATTTGTTCGACATGACGTGCCACGCACAAAGCCATATTGACTATCCTTCATCAGGCCCTGTCCATCTAAATACTTATATACCCCGTCCCTCAGAATACCTTCCAATAATTTACGCACGACTGAATTTAGGTTCACCGGCCTATTAATTCCCGGCTTATACTTACAGCCTTTCTCAAACGACGGAATGACATTACCTATCATCCAGTCCTCCTGCACTTCACCCGTTTCTAAGGACGTTTTAAATATCTCTTCCAGGGCCCTTCCAATTTCTGCACTACCCTCCCACAAGGGCGAAGGGACACCTCGTCTGTCTCTGGGGATTTATCCACCCCAATTCGCCTCAAGGCAACAAGCACCTCGTCTTCCGTAATCCGGATATGTTCCATGACCGCAATACTTTTTTCCTCAGTTACATAGACTCTGTGTATGTATCCTGAGTAAACACAGATGCAAAGAATGCATTTAAAATCTCCACCATCTCTTTAGGCTCTAGGCATGGATGACCACACGGATCTTCAAGACGACAATTGTTCTCCCTTGCTATCATTTTGCTCTTAATATAGCTATAGAAACCTTTTGGATGCTATTTTCACCTTGTCTACCACAGCAACCTCATGTCCTCTGTTAGCCCTGCTGATTTTTCTCTTGTGTTCTCTTACATTCTTTATTCTCCTCAGCGCCTCATTTGATCCTAACTGGCTATACTTGATATGCATCTGCTTCTTCCTTTCAAGGGCCTCAATATTCCTCGATAACCAAGGTTCTCTGAACCTGTTATTCTTACCTTTTATCCTATGATGAACGTACAGATTCTACACTCAATATTTAGCTCTTCAAGGCTTCCCACTTCCCAAGCATATTTTTGCCAGAACCAAAATATCCCAATCCACGCTTGGCAGATCCCTTCTGATGCCATCAAAATTGGCTTTCCTCCAGTTTAGAATCTTAACCCTATGACCAGTCCTATCCTTTTCTATAATTATCTGGAATCTAATAGGATTATTATCGATAGGTCCAAAGTGTTCCCCTACACTCAATTCTGTCACCTGCTCTATCTCATTCCCAAAGAGGAGATGTGTTGTCGCATTCTCTTTAATTGGGACCTCTACATATTGATTAAGCAAACTTCCTTGAACACATTTGACAAACTCGATTCCATCCCGACCTTTTACAGTACTAGAGTCCCATACTGTGAAATATGCTCATATGTGGACTGATCTGCCAGAGGCAGTGGTTAAGGCAGGTACAATAACAACCTTTAAAGGACAGTCGGACAGGTACATGGAGAGGAAACGTGTAGAAGGGTATCAGCTAAACGCTGGCAAATAGGACTAACTTGGATGGGAGTCTTAGTCATCGTGGACCAGTTGGGCCGAAGGTCTTGCTTTCGTGCTGTATGACTCTGTGACGTTGCAGTATGCTTTGTGGCTCTCATTGATCCCAGCTGCTAGTCACAAATTATGCCTCCTCTTTTCCCCCCGAACTACTATTTTTTGTAATCCCTCCCCCACACGGTCTCTACTCCAAAAGAAGTTACTCCGCTTTCAGTTCTCTTTACATGAATGTGTTACATTTCTCCTTTAAGCAGCTCTCGAGAGATTGTTTTTCCGAACTTCATGGAAAACCTTCTCCCTGAACTCTAATTTTCTCACTTTTCATTGCTTCCACTTTTTCCATGAGCAAATAACAGCTGCCAGCCAACTTTATGCCAAGCCATGCCTAATGATAGTGAAATCAGCCTTTCCCCAATTCACCTGACTTACATCCGGGTCAAATTTATCCATTTCCAGAATTGTATTGAACCTGAAGGAGTTATGATCGTTCTCTCCAAGGTTACCTCCCTTAGCACTTCCACTGTTTCCCGGCTGATTTTCAAATGATTATGTCCAGTACTGTTCATTCTCTAGTTGGTCTGTCAGAGTGTGGTCTCCGAGAATTTTCCTGGTCACAAATTAAACATTCCATCTTTCAGACTAAGGGGATCGCAAATAATATTGGTATTGGTTTATTCTTGTCACTTGTACTGAGGTACAATGAAAAACGTGTCTTGCGTTGAGAAAGTTAAAAATCCAACTTGAAAACCTCCATTTATGTGTCGTATTTCAAGTTTAAAGATTTAGAAGGATTTGCCTTACGTGAGCAAATGCTTAGATCGGCATCTTGTTCAGCAACGACCAGTTCGGTCGAAGGATGTGCTTCCTTGCAGTGTGGTTCTATGACTCACTGTAATTTGCCTGCAGATGTGTTGCTCTATTTCACGTTGACTTCAACAAAGTCCTCGAGTAATACAGCACGGGAAAAAAATTCCTTTGGCCCAATTTCCCAATGCCGATCAAGATACCAAGTGTACGGAGCATCGGAGTGCGAGCGAGCGGCCTGCGGAGTGGCAGCAACCTACCTTGGAACTGATTGATGAAGCGACCTACCTTCGTGCTTATTGGTGAGAGCGAGAGCAGGAACTTCGACTTCGGAAAAGGAGCGGTGAGAGTGCGGCCTAGTGTATCGAGCGGGAGGAACCTAACTTGGAGCTGATTGTTGGAGCGACCTATCTCCACGCAGGCGCGTGACGTCAGCCAGTAGAGCGGGAAAGGATTAAATAGAAGACCGCTATATCCAGCGTGCAGCGTTCGGAGCGGGCAGAGGAGTGAGAGATAGTAGAGTGACAGGGCTTTGGCTCAACGGGTTTAGGCGGTAACGGGACGAGGCGTGGTATGTTTTTTTTTATTTTTTTTTATTTACAGCGTGGTAACAGGCCCTGCCGGTCCAAGGGCTCCGCGTCGCCCCATTTTAAACCCATGTAAACATACCCGTACGTCATGAAATGTGGTTGGAAACCGGAGCACCCGGAGGAAACCCACGCAGACACGGGAAAACGTAAAAACTCCTTAAAGACAGCGACAGGATTCGAACCCCGATTGCTGGCGCTGTAATAGCGTTACGCCAACCCGCTACGCTACCATGCCGCCCTACCTACGCTACCGTGCCGCCTTACAATTTGCATGTGCAAATTACGGAAAGGAAGTAGTATGCGCGTGAGGACGGTTTTCTGTGCTCGTCAGATGTTGGAGGTCCCGGAATCTCCCAGTCTCCCGGTGGGCCACATCTGCACCCGGTGTGTCGAGCTGCAGCTCCTAAGGGACCACGTTAAGGAACTGGAGTTGAGGATCGATGACCTTCGCCTGGTCAAGGACAGTGAGGAGCTTATGGACAGGAGTTATAGGCAGGTGGTCACACCGGGATCACGGGAGACAGACAGGTATGTCACGTCATGAGGCGTAAGGGGAAAATTCAGGTACTAGTGAGTACCCCTGTGGCTATACCCCTTACAATAAGTACTCCTGTTTGAGTACTGTTGGGGGGGGAGGGGGGCAGCCTATCTGGGGAAGCAACAGTGGCAGTGCCTCGAGCACAGAGTCCGCCCCTGTGGCTGAGAAGGGCAGGGAAAGGAAGAGTAAGGCAGAATTGATAGGGTACTCTACAGTTAGGCGGTCAGACCAGCGATGCTGTGGACGCAGGAATGAAACTCGGATGATAGTTTGTCTCACAGGTGCCAGGGTTAGATATGTTTCAGTTCACGTCCAAGATCCTGCAGTGGGAGGGAAAACAGCTAGAGGTCGTGGTACCAACTGGTACCAATGACATAGGTAGGAAAAAGGATGAGTTCCTGTAAAAAGACTCCAGGGAGTTAGGAAGGAATTTGAGAAGCAGGTAGTAATCTCGGGATTACTGCCTGTGCCACGCGACAATAAGTATAGGAACAGAATGAGGTGGAAGATAAATGCGTGGCTAAGGGATTGGAGCAGGGGGCAGGGGTTCATATTTCTGGATCATTGGGATCTCTTTTGGAACAGGTGTGACATGTACAAATAGGACAGGTTGCACTTAAATCCAGCGGGAACAATATCTTGGCGGGGAGGCTACTGGGGAGAATTTAAACTAGAATTGATGGGGGTGGGAACTGAACTGAGGAGACTGGGGAAGAGGTGGTTGGTTCTCAAATAGAGAAAGCTTGTAGAAAGTGCGAAAGGGAGGATAGGCAGGTGATAGAGAAGGGACGCACTCAGACCGATAATTTGAGGTGTATATTTTAACGCAAGGAGTATTGGAACAAACTGGATAAGTTTAGGTTGTGGACAGTACTTGGAGCTATGATGTGGTGTCATTACGAAGACTTCGATGGCTCAGAGACAGGAAAGGTTACTTCAAGTGCCGGGTTTTAGATCTTTCAGAAAGGACAAGAAGGGAGGCAAAAAAAGTGTGGGCGTGGCAATGTTGATCAGAGACAGTGTCACGGTTGCAGAAAAGGTGGACGTCATGGGGAGATTGTCTACGGAGTCTCTGTGGGTGGAGGTTAGGTACAGGAAGGGGTCAATAACACTAATGGGTGTTTTTAATAGGTTGCCCAATTATAACAGGGATATCGAGGAGCAGATAGGGAAACAGATCCTGGAATAGGGCGGCATGGTAGCGTAGCGGTTAGCGCGACGCCATTACAGAGCCAGCGATCGGGGTTCGATTCCCGTCGCTGTCTGTAAGGAGTTTGTACGTTCTTCCGTGTCTGCGTGGGTTTCCTCCGGGTGCTCCGGTTTCCTCCCACATTCCAAAGACGTACGGTTAGGTTAAAATGGGCAGCGAGGACTCGTTGGGCCGGAAGGCCCTGTTACCCCGCTGTAAGTAATTTTTTTTAAAAAAATGTGATAATAACAGAGTTGTCTTATGGAAGATTTTAATTTTCCAAATATCGATTGGCATCTCCATAGCGCAAGGGGTTTAGATGGGGTGGAGTTTGTTAGGTGTGTTCATGGAGGTTTCTTGACACAATATGTAGATAAGCCTACAAGAAGAGAGACGGTACTTGATTTGGTACTGGGAAATGAACCTGGTCAAGTGTCAGATCTCTCAGTGGGAGAACATTTTGGAGATACTGATCACAATTCTATCTCCTTTACAATAGCATTGGAGAGAGATAAGAACAGACAAGTTAGAAAACCGTTGAATTGGAGGAAGGGGAATTATGAAGCTCTCAGGCAGGAAACTGGAAGCTTAAATTGGGAAAAGATGTTCTCAGGGAAAAGTACGGAAGAAATGTGGCAAATGTTCAGGAGATATTTGTGTGGAGTTCTGCATAGGTACATTCCAATGAGACAGGGAATTTATGATAGGGTACAGGAACCGTGGTGTACAAAGGCCGTAATAAATCTAGTCAAGAAGAAAAGAAATGCTCACAAAAGGTTCAACGAGCTAGGTAATTTTGGAGATCTGGAAGATTATAAGGCTAACAGGAAGGATCTTAAGAAGGAAATTAGGAGAAGTCCTTTGCCGTCAGGATTAAGGAAAACCCCAAGACATTCTACAAGTATGTGAAGAGCAAGAGAATAAGACGTGAAAGTATAGGACCTATCAAATGTAACAGTGGGAAAATGTGTGTGGATCTGGAAGAAATAGCAGAGGTACTTAATGAATACTTTATTTCAGTATTCACTATGAAAAAGGATCTTGGTGATTGTAGTGATGACTTGCAGCAGGCTGAAAAGCTTGAGCATGTAGATATTAAGAAAGAGGATGTGCTGGAGCTTTTGGAAAGCATCAAGTTCGATAAGTCGCCAGGACCGGATGATATGTACCCCAGGATACTGTGGGAGGTGAGGGAGGAGATTGAGGAGTCTCTGGAGATAATCTTTGCATCATTACTGGGGACAGGAGAGGTTCCGGAGGACTGCAGGGTTGTGGATGTTGTTCCTTTATTCAAGAAAGGGAGTAGAGATAGCCCTGGAAATTATAGACCAGTGAGTCTTACTTCACTGGCTGGTAAGTTGATGGAGAGGGTCCTGAGAGGCAGGATTTATGAACAACTGGAAAGGTATAATATGATTCGGAATAGTCATTTTCCCGTTGTTATTTTTAATTTCCCTTCATTGCGACCTCCGCCAAGGTTCTATTATTTAATTCGACTCACTACGGGAATATGGATTGCATCATCAAAAGTAAGGGAACCAAAAATTCGATGGCGTAGGAGTAAGCTGAGCGGGGGATGATTTAAAGGTGACCCGATGGACAAACTGTTCACGCAGAAGGTGGTCAATACTTGGAGCGAGCTGCCAGAAGAAGTGGTTGAGGCAGGTACAAGCCTGAAAGCACGTGCCACCTGGCTCAAGAACAGCTTCCATCCCGCTGTTATAAGACTATTGAACTGTCCCCTAGAACGATCAGGATGGACGCTTAACCTCACAGTCTACATCGTTATGGCTTTGACGATTATTGTCCAGCTGCACTGCACTTTCTCTGTAACTGTTACACTTTATTGTGCATTCTGTTATTGTTTTTGCCTGGAACTACATGCACGCACTGATGGGATGGGATCATCTATTTGGAAAACAATGTTTTCTATTGTACTTCGGTATATGTGACAATGATAAACGAATATTCCAAATTTAAAAGGCATTTGGTCAGGTAGATGGAGCGAAACGCTTGCAGGGATATCGGCCAAACGCGGGCACTATGGGCTAGCTTAGATGGGCGTTGTGGTCGGCATGGAATTGTTGGGCCGAAGGGCATGTTTATATTTTGTAATACTCTATGACTTTAATGTTTGAGAAGCGAAAATCAAACAGAAGTATGGTTAAGAATGATTCGACGTTGTCTTCACCGTATCCTTTCATTTAAACACTGTGTCTAGTTGTACTCATTGCGACGAGGGGGATCATACTCTCCAATGCATGCTGTCAAGAACCATCGGGATCGAATATGCTTTATGCAAATCAACAATCGCACTTCGACATTCCTGCTGATACAGCTTTCGACCGTCACACCCTTACCCGGAAGAATGCAGATCATCTGTTAAAATAAGGGATGACGTGTCTTATATAACATGTGGTCGTGGGGAAATAGAAACGCTGCCTTCAGCTGATGTGCGAGAGCGCAAACATCGGTTGTTATTTTATGATAGACAAAGAAATTCTTCCTGCAACTTTCATTGTTACAACACAGGAATCGGCGTATGAATGACGGAGGGACTTCAACGTACTCACATCAGTAAATTAATGTCAACTTGTTTTGGGAAAAAAGAAAAGCAAAGGAACCAGTCAAACTCACATGAAGTTCAAGGGCAAACATCTTATCCAAAGAATGGTCATAATCTGCATCCACCCTCAGTGGTAAATCATGAATGGAAAGATAATAATCGTTTAGTATAATCGAAAGGAAGACGAATCTGAAAATGGCAGCGTGCATGCACGAGCGGTTTTCGAGTGGAATGAGATCGCGTGGAACCTTGACTCCAACATTTAGTCCCAATTCCGTGTCTCTATTTCTGCGTATTGATTGAAAGAGTCATCACCAATAACTTGACCTGGTCTATTTACGCTTGACCAAAAGAGAACATCACAGCGACTAATTCCTCAGAAGGCTAAAGAAATTCGGCATGTCCCCGTTGACCCTCATCATTTTTTAAAGATGCACGATTGAACGCATCCTATCCGGATGCATCACGGCTTGGTACGGCACCTGCTGTGCCGAAGATCACAAGCAATTGCAGAGAGTTGTGGGCACAGTCCAGCACATCACGGAAACCAGTCTCCTCACCAGAACTCTTTTCATAATTTCACGCTGCATCTCTAAAGAGGCCAAGATAATCAAATACCCTCCGACGCCGGACATTCCCTCTTCTCACACCCCTCCCATTAGGCAGTACATACATACGCTTGAAAACACACACCATTTCTATCCCGCTGTTAAAAGACTCTTCAACGGACCTCTTATACGTTAAAGATAAATGTTTGATCTCACAATCTACCTCGTCATGGCCCTTGCACCTTATTGTCTACCTGCACTGCACTTTCTCTGTAACTGTAACATTATATTCTTCATTCTATAATTTCTTTTCCCTTTGAACTACCTTGACATACTGATGCGATGAAATGATCTATCTTGATGGCATGCAAAACATTTCTCCTGTATGTCGGTACATGTGACAATAATAAATCGATTACCAATCACATATAAAACATTCCAGATTGGATGAGATAATTGGCTGTTCCCAAACACTGCTCAGCGATACACTCTTCGCCTTCCACGCATCTCCGACCACCCTGCAGTGCAGGATCTTCGAATTAGCATCGTATTTTATTTTTGAGCTTTGAAAAGCGTCTCATGTGCTGAAGCTGGCGACGTGCCTCAGTGAACGGACGTTCGTCAAACTTTATTTTTTGTTTGCTATTCTTCCACGCGTTTTTAATAATAAGGAGGAGGAGAGTTTAAAGGCGATGTGAGGGGAAGGTATTTATGCAGAGTAGCAGGTGCCTGGAATGGGTTACCGGGGTAGTAATGGAATTAGGCAACGTGGTAGAGTTTAAGAGCCTTTTACATAGACACATGTATATGAAGGGAATGGAAGGATCTGGATGATAAACAGGAGGAGAACTTCAGTATAAATTGGCAGCATGTATGCACAACATTGTGGGCCGAATGCCCTGTCCAGTGCTGCACTGTTCTATGTTCCATGCATTACAGAAGACCGAATGGATTGCGCAAGACTTGTCCTATTTCTTCTATTTTGAGGTAAATTTCTAGAACGCTCGCAGTGCGATTTATACTAGTGTTCTATTGAATAAAAACATCCAGTGCTCTGTAATTTAAGTCTTCAAATGTGATAATTTACAACTTCGCTGCTAATGTGATGGCCCTGTTTCCCATATTTGATCAACTCCATTATCTGTCTGCGATGGTAAGAGCAGACCATCGATGCTCATTTATCTTCCTGCGTATTAACGATAGTTACACAAGCTTATAATATTTATTTGAAAACTCAGGCAAGTTACATTCGGAGTTACATGCTATTTGCACAGTTTCCCATTTAATGTAAACAGATACCTCGCCCCATTCCTCAGCTCCTCCCTGAATTTCCTCTGTGTCAGTCCATAGATACACGTGTTGGTGCAGGTGCTCAGAAAGCGCGACATAAACCCAAACTGCTGCACGATGTATATTGGGGTGTTCAAATATTTGTTTGTATAAAGAAAATTTTGTACCTGCCAGTTTACAGAATGCACTACATAGGTCATCCACAACAGTACGAAATTGGTTGACAGAGCGAACAACAAAACCATTGACTTTCTCCGGTTCTCCACTTCTGAATCCTTCTGATTCTCGTTGCTGTTCCGGAGACCCCGGCGGACTCTATTTGCCGCGATAATGTGCCGGACAGTTAAAGCGTTGAACAGTAGAATTAAACAGATGGGTAATAACGGCGTTATGATACTGTCAAATACCTCGTAAGCTCGCCACGTAGGTAAAGTCAAATATTCTTTCTTTAAGATGCAGCTCCACGGAACGTTGTCGATGATAACGTAAGGTTCCACCACGAAGTAAAACGGAACACACCTCACACAACCCACGACGCACACCGTTGATATAACCATGGTTGCCGTTCTTTCGGTGCAATACTTCTCCCGCAGCTTTTGACAACAGATGGCAACATAGCGATCAAAAGTGAAAGTGACTGTTAGCCAAACAGAACAGTCCATGGACGCCATCTTCATGGCCAGAGTCACAGAACACACCGGAGTTACGCGCAAGAAATTAACAAGGGAATAGATATTATTAATCTGTTCCACTACAACAGCAATGACGACCACCATCAGATCCGCCGCCGCCATGGCCACCAGATAACGTGTGATACATTTGGAGAGACCACATTTTCCCCGGGACAGGATTACAATCGCTATTACATTAACTGTAACAGTAAGAGAAAAAGAGAGTTACTTCCGGGCTGGGGTACACTCAAACTGATCATTTTAACGTAATTCACAGAGTAGAAATAATGGTATGGAGCGCCCCGTCTGCCCTCACACAGACTGGATCGGCATGGTTCATCAGGCGGACACACCGCACCGCGGAGTTAGCGGCCTGAAAAATTCACAAGGGACGGCATGATGCAACTCACTTGGGTAAGCTCTGCGCTGTTGGTCAACAGCTACTTGCAGACCCGCCGGGTCACTCTATCGGGATGATAAAGTTCAGACAAATCCTTTGCTGGCCGGGCAATTGGATGATGTTCTGGGACGAGGAATTGGCTGCATTGCACCCAGCTCTCTGTCGTTACCCAGCTACGCCTGGTGCTTTTAATAGAACTCCATTCATTTGAAGAGGGTTGTTTTGCGTGGAACGAAAGATTAAACAGAGAAATTATTGTTCTTTTTTTTCGCCATACTTTCCCTGTTTTAATTAACTTACTAAGGTTGAATGCATTTTGAAATGAATATTTTTCTTCATATTTTCATCGTAAAATGAACAGAGTCATGAAATGAAGTCAATCGAAAGCGCAACCTGTCAGAAAGCCAGGAGAGCGGGACTGAGACTGAACCTCGCTTTTCACTGCTTCGGAACGCGTCACTACACCTGACAGACCCAAGTCGCAGCACAGTCGGAGCAGAGATATCTCGGGAGCGTGCGGATGAAGTACGGCAAGAGACCACGGCCATCCCACGCCAGGGAAACGTGAGGTATTGGCGGTCGGGAATGATCCCGCACAATGAAAGTTGGTTCTTCTCTGATATCCAGGTGCATATATAAACTATTAGGACTGTTTGATGAACTTCAAAAATAATTATATTCACCATAGGAAGCATAATATCCTGACGCATCACGGCTTATAATGGCAACTGCTCTGCTCAAGACCTCAAGCAATTGCAGACAGTTGTGGACACAGCTCAGCACATCACGGAAACCAGCTACCCTCCATGGACTACACTTTTCGCTGTTCCAGGATGCAGTCAATGTAATTAAAGACCTCTTCTACCCCGGTCATTCTGTCTTCTCCATTCCCGCATCCCACAGAACATACAAGATCCTGAAAGTACAAACCGAAAGACTCAAGGACAGTTTCTATCCCGCTGTTAATCAGATTCTTGAACGGACCTCTCATACACTAAAATATGAACTCTGATTTTCTGATCTATCCAGTGGCCCTTGTACTTTATTTGTCTACCTGCACTGCATTTTCTTTTTAAGTGCAACCCTATATTGATTATTCTGTTTTCAATTCACTACCTAGCGCGGCATGGAAAACGATGCCGCGGATGGCACGGAAAACGAAGCTTTTTACTGTGTCTCGATATATATCACAATAATAAACTAATACCAAGCCAACATTGATGCCAATTTAAAACAAATCTCTCTAAAATACTAACATGTCATTAACATATTTAAAAAGCACAGATAACATAAAGAAAATCAAGCACTATCTTTCTCAAGCCTCGGGTCCAGAATTCCATCTGTACGCCACTGTCCTAGCCGGGAACCTTCAATCACTTTCAATGGGGATTAGAGTTCTGAGATGAAGTGACCGGCTGGAAGTCTCAGTTACCCCGATTTGGTCTAAGTAGCTGAAAATGCCGAGGGGACAAAAACTGAGAGATATTTACTTCCTACATAAACCACCTGGCAACGGGAACTACAGATTTAGAAGTAAATGGCAAAAAAATGCGCCAAGGAAGAAAGGAGAAAATCTGTTTCCAACATTGTTCTAGATATTTCAATAAACTGCAGAACTCTTTGGATGTGTTGCAATGACGGTGAGAAGTATATCCTTCTTCGCTTAAAAAATATCTACGCTTATACGCCAGAACACAATACAAAAGCCATGGATTTTCGAGTAAAGGGAAATCCAAAGACAATATTATAACTAAGTGAAAATGGTGGAATTACGAAGGAATTAGACAAGAAGAGGCAGAAAGTAGACCAATCCGACGGAAACACAGAAATGGCAACCAGCACCTGTATCTGGAGCAACACACAAGATGTCAGAGGAGCTCAACCGATCTCCAGCGATTGTATCTTACCGGTGATCCCAACGATTCCAAGTACAGGATAGTAAACACAGGCTATGTAGTGAATTGGTGGGTATCGCATTTTTTTGTGTGAAGTACTGATCAGTTGTACCAAAGTTACAAACTGCCCACATGTGCAGTCGAATGGGCTATAAAGCACTTATAGTAAGTGGCGGGGCGGGGGGGGGGGAGGTAGGATGAAGTGCGCTTCGCCAATTAGTGTGAACAGTTCCTCAGTCAAGTCTGCCAAATTGCATTGGAAAAACACGCTATTACGATAATCTATTTTTACTCATTGTGCCACTGTGCAATAAGTTTCTATCCTCAAGGGATATTAGGAACAATTTAATTTCATATTGTTTGGATGTTAAATTCGATGAGAATATTGCAAGATATATTTCAATAAAACCAGATTTCAACTGTTTAAACTGATTTTTACATGGGGAACAATATCATTTATAACTTGAAGCTTTAAACGACGATCATTGGAAACATTGGTAATGCATCACAGTCGACTGGTCCAGAAACACATAGAAACAAAGAAACATAGAAAAATTACAGCACAATTCAGGACCTTCGGCCTACAAAGCTTTGCCGGACATGTCCCTACCCTAGAAATTACTAGATTTACCCATAACCCTATATTTTATTCAGCTCCATGTACCGACCTAACAGTCTCTTGAAAGACCCTTCGTATCCGCCTCCACCACCGTTGCCGGCAGCCCATTCCACACCCTCACCACTCTCTGAGTAAAAGACTTACCCCTGACATCTCCTCTATATCTACTCCCCAGCACCATAAATCTATGTCCTCATGTGGCCACCATTTCAGCCCTGGGGAAAAGCCTCTGACTATCTACCCGATCAATATCTCTCATCATCTTATACACCACTATCAGGTCCCCCCTCATCCTCCGTCTCTCCAAAGAGAAAAGGCCGAGTTCCTTCAGCCTGCTCCGCATTCCACGGAACTTCCTTGTAAATCTTCTCTGTACCCTCTCTATGGCTTCCACATCTTTCCTGTAGTGAGGCGACCAGAACTGAGCACAGTACTCCAAGTGGGGTCTGACCAGGACCCTATATAGCTGCAGCAATACCTCTCGGCTCTTAAATTCAATTCCCCGATGGATGTACGACAATACAGCACATGCCTTCTTAACCACAGAGTCAACCTGCGCAGCCGCTTTGAGAATCCTATGGACTCGGACCCCAAGATCCCTTTGATCCTTCATACTGCCAAGAGTCCTACCGTTAATACTATATTCCGCCAACATATTTGTCCTACCAAAATGAAGCACTTCACACTTATCTGGGTTGAACTGCATCTGTAACTTCTCAATCCAACTTTGCATCCAAACTATGTCACTCTGTAACCTCTGACAGCCCTCCAAACTATCCACAACATCCCCAACATTCGTGTCATCCACAAACTTACTAACCACGCCTCCACTTGCTCATCCAGGTCGTTTATGAAAATCACGAAGAGTAAGGGTCCCAGTACAGACCCCTGAGGTACACCACTGGTCACCGACCTCCACTCAGAAAATGACCCTTCAACAACCACTCTTTGCCTTCTGTGGGCCAGCCAGTTCTGGATCCACACTGCAATGTCTCCTTGGATCCCATGTCTGCTCACCTTCTCCATAAGCCTTGCATGGGGTACCTTATCAAACGCTTTTCTGAAATCCATATACACTACATCTACTGCTCTCCCTTCATCGATGTGCTTCGTCACATCCTCAAAAAATTCAATCAGGCTCGTAAGGCAGGACCTGCCCTTGACAAAGCCATGCTGGCTATTCCTAATCATATTATACCTCTCCAAATGTTCATAAATCCTGCCTCTCAGGATCTTCTCCATCAGCTTACCAACCACTGAGGTAAGAATCACCGGTCATAATACCCTGGGCTATCCCCACTCCCCTTCTTGAATAAGGGAACAACATCCGCAAGCCTCCAATCTTCCGGAACCTCTCCCGTCTCCATCGACGACGCAAAGGTCATCGTCAGAGGCTCCGCAACCTCCTCCCTCGCCTCCCACAGCAACCTGGGTTACATCTTATATAGATGACAGGCGAGATCAGTTTGGAACAGCAGTTTTTGTTCCCTTCAACAGAACTTTAGAGAAACAAGGACGTTGCTTGTAAATAACTAACTGATTTGATATGCTGGACTTATTCACATTGCGATGTATGAGGCCCAGGGGCGTCCTTATGGAGGACTATAAGATCATAGGGCATATGTGCATATATTTGTACATGTAAACTTTATAGCTATATATATATATATATATATATATATATATATATAGAGAGAGAGAGAGAGAGAGAGAGAGAGAGAGAGAGAAAGAGAGAGAGAGAGTGAGAGAGTGAGAGAGAGAGAGAGAGAGAGAGAGAGAGTGAGAGAGAGAGAGAGAGAGAGAGAGAGAGAGAGAGAGAGAGAGAGAGAGAGAGAGATGCACCTATGCCGTCGTGATTAAATACGGAGTCTATAAACAGTCACAGAGTCAGAGTATTTTGTTTCGCAGGACAGGGAAGTCTGGAACCAGAGGCAGAGGGCACGGGATTAAGGTGAGAGGGACAGGGAAATTTATCCATGTTTGTTTCACAGAAGGGATGGTGAATATTTAGAATGAGCTGCCAGAAGAGGTCGTGGAGGCAGACATAAATTGAGTATTCAAATGGCGTTTGGACGAAGTCATAGTAGCATCAGAGCTTAATGCGGGCAAATGGTATTACCCTAGATAAGATTCAGAACCGGTGTTGACGAGGCGCACCGGAAGGGCCAGTTTCTGCGCGTGACGATTCTGTGATTCAACAACACGAAATGGGATTTAGAACAATGTCGAACAATCGCGGTCCCTCTTATTTTTCTTTGCAAAAATGAGTTTCATTTGGCAGATTAAGGAAGAATATGATTTTCGGAAAGTTCTGCGTTGAAGCGGAGTTCTTGCCGTTCAGAGACCTTTCCTGCTAAAAGCAATGGTCGGGGCGAAGTAGATTAAACATAATGCAACTTACTGCATGTCGAAAAAAGTGTATTGTTCCGATGCCACTATCTGATGAAAAGCTGATCGGTTTTAGAACTCGGGGTCGGCAGAGCGAGAAGAGGTGGGGTGGAGTCATCTACTTCTGCATTAAGAGCAAGGGGATAACAAGGCATGGGGTGGAACCACTCAAGTCTAAAAGGGGGATATATGTTTGGAGGAGAAGGACGTCCTAAAAGTACTTTGCATCAGTATTTCCCAAGGAGAAGGACGTGGAGGTAAGTGACATAAGTGTGAAGCGTGCTAATGTGCACGGAAATTTCGAGATAAATACGGAGGTAGTGTTGGGTCTCTTGGAGAACATTAAGGTCGACAAATCACCAGGCCCTAAAGAGAGCTTATTGGGAGAGGCAAGCGATGAGATTGCTGGGGCATTGTTGTCTCTAACTACATACGAGGCCCCGGTGGACTGACGAGAAGCTAATGTTGTTCCATTGTTTAAGGGCGGAAATAGGTAGACCGGGCGGCGAGTCTCACGTCAGTGGTAGGGAAACTATTTGAGATTATTCTAAGGAATAGATTTTATGAGCATTTGTGAAACCGTGGCCTAATTAGGGACAGTCAGCATGGTTTTGTGCGGGACACATCTTGTCTTCATAACTTGATTAATTTTCGCGAGGAGGTGACAAAGGTGACTGCGGAGATTACAGCTGTGGATTTTCTTCTTGACTTATTATATGGGATGCTTTTAAAGTCCATATTAAAGGACAAATTATTTCTTACGCGGCAAGCGTTAAGAAAAACCTAATACAGAGAGGATTGATTTAGCCAATTTATTGAAACTTGTAGATCAAAAATATGCTTTGGATCCAGATCCCACTTTATATTAAAAGCGAGTTGAAATTAAAACCAAATACGATCTCCTTTTAACATATCCAATTGAGAATCAACTCTTAAAAGATAAAACTCAATTGTATATCCATGGAGATAAGACAGGTAAATTATTGGCTAATCAATTAAAAACCTCTATAGCTGGACGGAAAATCAAAGAAGTTCGCAAAGCCAATGGAAAAAAGGACAACAGATCATTTAGAAATAAATGATACTTCCAGAGAATTCTATTATAATCTTTGTAGTTCTGATTGTCCAAAAGATGATACTGTAATGAACAACTTTTTGGACCAATTAAATTTTCCTACACTCTGCTGTTAACCGAAAACAATTAGATAAATTTATTACTCATAAGGAAATCGGCGAGATTATACGATCAATGCACTCTGGAAAGACACCAGGCCCTGATGGATATCTGGGAGAATACGGAAAGGCTTTCTCTTCATTGCTTATACCTTATTTAAATTCTGCTTTTTCCAATTCTTTTAAATTGGGAAGTTAACCACAATCCTTTTATGAAGCTTCCATTTCACTTATTCTCAAGAAGAATAAAAACCTAATGGAATGTTATTCATATAGACCAATTTCTTTACTAAATGTTGATGTTAAAATTTTCTCTTAAGTTTTGGCTCGTAGATTAGAAAATATTTTACCATTAATTATATCTGATGATCAGACACAGGGTTTATTAAAAACCGTTATTCCCATTTTAATATTCGTCGTTTATTGAATATTATTTATTCTCCTTCTAACGAAATATCGGAATATGTGATCTCTCTAGATGCTGAGAAGGCCTTTGATCGGGTCGAATGGAGTTACCTATTTAAAACTTTAGAGAAATTTAACTTTGGGCCCAATTTTATTCAATGAATTAAATTACTTTATTTATCTCCTTCTGTGGTGGCTGCTACCGCGATGCAAAAGTAAGACATTGGTCGATGAGCTGCAGAACAAAACTGATTTATTTTCCCACCTTGCGCGGGCCTTTTAAGAGGAACGGTTCCGGCCCACCGATAAAGGAAATGACGTATGCGCTACGTCATCAAACTTTTCCGGCGCGCTGGTTCTCACGTCGCCCGGGAAGAGGAAGGCCCAGCGCCATCTTGGGCCTCCCCACTCTGACGACGCGCGACCCGACCGCCGATCCGGTTCCCTTGCTCAGACGGTCAGTCGCTACACAACCCCAACCCCCAGAACCGGCGATACGGTCCCCAAGGTTCGCGGGCTGTGCTAAGGTTGCTAGCCTCTGTGTCACAGTGTTGGGACCTCGACAGGTTGTTGTAGATCTAAATGGGCTGGATTGAGGCGGTCAGTCGTGAAATCCTCTTCCTTGCCCCCAATGTCCAAAATAAAGGTGGAGCCATTATTCCTGATAACCCAGACCGAACCCTCGTATGGTCGTTGCAACGGTGCCTGGAGTATGCCGCTGCGAATGTAAATGAACTTACAGTCTCGTAGTTTCTTGGGATCACAGGATGGGGCTTGACCATGCCGCAAAGTGGGAATCGGTGCCAAGCTGCCTAGCTTCTCATGCAGTCTTTCCAGAACTGCCATGGGTTGTTCCTCTTGGCCCCGAAGGGCGGGTATGAAATTCGCTGGGACAACCAGGAGCGCACGGTACACAAATTCAGCTGACGAAGCATGGAGATCTCCGTTGGCGGCAGTGCGTATGCCGAGCAGGACCCAAGGCAGTTCGTCGACCCAGTTAGGACTTCTCAGGCAGGCCATCAGGACTGATTTCAGATGGCGGTGGAAACGTTCAACCAATCCGTTTGATTGAGGGTGGTAGGCCGTGGTGGTGTGCAGCTGCATCCCCAGATTGTTCGTTAATGCAGACCAGAGGCTGGAGGTAAACTGCGCGACCCTGTCTGAAGTGGTGTGGGCCGGAACACCGAAACGCGAGATCCAAGTTGTGAGCAGCATCCGGACGCAGGAATCAGTCGTGATGTCGGAAAGAGGGGTTGCCTCTGGCCACCTCGTGAACGAGTCCACAATGGTAAGGAGGTACTGGTCTCATCTTAAATCTGGCAGAGGACCAACGAGGTCGACGTTGATGAGGTCAAACCTTCTCCGGGTAGGCTCTAAGTACTGTGGCGGGACTTTGGTGTGTCATTGGATTTTTGATGTCCAGCAGTGCGGACAAGTCCTGGCCCACTCACTGACCTGTTTGCCCAGGCCATGCCAGACAAACTTGCTGCCGACAGGTCAGACAGTTGATCTGATGAACCAGCCTGTGTACTGAGTCGAAAATGCGTTTCCGCCAGGCTGCAGGGAATATAGGGCGGGGCTGATGTCGCAAAGGAGGGTCTGCTGACCTGGACCGACTAAGAAATCATGGAGCTGCAGGCCCGAGACTGTGGTTCTGTAGCTGGGCAGATCGTCGTCGGCTTGCTGTGCGTCAGCTAAGGCCATGCAGTCTACACCCAGGGACAGGCTGTGGATGGTCGGTCTGGAAAGCGCGTCAGCAATGACATTGTCCTTACAGGAGACATGTTGGATATCGGTTGTGAATTCGGAAATGTAGGACAAATGTCGCTGCTGACGAGATGACCATGGTTCGGGGACCTTGGAGAAGGCGAAGAACAAAGGCTTATGGTCAGTGAAACGGTGAAAGGCCTGCCTTCTAAAAAGTGGCGGAAACGCCGGACCGTCAGGTGCAGCTCTATCAGTTCCCGATCTAAAGCGCTGTAACTCAGTTCGGGTGGTCTAAGGTGTCTGCTGAAAAACGCCAACGGTTGCCAATGGCCTTCGATTAGTTGTTCCAGTACCCCACCAACTGCAGTGTTGGTTGCGTCCACCATGAGGGCGGTTGACACATCTGCCCGAGGGTGTACCAGCATCGCGGCGTCTGCCAGGGTGTCCTTGTACTTAACGAAGGCAGCTGCGGCTTTGTCGTTCCAGGCGATATCCTTACCCTTGCCAGACATTAGCGAGAACAAAGGGCGCATGATACGGGTTGCTGCAGGGATGAACCGATGGTAAAAGTTGACCATCCTCAGGCATTCTTGCAGGCCTTTGACAGCGTTGGGACGGGCAAAATGGCGGATAGCGTCTAACTTGGCGAGTAGGGGTGTTGCTCCTTCCCTGGTGATTCGGTGGCCGAAGAAATCGATAGAATCGAGTCCGAATTGGCACTTGGCCGGGTTGATAGTGAGGCCGAAATCACGGAGACAGAGGTACAGTTGGTGGAGGTGGGAAAGGTGTTCTTGGCGGTCATGGCTGGCGATTAGAATGTCATCTAAATAAATGAACACGAATTCCAGGTCGCCTACTGCGTCCATCAGCCGCTGGTAAGTCTGTGCGGCGTTCTGAAGGCCAAACGGCAGTCGAAGGAATTCGAAGAGGCTGAATAGAGTGATAAGTGTAGTTTTGGGGACGTCGTCAGGGTGGACTGGGATTTGCTTGTCTCTCTGGGCGAGGTCCACCTTGGAGAACATGTGGGACCCGTTTAGGTTCTCCACTAAGTCCTGGATGTGAGGGACGGGGTGGCGGTCCGGGGTGGTGGCGTCGTTCAGACCGCGGTTATCGCCGCAGGTCCTTCTCCCGCTGGTGGCTATGTGGACCATATGCGGGGAGAGGCCCAGGGGCTGTCTGACCTGCGAACAATCCCCAGCTCCTCCATGTGGCGGAACTCTTCCTTTTCCAGGCTGAGGTTGTCTTGAGGTAGTCGTTGTGCTCGGGCATGAAGGGGAGGCCCTGTGGTAATGATGTGATGCCGCACCCCGTGTCTGGGCATCGAATTTGTAAACTGAGGTGCCAAAACCGATCGGAACTCGGCTGGGAGCTTGGTGAACTCGTTGCCAGACAGGGAAACGGAGTCCAGGCGCGGGACTGGTAGGCTGGCTTCTCCCGGGGGTAGGTTTGGAAAGTTCTGCCGAGCACTAGCTGCTTCCCTCGCAGGTCGACTAACAGGCTGTGGGCCCGAAGGAAATCGGCTCCCAGGAGTGGCTGTGCGACTGCGGCAAGGGTAAAGTTCCAGGTAAAACGGCAATCGCCGAATTGTAATTGAACTGTTCGGGTATCGAAAGTCTGTATCGTTGTGACGTTTGCCGCTTTGACTGTGGGACCTCGTTGTCTGCTACGAGTGTCGCGGCCGGTCGGGTCAATATACTGACCTATTCTCCAGTATCGAGGAGGAAACGACGCCCGGACTGCTTGTCCCAAGGCAATAGGAGGTTGCGTTGGAGGACAGCGGCCGTAGCCATCAGCGGCGGCTGGCCCTGGCAATTTCCTGAAACTTGCAGGGTGGGCGGCATCGACTGGCCTCCGCGCCCCACCTCTAATAGTAGAAACACAGCTGGTCGCCAGTGTTGTCGTCTGTGTCTCTGGGGTGTGGTCTCTCGGTTGCTGGGACTGGTTTAGGTCGGCATTGGGCCAACGGTCTGGAGATTAGGCCGACGGACGACCCGTTCTCGCGTTTGGCCTTCCACAGGACATCTGCCCTGGCGGCAGGGTAGTTGTTCGAGGAAGGTCTGTTCGAACAACAGGTAGGGCTTGTGTCCCTCAGCCAAGGCCAGCATCTCGTTCATCTGTCCCCCAGGCCATCGAGATGAAGCAGGCGCGCTCGCAATGGGAGAGGCCGAAGATCCGAATAAGAAGTTCTTTGAAAGCCTGGTACTTGACTTCCTCTGGAGGAGACTGGATGAAGTCTCCGACCTGGGCGGCTGTCTCCTGGTCCAGAGAGCTGACCACATGGTAGTACTTTGTGGAGTCGGAGGTGATCTACCGAAATTGGAATTGTGCTTCGGCCTGGTCGAACCAGACGCGGGGCCGAAGCGTCCAAAAGGTGGGCAGCTTGAGTGCCGCTGCGTTGGCTGCTGCGTTGTCGTCCATTGTGTGGGTCCAAAATCCGTTTGGACCGTCGGGGTCACCAATATAGCGGTTGCTACCGCGATGCGAAAGTAAGACACGAGTCGATGAGCTGCAGAACAAAACTGATTTATTTTCCCGCCTTGCGCGGGCCTTTTAAGAGGAACGGTTCCCACCCACCGAAAACAGAAATGACGAATGCGCTACGTCATCAAACTTTTCCCGCACGCGGTTCTCCCCGTCGCTTGGGGAAGACGAAGGCCCGACGCCATCTTGGGCATCTTGGCTCCGACGACGCGCCACCCGACCGCTCGGTTCGCTTGCTTGGACGGTGAGTAGCTACACTTCTGCCTGTGTTCTTACTAACTTTCAACTTTCTAAACCTTTTAAGCTTCAACGCGGAACTAGGCAGGGATGCCCTTTGAGCCCTCTGCTATTTGACCTGGTCCTAGAACCTTGAGCTATTGCTTTTCTAGAATCTACAGAGATTGCAGGTATCTCTAGGAGAGGTAACATCCATAAAGTTTCGCTCTAGGCCGATGATTTACTGCTCTTCATTTCTAATGTTGAGACTTCGTTACCTTCTATGCTTTCTTTACTTTCCTGTTTTAGCCAATTTTCAGGATATAAATTGAATTTACACAAGAGCGAACTTTTTCCTTTGAACAATCTGATACCATTCGATATTAATCTTCCTTTTAAAACTGAAAGAATCATTTTACCTATTTGGGTGTAACTATTACGAAGAATTATAAACATTTATTTAAAGAGAACTTTCTTGATTACTTAATTATGTGAAAAGGATCTAAACAAATTATTCACCCTTCTCTATATCGCTGATTGGCCGCATTAATTCTATTAAAATGAATATTTTACCTAAATTTATGTATCTATTAAAGGCTTTACCTGTTTTTATTCATAAGTTTTTTTTTACTCTCTTGACTCAATTATCTCTTCTTACATATGGGAAAATAAACATCCTAGGTTAAAGAAAGTTCATGTTCAGAAAGCTAAAAATAATGGATGCTTTGCTTTACCCAACTTTAGGCTTTATTACTGGGCAGTCAATATACGAAATCTCACTTTTTGGTTAGATTATATTAATCACGAGACCTGTCCAGTGTGGGTTTCTTTGGAAGTTAATTATGCTAAAAAAAATTCTATTATTTCTTTGCCTGGCTCTTCACTTACTTTATCATTAAATAAATTAACCGATAATTTGGTAGTTAAACATGCCTTGAGGATTTGGTTAATATTTAGAAAATACTATGGTTTATTGAGATTTTCTTTGTCTAGTCCCATTTTTGCTTTTTTTTCTTTAAACCTTCTATAATTGATGTAGTTTTTAAAGAGTGGGATAGATTGGGTATTACTCGTTTTCATGATCTGTTTGTTGGAGGAAATTTCTTAACGTTTGAACAATTGTCAACTAAATATAATTTGCCACAAGCTCGCTTTTTTCGATATTTGCAAATTAGAGATTTTCTCCGATCTCAAGTACATCCCTTCCCTATAAGTCCTGATTAGAACTTACTAGATGAAACTTTTACTTTGAAGCCTTTTTAAGATGCTTCAATATCTAAGATTTATGGTAGATTATCAAGAAAGAATAAGGTCCCTTTACACAAAATTAAAAAAGCTTGGGAACGTGACCTTCAGATTTCAATTTCGGAGAAAACTTGGAATCAAGTTTTTAAGCTGGTTAATACTTCATCATTATGTGCACGTCATTCTATCCTTCAATTTAAAGTGGTCCATGGAGTCCAATTGTCCGAAGACAAGTTAACACGTTTCTATTCGAATATATTTCTTTATTCTGACAAATGCAATAATGGAGAGGCTTCTTTAATTCATATGTTTTGGTCATGTCCGAGTCTGGAAAAATTCTGGATAGAGGTATTTCAAACTTTTTCCGTACTTTTTGAAGTAACTTCTAAGCCAAATCCTTTAACTGCATTATTCAGGATTGTTGGAGAAAAAGATAAAATTCTGGAGACTTCCGATTTACACATGTTGGCCTTCATTTCTCTTATAGCCAGGAGGGCTGTATTGCTGAAATGGGAGGAAACTACTCCCCCCACTCATGTTCAACGGTTACGGGATATTATGTCATATCAAAATTTAGAGAAGATCCGTTGTTCTATTTATGGATCTATTCTGAGCGACCAAATATTATGGGGACCTTTTTTGAACTACTTTCAAAACCACTGATTTGGTGCTCAATGTACAGATATTGGCCAATACTACTTTGTCTTTAGGATGTTACTGAACAGCTTTGGTTTTTGTAGTGGGGTTAGAATATTTTCATAAATAAAATTATTCTGCCCTATCAATATCAATTGATATCTTTTTTGTTTATTAATATGAAGCATCGTGATTTCTAGTGTAATTCAATATAATCTATTCTGAAGCATTTTCTTTATTTCCTTTGTTTCATGCATTTTGTACTTCTTATTTGTAATTAATAAAAATATTGAAAAAGAAAGATCTGTGGACTTTGTCTACATTTATTTCAGTAAGGCCTTTGACATGATTCCTCACGGTTAGCTCATCGAAAAGACTGAAATACATGGGATCCACGTCTACTTGGCCGTTTGGATCCGAAATTGGCTTTCCCATAGATGACAGAGGGTAATGGTCGATGGGAATTATTCTGGCTGGAGGTTCGTGACCGGTGGTGTTCCGCACAGATATGTACTAGGAACTCTGCTGTTTGTGACATAAATTATTTGAATGAAAACGTGGATGGGTGGCTTAGTAAGTTCGTACATGATACAAGGATTAGTGGTATTGTGAATAGTGTAGAACACTGCCAAAGGATATGGCAGGATATAGATCAGTTACAGATATGGGCCTAGAAATGGCAGATGGGGCTTAATCCTGCCAAACGCGAGGTGTTGCACTTTGGAAGATCAAACGTAAAGGTTCAGGACACAGTTAATAGCAGGGCCCTTAAAAGTGTTGATGTGCAGAGGGATCTTGGAGTCCGACTGCAAAACTCCCTGAAAGTGGCAACACAGGTTGATAGGGTAATAGAAAAGGCATATGGCATGCTTGCCTTCATTAGTCGAGGCAATAGGTTCAAGAGTCAATAAGTTATGTTGCAGCACTATAAAATTCTGGTTCAGCCGTATCTAGAGTTCTGCATTCTATTCCGGTAGTCCCATCACAGGAACGATGTGAAGGCATTGGAGAAGGTGAAGGAGAGGTTTACTAAGATGTTGCTTGGATTAGAGGGCATGTGCTATCAGGAGAGTTTTGATAAACATAGGTTGTTTTCTCTGGAGCGGTCGATGCTGAGTGAAGAGCTGATTGCGGCTTATAAACTTATAAGAGGTATGGATAGGGTAGGGAGCCGGTCTCATTGTTCATGCGTCGGAAGTCTAATACTGGTGGGAATGCATTTCAGCTTGGACGGGGTGAATGCAAAGGAGGTGTGCGGGGCAATTTTTTACATAGAGAGTGGTGAGTACCTGGACTGCGCTGCCAGGAATGCTGGTGGAAACAGATACAATAGAGGCTATCCAGAGGCTCTTGGGTAGGCAGGAATGCGTAGAGAATAGAGGGACATGGATATTGTTTTGGTAGAAGGGATTAATTTAGTTAGGCACTTAATTGCTGGTTTAATTAGTACGGCATAACACCTTTGTCATAACGGCTGTTCCTGTGCTGTACTCTTCTCGGATATCCGGCCTTCCCCAGTTGAAAACTATTTCACCCATGTCCTCTTCTATGGATATTTTAAATCGAGCAGAATAATTAACGCTGCCTCCAACCTGCTACTCCATGACCAACAGTTTCTCATCCCACCACCACTCACCAACTGATGCACCCTGATTTCAAAAGGACTCCGAAATTCCCTGCGTTATCTTCGTCTACACCAGTGGTTAAACTGCTATCCACGTTGTTAGAGTCATTGAAAGCCTCAGATATTATATATGATACAGCGATAGGAGTGCTATTAAATCAGGAGAGAGTCTCCTACTTCACATTTCAATCTCACAGAGACATGAAGTTATACAGCGCGGAAACTGATCCTTTTGCCGAATGAGTCCATGCCGACCAAGTTGTCCATCCGAGTTAGTCCTGTTTACTGCGTTTGTCCCATATCCCTCTCAACCTTTCCAATCCATACAGCTATCCAAATATATCTTTAACACTTACTCTACCATTACCATTCTACCACTTCCTCTAGCAGCTCATTCCATATACTACACCGCCACCCCCCCCCACCTAACACATCCCGTGTGAAAAGAATAGCCTCTCGGGTCTCGTTAAATCTTTCCCATCTCACCTGAAATTCATGCCCTCTAGTTTTAGACTCCTTACCTTGGGAAAATACTGTGACAATCCAAATTATTTATGACCTTCATGATCTTTCCAACCTCTATATGGTCACGCCTCAGTCTTCGACGCTCCAGGGAAACCTGACCCATCTCTCCTTAAAACTTATGCACTCCTGCTCCCTTAGAATCCTTGTGAATATTTTCTGGTTTAAGCACTTCCTTTCTTTAGCTCGGGGTCCAAAACTGTGCACAGTACTCCAAATGAGGTTCCCCAGCGTCTTGCACAACTACAACGTAATGCCCCAAATCCTGTACTCAGTTTTCCTGACTGGTGAAGGCCAACGTGCTAAACACCGTCTTCACCACCTTGTAAACTAGGGTCTCCGTTTTCAAAGAGCTATATATTTGTGTCCCTGGGGTTTCTCTATTTCTGACAATCTGCAGCATCATTTATCTGCAATGCTCAAGTTTAGCTTGCCAAAATACATCAATTCGCGCTTGCGCGTGTTGAAGGTTCAAGGGTTCAGATGTCTCAGACGTGATAGAGTAGGATGTGGAAGAGATGGCGGAGTTGCATGGTTAATCAGGGGGAATGACGCAGCTTCCCTTAGAGAGGACAGACTGGAGGGCTCATCCACTGAGGCAATGTGCGCAAAGCTCGGGAATAAGAAAGGGGCATTCAGTCAGATGGGGTCACCTAATAAGCTCCCAAATGCCAGCTGGATATAGAGGAACAGAAGATCATGGAAAGATGTAATAGAAACAGGTTGACGGATTGGGATACATTAACTTTGCCAATATTGACTCAGACTTCCGTAGTGCAAGTTTTACAGATGCACCACAGAAAAGATCCTATTTGGAAGTATCACGGCTTGGTACAGCAACTGCTCTGCCCAGGACCCCAAGAAACTGCAGAGAGTTTTGGACACAGCCCAGCCCATTACAGACACCAGCCTCCCCTCCTTGGACTCTATATTTACCTCTAGCTGCCTTGGTGAAGCAGCCAGCATAATCAAAGACCCCACCCACCCGGGCCATTCTCTTTTCTCTCCTCTTCCATCGGGTAGAAGATACAGGAGCCTGAAGGCACGTACCACCAGTCTTAAGGACAGCTTCTACTCCATTGTGATAAGACTATTCAACAGTTCCCTTAAACAATGAGTTCCCTTAAACTATGACCTCACGATCTACCTTGTTGTGACCTCACACCTCATTGCACTGCACTTTCTCTGAAGCTATGACAATTTACACTCTACTGTTATTGTTTTTACCTGAACTACGCAATGCACTCTGTACTGACTCAATGTAACTGCACTGTGTAATGAATTGATCTGTACGATCGGTTTGTAAGACTCCTCGGGACAGATGGAAATAATAAACCAATATCAATACCAAAAGCTTACAAGGGGCAGAATTGCCCTGGTGCATCAAAGAAGGTTCCTTGAAGCAGCATGTAGATATTTGCCCAGAGGAGAGCCCATACTGGACCTTGTATTCGGAAATGAGCCTGGTCAAGTTATACGGATTTCAGTACGAGAGTATTTTGGGAACAGTGATCCTTCAGTTTCGAGACAGCTGTGGATAAGGATAAGCCTGAACCTCGGAGGCAAGTGCTAAATTGGGAAAAAACAGGTTATAAAAGTATTCGGCTGGATCTCGGACAGCAGGCACCGTAGTGTAGTTAGCGTAACGCTCTTACAGCGCCAGCGACTCAGGTTCATTGCGATCACTGCTTGTAAAACGTTTTTACGTTTCCTCCGGGAGTTCCGCTTTCCTCCCGCATTCCAAATACATAAGGGTTTGGAAGTTGTGGGCATGCTATGTTGGCGCCGGAAGTGTGGGGACGCTTACGGGCTGCCGCAGAACACTCTACGCAAAAGATGCATATTACTCTGTGTTTCGATGTACATGTGACTGATAAAAAAAATCTTATGTTATCTGTTATTAGACGGAAACACTGGTCATGATTAAGCTCAGCCCCGAATTCAATATTGAGACCTGAAGGCTGTTAAACTTCGGGAATGTCTTGAGTGAGAAGAGATTTATTGCAAATAGAGAAAAACACAAGCAATGTCATCTTATTTCCCCTTATTTTCCCCTGTTTTCCCAAGATTTTTGAAACCTGACATACGTTTTAACATGTAAAAACTATTGTGCTTCCTCAGAAACCTGTGCAGAGATGTACGTTTTAACATGTAAAAACTATTGTGCTTCCTCAGAAACCTGTGCAGAGATGTCCGCCCGCATCGCCCAGGAAACGTCAAAATATGCAGGTCAACACCTCTGAGAGAAGCGACAGACTCAGTGTTCTGCTGAAAGGTAAGTTAAAGGTACCCTGAAATTGCTGGTCCATCGCGATTCCGTTCTCGTGAAATAGTTCCAATGAAGATGGCACTTTGTTCGACTCTAACAACTTCACATCCGGCCCTCCCGCCTTCATCCAGCCCATTTACATTAATCACTCAGTGCACAGAATGGACGGTTTGATTGAATTTCAATTCACTTGCAATTTTAACAACCAATTTCATGTTTCAACTATATATCGAAGTATTTAGAAGCTTCGCGTGTGTTTGGAAATACACGTTCTCTGAAGAGCATCAAAATAGCAACAGTTACACGTTATCTCATGGAAGTCAATGAAGACCTGCCCCGCATTACCTATTTATACAAGCGAATTGCGAGACTTTCCCTAAAAGCGGAATGAAGATATTCCTTCAGTCTTTTCATTAATGAAAACATGTTCGTAATTACATTCAGAGGATATTTCACCGCGTACTTCAGCTCCTCCCCGAATTTACTCTGGGTCATGGTGTAAATGCCCGTGTTGGTGCAAGTGATGAATAGATTCAGCATGAATGAGACCATCTTAGATTCAGTGCCTGGACTGTACTGAACATCCGGTGCACGCAGGTACATAAAATAAACAACCGCTGTGTTGCATAACAAGATGAAACTGAGAGATATACTGAAGAATAAAACGGCGGACTTCCTTCGGTTCTCCATCTCCGGGTCCTTGTCATTCTCTCCTCTGCGGTGTCTTCTCAGCGCTCGGCGCACTCTGCTGATCAGTAAAATGTATCTGACGGTACTAGAATTGAACAGTGAAATCAGAAAGAATGGGAGACAAGAGGTTAACGTCAGATCTAACAAGTAAAAGGCAGCCGATGAGCTGGAAGTGAAGAAATCTTCCTTCATATCAAAACCTCGCGGTATAACGTTCAGTACTTATTCTGGATCCATCGTAAAGAACTTGGATATCCCTATTAAACAGCTCTGCACTTACCACCGCGACTGCAGCTGCCGCCGTTCTTTCGGTGCAATATTTGTGTTTCAATTTCTGACAATATATGGCCACAGAACGATCAAAGGTGAAAAGACCCGTGAGCCAGACTCAGGCCGCCGTGGCTGCGCACGGTACGACGAGGTTCAGTGAACACACGGGAAATGGGAAGTAAGTATCAATCATGATCTGTAATACAACAGCTGCCACAAGGGCCAGGAGATCAGCCACCTCCATGGTCAGCAGGCAACGAGTGACACATTTGGAGAGACCGCACTTTCCCCCGGAGAGGATCCCGATTGCAATCAAGATAACTGTCAATTGAAAAGAAGAAGTGATGTTATTCAGCAGATACCAACAAAGACAATCTTATATCTAAGGTATTTCCAGCATGCAAAAGAAGCACGTACTTATATTGGTATTGGTCTATTATTGTCACTTGTACCGAGATACAGTGAAAAACTTGTCTTGCATACCGTTCATACAGATCAATTCATTACAATGTGTATTGAGGTAGTACAGGGTAAAAAACAATAATAGAGTACAGAGAAAGTGTCACAGCCACAAGAAAGTATATAGATTTAGACACAAATGCGTTATTATTCAGGAGAAGTTCAAAGTGGCTCTCTTCCTGACAGTTCAAAACCTACCAAACTTCCAGATTCAGAAGAACGCAGAGTGACGGAGAAAAAATCCATTTTACCGGAATCAGTGCAGCTCCAAAAAGTCTCAGGTAGACCCAAGTAGTCTGTTTGAGACACCACCCTCAGTGATTCTCTCCTCCATTGCCTGTACATTGTTGTTCCACTGTCGAACTCCGACGACAAGTACTGCAAATTCTCGTCTGTATTACTCCGACCGTACTTCCCAAATAGCTACTCCTACCACTAATTCCGGCAGGTAAAAAAAAAAGCAGAAAGGAGCAGAGAAACGTCATTAGTTTTAGACCCCCGTCTCACTGAATTTTTTTCCTCTCCTTCTTCTCCCCTGGTCCAGACCTTTCCCAATTACACCCGCGGTACTTTTGATCGTTTGACATTTGGCCTTTGATACTGACCATTCCTCCTGCCCGTCTACCTTCTTGGAGAAGTTAAAGGAGACTGAAAGCCAGGACGACCCGACTCAAGAACAGCACCTTCCACATTGCTATCAAACTTCAGAACCAATCACCACCTTCATACCCATTCCTGGTGGTGCTGCCTCGTTCTCGGACTCTTAAATTGGTTTCTCTCGGTTATTCAGCTATTGTCACTAGAGTATTTATTTTTGGGCTACATCAGTTTCCGCTACTATACTTTGCACCATTCTGTTGTTTTGCTCTCGTCGATGTTTGTATTGATATATTTATCGTTGCAATGTTTACTGTTTACGCTGTGAGCTTCAACCGAGGAAGGAATTACATTGCACTGTGCTGCATTTGACAATAAAGTAATACGAATCTCAACCTCCTTTGCCAGTTTGACGGTTGCCAAATTCCCGGTCCCAACCTTCTCACTTTTACAATGAGTCTGCAGTCACTCCACCCCCTCCTTCACACACCAAGAGGGACTGACAGCCTAAGATGCTTCTTGAGTCGTAGCTGACCCAGTTCCCCTCCACCAACAGACTCACTCAACTGGCTAACCGTGTTCACATATTGAGCAACTTCTCCTTCAATTCAAAGGGGTAGCTGTGGGAGCGCACATCCTCTCAAACCACACTGTTCTTAACGTAGAAAACAGTGGACAAATTTCCTTCAATCGTGCACGGGCCCCTCACTGAATTATATTTTGTTACAGTTAATGCCAATTCCTCACTCATACAAAGCGAGGACGTTTCCTGACACTTGCTGCCAATTTCCATGCTGCTCCCACTTCCACATGTTGAAACCAGGTAAGTCGCTTTCTCTGTCTACGTTAGAAATGGCCGTCTTCCGTCTACGATGTTGGGTCCGCCCGGCAGCGACTGAGGGGAGACGTGATAGAGGTTTATAAATTGATGAGAGGCATAAGCAGAGTCGAGAGACGTTATCTTATTACCAGGGTGTAAACGTCTGATAATAGAAGGCGTGCATTGGGAGTAGGTATGTTCGAAGAAAATGTGTGGGACAAGTACTTTTACAGACAGTTGTGCGCTGCCAAGGGTGGTAATGGATGCAGATACGACAGAGTCCTTTAAGAGATTCTTGGATAAATACCTGAATATTCAGAGAATGGAGGGATATGGACCATGTGCAGGCAGAAGGGATGAGCTGGCCTGAGCTTCATTAGTTCCTGTGCTGTACTCTTCTATGTTCTATATTCCATGTTCTACGTCTCCCTCCACTGTCAGAATCCGTCCTGCTGGGTATGTCCAATAGGGACAGATTTTATTCATCTTTGTCTCCATAACCATCTCGAGTTGCCACCATTAACACAGCGAACACAACCGGCAGCTCATCAACACATTGCAAACGGGAACAGATGCCGCCTTTCTGCTCTGATATCGAGTAACATAGCAACCAATATCGCGGATTACCGAGATTCGATAATAATCAGGAGACGCAAAAGATTATTCAAGTAGTTAAACCTTTATTTTCAAACAAAGGCTGTGACGGTCAGAGAGCTGGTCACTAATCGCCCCTGGACAAAGGCTCACAGCTCTTTTTTATGGCCCTTACTAGTCCAGTTGGCATAATCAATCAAATCAATTTCAGCTACATAGTGACATCTAATTAGAGACCACTCGTTCCTCAACCCAGTGCATTCTGCCACAATTGTTTTCACAATGGTATTTCTAATCTCATCACAACATGGTTGTACTTCGCCACAGCTCTTCTAATCTAATCACAATATGCTCTAGTCATTTCTGCAGTACAGGCATTATTACCAACACAGGGTCACGCTTAGCTCGTCGTGCTCAGTCACCCGCGAGTTACCTGACTTTTCCCGAGAAACGGGCTTTCTCTTCCCTTCAATGAAGAAGGAGAAGGAGCCAGCGCCATTTTAGGCACAGATCAGATTATGAGTAAACGTGTGTGTAGCCTCTATTTTCTATATATTCGATATCTATATCTCTATGTTCTATATATGCTATATTCCCCCCTTTGAGACCTAACGGTATCACATAGATAGAGAGTTCAAAGGGCACGACACCGGGAGACTAAAGCCAATCATCCCTAACGCGGGTATAATGCACTTTTTCGTGCACGGGCCCCATGGATTCACTGTCTATATCCTGAGCCAGAGGGCCAAAAGCCGTTCCTCCACAACGGAGACGGAGAAAAAAGAACCTGAGGCCCTCACAGACTACTCCCAACATAAGCATAGTTATCTTCTGCAGCGCTATCATAATCATTCAGCACATCGCTCTGACTCAGATCAAAGACGTATGTCGTCACGACTTCCTTGCCGTGACGTTCATCTAAGCCAGTGCCAGAAGCATTGGAAACTGCTTCGCCGTGGCCTGCACTGAAAGGGACTTAAAACATGGAAGGAAGCAGCACAACACAAATGTAAAATAAGCAGCGCAGTACCCACAACCATTGTAACTTTGGTTAGCCAGTCCCCCCAACCTCCTAATTTACTCTCCAACCAATCGAAGAACTGATGTGCAAACCCCGCATTCTGTCCTCAAATCTCTTTCCTCAATTTTTTCACTTTATCCATCGCCTTAGCAAAAGATCCCTCTGGGCTGGTGTTATTTGGTATAAAGATACAACAGTGTTCTCCAAACAGTACGCAGACACCTCTTTTTTCTGCCAATAACCACTCTAAAGTTTGTCTGTTTTTCCAGGCCATTTTGCTGGTTGCGTCTAATTGTTCTCCAAATGCAGAGAGGACGTCATCAGTAGAATTGATAAATCACTGTTGATTATAATAACTATAATTAATCCTTTCCGTGTTTTTACTGATCCCAATAACAGGAATTAATGATTCCCATCCAGCTGCAATCTCGTTGCTTGCCTTAAATTCATTGGGGATACCCCTCGGCTGACGTATACCATCAATGTGAATTGCTGGGTCAGGGGTGTATTTTCTATCATTACGTTGATGGCGTATCCAGCTGTATTCTTGGAGAAATTACAATTTCCTGTACTAATATCACGCGTGTGCAGGTGCCTCCCCATTCACGGGGAGGCGTCGGCCTCAATCCTCCTTTCATACCACACAGCCACCAGGTATCTGCTAACGGAATAGTCTAGTTATCCAATGCGTTGCCTGAGGCAAGGGAAACTTCCCTCGAACGGAGTTCAATTTTGTCACTCACATTGTGAGTCCCTACACACCTTCCCCCAAAATTGCCAACTGAAACTTTACGGTTTCGAGTGAAACATTCATAACTTAAGTCCCCCTGCAAATCGAGTTTCTCAATTGGGAACACCTGATACCCTTTATTAGTAGCCCAAGGTGTGCTGTAATTACATTTTTTTGTCAAGTGTCCTCTGGTTGTCGTGGTCCGAGTCTTGGGTTAACATACACAAATGGGTAAGTGTGGGATATTGTTGGTGCAATTGCAATAACATGTCTCACAGATACCTTTAACTCAAGTCCTTATTACACTCAGACACTGCTGCGCGCATTGTGCCATATGCTATTTTTGTCATCGCGTGCAGGTGGAGGAATTACATGGCATAGGCATTACATGGTGTTTTGGTCTCGCCGAGGCATAGAGGTAGCAGCTTGTTCTGGTCATCATTGCTGCTGTATAATTTGCCCATTGGTACCAATAATTAGTGCGTGCCTGCGGCCATGGTAAGGAAGTAAATGTTGCACTTATTTTAGCCCTCCCTCTTAAATCTCGCAAAGGCTTGTTATTACCATGCCAGGTCTGCTAACTCTGCAAAATTAATGGTTTCCAAATCTGCACAGGAGTTGACAAGCTCGTTATCACAAGGGTTGGGACCGGTCGTCCCCAAATCATCCCAATCCCCACTATCTGGAGAAGGGTTGTGCTCCGCAGGCTCATCACTGTCGTTCTCAGAATCATCAGTGTGTCCGAAGATCTCACAAACTTGCTGGTTCAACTCTTGCGGCGGGGTAGTGATTCTCTGCTTTTCCTGCTTGTCTTCCACTATCCTTTCCCCACTCTCACTCACCGCGGGCTCAACACCAGGCTGTACTTGTGGAATAGTCTTGGTGAAATGGTTAAGATGGTACCAGGTGGACCGTCCTTCCTCCTGAACTGCTGTGGGCGATGCCTTGTTACCGTGAAGGGCCCTTCCCTCCTTGGTTATTTCCACTTTCTTCGGAATGCCCGCACATAAACCTGGTCTCCGGGTTTAACGGGTCCTTCTTTCAAATCTGCCTTTGGCTCCTTTTGTTTTTCCTGTGTATAGATAAACTTACGTATCATAGTTAGTTGTTGCATATACTGTTTTAGTTCCAATTCTAATTGTTCCAAACTAGGTCCTTTGTATGGCCCTCCCCATTTGGGCACTGGCATGGGTCTGCTAGTGAGCATCTCGTGTGGTGTCAGGCACGTTATACGATTACTCTGCATGCGATAGTTCATCAGCGCTAATGGCAGCGCATCAACCCAGTTGAGCTTAGTGCTTGCACAGATTTTATTCAGTTTAGTTTTCAAGGTCCCATTAATTATTTCCACCAGACCCTGTGACTGGGGATGATATACGCATCCAAATCTCTGTTTTATCCTCAGAGCTTGCAATACCAATTTAACCACTTTTTTGGATAAAGGCTGACCCATTGTCGGAACTGATCTGTGAAGGTATTCCAAATCTTGGAATTACTTCGTTTGTCAAAAATTTCGCTACAGTTCCTGCTTCTAAGTCTTCAGAAGGCACTGCCTCTACCCATCTACTAAATCTATCAATCACCACCAGCATGTATCTCTTTCCTATTACTGCCTTTATCATATCCACATAGTCAATCACTAAATGTTTGAATTGTCCTTCAGGTACGGCTATATGACCTATAGGAGTCAAAATGACTTTCCTAACGTTGTTTTGTGCACACACCTCACATTGCGACAAGATGTGATCTACCAAAGCCTGTAAGAAGGGTGACCAGAAACCATGCTTTTTTTTTATCTTTCTCATCACTTCCCCCCTTGCACAATGGTCCAGCCGATGTGCCTCTGAAATGAGGGTAGTGAGCAAGGGTGTGGGCGCTATCAACAAACCGTCATCCGTGCTCCAAAAGCCTTCCTGAATCCATTTGGCTCCTTTTTGTCTCCACATTGTTCCGCTAGAGTTGCTTTACCTTGTATTTCAATTATGTCCTCCATTATAGGTTCTGGGTTCAGACTCACCTGAGGTGCAATAACAGCCAGACGACATCCAGAGGCTCTCCTGGCTGCTTCATCCGCAGCCTGATTTCCCTTTGTCACCATGTCATTTCCCTTTTTATGCGCCTGGCACTTTATAATAGCCAACGCTCTAGGTTTCATCATTGCTGTTATCAAATCTAAAATTTGCTGACAATGATGCCTGGGGTCTCCGCTGCTTTTCCTGAAACTCCTTTTATTTCCATACTGCTCCAACAAATGACATTCTGCCTGAGCATATGCTGAATCCGTATAGATATCAACTTTATCACCCTCCATCATCTCGCATGCTGCTGTCAGATCCTTAATCTCCGCTGTTTGGGCTGAACAGGGTTGCGGACAAGCTTCCAACCTAATTGTTTTAAATTGAGACTGAACATGTTGCACCACCGAGAACCCTGCGTGGTTCCCATCGTGGTCGCTGTAACAGCAGCCGTCCACAAACAAAATCTTTTTATCCTCATCATCCAACAGTTCTGACTGTAAATCCCCTCTTAATTTGGCAAATATCATCGTTTCCCTCACGCACTCATGGGGCTCTCCTTCATAACCTAGTGGAACATAATCGGCCATGTTGCTTGTGCTACACCTTTGTATAGTTATGTCTGGAAATGCCAATAACATCCGAAACACAAGTATTCTAGCTGGCGTCAGTACAAACTTTCCCTTTTCCAATAATTCTGCTACCTTATGATGCTTGTACAGAATTACAGGATAACCCATGGTCACAAATAATGCTTCTTCATAAGCATAGTGTAATGCTGCTAGTCTCTGGTGGCAAGGGGGAAATACCCTGGGCCACCTCATCCAATTTCGCACTCCAGTGTGCTATTAGTTGTTTCGTTCTCCTTATGCTCGTTTCCTGGGTCAGTACTGCCGCATCATAACCTTCCTGTCTGTTAGATACATAGAGATGAAACCTTTTACATAATTAGGCAAGGCTAGCGCTGGGGCTGACTACAATTCAAGCTTAAGAGTGTTGAAAGCTATCTCTACCTCCACATTCCACTGCAAAACACCATTCAGCTCTGTATGTCCAGTCTGTATGTCTCTATGTCAAGGTGGAAGACGTATTGCGGTTGTACGCAAGTGTATGTGGCTCCAGTATCTATCACCACTGGTGTTAATTGCCCTTCTAAAATGATCTGAACAATAGGTTCCTATTCCGCCTCCCGTGTTCTCTTTGGACACTGTCCCTTCCTACCTTGGTTCTCTGGGTACCGCTAGCACCTTCCATAGTTGTTCACAGGTCCGGTTGGACCTGTTGGGTCTGGTCCTTGATTAAAGTGTTGCTATCTATTTATTACCTCTTGCTGAAACGTGGCAGGCCAGCGTTTCTACGGGCAGTCTCTCCTGATATGCCCTGGCTGATTATATCCCCAACACAATCTTCTTCTCCCCCTTTCTACCTGTTCTTTCACTGGCCCTTTTTGCCCATTACCTCCCTGCCCTCTTTCTTGGAAGTTCCAGTCCTGTCTGGGCAGTTGCCTAACTTTGTTTTGCCCCTGATATGGCATTTGTGGAAACGCTCCCCCAAAGACGTTTATTATTGGCGTGTGGCTTTCTGACCCTTGTCTGGCAGTATAACAGGTTCATCTGTAGGTTGGCGCTTCGTTCAATTCGGTGGTTACAATCTGATCAGTTGTTATTGTCAACATTTTTTGCCTCTCTCTTTCTTTCTATTTAAGCTCCTCGAGCTGCATCTGTGTCAACTTTCTTTGCAGCTCGTCCTGTTGTTCAATCAGCCTTTTCCTACCTTTCGATATTTTTCGACTGCATGGACTACATGGTACCTGAATTCTTGGTAGGCCATTGGTGTCAGCCCTACCACCTCCTGAAGTCTGGACTTGACTTGGGGAGGGGACATTGCATCCACAATAGCAGTCCGAAACATCGTGGTCATCAACTGATTGCCTTCCACCTCTTGCTCTGTTTCCAGTCTCCACTTTTAAGCTGGTTTTATAAATAGGCTGCTGGGTTTTCAGTATCTCCCAGTGGGTCCCCCTTTAGAGCTTTGGGGTCCACTTTAGGTGGCTAACATCTTCTGATGTCCGCCATACCCTCTGTCTCACTGGGTCAAACAGTCACCATAAACCATTGGATTGTCCGCCACATTCTTTAAGCGAGCCTAAATCATCAGTTCTCTCAGTTTTGAGGTTCCCACTACCTTCAGCAGTAGTGACTTTAAGTCACCTTTTGCCAATAATCGTCCTGTTGTCTCGTCCTCAAAGGCTCTAATCCAATTTCCCGCTCCTTCATGTATGTTGGGTAGTGCATTTTTTAGCCCTTCCAGGTCCTGGGTCCCCCCAGGTATGTACTGTACCTATCCTCCTCCTTTTACCAGTAAGGGGTGTAATCTCACTCTGTTTCTTCCTCAATCCCTGGCTTTGTATTTCATCCTCTGACTCCTCGCAACTTTCTGATCCTGTTTGTACACTCTGCCGCGTTCGTCTTACCGGGGTTACATTTCTCTCTCATTTCTCTCTTTGTTCTCCCCCTAAATTTCTTTCTCCCCCCTTTAACTCGGCGTTGTTCTTACACCATTGGTATAACTTAAATTCCCTCTGCATTCTTGCTTCCTGCGTTTTTCCAGCTTCTTCCTCCATTTCTATTCTTTGCTCTTCCACTTTCTTCCGCTCCTCCTGTAAGGCTTCCCTTTCTTCCTTCAACGCTTCCCTTTCTTTCTCCTCTGTTCTCTCCATGCCTTTCCTTCCTGTTCATTTTTATACCATTCCACTTCCCCTTCTATCTCCAGCAGTCCTCTCACTACTGGGCATTGTTTCAGGTTCCCCTCGTCTGGATGGGGAGGGGTTTTATGCTCCTCTTAAATCTGGACATAAAGTCTACCTTTCCTCCTCTTCTTCTATAGGGAATTGCTTTTCTCGTTCTTTGGCTCCCTGTCTAGTTACTACTGCTGCCTGATATGTTTTCCTCAAATTTTCTCCTTCCATCCTAAAGAGTTTTAGTATCCCTGCCTCCTGTTCCCACTTTTGGTCTCTCTTTAGATTTGTCTTTTAGTTTGTAGTTTTTAATTAATCCGTCCATTCCCTCACACAGACTTACATCAAAACTTCCCTCTTTTGGTCATTTTGTTTATAGATTTTTCGTTCTCCTTTCCCATTTTTCCGAAATTCTTTCGATATCTTTTTTGGATACCGGAAACCTTTTGCTTAATATCTCTACTGCAGTCCCTTTCCCCATCATGTTGTCATTACAGGGTATTCCTCGTAAATTCACAACTCACTGATCTGATTATTTCTTATTAGTATCACTACTTCTCTTATACTACTTCTACGCCTAACCTTATAATTTTTCTACCCAATCTGCCGGCTTTTGTATTATTTAATTTTATTCAAATTATTCTTAACTCTTTTGTTCTGCCCGTGCAGACACCTACCTAGGGCGGTATCGGCAGAACATTAAACCTCGTCCGTTCAGACCTTTACGTTTCCTAAGGGGATATCCACGAGGACTTTTTCTGCCCTGCCCGTTCAGACCCTCGTCTCCCGCGAGGCGGTATCCACAAGGACTTACCAGCATTTCTTGGAATTTTTCTTTAATCAATTTCTATCGTCTTATCTCTACTCACCCCATTGCAGTTTTCTTGAACAATCCTATGAATCTCCTCTAATTCCAATTTTTACCAGATTCTTTGGATCGGAGAGACCCTTCGACAATCGTTTAACACTTCTGTGTTCCTGATACATCCCACACCCAACAGAGTTTTTAGTCAGAATTAACAGCGAAAAAGCTGACCTTTTTTTGGGTCGTCACCTTTTATTCTGTTAGTCTTCTAGGGGTCCCTGAGGGACCGGGGAACATCCTTGATTTGTCGCTCTTTTCTTATGGGTCTCTTTCCGATCCTGCCGACTACGCCAGATTTGTCGTGGATTACCGAGATTCGATAATAATCAGGAGACTCAGAAGATTCTTCAAGAAGTTAAACCTTTATTTGCAAACGAAGGCTGTGACGATCAGAGAGCTGGCCACTGATCGCCCCTGGACAAAGGCTCACAGCTTTTTTTTGTGACCCCTTCCTAGTCCAGTTGGCATAATCAATCAAGTCAGTTTCAGCTATATAGTGACATCTAATTCTAGACCCCTTGTTCCTCAACCTACTGCATTCTGTCACAGTTTTCTTCACAAGGGTCTTTCTAAACAACATGTTTGTACTGCGCCGCAGCTCTTATAATCTAATCACAATATTCTCTAGTCATTTCTGCAGTGCAGAAATTATTACCGGGCACAGGGTCACGCTTAGGTCGTGCTGCTCAGTCACCGGCGAGTTACCTGACTGTTCCCGCGCACGGGCTTTCTCTTCCCTTCAATGAAGAAGGAGAAGGAGCCAGCGTAATCTTAGACACAGAACAGATTATGAGTAAACATGTGTGTGTAGCCTCTATTTTCTATATATTCTATACTAACAGAATCAAAGACCATTCCCACCCCGGACAGTATCTCCTCGCCCTTTTCCATCCGTCACTACATACAAAAGCCTGAAAGCACGTACCAGCCTGAAGGACAGCTTCTATCCCGTTGTTATAAGACAGTGGAACCGTCTCCTGGCACCATAAGGTGGAGTCATGACCTTGAATTCACAATCTACCTCGTTATGGCCTTACACCATACCGTCTGCCTGCAGGGCAATTTCTCTGTAACTGTGACACGATGTTCTGCATTCTGTTATTGTTCTCCTTTGTGCTACCTCTATTTACTGATCTGTATGGGTGGCATGCAAGACTAAGTTTTTCACAAACTAATTTACCAATTTACCAATTAACAGACCACAGTTCCCTGACGACACAACAATGGAACCGTCAGAGGAAACAACAGTTTCAAGAAAGTTGCTGCATTAATGTAACATTTGTACAATGCTCGGTTCATGCACCAGAACATGAACATCGTCGGGGAGAACGGTGATGGAAGCTCTCTTACTCCTGGACCAGGTACATCAGCAGCTGCCGAAGCATCGCGGAGATATCTCTGCATCTCCTATCCCACCCGGACATAACCGCGGTGGTCCAAGGTCAAGCCCTGAGCGGATGTCGGATGTATGACTTAGGAACAGAGCTCAATGTTTGGAAGCAAGTTTAAAATTTCCACTGAAGTCCTTAAAAAAACGAAAAACTAAATCGTGCGGTAGGTTAGTTTCGGTCGGGAGCTTCATGAACACTGATCTTCTAATAATATGCTTTCGTAGGCAGTGATCATCAGGGTGCGTGCGCTTCGTTCGCACACGTGGAGTGCACGCTGGGGTTCGTTTCGGTTAATTTAGAATGAGGCTGCGGAATAAACCGATCAGAATATACAAACATTCCAACGGAAGGATGAAAGAAATGTCGGTTCCGCAGAAATCCATACCCCAGTATCTGTCTAGTTAAGAGAAACGAGCACTGTTATGACCCTTGGTTAATAACTCACCAGGAACAACGACAGCCGCCAGGATCGGATAGTAAATGACGGCCATCTGATAAAGCAAAGACACTCACATCCTCCCATGTAATCCCGCTGTCGCTGAACGCACCAGGTTCGGTGTGAAACTGCGCTCAAATGTTCAAAGCATTCCTTGTAAAAGATATCTCCAGTGGCGCAACTCTCTTGGTGACTGATGCTAATTACACTCATTTAACAAACAGGTTACGTCAGCTGCTCCAAGATTAGCACTGCTCTGGGAGTGAGAGCCTGAATGACAAATACGGAATTGTTTCCTTATAAAACAATGACTGGGAGAATTGGGCAAAATGTACAGAAGGGTAGACTAGGGTAGAGAAATGATTCACTGTAGATCTCGAAGGGTTTGTGTTTGGGGGCCGTACTGCTTTTGAATTGCATAATATTCCGGTCACACAAGAGTTAATGGGGCCTTGAATCTGAATAGTGTGGAGTTAGGTAAGGGGGAAATACAAAGGGATCTAGGAGTCCTTGTTCATAAGTCACTGAAAGTGAATGAGCAAGTGCAGCAGGCAGTGATGAAGGATAATGGAATGTTGGCCTGTATTACAAGGGGAATTGAATACAAAAGCAAAGAGATTCTTTTGCATTTGTACAGGGCCCTGGTGAGACCACTCCTGGAGTATTGTGTACAGTTTTGGTCTCCAGGGTTAAGGAAGGATATCCTGGCTATAGAGAGCGTGCAGCGTAGGTTTACGAGGTTAATTCCGGGGATGTCGGGACTGTCTTATGCTGAGATGTTTGAGAGACTAGGATTGTACACGCTGGAATTGAGAAGATTTAGAGGGGATCTGATTGAAACATACAGGATTATTAAGGGATTGGACAAGATAGAGAGGGGAAATATGTTCCAGATGTTGGGGAGGTCCAGGACCAGGGGGCATGATTTAAGAATAAGGGCTAGGCCATTTAGGACAGAGGTGAGGAAAAACTTCTTCTCCCAGAGGGTTGTGAATTTGTGGAATGCACTGCCTCAGAGAGCAGTGGAAGCCAATTCTCTCGGCACTTTCAAGAAGGAGCTAAGTAGGTTTCTTATAGATAGGGGCATCAAGGGATATGGGGACAAGGCAGGAACAGGATATTGATTGTTGAGGATCAGCCTTGATCTCAAAATAGCGGTGCAGACTCGAAAGGCCGAATGGTCTAATTCTGCTCCTATTGTATATTGTCTATTGTGAAGGATTTATTGCGGATAATTCAGTACTGAAACAAAAGCGCGGTCACTGGAGGGATTTGACGATTTACGACAGTGGAAGGTCACGTTAGAATCAGAATCAGCTTTGTTATCACTGCCATATGTCGTGAAATTTGTTGTTTTCCGGCAGTAGTACATTGCAAGGCATAAAAACAAAATTTACTACAAGTGACAAAAGTAAATAAATAGTGCAAAAGAAAAATAACGAGACCGTGTTCATGGGTTCAAGGACCGTTCAGAAATCTGACGGCGGAGGGTAAGAATCTGTTGCTGAAAAGTTAAGTGTAGGTCTTCAGGCTCCCGTGCCTCTTCCCCGGTAGTACTAACGGGTAGAGGGCATGTTCCGGGTGTTGAGGGTCCTTGGTGATGGATGCCGCCTTTTTGAGGCACCGACTCCTGAAGATGTCCTCGATGTTGGGGAGGGTTATGTCTGTGATGGAGCTGGCAGAGTCTACAACGCTCTGCAGCCTCGTTTGATCCTGCACATTGGAGCCTCCATACTAGGCGGTGATACAACCCATCAGAATTTTCTCCAGCGTACATCTCTAGAAATTGCAGGAGTCTTTGGTGACATACCAAAGCATAAATATTACTATAATTTACCAAAATAAAGAAATAAATGCAAAGGAGGAATAACGAGCTAGTGTTTCTGGGTTCATGGACCGTTCAGATATCTGATGGTGGAGGGGAAGAAGCTGAAGAGATTAAAAGAAGTTGATAGATATTAGGGGATCTCAATTCTCGGCATGAGTGTGCAGCAAGTGACCCCCAGGAAAGGAAGCTGCTGCCCTTACCTTTCCTGGACCTGATCTGACTCCAGACTCATAAACGTCCGCGGCGGCCTTGTCAATGAAGGGCTATTTATGGATTGTTCCTCGACAGCGCACTCCGTTTGGCGTTCACATGTGGTGTCCGCCGCATTGGAGAAACAGAACGCAGATTGGCTGATCAGTTTGCCGCGCGCCTGCACTACGTCTGTGGGGACGACCCAAGCGTCTTATTGCCCTCCACTTTATTACTCAATCGCACAAGGAACAACGAAAAAAAACACAGCACAGGAACAGGCCTTTCGCACTACCATGCCTGCTCCGTCCATGATCCAAACTAACCTATCACATCTGCCTGCAGATGGTCTGTACTCCTCGCCTTTACAGGTCCAATATATCAATATGGAGTCCAGATGTCTCTTAAGCGTTCCTCTCGCACCTGCTTCCATCACCTCCTGTGACAGCAGGTACCAGGCATCTGTCATTATCTGTATGAAACTAAACTGCCTTCCACATCTCCTTGAAACTTTCCCCCTCTTACCTTTAACTTCTGCCGTCTGGTACTTGACATGTCCTCCCTGGGAAACAATTCTCCGACTGTCTCCCCTACCTCTGCCTCTCGTAACTTGATATTCTGTTGTCAGATCGCCTGTCGGCCTCCGACGTTGCAAAAAAAAAGTTCAACTCTGCCATATTCTCATTATGGTGAATCCTCTCCAATCTAGGTAACAACCTGGGAAGTCTCTTCTGCACCGTATCCAACGTTTCTATATTCTTCCTGTAGTGTGGAGATCAGGACTGCAGAGAATATTCCAAATGAGGCCTGACCAAAGATTTATACAGCTGCGTGACTTCCTGAATATTATCAACAATGCTATGACCGACGAAGGCAAGCATGCGGTATGCCTTTTTTCCACCCCATCTACTGGCATTTAATGAGCTATGGACTTGCACCCAAAGATCTCCCTGTTCATCAATGCTCCTAAAGTTCCCTGTATTTGCCGTATACTTTGGTCTTGGATTTGACGTCGGGAAATGCAAAAGCACACCTGTCCAGATTCCGCTCCATCTGCCATTTATCCGCTCAAGTATCTCCATCTTGCCGTCTACTTCGACCGTTTTACTCACTATCCACATCTTCACCAATTTTCGTCTCGTCTGAAAATGTATTAATCAGACGACCTGCATTTCCATCAAGATCAATTTAACATAGCGCAAACAACAGACGTCCCAACACTGCCCCTCCTGTTTCACCACCTGTGTCGGCTACGGGCAAGACGATTTTGTATCCAACGCACCAAGTGTTCTGTGACGTCGTCGTCTGGAGCTGTCCCTCCGCCACTACCCGACTGAAACTTAACTGGAATTTGAATGTAAACCCAACGAGGAACAACATATTACCTTCTTTCTGGGCACATTACAACCGTATGGAATGAACAGTGAATTCTTCAACTCAAGGTGAACCACTTTCTCACCTCGTCGCATTACCATGGGACCTTTTCACCACTTTTAAATATGCGGCGTCGCTAACAGTCACCACTCATGCTCCCTATCACCGGACCTGTCTTAACCAATAGCCAATATTTCTTTCTTGTACATCAATCCTCTCCCAGCTCTGGTTTGAAAATTCCAAGCTTCCCAATATCCCGCACCCAGTTCTCTGGAAGTGAACCTGAACAGAATCATATAAAAACATATAGACAATACAGCACAATTCAGGCCCTTCGGCCCACAAAGTTGTGCAGAACATGTTCCTACCTTAGAAATTACTAGGCTTACCCATAGCCCTCTATTTTTCTAAGCTCCATGTACCTATCCAAAAGTATCTTAAAAGACTCTATCGTATCCGCCTCCACCACCGTTGCCGGCAGCCCATTCCACGCACTCATCACTCTCTGAGTAAAAAAAAACTTACCCCTGACATCACATCTGTACCTACTCCCCAGCACCTTAAACCTGTGTCCTCTTGTGACAACCATTTCAGCCCTGGGAAAAAGCCTCTGACTATCCACACGATCAATGCCTCTCATCATCTTATACACCTCTATCAGATCACCTCTCATCCTCCGTTGCTCACTCAACCTGTTTTCATATTCGACCATAGTAAAATGTTTAATATCGTCACCGGTACCGAAATACAATGAAAAGCTTTTATTTGCGTGACATTCGGACATATAATTCCATTCATAAATAGATTGAAATAGTCCAAATGTAAATCCATAACGCAATGCAGAATGTAGTGTTACAGTTACAGAGTGCGGGGAGGCAGAAAATATGCAAGGACCATGGCGAGGTAGATTATGAGGTCAATAATGATCTTAAAAGAGGTCCATTCAAGAGCATTAAAACAGTGCGATAGAAGCTGCCTTCAAGCCTGGTGGTAGTTGTTTTCAAGCATTTGTATGTTCTGTACAACAGGAGAGGGGAGAATAGAACATGTCCGGTATTGGCATTGATTACGTTAGTTGCTTCACAGAGGCAGCGAGAAGTACAGAGAGAGTCCTTGGAAGGGAGGGTGGTTTCTGTGACGTGCTGAGCTGTGTGCACAACTCTCTCCATTTTCTTTTTGCCGTCACGGGCATAGCAGTTTCCATACCGAGAGCTGATGCATCCGGATATAGTGCTTTCTGTAGTATATGTATAAAAATCGGCCAAGGTCATTGGGGACACGTCGATTTTCTTCAGTCTTCTGAGGAAGTAGAGGCGCTGGTGAGCTTTCTTTCCAAAATTCGTTTCTCTTTCCACAAAGTCTGCTTGACTGACTAAGATCTGCCAGCATTCTCTGGTTTTATGCAGTGTCTGCAGATGTGGCGGAGGGTCTCGTGAAGGAACTGGATAAATGATTTGAGCTCTACAAAGAGACGTGGAAAGAGTGAGGCGCTACTTTGATCAGAAATGACGTTCTCTGTCGATGGGCTCGATGGCTTTCTATTTCCTCTGTTTAACAACAATACGAAAGTGGAAACTAGGAAGTCGAAAGTATTGTGCTTTGTCAAATCTCTGTCCTTCATAATCAACACCAGAATCAGGTTTATTATCACTGACATATTTCTAGCAATTTGATTTTGCGGCAGCAGTAGAATACAAAGACATAAAATTACAAAAACATAAATTTATGAAAAAATAACGAGTGCTTAAAAAGGAATAACGAAGTAGTTTTCATCAGTCCATGGATCGATCAGAAAAATGATGGTGGAGATGAAGAAGCTATTCCGAAATCGTTGAGTGTGGGTCTTCAAGTTCCTGTACCTCCTCCCCGATGGTATAACGAGAAGATTGCATGGCCTCGACGGTGGGGGATCCATGATGGTAAATGTTGCCTTCTTGAGGCCTCCTGTAGTTACCACCGATGATGTGAAGGGATGTACCCGTGATGTATTGGGCAGAGTCCACTGCTCTCTGCAGCTTCTTATGATCTTGCGCATTAAGTTTCAGGTTGTTTTCGGGACAATCATCCACCTAGTCTTACCCGGAACATGGTGCAATGCAATTAGTCCCATTGCTTCTCTTATATCCCTAGGAACTCCCCCTTTCCCCATGGCCATCAAATCAACCCCGATCTTCCTTGTACCTCCTGTACCACATGTAATTTACAGAGGACAATAAGCTGCCACTCAGCACATCTTTGAGACATGGGAGGAAATCAGAAACACATGCGGTCATGGGGAGAAGGTAGACAATCCATATGGATAGAATCGAAACCAGGTTGCGGTAGCGGCTCTATCCGCTGGCCTACTCAAACAGGCTTCCCTGAATATTCTATTCGTTCATATCATTGCATTTAATAAAGATTATGTATTTGTCCCGTGCATCATGGTCAAGGTAAATAGTCAATTCCATCACTAATTGCCATTAAGATGATGATTGTAATTTTCGTTCTTCAGCCGTTACCAACCTTCTGGTGGTGGACCTATCACTGTTCTGCTTTTCCCTCCTATATGTAGGGCTTCCGCTTTACCTATCATCTGTCCTGAAGAAGGGTCCGGACCCGAAAATTTGACCACCTGATTTGCCCCACGGATTCTGCTTGGCCTGCTGAGTTCCTAAAGCATCACAGTGTTTTCTCGTCAGTTCAACAATGCATGAATGATTATAATTCGCCTTACCTTACATGTACGGGGGCCGGCACGGTACCGTGGCGTTTAGCGTAACGCTATTACAGCGCCAGCGACCCGGGTTCAATTCCGGCCGCTGTCTGTGAGGAGTCTGTACGTTCTCCCGTGAATCCGTGGGTTTCCTCCGTGTGCTCCGGTTTAACGACGTATGGGTTAGAAAGTTGTGAGTATGCTATGCTGGCGCCCCTATTTGCGGATTTCCCACAGACATTCCAAGCAAAGATGCATTTCACTGTGTCTTTCGATGTACATGTGACTAATAAATAAGTCTTAATACGTGTCTAATGTGAAGATTTTCTTTGTTTAAGTGTCTCTCTTGGACATAGAACAGTACAGCACAAGAAAAACCGTTCATCCCACGATGTTTGCTGCAATAAATGAACTATCGATGCGTAACTAAGTAGAAACCTTCTGCCTGTAATGATCGCTATCCCTCCATTCTCTACACATCCATGTGACTATATAAGAACCTTGTCCACCCCACTATTGTATTTGTCTCCACAACCTCTTCTAGCAGCATATTTCAGGCACCCACCACTCCCTGTGTAAAAGAAAATTGTCCCGTCAATCTTCTTTGAACGTTCTCCCTCTCTCCTTAAATGCATACCCTACAGTATTAGACATTTCGACCCTAAAACAAAAATACCGTCTGTCTACTCTATCTGTGCTTGTCTTAATTTCATAAACTTCTATCCGGTCTCTCCTCTGCCTCCGGCACTCCATAGAAAACAACAAAGGTTTGTAAAATTTCTCTTCATGGAACATTCTCTTTAATCCAGGCAGCATCTTGGTACAGCTCTTCTGCACCCTCTCCAAAGCCTAACATCTTCCCTGTAATGGAGCGACCCGAAATGACTGCAATATTCCAGATGCGGCCTAACTAGAGGTTTATAAAGCTGCAGCATAACTTCCTGAGTCTTGAAATCAGTGCCTCAACTAATAAACGCCAGCATGCCATGTGCCTTCTTTGCCCCCTTTCAGGAAGCTATCAACTTGCATCCCAAGATCGCTCTGCACAGCAACATTATTAAGGATCCAGCAATTAACTGTGTACTGTCCATTTGTATTTGATCTCCTGAAATGCAATACCTTTCATTTGATGCCGACTAGCAAAATCCGTGGCTGATTATCATGTTGATTTTCACCCGTGTGATAATACGTACTGTTAATAATTTGAATTTGTCGTATATAGTTCTTCATAGCAGCAGCAGACTTGGCTTCAGCAATATATCGAATCTTGCTCGGGCTCAGGTTTGGTTCGGATGGCTTTCACATTTGATTTTTCGCGTGGCCATGTCTTTCAGGCGATTTAAAGAAGGTACGGGGTGGACGTAGATTTGAATTCCTTCAGTTGTGTGTGCATGGGACCTGGTCAATTTTCGACTTTCTTCAAAATTAATTCATAGAATCATAGAGTGTATAGCGTAGATACAGTCCATTGAGCCCATCATACCCATCCCGAGCTTTTTGATCATCCACAGCAGTGCATTTACCCGCATTAGGACCCTATCCTTCCATATCTGTCTAAGTTAAGAATGCAATGGAAAAACAGGACAGTACCAGGAGTTTGGTTATCATATTAGTCCTAATGCCAACATTGATGAATATTTTATGACTCAAGGTGACAGAGGAAAACTGGTATTTGATTTCTTTCATGGAAATGTTTCCCCAAAAAACTCCAGGCAGTTATACATAGAAGAAGTGCAACTGCTGCCGTTGCTAATTCATTTTTCTCAGAATGCCGTGCCCATGCAAGAATTGTCGAAACATAGAATTTATTGACCGTGATCGTGAGACATAGAATTTAATTCCACTGCGTTTTAGCCACGTGAGTACCGATCTAATTTAACACGATGTTCAGTGTTCCAGACAGATAGCAGACCATAGCGACAGCAGAAGTCCGCAGGAGACTGAGGCAAAGGATGAAATCCCAGGATTAGGTTAGCCTGTACAAAATGCATGATGTTGCGGACTATATTCATTTTTGCTACTGGCAATTATTTTTTTTTGAGTAACTAAGTCAGGGCATTACAGACAATATCAAGGAAAATCTGAAGCGATTTTATGTAGAGTAAGGAGAAAAGAAAAACAAGAGAGAGAATACGGCCCCTCAAAGACCAATGTGATTATCTTGGTCTGGAGCCATAGTCATTAGCCATAGTCATATAGCCATAGTCCATATTCATTGAGGTCATAGAAATGTTCACTGAGGTACTCGCTGAATATTTCGACTCTGTTTTTACCGTGAAGGACCTGAAGACTTCGGACGTTGAGATAATTAATCGTGATGTCCAAGAGATAGTCCACATTACAGCACAGAACGTGCTGAATGTCTTAAAGCATATGAAGGTTGACCAATCGCCAGAGCTTGATCCAAAAACTCTGTGAGAAGCTATACAATAAATTGCGAGCGCGCTGGCTGAGCTACATGCATCATCGTTAGCAACGTGTGACGTGAAGGTGACGATTGTTGTACCTATGTTTAAGAAGGGCAACAAAGAAAAACATGGGAACTATAGAACAGGAAGTCTAACATCTGTGGTTGCTAAGTTGCTGAAGGGGATTCTGGTGGATAAGATATACACTCATTTAGAAAGACGGGTTTGATTATGCCAGCATGGCATTGTGCGTCGGAGATTATCTCACAAATTTGATTGACTTTTTTGAAGCAGTTACGAAGAAGATCAGTAAGGGCAGGGCGGTAGGCGTGGTCTGTGTGGACTTCAGGAAGACTTTTGATAGGGTTCCACGTGGTCTGTGTCTCCATCAAGTTACATCCCATGGGATCAAGGGAGAGTTAGCTAATTGGCTTAATGGTAGCAAGCAGACAGTGATGTTGAAAGGTTTTTTTCTTGAGCCTGTGGACCCAGGTTCCCAGCGTTAGGTGCTAAGCCGCTTGCTATTTGTCATCTATCTCAAAGATTTGGATGAGAATGTACAAGGCATGGTGAGTACGTTTGCAAATGACAGTAAAATAGGCGGTGTTATGACAGTGATCATGATTTACAGAGGGACTTTGATCAGCTGGGGAATTGTGCCGAGGAATGGCAAGTTGAGTTTAATTCGGATAAGTGCAAAGCGTTGCACTTTCTGAAGAAAAATCAGGGTAGGACATTCACAGTGAAAGGAAAGGCTGTGGTGAGTGTTGTGGAACAGAGTGACCCAGGAGTACAACGACATGGTTCCTTGAATGTGGTGTTGTAGACAGACAGGGTTGTGAAGACCGCCTTTGTAATTTTGGCCTTCATCAGTCAGGGCTTTGAGTATCGAAGTTGGTATGTTAGGTTGCAGTGGTAAAGACATTGGTGGGCTTCATTTGGAACATTGTGATAAGTTTTGGTCACCCTACGATAGTAAAGATGCCACTAAGCTGTAAAGAGAGCAGAGCAGATTTACGAAGATACTGTCGGAACTCCAGGGACTGAGTTAAGGAGAAAGGTTGAGCATAGAAACATAGAAGAAACATAGAAAAAAACTACAGCGCAATTCAGGCCCTTCGGCCCAGAAAGCTGTGCCAAACATGTCCCTACCCTAGAAATAACTAGGCTTTACCCATAACCCTCTATTTTTCCCATCTCCATGTACCTATCAAAGTCTCTTAAAAGACCCTGTCGTATCTGCCTCCACCACCGTTGCCGGCAGTCTATTCCACACACTGACCACTCTCTGAGTAAAGAACGTACCCCTGACATCTCCTACTACCCAGCATCTGAAACTGATGCCCCTTTGTGACCACCATTTCAGCCTTGGCGAAAAACCTCTGACTATCCACTCGATCAATGCCTCTCATCATCTTATATACCTCTATCAGGTCCCCCCTCATTCTCCGTCGCTCCAAGGAGAAAAAGCCGAGTTCCCTCAACCTGCTTTCATAAGGCATGCTCCGCATTCCAGGCAACATCCTTGTAAATCTCCTCCGCAACCTTTCTATGTCTTCCACATCCTTCCTGCAGTGATCCGACAGGAACTGAGCACATTAGTCCAAGTGGGGTCTGACCAGGGTCCTATATAGCTGCAAAAATAGCTCCTGGCTCCTAAATTCAATTCCACGATTGATGAAGGACAATACACCATATGCCTTCTTAACCACAGTGTCAACCTGCGCAGCCGCTTTGAGCGTCCTTTGGACTCGGAACCCAAGGTCCCTCTGATCCTCCACACTGCCAAGAGTCCTAACATTAATACTATATTTTGCCATCATATTTGACCTACCAAAACGAACCACTGAACACTTATCTGGGTTGAACTGCATCTGCCACTTCTCAGCCCAACTTTGCATCCTATCTATGTCTCACTGTAACCTCTGACAGCCCTCTATACTATCCACAACACCTCCAACCTTTTTGTCATCTGCAAACTTACTAACCCATCCTTCCACTTCCTCATCCAGGTTGTTTATAAAAATCACAGAATAAGTGTCGCAGAACAGATCCCTGAGGTACATCACTGGTCACCGACCTCCATGCAGAATGCGACCCTTCAACAACCACTCTTTGCCTTCTGTGGGCCATCCAGTTTTGGATCCACATTGCAATGTCCCCTTGGATCCCATGCCTCCTTATTTTCTCAATAAGCCTTGCACGGGTTACTTTATCAAACGCCAAGCTGAAATCCATATGCCATACATCTACTGCTCTCTTTTCATCAATGCGTTTAGTCATATCCTCAGCAACATCAATCAGGCTCGTAAGGCAGGACCTGACCTTGAAAAGTCACGCTGTCTATTTCTAATCATACTATACCTCTCCAAATGTTCATAGATCCTGCCTCTCAGGATCTTCTACATCAGCTTACTAACCACTGAGGTAAGACTCAGAGGTCTATAATTGCGTGGGCTACCTCTACTCCCTTTCTTGAAAAAAGGAACAACGTTTGCAACCCTTCAATCTTCTGGAACATCTCCCATCTCTATCGATGATGCAAATATCATCGTCAGTGGCTCCGCAATCTCCTCCCTCGCCTCCCACAGCAGCCTGGGCTACATCCCATCCGGTCCCGGCAACTTATCCGACTTGATGCTTTCCAAAATTACCAGCACCTCCTCTTTCGTGATATCTACGTGCTCAAGCTTTTCAGCCTGTTGCAAGTCCTCACTACAATCCCCGAGATCTTTTTCCGCAGTGAATTATTCATTAAGTACCTCCGCTCTTTCTTCCGCATCCATACACAGTTACCCACTGCTGCACTTATAGGCCCTATTTTTTCGCATCATATCCTCTTCCTCTTCATATACTTGCAGAATGCCTTGGGGTTTTCCTTAATCCTGCCCACCAAGGCCTTTTCATGTCCCCTCCTGGCTCTTCTAATTTCCTTCTCAAGCTACTTCCTGTTAGCCTTATATTCTTCCAGATATCCAACATTACCCAGCTCTCTGTACCTTTTGTAAGCTTTTCTTTTCCTTTTGACTAGATTTATTATAGCCTTTGTATACCACGGTTTCTGTATCCTCTCATGACTCCCCTGCCTCATTGGAACATGTCGATACAGAACTCCACACAAATATCCCCTGAATATTTGCCACATTTCTTCCGCACTTCTCCCTGAGAACATCTGTTCCCAATTTAATCTTCTAATTTCCTGCCTGAGAGCCTCATAATTCCCTTCAATCCAATTAAACTCTTCCTAGACTGTCTGCTCCTATCTATTTCCAGTGTTATGGTGAAGGAGGTAGAATTATGATCACTATCCCCAAAATGCTCACCCACTAAGAGGTCTGACCCCTGACCAGTTTCATTTCCCAATACCAAATCAAGCACAACCTCTCCTCTTGTAAGGCTATCTACATATTGTGTCAAGCATCATTCCTGAACACTCTTAATAAACCCCACTCCATCCGAACCCCTCACTGTCTGGAGATGCCAATCGATGTTTGAGAAATTCAATTCTCTCATCACAACAACTCTGTTATTATCACACCTTTCTAGGATCTGCTTCCCTATCTGCTCCTCAATATCCCTGTTACTATTGGGCAGCCTATATAAAACACCCAGTAAAGTTATTGACACTTTCCTGTTCCTAACCTCCACCCACAGAGACTCCGTAGACAGTCTCTACATGACGTCCACCATTTCTGCAACCGTGACCTGCTCACAGCCGTGAGCAGGTTGGAACTTCTTTCATTGGAGCGTAGGAGAATCAGGGGTGATCTTCTCGAGCTGTGTATAATCATGAAGGACATAGTCAAAGTGCACCGTCTGAGGAATCAAGAACTAGAGGGTGTATGTTTCAAGTGAAAAGGGAGAGGTTTAATAGGAACTGCAGGATGGTTTCACCCAGGGAGTGTTCCGTACACAGAATGAACTGCCAGAAGAAGTGGTAGAAGTAGGGGCATAAGCAGAAGTTATAAGTTACTTGGACAGATACATGGATAGGAAAGGTTGAGAGGGATATGGGTCAAACACGGGCAAGTGGGACGAGCTTCGATAGGCATCTTTATCGGCATGTAACAGTTGGGCCGAAGGGCCCGTTTCCGCACTGCATGAGAATATGATTCTAAGTGGGACCACAAAGTCACTGCTTCGGTCGTGCCGACAGCAATAACACCCCGAAAATACTGGAAACTATAATCATCCACGGGAAGGCAGAGTTAACATTTCGGGTCGAGGACCCTACGTTGGAACTGGGAAAGAGAGAAAGCACGCAGTTCGCATATTCTAATGTTGCCTCAGAGTTTTGGCATCTTCGAGCTTTCTTTGATTTTAAGGGCACATGGATCATGTGTGAAATGTAACACAAATGTGAGCGAAACATGACTAGTGACTTGTTTGCTGTTTTCTACGTTCAACCATGATGAAAATACATTCAAATCTAACTGACTGGAGTCATATTCATGGGTTCATAAAGGAAAAAAGAATGCTTAGGTAAATTCTTGGCACAATAAAACACCATTAATGTGAAATCTGTTTATATGGATCGTGACCACACCAGGCGTGGAGACAAGAAGGTGAAAATATACACTTGTAGAAGAAATCAGCGAGTCTCAACACGACACATCCACCATTCCTTTGCCTCCACATATGCTGCTTGACCCGTTGTGTAATTCAGAAATTTTTTCTTTTCGCCGGATTCCAGCATCCTCAGTCTCTTGTGAGTCCTCCTGGAGGGAAATGTTGGACATTCGTTCCTCCATATGTGCTGGTTCTTGGTTTGGACATCTTCGAGCATCGTTGTTTGCAGATGTCTGTTGGTCTCCGGTGTTTCCAAGTACAGAGTGGTTCTAGTGTTTACTTTAATCAGACTTAAACTGAGCAACTAAACATTAGCTAACGGATAAATCTCAGCAAAAGAGCTCATTGTACATTATACGGGATTAGAATACCAGTTATCTGAGGTCATGGCGTCCAAAAAACCTTACTTTGCATAGAATATGCAAAGCTTGGAATATCTAATGGTGAAGTGCCGACCATTCTATCTGCCAAGGGAGTTCACTTCAGCTGCCCTGATGGCAGCCTACATCCCACCACAGTCGGACATGAAGCCTTCACTCAATGACCTATACTCGGTGGTCAACAACCTTGAGACAGGATACCCTGAGGCCCTCTTCATTATCGCAGGTCACTTCAATCAGGTCAACCTCAAGAGTGTGTTACCAAACTATTACCAGTACATCTCCTGCTCCACCAGGGGCGCTAACACCCTTGACCACTGCTAAACTACCACCAAAGATGCCTCCCGAGCCACCCCTCGTCCTCACTTTGGGAAATCAGACCACCAGTCTGGGCTCCTTCTCCCTGCATACAAACAGAAACTGAAACGGGAGGATCCGATATCGTGCAGTGCTGGTCTGAGGAAGCAGATGAGCTCCTCCGTGACTAGTTTGAGACAGTGGACTGTTCCATGTTCAAAGATTCAGCTGCCAGCCTTGATAAATGTGCCATCACCATCACAGACTTTATCAGCAAGTGTGTTGAGGACTGTGTACCAAAGTCCCAAACAGGAAACCATGGATGAACCTTACTGAAGTCGAGATCTGCTGCACACAAATCTGGTGATCCGGATATGTACAAGAAATTGAGATATGACCTTCGACAAGCTATCAGGGATGCCAAGAGGCAATACCGACTCAAAATAGAGTCCTAGACCAGCCGTCAGTTATGGCAGGGTACATAACAGGCTACAAGACTAAGACGGGCTGCATAATTAACAAGGGCGCATACCTTCCTGATGAACCTAACGCATTCTTTGCGCGTTTTGAACAGAAGGGAAGTGGATTGTCACCACCGACCTGACAGCCTCCAATGCAATTGAACCTGTGGTGACCTTTGAGGACGTGGGATCAGTCTTCCGGAGAGTTAACACGAGGAAAGCATCTGGCCGAGATGGCGTCCCTGGCCGTGTGCTCAGATCTTGTGCTGATCAGCTGGCAGAAATATTTGCGGACATATTTAACCTCTCACTGCTTCAATCTCATGTTCCCACTTGTTTTAAGAAGACCACTATCATTCCAGTACCAAAGAAACGCAAGGTAACATGCCTCAATGTCCATCGACCAGTGGCTCTGACATGCACCATCATGAAGTGCTTTGAGAGGCTGGTCATGGAACGCATCAACTCCAACCTCCTAGCCAATCTTGACCCACTGCAATTCGGCTATTGCCCAAACAGGTCTATAGCGGGCGCCATCTCCCTGCTCCTACACTCATCTCTGGAGCATTTGGACACCTATGTGATACTACTGTTTATTGACTACAGTTCTGCCTTCAATACAATAATCCTAAGCAAACTTGTCACCGAACTCCGAGACCTAGGACTCAGCACCTCCCTCTCTAACTGGATCCTTGACTTTCTAACCAACAGACCGCAATCAGTAAGGATAGGCAGCAATACTTCTGGAACAATTATATGACACTGGTGCCCCACAAGGCTGCGTCCTCAGCCCTCTACTCTACTCCCTATACACTTATGACTGTGTGGCCAGATTCTGCTCTAACTCCATCTACAAGTTTGCAAATGATACCAACGTTGTTGGCCGTATCTCAAACAGCGATGAGTTGGAGTACAGGAAGGAGATAGAGAGCTTAGTGGAATGGTGTCATGACAACAACCTCTCCCTTAATGTCTCTACTTCCACAGGAGACTAAAGAAATTTGGTTTGTCCCCTTTGACACTCACCAATTTTTATCGATGCACTGTAGAAAGCATCCTATCTGGATGCATCACGGCTTGATATGGCAACTGCTCTGCCTAGGACCGCAAGAAACTGCAAAAGTTGTGGACACAGCCCAGCGCATCACGGGCACCAGCCTCCACTCCTTGGACTCTGTATTTACCTCCCGCTGTCTTGGTGAAGCAACCAGCATAATCAAAGACCCCACCCACCCGTAACATTCTCTCTTCTCTCCTCTTGCATCAGGTAGAAGATACAGGAGCCTGAGGGCACGTACCATCAGACTTAAGACAAGCTTTTACCGCACTGTGATAAGGCTATTAAACGGTTCCCTTATCCGATGAGATGGACTGTGAACTCATGACCTACCTTGTTGTAACATTGCACTGCACTTCCTCTGTAGCTGTGACACTTTACTCTGTACTGTTATTGTTTTTACCTGTACAACATCAATACAGCATATACTAACCCAATGTAACAGCACTGTGTAATGAATTGACCTGCACGATCGATATGCAATACAAATTTTCACTGTAACTGGGTACAAGTCACAATAATAGACCAATACCAATACCAATAACTGCAACACTTTCAGGACTAAGATGGTTTTCCTCATTCCAGTTCCAATAACGTGTCCTCAATCTGAAAAAGTTACTCTGTTCCCCTTGGCATACATAATGACTGATCTGCAGATAAACACCTCGGTGTGAAGGTTCCAGATAACTACCTGGCACAACGCGGAAGATGAACCTCAACAAACTTGAGTAAATGAGATGATTCTGCTTCAGAAGGTGTTGATGGTCGCCTTAACTGCGTCGCGAAGGGCAGGCACGATACGTTAATCATAACCTTGTCTTAAACCATAGTTCGTAAACCGTTCAACAAATATAGAAATTCAGTGCAAATATAGAACTGTCGTTAACATGGATAATAAGTTGTGTTGATTGCGAGTGAGTAAAAATAAAGGTCGAATTCCCTCCTTAACAGAACAAGTGAGCTTCTGCCAAGGTTTGTTAGTTTGCAGAATGATGCGCAGTATCTTGTGTTGTCAAGCAGCAAAACTCAATTTAAGTCCTTTTGTTTATTTCAGAAAATCATGGAGCTTAATGTTTGAAGTCTATCTTGTGCGTCAGATGTCTACTTATATCAGTTATGATGAAGTGAATGGAAGCAGGAGATTGAAGGGGCAGATGCCAATTCCGCCTCCTGATAGACCGAGCTTACAATTCAAAGTAACAGGCTGAGTATTATTCTCTCCCCCTCCCCACAGTTAAACGCACACTGTCACTCGGGGCTGACGTCAGCAGCCTTCTCTTCCCTTCAGCTTTGTACAGACAGGTGTAATTTCCTCCATCGGCCTGCTCCAGGTTCCCCACGATGAAGCTGACGGTGTTGCTGCCCGCGGATGCGGGTTGAGCATCCAAGTAATTCGAATCTCCTTGCTTGAATAAGTAAAAAAGGAAGCCAGGAGGATCCAGAGGGCTCGTGCAATTAAAGGTGACTTGTCCGCCCCTCACAGCATGACGGGAATCCAAGGATAAACGTGGTTTTGGCGAATCTGCAATGTGAACCGCACAAGGTGAGAATTAATGTAACATCAGACAGGACGACATCGGTGAAGAGAGCTGCAATACACCAGTTGAGCGGACGCACGTAATAACTCCGACCTCCACCCAGTACCTGCTCTGCAGCGGTACTCTGAGTTATTTTCAACACACGATGAAATGATTCTGCATTTGCGAAGGAGAGAACAGAACAGCCCTGAAGTCATCCTCCCAAAACACAGAAGGTCGCACGTGTCTGCAGGGAATATACAGTGCGTGCGGATCGGGGTAAAGTTCATCCTATTATCAATCCTAAACCTTCTGAGAGAAGACCGAGGAGCTTGAAAGCCCGGTCGATCAGATTCAAGAACAGATTCTTCTCCACTGCTGTCAAACTTCTGAACCTATCTCCTCTATCACATCCCCTTCCTGGAGCTGCTACCGTGTTCTACAACCCTTAATTCTACGTCTTCGGTTGTTGCCATTTTTGCATTTATTTTTGTACTATTTCAATATTCACGACAAGACTTTGTACCATTCTGTTGTACAAACCCATCCGAGTGATGGCACCTTTCTTCTATTTGAGTTCTACCTATATAGACTCAGTCAATGAGCCCTCCATTTCTTCCACTCTGAGTGCAGCTGTGATATTCTCCCTGACTAGTATGCAGTCCCTCACCCTCTTTTTCCTCCATCCCTGTCTCTTATAAAACATCAAAACCCTGGACCATTAATCATCCAGTCCTGTCCTTCTCTCAACGAGGTGTCTGTATTTGCCGCAACTTCATAGATCCATGTACTGATCCATGCTCGAAGTTCATCGTTTTGACTCTCAATACTCCTTGCATTGAAACGCACAGACCTCAATCCTTCTGTCATGTTGTTTATAAGCCCTAGCTGCTGGTTATCCTTCTTTACAGTATTACTGCCCAAGACTTATCTTCAATACCACCCCCACCCCACCCCCAGCCATTCTGTCACCTGGTGCACAGGTTCATCTCTTCCCGCTAATCTCGTTTAACCACATGTTGTTCTGAAATCAGCATTATCAGCAGCCAAAATCTAATTCTTTAGCCTTCCTCCCCGTCACAGCAACCACCCCTGCCTATCTCCACACCTGCTTACAAGCCGGGGAACAAGCACACACTCCGGCACACTCACGCGCTATTGTGACCGTCACTGGTTTGCTGAGCTCCGACCAGAACGGTCTCCTTCTCACGACCCTTCTGTATTTGCACTGGTACCGGCCTCCTTGCTTCGAACTGGTGACGGTGAATTTCCCGATGTTGCCTTTGCTGAAGATTTGACGGCGCTTCAGTGGTTCCTTTTCTCTGTAGAAATAGACTTTGCCGGGACGTTCCCTGCGACCGCTGCAGAGGAGGATGACCGTCTCTCCTCTGCTGTACACGCCAATCGGTTTATCTAGAGAGATCGTTGGCAGTGGCAGTGGAGCTGTGGGCAAAGCAAATGTAAACATGAATAAGTATTTAAATGACAGATTTTCATATTTTCTGAACAACAAGTAATAAACAGAGTTCTGGTTTAATTTAGGAAAGGTTTGCAAAGGGACTCAGGTTTCACAAGAAGGAAAACGAAATGGGATGTGCGCAGGGCTATTGTAAATGCGTTGTTGATCATCGGCGCTGTGTTGCTGAGACGACAGGTCTGATGTTGTGCGCTATTTCTTTGGCTTCGTTCGTAAGATCCCGCGACCGGGTAAACTAAAATACCTCAGTCGGGGATCCAGCTTCAACTCTAGTGACTACAGTACGTTACTTCTGCTGACATCAAATTGGTATTGTTGTTAATTTTATTCACAGGGTACACTCAACAAGAGAAAACAAGTCTAAGCTAAAATATGCTCATTGACGTTAGAATCTACAGAATCTGACATTCTACAGTCTACATCTACAGTCATCTGACATACAGGGGTGAGCTTGTTCATGAATTAGCAGCGCGGACTACCAACCTGAGACCAGAAGTTAGCAAGATAGAGACTAAAGCAGTCCCCTCATACTCAAATTTACGTTCGGTACAGTAGGAAGCCTTTCTACAAATTCATTCGATGCTACCTCAGAGCAATTTCGTCGCTCTCACCCGCCATGGATCTTGTTTCTCCAACTAATTATAATATTCCTGCAAATGATAAACAATCTCGGCTCTCTTGGAAATCTACAACGAGGTCTATTATTCTGGCAGAGACTCGTGAAGTGACGTTCCAGTCAATGGAACCTCAGGAGTGTCGTCGTGCTGCCTGTGATATTACAACCCAGAACAAGAAAGAACGTGGAACAGTAAAGCATAGGACCAGACCCTCCGACCCATGATATCTCAGGCTACCATGAATCCAAATTAAACTGTACATCGGCCAGCACGTGGACCATATAATTCCATTCCCTGTCTGATCATATATCTGTCGAAATGCCTATTAAACACCGTTAGCGTATCTGCTTCCACCACCTCCCCTGGCAGCGCGTTCCTGGCACCTACCCTTCTGTGTATAAAAAACTCACCCGTAAGTATGTTATACACTTCCCCCTCTGACCCTCAGGATATGCCTTTTAGTGTTTGAGATATCCATCTGGGGGAAGAAAACATTGACCATCTACCGTATCTACGTCTCTCATATTTCTCTATACTTCTCAAAGGCCTCCCTTACTTATTCAAGTTTAACACAGCGCAAAACAGAATACAGGTACCTGCGTGATCACTGTGGCGCATTGATTGAGTTACTAGAGGCAAAATGGCGTTAATCAAAATCCGGAAATAGAACAGGAAGTCTCAGCTAGGCCTCAAATGAGGAAAAGGAAACATCTAAATCAGGTAATCATAAGCTTTGGGCCTATTGTCAAAGTCAGGTTTCATACTTGAAGGGTCCCACCCGCTACCTAGTTATCCTTTTGTTCTTGATGTATTTGTAGAATGCCTTGGTCATAAGAACAAGTTTCACTGTTCTCATGGAAATGTAACCTGTGTAATGTTATGTGCTTATTAACCGCTGTAATGTGGATCGTCTGCTCCTGCGGAGATCGTTCTTGTCAAACCTATGAGATGTCACCTTCAGAGGAGCAAACCATCAGCTAAGGCCATGAATAAGGAAAGTCAACGCTCCCTTTACTCACCCACAACAGATACCGTTACAGCCTCACTCAACTGCGACTCCAACCATCTTGCCTTGGCGTAGATTCCATACTTGCACTGGTAACGGTTTCCATGGTTCTTGCCGGTCACTACGAATTCTCCCATGTTATCTTTCGTCAGCAGCTGAAGAGACGTTATGAGCCTCTGGTTTTTATAAAAGAAAGTTTTACCGCGATGTTCACCCGAAACGGTGCATGTTAACGTGGCCGTTTCTCCTTCTGTGTATACCCCATTCGGTTGATCAAGAACAATATCTGGCGGTGGAAGCGGATCTGTGTTGAAGTTAATGGGAAGTTATATAGCGATTGGAGTTCATGATTAATTTCACATAATATCTGAGTCATCAGAGAACTGAGAGCAATGGGGAACCGTCAGAGAAGAAGAGAAGAGGTTGCTGCAGATCATATTAAATATTAAGTCAGCCTCGATGAGCCGGGTGGCCTTACCTTACTTCCGATTTCCCATGTTATTAATGAAAAATATGTCCGATCTTGTTCATCTGGAATGGCGGAAGAGCAGGAGGACTGCATGGCTTAGTCCTGCTCCTTTTTCTCATGTTTCTCAGACCGTCCACATTGGGGCTTTTTAACTCAGTTCTTCAATGGAGTAAATTACATAAAACAGTGCAGAAGAAGAATAAACTACTTCTGTGAGGATATCAAAAACGACCTCTGCGATTATATCAATCTAAACCAATCCCAACTGCTTGTACTTAACCTGTATCCCTCCATTGACGTATCTATCTAAATGCCTCTTAAACATTGCTGAAGTATCTGCTTCCACCATATCCCATGGCCGCGCTTTCCAGGCAGCTGCAACTCTCTGTGCACAAAGAATCGGACTGCCTCGTGAATCTCCTTTAAACTTTCTCCCCTCTCACCTTAAAGTTATTCCCACTCGTATTTTGATATTCTCGGCCTGTGAGACGTGCACACTCACGAGATCGATTCAAGAAACAGTCAATGTTAATTTGCAGACTTGAATCAGAGGACGTTCCGAATGAAACGAAAAAGTCGTCAGATGTGGGTTCTCGTTGCGGGACTCAAGCTTTGGCTCCGCAGTTGATGAGCAAAAGCAGCACCGATTTTGTGTTCCGATTTCTCAGAGTGCGAACAGCGCATGAGCCAACGAGGCCTCTGTGAGGGAGCTTTAGCCATTTGTAGCAAAAGATAAACAACATACTGGATTAAAGATTTCCTCCAGAAGTCTGTTTTTATTGCTCCAGGCTCCAACAGCAGCAGTATTTTGTTTTATTAGTAATGTCCGGATTCGGGAGGAGCTGGATAGTGGGGACGGAAATTAAATCACGCATTGGAGAAATCAGCACTGGCCAGAGTTAAGTTTCCTCGTCATGCGTCCAGCAGCATCTCAGAACCGAGGAGCTATGTCAGCCACCTGCCAGCCGCACTGCAGCTCCTCGCCCAGTTGCTCCGACAGGCCCCACCAAGAACTTTTTGACTCAGAACGTCATTGGCTGCAGGGCCATGGAGCACTGACCGTCTTCTGGTTCCTCCCCAGTTTAAATACCGGCTTGATATGGAAAACTATCGCAGCGCCGTCATCGTGGTGGGGGACGTAATCTTGGAACAAAGCAGTCGCCTGCACTGAGAACATCTTCACTGGAAGGGGCCAGCAGTTCAGGAGGTGGTCTCACCTCCAAATTCCTGAATGCGAATTAGTAATGGGAGGTAAATGTCAGCTGTGCTAGGAATAACGAGCCGACGGCCACATTTTTCGCGGATTGATGTCTTCAAGTCATTGAGCAATACGACAGCGAAACATGTCCAAGTCAATCATGCCAAACAAGGTGCCCGCCTAATCTGGTATCATTTGCCCGCGTTTGGTCCATTTCCCTCTAAAACCTTCCTATCCATGCATTTCTCCAAATGTTATTAATTGTTGTTACTGTTCCTGCCTTTACTACTTTCTCTGGCGGCTCGTTCCATGTACTGAGCACCATGAAATTCCCTTCGTCCGCTTCAAATGATTCGCCTCTCACCTTAAACCTACGCCCTCCAGTATTTCGTTTCCTTACGCTGGAAGAAAGACTGTGTGAATTCACCCCTTATGATTGTATAAACTTCTGTAAATTCACCCCTCAGTCTCCGATGTTCCAGAGAATATAATTCCACCCTGTCCAACCACTGTCCATAACTCAGGCCCTCGAGTCCTGACAACACTCTTGTAAATCTTCTCTTTCCAGCTTAAAGACGTCCTTCCTTAGGGTGTCCAAAACTGTACACAATGGAAATGGAAATAGGATCTGATGCGGTTGGGGGGGGGGAATTATTATGCTTTTTAAACAATATATTTCGAACAAAATCTGCCTGAAATGTCTATAAGGCAGTCGACAAACACTTTTGAAATTGTATTCACATGATTGTTTTGAACGTAGCCTGTTGTATGTCGTCCATACCTTCCTCGTCCTCACCACGTGATTGCCTTGTGCCTTCTTGACTTGCTAAGCATTAGTGGGGATTTAATTACAAATGCAAATAAGAATGCATTAGGCAAAATCAACACATGGTGTATGATTCTAGGTCGGATGATGTGTGACTTGCAAAGCAACTTAGAGCTTCCGTTCCTGTACTCCTTCTCCGGGTGCAAGAGGGCGTTTCACATGCTGCGTGATACAGTAAAATAATTGGAACCCGGAACATTATTCGGATCAATTTAAAATGCCGGCATGAAGTTTTGGTTATGAAATGGAGAATTCAGCAGGTGAACAACTAAACCGTCACTGAGTGTGATGCATAAATGTTAATAGAACTCAGCCCAACCTTCCGACAAAAGCAGTCAAAATCCATATTCACTCGATTTCCACAAATGTCGGACGTAACACGATATTCAAATTGTTCACCCGCATAGTTTTCTCCCCGTACATCGCAGCTCGTTGAATCGTGTTTCATCAGCAAATTTATTAATATCTGCCATTCCCATGTCATTGTTCTTCCATTCTCTAAAACATTTCACCTCTGTTTACAACCTCTCTGCACCTCTCTTCGCTCCTCCGACCTCAATACAGACAGATATACCTCAACTGCAAAATCTGCCAAGAATCCAACTCCTGAATCATCATTGTCTCTCTTGTCTGTCCCACCCCAAAGCTTAACTCTCCTCTTGACGTCGCTCCGTTGAATCGTAGCACTGTGGGTGCTCATAACTACCGGATTGAAGTTTGGTTCGTTGCCGTGGCCACTCCTCCGTCTGATTGTTCTTGTCGGAGACCCGATTGCGGCAGGGCCGCTGCCTTGTGGCACTTCCCCTTAATTATCAAGATTATGTTGCATATAAGAGTGGGATGATTTTGAAAGACGAAAAGTAATCAACAGGTTGAATATCCCCCATTCACTTACCTGCGATTGAAAGCCTCAAGGGCTGACTGAGCGGGGATTTAAATGTTCTTGTTTTCACAGAGATCCCATATCTACACTGATACAGGCCCCCTTGGTTTATGTCAGTAACATAAAATTTCCCAATGTTCTGTTTAGTAAACAGCTGACCGGCGGTAAATTCTCCATAATTTCTGTAGAAGACGATTGGACCATTATATTCCCTGTACACGTTGCATGTCATAGTTACGGTCTCTCCTTCTAAGTACACCCCGGAGGGTTGATCAACAGACAACAGCGGTTGTGTTAGAGATTCTGTGTCAAATATAAATGGAGACACTCATTAAATCATTCAATTCTCACGTAAATTGAAGCGTGTAGTTTATTTGCGGAAACCGCAGCTATCGACGACCAGACTTCCACCCGAACTTAATTCGTCCTTGTGGTACACACAGGGACCTTGGGGTCCAAGTTCACAGCTAACTGAAAGTCGCCACTTAAATAGATAGGGTGGTGAAGAAGGCATGTGGCATGACTGCCTTCATTGGTCGGGACATTGATTATCAGAGTTAGGAAGTCATGTGGCAGGTAGGCCGCACTTGGAGTATTGTGGTTCAGTTCTGGTAGGCCTATTAAATGAAGGATGCGGAGGCTTTGGAGAGGGTGCAGAAGAGGTTTTCCGAACGCTTCCTGGATTAAACGGTATGATCTATAAGAAGAGGCCAGACAAACTCGTGTTATTTTCTCTGTAGCGTCGGAGACTCAGGAAAGACCTGATAGAAGCTTATATATTTATGAGAGGCATAGATAGAGTAGGCAATCAGAATCCTTTTCACACGGCATAAATGTCAAGTACAAGACGACATGTACTTAAGGTGAGGGGGGATGTTTCTTTTTACACAGAGAGTGATGGGTGCTTGGAACTGCGGCTCGTGGCGGAAACAACACGATAGTGCCGCTTAAGATGCTGTTAGACAGACAAATGAATTTGAAGGAAATGGAGCAATGTGGATTATGTACGGGTAGAAGTGAATTAGTTTAATTTGGCATCGTGTTTGGAGCAGACATCATGGGCCGAACGACCTGTTCCTCTGCTGTACTGTTCCAAGTTATTCTATAAGTTGTAATTTGGTGACCTTCATGGGACCTTTGGCTCTTCATTGAAATTCTACGGCAAAATACACGAGCTGAAAAATGTATTGCCTGTAGTTTGGATACTTTATCCAAGTAATTTAACTCAGGAAAAGGAGCTTGTGGATTTTGAAAATTCAATGCACTGTTAAGCACTGATTGATGCGGGCAATTCACTTGACATTGTGTCGCGACGGTGAAGCAAGCTCATGATTTGGTCAGGTTGGTGACCATCAATGTGACATTGTTTGATGTTTTTTTTTTATTAACGGGCAATACAACAGCAAAGGACGGGGGATCAGTTTTCTCTTTGGCTGCACTTACCCACCACGGTCAACGTGAGATCTTCGCTGGTCTGTGACAACAAATGCCTTCCGCCGATTGTGATTCCGTACTTGCATTTGTATTGGCCTCCAGTGCTCCGGTCAGAAACAGGAAATGTTGCAATGTTTTTCTTTGTGAAGAGTTGACAAGAGGTCAGCTGCTTGTTATCTTGGTAAAAGTAGATGTCTTCATAGTCCTGGTTCACTCTGCAGGTGGCAGTGGCAGTCTCTCCCTCTAAGTACACGCCACTCAACTGATCGAGTGACATCCCCGGAGGTGACAGTGGTTCTGTAGCAAAATTAAGGAGGATAGATGAAAACCAAGTAGTATGAGGACTTCTGTCAGCGCCTATGTGGAAACATGGATTAATGAAATCGGCTATTTCTTCTATTTGGGAGGAACAGCTTCATTCATTGAAATAACTTCTGAGAAACGAGGAATAAAATAAATATATTGGGAAAAATGAAGATGCCGGAAATCTATAATTTAAAAAGAAAATGATAGTGTAGTACTGGACACACTTTCAGACCACATCAGAGTGCAGGAGGAGATGAAGTAATATTTCAGGTCGAAGACGCTTCGTCAGAATTCTTGTTAACTAGGTCGAGGTGCAAACCAGGTTTTGACATCTTTGTCAGGACCATGCCAACGTGTGACTAATGCCTTTAACGTTGATGAGCTGAAAACAATATGGTTCACGCTTTTCTACAGGAGATGACCAGCGCTGGACAGATAGCATCTTACCTCAACGCTCCTCGACGACATCATCCGGATGTCCTCGGTAAATGATAGTATAAAACTCGTTTTGAATCTACAGTATGGATTACCAGCAAAAATAACGGAGTTTTACTCCAAGGATTTCGACAAAAAAAGAGAAATAAAGCCGCCGAATGCCTACAGTAGGAGGGCGACAGTTGTATTTTTCACAGGGAAAGGGAACCAAACACTAGAGGGCATTGTTTCATGGTGATAATGGGAAGATTTGAAATTATCCTGAGCGGCAACTTTTTCACCCAGAGGGTGGTCAGCATATTTAATCAGCTGCCAGAGAGAGTAGCTGAAGCAGGTACAACTAACAATATTTAAAAGACGCTTGGACAGTTACATGGACGGGAAGGACTAGAGGGATATGGCCCAAATGCGGACAGCTAGGACTAACTTAGGTGGGCACCTTGGTGAGCATGGACGGGATGGGATGAAGGGTCTGGTTCCGTGTTGTACCACTCCATCACTCTATGGCTCAATGGTTGGCACTTGGAGAGAAATTCAGAAATGCAGGTGCTCGCGTAGAAACTTGCAGTGACCAATCCAGGGTGAGCAGGTTCAGAATAACAAGTAGGTCGTTTGCAACTGAGGATAATAGGAGAAATTCCTTCCCTCGGACTTTGGAGAAAATTTGGAGTTCTGCAACATGGAGACTGTGCAGCTGTTGTGTTCATTCACATGATGGATTTCCGGGCAGTAAAGAATTAAGAGATATGCGTGTGGAACAGTACAGTGATGTCCGGGTACGTGCCACCTCAGCGCTTCAACGACTCAATTTCGCTCCATTTATCGCTGTACGTGTGGAGTTTTTCAGGTTATAATGCGTGCTTTCTCCCAAGTCTGGTATGACAGCACATTCCAAAGAGGCTCTGGGGGATATATTGTGTCTCCTGAAGGGAACAGATGGCGTAATTGGTGCATTTTAAATGTCAAATAGATTATGTTCCACTAATAAGTCTGATGTGTACGTCTTTGTGTCGAAAGAATATGGGAAATATGATTGCTGGAAAATCGTCTTGAGAAATTAGGTATATCATCAGTACTCAACAGGACTGTGACCAGTTGTGTGCCACGTGGTCCGGTGTCTAGATATTAATGACGAGAATGTAAATGGCACGAATCATAAGTTTGCGAATGACAACAAAACTTGTGGTGTGGTGGAGAGTGAAGAAAAATGTCTGAAGCTGCAACTGGATTCAGGTCAACAGGAAAGTTATCAAATGAATGGCAGAAGTTACTGAAGTTAGAACAACGCGAGGTGTGCATTTCGGGAAGTTAAGGAGAGTAAATGGCAAAGCCCTGGGGATTGTGGAACAGACAGACCTTGGGGTACAAGTGCCAGTCGCGACACGAGTGGAAAAATTGCTGAACAAGACGCATGACATGCTTCCTTTCGCTGGGCGGATGAATGAGTCCAAGAGTTTGGACGTCCTATTACAGCTGTACAAGATGTTGGTGAGCCGACACCTGGAATATTATGCGCCGTCCCGGTCACCAGACTGTCGGAAGGATGTAATTGGAGTTGGAGGGCGCAGCGGATATTTACAGAGATGTTACCAGGACGGGAGGGCTTGAGAGACTGAAACTGTTTTGCCTGGAGCGTAGGAGGCTGAGGGAGAGGTTGTCCCTGATAAAATCATGAGGGGCGCAGATAAGGTGGATGGTCACAGTCTTTATTCCAGGGTAAAGGAGTATAAAACTAGGCATAAATTTAAGGTGAAATGGGAAAGGTTTAACGGAGGCCTGTGGGGCGAGTTTTTGCACACAGAGTGTGGTGTGTGTCTGGAACGAGCTGCCAGAGGAAGTGGTAGAGGCAGGTACGTTTACAAGGTGTAATGAATGGAGAAATAAAGGATTGCAGATTCTGGAATATAGATGACAGATACCATGATGCTAGAGGAACTTAGCAGGCGGGGCAGCATCCGTGGGGAAGAGCAGGCGGTCAAAGTTTCGGGTCAAGGCCCTTCTTCGGGACTGAATATAGGAAAAGAGGAAGCCCAATAAACCTGAGGGAAAAGTAGAGCAGTGATAGGTGGACAAAAGAGGGGAGGCGGGGTGGGTAGATGCAGGTAAGAGATAGTGATAGGCAGGTTCGCGGGACGAGGGGAGAGCAATCCAACGGTGTCAAAGGTAAGGAGAGAAAGGATAAAAACGTTTAAGGAAAGGGTAAAAAGAGAAACAGGCTAGAAAATAGAAGAAGAACCATGGTTGGGGGTGTGGGGAAGGGGTGTGGGGATTACTTAAAGTGGGAAAATTCAATCTTCATGCCGTTAGGCTGCAAGGTTCCAAGACTGAACATGAGGTGCTGTTCCTACAGTTTTCACTTGAAATAGAGGATATTTCGGCAGATTTCCGGACAAGATGGGGTTGTATTGTTTAACTCTCTGATTCCAAGACTGAGTAATCTTATGTTTTCCAGTGGGTATTGAACAGAATCCAACTCTGGGAAGTCACCCTCACGGAGCCATCAACAATCTTCACAAGATAGTCGGCTTCTTTATCTGGGGTCATTGGATACCGCGAAAATGACGTAAGCAATAAAATCTACGGACATCTGGAAACTCAGAGGTTGATTAAGTGTGGACAGCATGGTTTTCAATATGGAAGATCACATCCTGTAAACGATTGCGGTTTTTGACCAAGTAAGTCGATGAAGGCAAGGCGGCAGACCTGTTACATGGACTTCAATAAGACCTTTGATCAGTGTTTACATTGTGGGCTGCTCCAGTAGGTTAGATCGCATGGAATCCATGTAGACCTGTCTAATTGGATACACAATTGGCTTGATGGTAGAAAGCATAGGGTGATATTGGAAGTTGTTTCTCATACGGGAGGCCTCAGGGGTCGGTGCTGGACCCATTATTGGTTGCCATCTATATCAACGATTTAGATAAGAATGTACAAGGCAATAAGTTTGCAGATGACACTAAAATGGACAATGAAAAAGGCTATGCAAAATTATGGGGTACTTTAATCTGCTGAGATAGTGTGCCAAGGAAAGGCAAATGGGGCTTAATTTGGATAAATGCGAGGTATTGCATTTTGGAAAGTTAAATCCAGGTATGACTTTCACAGTGGACAGCAGGGCCCTGGCGAGTATGGCAGAACCAATGGTCCATGGAGTACAAATGCATAGTTCACTGAAGGTCGAATCACAGGTCGACAGGGTAGTGAAGAAGTATATTGGCAGGTTGGCCTGAACGAGATATGACATTGAGCATAAAAGATGGCAGCAGTCTTTTCCCCAGGGTAGGAGAGTCCAAAACTGACGGGCACAGAGAATTATGGCGACAGGCGAAAGATTTAAAAGGGACCTGAGAGGCAACTTTTTCACACAGAAGGTATATGGAACGAGCTACCAGAGGATGTGCCTGAGGCAGGTACAATAGTAACATTCAAGAAGCATTTGGATAGGTACATGGAGGGGCGGATCTTAGAGGGATATGGGCCGAACGCGGGCAATTGGAACCAACTGGGTGGGCACTATGATCAACATGGACGTTTTGGGCCGAAGGACCTATATCCGTGCTGTATTGTTCTGTGACTGGATGTAAGGAAATGACGAGCTCGTGGTGGACTGGGCTGTGTTTACCAGTCTCTTTACCAAACGCTGGCAAATGGGATTTGTTTGGATGGAGCATCTTGGTCCGTATGGGAAAGTGGTCCGAAGGGCGTGTTTATGTGCTGCATAACTCTGTGACTCTAATATATCCGACCGCCTGAAGATACTCCGTAAGACGATCCAACATTGCTTTCACACTTCATTGGTCATCCGAAGAAAACGATTCAATCGAGGAACCGCCTCGCGAACCCAGTGTTTGTTCAATGCCGCTGCCAATATAAAAATGACCAGTTTCTGTGTGCTCGCGAGAGAGTGGTCAATACCGGGCGCCTTAACTGACACTTTTTGAAAATAATCTTTTGCTGAGGATTAAGTATATCTGAAAGCACGGTTCACCACCGAACCCGTTCATTTAAAAGAAAATGAAGCAACTCAGTGGAAAAAAAACCTCCTAGGTTCCTAGGTTGATACTGCCGAAACTGACACTTTTTCAAAATAATCTTTTGGTGAGGATTAAGTATAACTGAAAGCACAGTTAACCACAGAACACGTTCAGTTAAAAAGGAATGAAGCTATTCAGTCGAACAGAAATACCTGGGTTTCTATCATGCAGGAACACGGGAGCGTAAATTGGGAACAGATGTTCTTGGGGAACTGCACAGCGGAAATGTGGAGGCTATTTAAGGAATACTTACATGGGGCACTGGATAAATTTATCCCATTGAGGCAGGTTAAGGATGGTAGAGTGAAGGAATAGTAGTTGACACGAGATGTAAAGTATCTTGTCAATAGGAGGAAAGAAGCTTACCTCAGGTAAGCTCTTCGTTTCACCTTAAAACTATGACCTAAGATTACCCATGGATCAGACAGGGCTCCAGAGAGTTGCAAGGTATCCAGGAAGGAGGGAGCTTATGAATAAACTTAGGAGAACAAGAAGGGAGCATGAGAAGTCATTGGCGAGTAAGATCGAGGAACACCCCAAGGGGTTCTGCACGTACGTGAAGAATAAGAGGATGACTGGAGTGAGAACAGGACTGATCAGGGATAAAAGAGGAATCATGTCCCTAGAGTCCGAAGAGGCAGGGGAGGTCCTTAGTTAATATTTTGCTTCGGAATTCACCAGAGAGAGACAGACCTTGACGTTTATGACGATGGCGTACGGCAGAATGATAAGCTAGGGTATGTCGATGTAAGGAAAGAGTTTGTGCTGGAACTACTGAAAAACGTTAGGATATATAAGTCACCGGGGCCGGACGCAATATCTCCAAGGTTATTCCGGGAAGCTAGGGAAGAGATTGCTGCACTTTTAGCGACGACTTTGCGTCCTCACTGGCCACAGGAGTAGCGTCAGATGATCAGAGGGTGGCAAATGTTGTTGCTTTGTTTAAGAAAGGGAGTAAGGATAACGCTGGGAATTACAGATCAGTGCGTCTTACTTCAGTGTTGGGAAAATTACTGGAGAAGGTTCTTAGACACAGCATTTATTGCAATTCAGAGAAGCATAGGCTGATTAAGGACAGTCAACATAGCTTTGTGAGGGGCAGGTCGTGCCTCACGAGCCTGATTAAATTCTTTCAGGATGTGACAAAGCACATCGATGTGGATGCGGTGGATGTGGTGTACATGGATTTTAGTAAGCTGTTTGATAAGGTTCCTCATGGACGGATTATTCAGAAAGTCAGGAGTCATGGGAACCAGGAAGACTTGGCTGTGTGGATTCAGAATTAGCTCGCCATAGAAGACAATAGGTGGTGGTAAATAGAGCATATTCTGGCTGGAGGTCGGTGACCAGTGGTGTACCGCAGGGATATGTTCTGGGACCCCTGTTCTTTGTGATTTTTATAAATTCCTTCGATGAAGATGTGGAAGGGTGGGTTAGTAAGTTTGCTGATGATACAAAGGTTGGTGCTGTTGTGGATAGTTTAAAGGTTGCTGTAGATTACAACAGGATATTGATAGAATGCAGAGCCGGGCTGAGAAGTGGCAGATGGAGTTCAATACAGATAAATGTGAAGTGATACGCTTCGGGATATCAAATTCGAAGGCAGAATACAAGGTTAACGGCAGGACTCTTAACAGTTTGGAGGAACAGAGGGATCTTAGCGTCTATGTCCATAGATCCCTCAAGGTTGCCAAGCAGGTCGATAGAGTTGTCAAGAAAGCGTATGGAGTGTTGGACTTTATTAGTCGGATTATTTAGTTCAAGAGCCGCGAGGTGATGTTGCGGATCTGTAGAACTCTGTTCAGACCACACTTGGAGTATTGTGTTCAGTTCTGGACGCCTCATTATAGGAAGGATGTAGAAGCTTTATAGAGGGTGCAGAGGATATTTACCAGGATGTTTCCTGGATTGGAAAGCATGTCTTATGGGGATAGGTTGAGCGAGCTCTGGCTTTTCACTTTGGAGAGAAGGAGGATGAGATTTGACTTGATATAGGTGTACACGATGAGAACAGATTAGATCGAGTGGACAGTCAAAGACTATTTCCCAGTGCGACAATGGCTAACACGAGGGGACATAATTTTAAGGAGATTGGAGGAAGGTATAAGGGGGATGTGAAGGTTAAGTTTTTACACAGGGAGTGGTGGGTGCGTGGAACGCACTGCGGGAAGAGGTGGTGGAGGCAGATACATTAAGGGTATTTAAGAGACTCTTAGATAGACACATGAATGATAGAAACATAGGGGTCTCTATGGGAGGGAATGGTTAGATAGATCTGAGAGCAAGATAAATATTGGCACCGTTTTGTGGACCGAAGGGCCTGTACTGTGCTGTTGTGTTCTATATTCTATGATACCGCCGAAAATGGACGATGTCTTTTGAACCGTTCAATGGAAACTAATTATCTGTATGCGTGATATTAACTTACACTGTTTCCTGCACTTACCCGATACTGTCAACATCATAACCTCGCTGGGCTGCGATACCAGTATTCTCGTTCGGATGATAGCTCCGAACTGACACTGATAGCGTCCTCCTTGGTTTATGCTGGTGACACGGAACTTTAGGATGTGCTTCTTCGGGAAGAGTTGACGAGACATCAATGGTTCACCGTTTCTGAAGAAATAGATTGGGCCACGTTGTTTTCCGTTCGTGTTGCAGGTAATAGTGACCGTCTCTCCCGTTATGTACACACCGGTCGGCTGATCAGGTGAGATTCTGGGCCCGGTAAATGGTTCTGACGTCACGCAAACGGAAGGAACAAACAGATCAATGAATTATCGTGCACAGTGACAGAAATGTAAACCCAGCCGCAATGTAGGGAAATTAATGGCATCCGACTTTACGGCATAGTTAACACGGAACATAAAATAACACACAGGAACAGGCCTTCGGCCCATCTTGTCTGTGCGGAACACGATGCCAACTTGAACTAATCCCTTCTGGCTGCACAGGATCGATATACCTCCAATCCTTGCATATTCGGGTGTCGATAAAAAAAAAACCCTTGAAATCCACTATTGTATTTGCTTCCATTACCACACCTGGCCGCGCATTCCGGGCACCCCCCCCCCCCGCTTTAAAAACTTGACCCGCACATCTCCTTCAAACTCGCTTCCTCTCACCTTAAAACTGTGACCTCTAATATTCGGCATGTCTACCCTGGAAGAATGTTTCTGGATGTCCAGCCTATCAATGCCTCTCATAATTTTATAAACATCCATCCGGTCTCCCCTCAGCCTCCGACGCTCTAGAGAAAACAACCCCAGTTTGTCCAGCCTCTCCGAATATCCCATGCCTTCTAACCCTGGCAGCATCCTGTAGAACTCTTCTTGAAAGCTCTGCAAAGCCTTCGTATCGTTTCTGTAACGGGGCGAGCACAGCGGCATGGAATACTCCAATTGTGGCCAAACTTATGTTTGATACAACTACGGCATGTCTTCCTGACTCTTATACTCAATGACTCGACCGAAGAAGGCAAGCATGTCGCACACCTTCTTTACCACTCTAGTTACTTGCGTTGTCACTTTCTGTGAGGTGTAGATTTGGACCCGATTATCCTTTTGTACATAGTTCAGGGGGAAGGTTAGGTGAAAGAAATAAACTGGTTGGTTCTGCGAACGTTAACAGCATTCATCACTGACCTAACCCCGCATGGGTGTTATACACTGAAAGGAGTCGACCTTGGACATCTGCAGTCGCTGTGCTATTTCACAATCAGCTTCATTGCTCGTGCGGGCTGGAACGGGTGTTAAAAATTTCGGATTACAAGGAGGCTGCTCCAGATTACCGCATAAAAATCTGGAAGAACTCAGCGGGTCAGGGAAATGGACAATAGACCTCTGGGGTCGAGGCCATTCATCTAGACTGAAATAGAGGAGAGGTAGTCAGTATAACACAGTGGGAGAAGAGCTAGCAGTCCATCGGTGGCTCCGGATGAGATGGGGTAATTAGCAGATGGAGGAGAGGAATGTGACAATAGTTGCCCTCCCCTCCTCCCTCCCTTGATGTCATGCTCCCACCTCTCCTATCAGATTCCATTACATTAAGGCCTTTTGTCACTTCCACCTGTCACCTCCCAGCCTCTGGCCATATTCCCATTCTACCATTCCCGATCTGCTAGATCTTGCCCTACTCCATCTCTTCCCCTCCCCCCTCTAGATTTCAGTCCTGTTGAAGGAAGGTTCGTGACCCCAAACTTGGACTGTGCTTTTCCCACCGTAGATGCCGCCCGACCTTTTGAGTCCTCCGGAGTTTTATGTGTTGCTCCAGATTGCAGTGTCTGCAGTCAAATGCGTCTCCGTTTTGCTGTTTCCAGATTGTTACTTTACTACATAATGCAAATGTAAATCTAAGGAGTGAAAATGTGCGAATAATGACACTTTACCACACCTTAGAGGGCCTCAGCTGATGATAAAATCTTGGGACGGGAAGAAGACTGCAGTTGCCAGGTTACCGCACACAAAGCTAGAAGAACTTTTTATTGGAGGGAAATGGACAGTCGATGTTTGGAGTCGAAACCATCCATCTGGATTGAAAATGGAGGGTAGATAGCCGGTATAAAAAGGTGAAGGGAAGAGGACGGGCAAGAGCTGGCAGGCGATAAATCATACCCTTCACCCTCACGCAAACACCAGCCTCAAGCACAATCCGGTTGCATCCGCTGAGAGTCACAAAGCGGAGGCTTACCCACGACTGTTACCTTCACGTGAGCACTTCTTTCGGAAATTATTTCCCGCTGCATGACTGTGCTTTTGTAAACACAGGAGTAATCTTCTGTCCCGATCCTCCAGGTACTTGCAAGGTCGAAGATGACACTGGACTCAGAAGTGTTGGCGGTGGCCGTCTGAACGGGAGCAGTTTGACCTCTTTTGTACAAGTAGAAATTGCTTCCCGGGTATGAAGATGGTGACCGACAGGTCAGCGTGGCCGTCTCCCCTGTCAGGAACACCTGGTCATCGCGGTTAACGGACACTGACGGCTTCTGAGGATAAGCTGCAAAGAGGTAAAGAGATCGCGTTACTGTCGAATACAGGAACTGGCGCGGACCACATTCTATTCCCATTATATTGGGGAAGGAACCATAGAGTCATAGAGGCATACAGCATGGAAACAGGTCCTTTCGAACAACTCATCCATGCCGACCGATGTGCCCACCAAGCTAATCGTGTTTAGCACATATCCCTCAAAACACCTCCAATCCATGTACATGTCCAACCGTCGTTTAAATATTGTTACTGTACCTGCCTCAACGACTTACTACAGCTGCTTATTTCATATACGCACCACTCTCTGGGTGAAATTGCCCCTAAGCTTCCTGTTAAATCTTTCTCCCTCACCTTAAACCTATGTCATTTAGTTCATAGTTCCCCTTCATTCAGATAGAGATCTCAACCTATCTATACCGCTCATGTAGCTCATGACCAGTTTGTGTCACTGTATTTTTACATTTCACCAGATTAGGTTATGGAAAGTGCGCATCATCTAAATTCAAATCAGTACCCCAAAGAACACGTCAAGTCAATCTAATCCGTTGAAAAAAGGCGAATTTGAGTTGATGGTGAATGACTGGAGTCATTGAACCAGCGGTGTTCCATAAGTATCGGTGTTGGGCCCGATCATGTTCATTATTCATATCAAAGATTTTGATGCTAATGTTGGGGGTATGGTAGGTTTTCCGATGACATTGAAATTGGTGGCAGAGAGGGCAGTGAAGAATGTTACCTGAGATAACAACGGGATCTTGATCAACTGAATCATTGTGTCTGAGAATGATAGGTCAGCTGAATAATGCATGGTGTTGTATTTTGGTGAGAAAAAAACAGGGCAGGACTGACACAGTCATACACAGTCACAGGGCCTGGGGAGTGTTGTACAACAGAGGGCTATGGGTGCAGGTACATCGTTGACTGAAAATGGTAGCGACAGAGGTAGACAGGGTGGTGAATACGGTGGTTGGTACGTTTGCCTTCATCGGTCAGAATATTGAGTCCAGCAGTTGGGACGGCAAATTGCAGCTGTATAAGATGTAAATAAGACCAGATTTGGAGTACTCCGAACTAATCACCCTGCTACATGGACGATTATATTAAACTGGAGGCGATGCAAAAAAATCTGCGAGGATATTACGAGGAATAAAGGGCTTGGGTTACAAGGAGAGGTTAGATAGTCTCGGAGTTCTTTCCTTCGAGCATAGAAGGCTGAGAGGTGAACTTAAAAGAGGTTTAGAAAACCATAAGGGCTATAGATAAGGTGCATGGTCAACACCTTTTTTTTTAGGGTGGAGAAGTCCAAAACAAGAGGGCATAGGTTTAACGTGAGCGGGGAACTTACTAACACACAAGGTGATGGTTATATAGCATACGAAGTGGTGGAGACGGGTGCGATTACAACGTATTGAAAGCTATTTGGACAGCTGCATGGCAGGAAAAGTATAGGGAAATATGGGCGAAACGCAGGTAAATATGACTTGTTCAGTTTGGCGCCTGGTTGGGCACGGACAAGTTGAACCGAAGGGCCTGTCACCGTGTAATGGATCCATGACTTCATGACTGAATCACTTGTTGAGCGCTGAATGTTACAAAATGCTTCATGATTCGAGGGGTGTTAAACAGAGACTAACAAACAACATTGACTGGTTGCACCAACATTTGTACTTGTCTATGTGACAAAGGAGGTCTTCCGGTGAGGCGATGGTGTGTGCATCAACATTTTTATTATTGTAGACAGTTCCTGCGTGCTTCTCCGCCACAAGTTTGGAAGGTTTGCTGACTCAGGTCCCAACCCAAGACCTAAGCCAGTATTGGAATTTCATGGACGTGGTGTGTGATTAACACATTACTCCGAGGATATTTCTTCTCCCGATAGTTTACCTGTGACATTTATTTGCACGGCTTCGCTGATCTGGGACCACAGCCACCTTTTATTGACGGAGGTTCCATATCGGCACTGGTATCTCCCTCCGTCGTCCTCGCCGATCACTGTGAATGTCCCAATGTTGCGCCTCTTTACCATTTGGCTGGTGGTGAGCATTCGGTCGTTTCTGTAGAAAGAGAAGGCCTCTCCGGTATCTTTTTCCATTGTGGTGCAGGTGAGAGTGACTGTCTCTCCCACTAAATACACCAGCATCAGTGGATCAAGAGATAACACGGGGGGCCACAGCGGATCTGTCAATGAAATTGCAGGAGAAAATAAACAGTTATTCACAAATCTGGACACGGCAGTGATTCATCCTGTTTCATCGGTGACGGCTATTTCACAAAACAAAGGTCCGTCACCTCACACGGAAACCAACAACTGTTCGAATCAACAAATAAACTGAAATAAACTGACCGGGCGATGTTCAAATTCGCGTTTTAGTCTGAACATAGAACAGTACAGCAGAAGAACAGGCCCTTTGGCGCACAATTTCTGTGCCGACAATGATGCCAATCTAAACTAATACAATCTTCCTGCACATGTCCCGTATCCCTTTATCCCCTGCTTGTTCATGTGCCTGTTGAATAGCTCTTTAACATTGCCTACTGTATCTGTGCGGCCCATGGCGCCAAATTCAATGCATCACCTCTGCCTGCACATGATCCCTATCCGTCTGCTCCACGTCTGCTCATATCCTTGTCGAAATCCCTCCTGAGAGCCACTAGCTTATCTGCTTCTGCCACCGCCCCTGGCAGTGCGTTCCAGGCACCCACCACTCCGTGTGGTAATAAACTTGGCCCGCACATCTCCTTTAGACTTTCGCCCTTTCACCATAAATGCATGTCCTCCAAGGAATTGACATTTACACCCTGGGAAATAGATTCTGACTCTCTACCCTATCAGGGCCTCTCATAATCTTATAAACTTCTATAAGGTCTCCCCTCAGCCTCTGACACCCCAGAGAAAACCAGCCAAGTTTCTCCAACCTCTCCTTAAAGCCAATCTTCCGTAATTCAGGCATTATCCTGGTGAACATCTTCTGAACCCTCTCCAAAGCCTCCCTTATCATTCCTATACACGACAAAAACAGCACACTACGCTCCTAGTACGGCCGAATAAAAGTTTTATACATCTGGAACGTGATGTCCTGACTTTTGTACCAGATCCCCCGGCCATTGGAGGCAAACCTGAAGTCCTTCTTATTTACCATCCAACGTGTCCTGATTTAGGGCGTTGGCCCGAAATATTGACAGTTCATTTCCCTCCATCGGTGCTGCCTGACCTGCTGAGTTCCACCATCATTCTTTTGTGTGTTGCTCCATATTCTAGCATTTGCAGTCTTTCTTGTGTTGCCCTGTATGACCTGGCACGCCTGAGCCCATTTGAACAATAACACTACCCAACCTCTCAACATTTAAAAATACTCTCCTTTTTCTGCTATGTGCCCTACTGTACATAACCACGTATGGTTCCACACTAGTTTCCATCTGTCATAATCGGCCTATATCCCCATTAATCCCTGCTACACCCTCTTCTGTACTCGTACCTGGTTTTGCATCGTCAGCAGGACTTCGACCCGAAACGCAGAAAATTCACCACACATGCTCCTGGACTCGCTGAGTTCCTTCAGCAGATTGCTTGTTGCTCCAGATTCCAGAATCGGCAGGTTTCTGTGTACTTCGACCATATCAAATTCCTTGCCGTCGGCCAAACGGCTGATGTGGATGAAATGAAGTTCGGTCCCAGAACCAGTGCATGCAGATTCCCAACAATCACAAGCTACCAGTCTCGGGTGGGTCTGTATGTTCCCAGTCCTGGATTTCCGTCCGATAACCAATTCCAGTTCAATGCTTATAGTTTACCCTCAATTCCATATGATCCGAATTCTTTGAAAAATCTTCTGCGTAGAACGATATCAAGTTCCTCCCAACAATCTCCACACACAGAAAATGGCGAGCTTATGGAACTCTCTGCCAGAGAGGTTTGCGGAGACTATTGTTAAACCGACTGCATAATTAAATAGATTTATTTCTATATGGAAAGGGGGTCGTTGGATAAGCAGAGAATCGGGAAGAGGACACAGAAACAGATGAACAGACTATCACATAGAACAGTACAGAACAGGAACAGGCCATTTGACCCACTATGCCCTGACGAACGTACTAATCCAGTAATAAAAGCCTAACTTAACTAGTCCCTTCTGCCTGCACAATGTTCAGGTCCCTCCATTCTCTGCACGTTCATGTGTCTGTCTAAGATCCTCTTAAGCGCCTCTATCGCAGCTGCCTCCATCCCCACCCGTGGCAGAGCATTCCAGACACACACCACACTCTGTGTAAAAAATTTACCCCGCAAATCTCGGTTGAACCTACCCCCTCTCACCTTAAATGCATGCCCTCGAGTATCAGACATTTCGACTCTGCCAGAAAGATACCAGCTGTCTACTCGATCTGTGTGTCTCAGAAACTTATAAACTCCCATCAGATCTCTCCTATACCTCCACCGCTCCCGAGGGAACAACCCAGGTTCATCGAATCTCTCCTCATAGCCCATGCCCTCTAATCCAGGCAGCATCCTTGTAAACCATCATTGCACCCTTCAAAGCTTTCACATTCTTCCCGTAATGGGTCGACCATAGGTACCTCTTTTCCTCATATTGTTACGACTACTGTTGATAAATACAGCATTACAAGTCAAACTATTTTGCGGAAACCAACGTCGAACATTGGATTGTTTTCTCCAGAAGGGTCAAGCTGAGGGGAGACCATATATCCATATAACCATAGAACAATACAGCACTAAACAGGCCCTTCGGCCCACCGTGTCGTGCCGTCCATCAGACCACCCTCACACTACCTAACCCCTTCCTCCCGCATATCCCTCTATCTCACGTTCCTCCATATGCCTATCCAACAAGCTCTTGAACCTGTTCAATGTATCTGCCTCCACCACCACCCCAGGCAGTGCATTCCATACACCAACCACTCTTTGGGTGGAAAACCTCCCTCTGACATCTCCCCTGAACCTCGCACCCATAACCCTAAAGCCATGACCTCTCTTCTTGAGCATTGGTGCCCTGAGAAGGAGGCGCTGACTGTCTACTCTATCTATTCCTCTCAATATTTTATATACCTCTATCATGTCTCCTCTCATCCTCCTCCTTTCCAGTGAATAAAGCCCTAGCACCTTAAGCCTCTCCTCATATTCAATACTCTCCAATCCAGGCAGCATCCTGGTAAATCTCCTCTGCACCCTCTCCAACGCCTCCACATCCTTCCTATAATGAGGTGACCAGAACTGAACACAGTACTCTAAGTGTGGCCTAACTAGAGTTTTGTAAAGCTGCATCATAACCTCGCGGCTCTTAAACTCAATCAGCGATTTATGAAAGCCAACATCCCATTGGCCTTCTTAACTGCTCTTTCCACCTGTGAGGCAACTTTCAACGAACTGTGAATATGAACCCCCAAATCCTTCTGCTCCTCCACACTGCCAAGTACCTTGCCATTTACCCTGTACTCTGCCCTGGAGTTTGTCCTTCCAAAGTGTACCACCTCACACTTCTCCGGATTGAACTCCATCTGCCACTTGTCAGCCCAGCACTGCATCCTATCAATATCCCTCTGTAAGCTCCGACAGCCCTCCACACTATCCACAACACCGCCTATCTTAGTGTCGTCCGCAAACTAACTAACCCAGCCCTCCACCCCCTCATCTAAGTCATCTATATATATCACAAAAAGTACAGGTCCCAGAACCGATCCCTGCGGGACACCACTAGTCACTTCCTTCCAATACGAGGGCACTCCTTCCACCACAACCCTCTGCTTTCTACATTCAAGCCAATTCCTAATCCATACAGCCAAGTTTCCTTGGATCCCTTGGCCTCTGACCTTCTGAAGAAGCCTACCATGACGAACCTTATCAAACGCCTTACTAAAATCCATGTAAACCACATCCACAACACTGCCCTCATCAATCTTCTTGGTCATCTCCTCAAAGAAATCTATCAGGCTTGTGAGGCAAGATCTTCCCTTCACAAAGTCATGCTGGCTGTCCCTAATCAGTCCATGATTCTCTTGGTGTTCATAAATCCTATCCCTTAGAATCCTTTCTAACAGCTTACCCACCACAGACGTGAGACTCACCGGTCTATATTTCCCTGGCCTATCCTTATTACCTTTTTTGAACAAGGGGACCACATTCGCAATCCTACAATCCTCCGGCACCACCCCCGTAGACAACGAGGACTCAAAGATCCTTACCAGCGGTTCAGCAATCTCCTCCCTAGCATCTCGAAGCAGCCTGGGGTAAATCCGTCAGGCCCCGGAGATTTATCTGTCTTAATATTATTTAACAACTTCAACACATTCTCTCTCTTGATATCAACAACCTCGAGAACATTACCCCTACCAGCACTCCCTTCCGCATCATCAAGACCCCTCTCCCTGGTGAATACCGTTGAGAAGTACTCATTCAGAACTTCTCCCACTTCCGCCGCCTCCAGGTAAATTCTCCCACTTTTGTCCTTAGTCGGACCTACCTTCACCCTAGACACCTCCTACCTATCACGTACTTGAAAAAGGCCTTATAGATTTTCCTTAACCCTACTAGCCAAAGCCTTTTCATGTCCCCTTCTAGCTCTCCTCAGCACTTTACTAAGTTCCTTCCTCGCTACCCTATATTCCTCCCGGGCCCTGTCTGAACCTTGCTGCTTATACCCCACGTATGCTACCTTCTTCTCCCTGAAACGTCGTTCCACCTCTCTCGTCACCCACGGTTCCTTCACCCTGCCATTCCTTCTCTGCCTCACCGGGACATATTTGTCCCTAACATCGTGCATAAGATCCCCTGAATATCGACCACATCCCCATGGTATATTTTCCTTCAAAAAGGACATCCCAATTTACACTCCCAAGTTCTCTCCTTATAGCCTCATAGTTCGCCCTTCCCCAATTGAAAAACCTCTTGTCCTCTCTCCATATGTCCCTGTCCATGACAATTTTAAAGGTTATGGAGCAATGGTCACTGTCCCCCAAATGCTCACCCACCAATTGATCCTTCACCTGTCCCTGTTCATTTCCTAAAACTAGATCTAACATGGCATTCCCCCTAGGCGGCCAGTCAACATACTGCGTCAGGAATCCCTCCTGGACACATTTAACAAATTCTGTCCCATCTAAACCTTTGGCACTAAGCAGGTTCCAGTCTATATTTGGGAAGTTGAAGTCTCCCATTATAACGACCATGTTATTTCTGCTTCCCTCCAAACACTGCCTGCCAATCTGCTCCTCTATATCTCTACTGCTACCGGGGGCCTATAGAATACTCCTAGTAGAGTAACTGCTCCTTTCTTGTTCCTTAACTCCACCCATACGGACTCTAGAGATGATCCTTCTACAACATCCATCTTTTCCACAGCCGTCACAGTTTCCCTGACCAGTATCGCCACCCCTCCACCTCTTCTCCCCCCTTCCCTATCCCTCTTAAAACACCGACAACCAGGAATATTCAATATCCACTCCTCTCCTGATGTCAGCCACGTCTCAGTAATAGCCACGATATTATAGTCCCCCTTACTTATCCAAGCCCTCAGTTCATCCCCCTTATTCCTGACACTTCTTGTATTTAAGTAAACACAGTTCAGTCCATCTACCTTACTACTTTTACAGCCTGTATTCTGCTTCTCCTTCCCCAAAGCCTCTCCACCGGTTTGATCTAACTTTTACCCATCCCCTTCTTCCTCTGACCTACTCCTCCGGTTCCCTTCCTCCTCACAAACTAGTTTAAACTCTCCTGTACCACTCTAGCAAATCTCGCCGCAAGGATATTGGCCCCCTTCTGGTTCGGGTGTAACCCGTCCTCTCTGTACAGGTCCCACCTTCCCGAGAAGAGATCCCAATGATCCAGAAATCTAAAACCCTCCCTCGTGCAGCAACTTCTCAGCCACACATTTATCTGCCATCTCCTCCTATTCCTACCTTCACTATCACGTGGCATTGGCAGCAATCCCGAGATTGCTACCCTTGAGATCCTGTTCCTCAATTTTCTGCGAAGCTCCCTGAACTCACTCTTCAGGACCTCATCCCCCTTCCTACCTCTGTCATTGGTGCCAATATGGACCACAACTTTTGGCTGCTCTCCCTCACTCTCAATAATTCTATGGACCCGATCAGTGACATCCCGGACCCTGGCAACTGGGAGGCAACATACCATCCGGGATTCATGCTCACTGCCACAGAACCTCCTATCTGTTTCCCTGACTATCGAGTCCCCTATCACTACCGCATGTCTCTTTCCCACCCTTCCCTTCTGAGCAGCAGTACCAGTCCCAGCGCCAGAGACCTGGTAACTGCAGCTAGGCCCCTGCAGGTCATCCCCCTCAACAGCTTCTAAGGCAGAAAACTTGTTACTGAGGGGAAGAGCCTCCGGGGCTCTCTGTTCTGTCTGCCTGCCTGACTTCTTCTTCCTCTTCCCTCCCCTGACCGTCACCATTCTATCTGCCTCCTGAACCTCAGATGTACCTACCCTAAGGGGGGTGACTGTCACCTGATGCACCGTGGCTGCATAACTCTCTCCCTCCCTCATGCTGCGCAGTGTTTGTAGCTGCGACTACAGCTCATCAACTCTGAGCCGAAGTTCGTCCAGCCTCAAGCACTTACTGCAGATGTGGTCATCTTGGACCGCAGCAAGGTCCACGAGTTCCCACATCAAACAGCTGCAGCACACCACCATGTCCTCCATCTGACTACCTTTTTTTCCCTAGTTAGTCCCACCTACAAATCTATAATGACCAAAAGCTAAACCTTGCCTTTACCTACTTACCAGCTACTTACCCTCCTTGCCCCTTCACGCCGAAGCCCCTTGAGCCAAAGCCCAGGACACTCTGCTGCCACTCACTCAGCTGCCTGCTCCAACGCTGCCCGCTCTATAGGCTGTTTGCTTTTTAAGCTGCCCGTGCCGCGCCTGTGCAGTCCAGCCCCCACTCGACTACTTAAAAAACTTAAAACCTTACACTAAAAACCCTAACAAAAACTAACCCTTACACCCAAAAACCCTAATAAAAGTGATAAACAGAGAAAAGTCTTAGCTGCTCCGAAGTCCTCCGAACCGAAGCCATAAATGAAAGACATAAATGGAATGAAAGCCTCGTTTTCCCAGGGTAGAAATGTCAAGTACCAGAGGTTATGTATTTAAGGAGAGAGGGGGAACGTTGAAAGTAGATGTGTGGGGGCTTTTCTTGCATACAGAATGTGGTCGGTCCCTGGAAAAGACTGTCAGCGAGGATGTTTAAACGGCTTTGACATAGTCGCATGAATTTGCAACGAATGGAGGGTTATGGACAATGTACAGGGAGAAGAGGATGACTTTAATTTGATATCGTCTTTTGTGCAGACATGTGGACCGAAGGGCCCTTTCCTGTGCTGAACTGTTCTATGTTCTATGTTAAAATGGCATGTCATTCGCGGTATTTGCACTCGAGTTTACCTGTTACATATAATTCAACTGGCTTGCTGTGGGCGGACTGGACTTCCCTGCCGGCGATGGATTTCGAGCCCCCACATGTGTACGATCCTTTGTCCCAATCGGAAACATGATCAATGCGCAGTCTGGCCCAACGGCCTCCTTCATCGGTCGGAGTCAGTACCTCCTGGTTCCTGTAGAATGTGAATGGGCTGCCGCTGCTGGGACTGAGGCTGCTGCAGGTCAGAGTGGCTGACTCTCCCTTCGTGTAAACGCCCGAGTGTTGGTCGAGGCCAATCCGTGGGATCAACGGAGGTTCTAAAATGAAATGCTGAAGGTTAATTTGATCTGAGGAGGTTTGACAAAATTTCAGTTTTCTTGCAGTTGTAAAAAACTTTGGGAAGTCAAATGTAAGGAGTACTTATACAGTTAATGGCAGGACCCTTAACGGAATTAATATACAGAGGGATTTTGGAGTCCAAGTCCATAGCTTACTGAACGTTGCGGCTCAAGTAGATAGAGTATGTGGCACTCTCGCCTTCATTGGTCGGGGCATTGAGTATATAAGAGTCAGGAAGTCAAGTTGCAGCTGCATAAACCATTGGTTTGACCATACTTGGATTACAGCGTGAAAGTCTGGTCGCCCCATTGCAGGAAGGATGTGAAGGTTTTGAAGAAATGGTTCGCCAGGATGCTGTCTGGCTTAGATGATATGAGTTTAAGGAGAGGTTGGACACCTTTGTATTGTTTTCTTTGGAGAGTCAGAGGCTGGGGGGAGTCCTGATAGAAGTTCATAAAATTATGAGAGGCACAGATCAGGCAGACAGTTATAGTATTTTTTCCCAGAATAGAAATGACAGTAACCAGACGACATGCATTTAAGATGAGAGGGGCAAAATTTAAAGGAGATGTGCGCAGCAAGTTTTATTTCTATAGAGGGAGAGTGATGGGTGCGTTGAACGTACTGGCAGGTGTAGTGGTAGAAGCAGATACGATAGTGGCGTTGAAGAGGCTGTGATATAGACACATGAATATGCAGAGGATGGAATGATATGGATCATGTATAGGCAGAAGGAATTTAGTTTAATTTTGCATCATGTTTGGCGCAGTTATGTCCTGTTCCTGTGGTTTACTGTTCCATGTTCTTTTTTGTTTTAATCTGCATGTTACTATGGATGACATTGCTGGTAGTGCGAGGCAGGATAAAGAAAGTTTCTGTAGACACTGATAACACATTAAGACTGTGATGCTGGAAGTCACGGAAAGTGCAAAACTGAAATTAAAATGGAAAATAGTAGTGGAATGTGGGGGAAGTGGGGATTTGACGGGAAATGGGAAGAATAAGACGGGTTCGGATGGAGCTGGTGTAAAAGTGGGCGTGGACTCGGTGGACAGAACCGTCTGTTTCTTTCCATCTCTCTCTTTGACTGTAGTAAACAAGAGCATTCATTACAAATGTTAGCAGGTGTAATATATGCAAAAGTAGAAGATTTCTTTATAAGAATATGTGCAGCGAGAACTGCACACTGCACATGTGTGCAACTGAGGAAAAGAAAGAGGTGTCATCGATGGAAACGGAGGGTGCAGATGAGGGCGCAAATATTCCCACATTTTCTTTACGAATGACGGTGTGATGCCAAAGTTTTCAGAAACGATTACGTGTGAAACGTTACTTGAGATGAACACAGCAGAAGTACTTTACATACTTTGAACGTTCATACATCGCCAAGCTCGAATGTATATCGGCCTGTCAAAAAACTGACATGTCAATTGGATCAGCTCTCTTACTGTCGCAGAGTCATAAAGTCATAAGGTCAGTAAAGAAATTGGCCCTTCTGCCCACATGTCCACGCCAATAGAAGTGCCCACCAAAGGTCGTCCCATTTTCCCTCGCTTGTCCAACTTCCATCGAAACCTTTCCCATCAAAGTACCTGTCTAAATGACTTTCAAATGTCGTTATCGTACCTGCCTCAACCACTTCCTCTGGCAGCTCATTCCACACCGATAAAAACCTTTCTGTAAAAAAAGTCCCTCATGGTCCTAATAAATCTTTTCCCTTTCACCTTAAACCTATGCCCACTAGTTCTTGATTATCCAGTTCTGGGAAAAAAGATTGAATCCATTCCTCTGTCTGTGTCCCCTCAAAGAATTTAAGCTCACCACCCAGTCTACCACGTTCCAGAGAATAAAATCATAAGCTGTCCAACCTCTCCCTGTATTGTCCATGCAACATCCTCGTCTGAGCTTCTTGGCACTTTCCAGCTGTCTTCCTCGTTTTTCCTGAAATCTGGAGAGTATAAGTTGACGTTTTTCTGTTCTCCTTGCACGATAAATATACTATCCCGTAAAAGGACTGCGGTGAGCAGGCAACAACGCCAACACCGTACCCTTTATTCAGGGTGAGCAGACAGGTACACACTATTCCATATTCCGTATCAGCAGGAGGTGAAGAAATAGCGGCATGCCCTCTCATACAACCCAAGAGTCATACAGTACGGCCATTCCCCAAATATGCTGAACCTATTTCCTGCACTTACAGAACATAGAACATGGAAGAGTACAACACAGGAACAGGCCCTTCAGCACAAAATGGTGTGACGAAAATAATCAGCAAATGACACCTGATCCCTTCTTCCCCCTCAATATTTACTGTTTATCCCTCCATTCTCGGTATATTCATGTGCCTATCTGAGCGCCTCGAAACATTTCTATGGTATGTGCTTCCACCACTAACCCAGCAAACGCATTCCAGGCACCTACCCCTCTCTGTGTATATTAACTTGACCAGCACATCTCCTCTGAACTTTCCCACGCTCACTTTCAATTAATGGCCTCTGGTTTTCGACCTTTAGACTATGGGAAAAGATACTGGCTGCCTACGCTATCTATGCCTCTCATAGTCGTGTAAATTTTTAACAGCATTTCCTCAGCCTCCGCCGCTTCAGAGAAAACCACCCAGCTTTGTCCAACCTCTCCTCATAGCACATGCCTCTAATCCATGTAGCATCCTGTTGAACCTCCTCTGCACCGTCTCCAAAGCCTCTACATCCTTCCTATAATGGGGCGAACAAAATTAAAAGCTATACTCCCGATGATCCCCTCTCTTCTCCCCCACCCCTCTCCTCTCCCTCACCATTCTCCCCTTCTTTTCCCGCCCGACTCCACCACCCCTCTGCTCTCCCCCACCCTACCACCTCTCCCTCACCGCTGTACGTTTCTGCTTTACTCCACTGATGACCTCCCCAACCCCTCACCCGCTCTCCTCCATCCCACTCCAGAAAGGTCAAACCGGCCCTCCTAACATCAGTCCACACAACCACACCCCAATTCCCCTTCCATTGCCTCAAATCTCTCCCCGTTCTGTCAGCATGCTCCGTCCCCCCGTCCGTCTCCACCCCACTCCCGCACTATTGCTTTCCTCTCTACTCCACCCTCGCACCTCCCCTACAAAGTCCCCTGGACCCCTTCCGGTTCCAGTGCGACGCGCGTACCTTAAACAGATGAAACCCTCTATGATGCTGGAGGAACCCAGCAGGCTACGCTTCCTGGCCTGCTGAGTTCCTCCAACATCACAGAGAGTTTGATCTAGATTCCAGCATCTGCAGTCCTTTGTTTCTCAACCTTAAACACATCCCAGCCTGTACATAAGCCTTATCAGTGATATGGAATCATTAAACTTCCCTGTTGCATCTTTTATTCAGCTACGCATTCACTGACTTATCCTTCTATTCGAACAATTACAACACTTCTGGTTGCCATACGAGAGCAAGGATGTGATTTAGCTTGAGGATGATGCCTGGATTCACAGGTGTGTTGCCCATTCTGAACGGCTTGAGGTATAAAGACCGGTTGAATCGGCTGGGACTATTTTCCCTAGAACAAAGGTGCCTGAAGATGACTGTATTGACTTTTTTGAATGATGAGAGGAACAGGTAGGGTGGATAGTCACAGTTTTTCATAGGGTAGGTTTAATATGAAAAGGGATGGATTTAAGGAGGACCTTGAGAAGCAAGGTTTTCGCACAGAGGGCGGTGAGTATGTGGAACGAGCTGCCCGAGGAAGTGGTTGAGGCAGGTACAATTACACCGTTTAAAAGACATTTAGACATGAACCATCGACAGGAAAGATTTAGACGGGGTACAGGCCAAACGCGGGGAAATGGGACTGGGTCAAGTAAGTACAGTGGTCAGCCTGGACGAGTTGGGCCGAAAGAACTGTTTCCGTGCTGCATAACTAAACAACTCTGTGCGTTATTTTTATGCCACAGCAAAGAAAGAAGATTCAAGACCAATGATGGAGAAACATAGAATATAGAAAAACCAACAGCACATTTCATGTCCTTCGGCCCACAAAGTTGTGCCGAACATGTCCCTACCCTAGAAATTACTAGGCCTACCCATAGCGCTCTATTTCTCTGAGCTCCATGATAGAAACATAGAAAAAATCGAATATCGATTGTATGGAATAGGCGATCGCAAATTGATGACGAAATTACCTGTACCAACGTCAGTAGTGCAGTTGTCACGACAACCAAGTGCAACGGCATCAGATCAGATACAAATAATTAAACGCCGCACATCAGTGTCCTGAGGGAAAGAATTAACACTAACCTTGGGAAACGCTCCACTGGGTCGCATAAACCACTAAAAGAAGAAGATTGGCATTGGTAAAACAAACGTCACGTCGTGGAAATATTCAGCTTTAATGACGTCTATTGTCAAGCTGATTTGTACCTCGGTCACATTATTTTCTGCGGTTAATATTCATCCAGAATTACCTTGCTAGGACTAAGTTTAAAGGTATTTTAGCAAATAGAGCATACAGACTTCCTCGTAAGAGGCAGACTGGTTGACGCCGAGCCTTGTCTTCATTCCATATGGTACGGCATCTATGTTCTATGGTTCAAGATGTACCACAGATGTGTTCATTTGTTACTAATCATAATTGTACACAGAATACAAGATGCAAACTCAGCCCATTTGATGCACGCTGGTTCTCAGAACAACCATTCCATCCCATTTACTTTCCCTTTCACCTCCTCTTTCACAAACTCCTATTCGCACCGCGACTGATTCTCCCATCAGCCACCCATTTTCGGGGTAATACAGAGGAGACAAGCACGTCTCTGGGATCTGTGTAAAAACCGGAAGCAGGGGTAGATGCGAACTCCCCGCAGGAAACGAAAGTTAAAATAAAAGAAAACCTTGAATTCTGAAATGAAAACAGAAACACTCAGCAGGTCAGGAAGCATCACTGGAGAAAGAAACCGTTAATATTTCATCTTAAAGGACTGAAAAAAAATAGAAAGCAAGTTAGTCTGAAAATCAGAGAATGTGGGGAGGGAATTGGGTGGATAAAACGGATGTCTGGAACAGGGCGGGACGATGTTGCCATTGAAGGGGGAGTTGAACTACTTTGTGCAATATCTTGTTAATCGTGGTTGGTGTTTCGTAGTCTGGGTGACGGTGTGTACTTTGGGTGACGGTGTGTAGTCTAAGTGGTGGTGTGTAGCCTGAGTGAAGGTATGTAATTTGGGTGAGCGTGTGTAGTCTGGGTAATGGTGTGTTGTCTGGGTGATGGTGTGAAGTCTGAGTGACAGTGTGCAGTCTGAGTAACGGTGTGTAGTTAGGGTTACGGTGTATAGTGTGGGTAGTGGTGTGTAGTCTCAGTGACGTTGTGCGGTCTGAATGACGGTGTGTCGTGAGGGTGACGGTGTGTGGTCTGGGTGACGGTGTGTCGGCTGAGTTACAGTGTGTCGTCAGGGTGCTGTTTTTAATTCTGTGTGGCGGTGTGATATCTGGGTGATGTCCCGCCCAAAGGTCCACAAAGTACAAATTTAATAAAAAGAAGGACGTGTAATTGTTCAAACACCTACCGTCGGTCGAGTGATATGAAGCTTCACAATTATAGTGTGTGGGTCCTACATACTGTAACGTGCCCGACGATAAATAAGATGTTGTTCCGCGATAGTCTGTCGGGCCTCGTTGCAACACTGCAGGGGGTCAAGGGAATGGCGATCTAACTGGGAGTGTGTTGGGAAATTAATGTGACAGGCATCCGGCAACTCGGGGATTGAGAGCAGGTGATCCACAAAGTGAACCTACCTGAATCTGGTTTCTCCGTTGTCGAGGAGACACCTTGTGACCACCGAAGGCAGCACACAACATTGCAAGAAATAGAAGAGAATCACGGCATTGCCTGAAAAGTTTGCCTGTGTGTCTGGATGGTGGGAAAGAAAGAGGTTAAAATCCAGGACACGCCTTGTGAGGCACAATGAAAGAGTGCCATAGGGCTCCGAGCAGCAGGCTGATCCCTTCGTATCGCTGAAACGGGTGGAGATGAGAATGTGTGTTACGCAGTGGGATCTTGTTGGAATTGGAGGAAATTGTGTATGATTGAAGATGGGGACTTGGGGGTCGAAGCTGAGGCTTCTACTCAGGATTGATGGTTGGTCATCGGAGAGTCACAGCGACGGTAAAAACCATGGTTAAACGTTGTTCTTAACGTGGCATGATCTACATTGGAGGAAACAAACACAGATTGGGACAAGCACAGATTAGCTCCTTGCACTTAGAGAATTCCAAGCAATATTTGGAAAGATAAAACAGTTTATTACCATAACCTGATCACTTTTGCGTCGCCCTGGATTTATTTCCACATCCGTTCATCCAATTCCCGATGACAATTGGGTGGCATACTGTCTAATTTCAGCAAACTGATCGTCCCTCTCTGATGTTTATGTTCAACCCTTACGGCATCGTTGGACGATCCCACACTGCGTCCATTCAGACCACTTCTTCCACTTACAAATGAGTGTATTCCTCATTTAGGGTAATAGAGACATAGACTTGTACAGCACGGAAATTGGCCCTTCGGCCCATGCATCTCCGTGCAGACCAAGCTTATCCCATTTCCAAGTACTTGGCTAATATCCCTCTAAACTATTAACATCCAAATACCTGTCCAAATACGTCTTAAATGCATATAATGTATCTGCCTCACCCACTTTCTCTGGTGGCTGTCTACATATATCTACCAATCGCTATCTATAAAAGAAGGTTGCCCCTCAGTTTCTTTTTGAACCTTTCACCTATAACCTTAAATCTATTTTTCAAGTTTTCGATTTCCCAACCCCGGCAAAAAAAGACCGCTCACCCTATCCATGCCCCTCAATGAGATCACCCCTGAGTCTCGTTTGCTGCAATGAGTAAAGGCTCGGCCTATCTAACTTCCCCCTATAAATCAGTCCATCGAATCCTGGCACATTCCTCGTAATTGTTTTATTGCACTTTTTTCAGCTTAATGCCTGGAAAGTGATTAATTGCCCTTCTGCCATCGAATACTCAGTATTAAATTAAAACAGTTAATGACTCACCAAAGAGCAGTACAGGAAAAATGGCATCCATTTTATAACAGGAGTCCATCTGAGTTAGGAGAAAGTGCAAGGTTGCTGCCGAATCATTCGGTCCAACACATAGCTGAAGGAATGTGAAATTCAGAAGAAAGCAGAAGACGGCATCGAAGGCATGGCGACGTCCTTGAGAGGGAGAAACATAATTAATGTTTCCTGTCAGTGACCTTGCGTCAGAGCTGCAGACTGTCGCAACTGTTACAGACTTGGGAGTGCCACAACTGTTGCAGATACGGCTGTACATAGAGCATAGATCAGTGCAGCACAGGACAGGACCTTCGGCCCACCATGTTGTGCAGAACTAATTAAACCAATGACTCCCAATTAATCTAATCCCTCTTCTCCGCACATTGACTACATCCTTCTCTCCTCTGCGTTTTCATGCTACCACCTGAGAGTCTCTTCAACACTGCCGTGTTAATTGCCTCCACCGCCAGTCTTGGCAGTGCTTTCCAGGCACCTACCACGCTCTGTATAAAAACACATCTCCTTTTTACTTTCCGGAGGTTCAGGTTCCTGTACGTCCTCCTCAGCGGTAGTAACGAGAAGAGGGCATGTACTTTGTATGCTTTATCAATGGAATGAGAGGGATAATGGACACGCAGGCAAAAGTGATTCGTTTATTTTGCTCCCGCCACGGAATATGGAGAAACATTTTCCGTCCGCCACGACAAAACACTCACAAGAAATGCAGTGCACAGCAAAATACACCAGGAGAGTCTCCCAACATTTCCAAGGAACCCATTCTGTTTTATTGAGATGCTGTTGGCGCAGTTGTGATGTGAACTTCATGTTCAGGTTAATTGGACACCCAAACGTGTGGGTAAAGAATATGCAAGATCAATCCCTCTGGTCTATCCCTTTGAAAGACCAGTATTGACAATAATTTCATTCATTCCACTCCATTGATGTTGTCCACTACTTCCGAATCCCAATTCGGTTTTAAAACGCAAAACTCACAATTAGCCAAGGTCCATGTCATCTTCTCGCAGATACTATCGTGTAGGAGGTCCAGAAGCCTGAACTCTCACACCACCAGGTTCAAGAACAGCCACTTCCATTCAACCATTCGGTAGTGTAGCATAACGCTATTACAAGGCCAGCGACCCAGGTTCAACTCCGCCCGCTGTCTGTAAGGAGTTTGGATGTTCTCCCCGTGACTGTGCGAATTTCCTCCGATTGTTCCGGTTACTTCCTACATTCCAAAAGACATACAGGTTAGGAAGCTGTGGGCATGCTATATTGGCGCCGGAAGCGTGGCGACAGTTGCAAGCTGCACCCAGAACACTCCACGCAAAGATGCATTTCACTGTGTGTTTCGATGTACATGTGACTGATAAAGAAATCTTATCTTAATCTTAATCTGCACAACCTTAATCATTACCTCGGTATAATAATGCCATAACAACTTTGACCATCCATTTGGCACGAGAATCGACTGTGATTTTTTTTCGTTCCAATTGTGTTTTTTCTTGTACGATTTTGTATAATTTATATTTAATTAATGTATTTCTTGTGAATGGTGTATTTATGAAGCTATGTGCCTGTGATACTGCTGCATCTAATTTATTCATTGCAACCGTACATGTATGTACTTGTGCATATGATAGTAAACTCGACTTTGACTTTGACCTGTCCCAGTGATTTCAGCGCAGAAACAAGTGACCCGTAAAAACAAACATTTGGTTTATCTTATTTTATAACAAATAGATGTAGTGCAGCATATGACTTTGCTAAATGAGTAAGAACAGCAGGAAGAGTATTCTATAGGGCCGCTGGTAGAAGGAAGGATAATGAGAAGCAGATCGGGAGGCAGATTTTGGAAAGGTGCAAAAGTAACAGGGTTGTTATCATGGGAGACTTCAACTTCCCAAATATTGATTAGCACCGTCTTAGTACCAAATTTTTAGACGGCGTAGAGGCGGTAAGTGCATTCAGGACGGATTCCTGTCACAGTGTGTTCACAGGCCGACTTAGGGAATGCCATATAGATCTAGTATTGTCGTCCCGAAATCAATTTCCCTTTCCGTCCGCTGTAAATAACACAGTGCCACGAGGTCGATTCGAACAAATACCTTTATTAGCAGTGCACCCCTAGGAGAATTCTCTTCAGCAGTCACTGAGAGTCGCTCCCCGAGTTCTCCCCGAACAAAGGGCAGACAGACATTTATACAGGAATTGTCACGCACATCCCATGCAAACGGATCCGAGAGTTTCGGACAAGCAAAAGAGATCCCGAGACAGCTATCACACATTTTGTCTTAGTATAATTGAGTTATAATCAAGGCTTTCAAAGGCAGGTATCACCCTTCATGGTTCAGACCAAGTCTTCACCTCAATGTTAATTACACTCAGTATCACCACCGTCTGAAATATCGGAATGGTTCCTTACCCGAAACAAAGGCAGTTAACATACTTAACATTCCAACCTAACTAGTGGGTCAGCAGCTTGCTAGTCCTTGCTAAAGAAATATAAATGTATATATATATATATATATATATATATATATATATATATATATTGTTTTCCAGTTATAGGTATGGTCGCAATTCTTAACCCTTCACTTCCTCATTCCCTACTTATTTATCATTTCATGATAAACTAGAGCGGCGCTGATAACGGGGCCGAGAGCTCATTAGTAAGGAGCTTGCAACAGGTATTTAGACAGGCCAGCAACACACAGCATACTATTATAATCACGATTAGTCCCACAGCTTCATGCAACAGTTAAGATGCCCACGACCCTCCTAGCAGCCACCCCAACCAACTTGTCCCTCCTGTATATCCCTGCCTAAAGCTATCTACCTGCGTCTGAATGTCCTGAATGGCATGGAAGATATTGTAGGACTCGTCTCTCACGTTGGTGATACATTTGTCCCCAACTATAGCACATACTCCTCCTTGCTGAGCCAACTGGTAGTCCACAGCATACCGGGTCTGCTGGGCATAAAGTGAAGCTCTGCCAGTTCCCGGTTCGCTGCCTTCAGGCCCTCCATAGTATTGTTTCACAGTGCAGCCAGTCCACAAATAAGGTAGTTCTGGCTTTTTTGCGGCTATAGGTCCTGCCGAACTCCCCAGGGAGAGAATACTCAGGAATCCATAGCCTAACGATGCTAAAGGAGATCCCAATGACATAGGATCCCTCCAATCCTCACAGAACTCCTCATTAACTGACCTCACCACAAGTCTTCGTCGGACATGAGCCTTCTGGGGGCAGGGGACCGTGACCTGCCCGATCGTTCCTATTGCAAACTAGGCTGGCAGAGTGGCGGTGGCTGTGGTGTAAGTGCCATTAAAGAGGAACACATACCCTTCCTTAGCCCGGTAGCAGGTTACATTACCCGATTGCCGTGGACTGGGCATTTGAGAATACCAAGAGATCCCAGCAACATTTCTCCCATGCTCCCTCAGGTAATTCTCCCTGGTTAGCCATTCTAAAGAGACATTAGACAATCTCACGTGGGTCCCGTTCCCTTCTCCACAAACCCATCGCTCTCCTGCAAGTAAGGTAGCACACCTAGTGGCAGCGCACTCACAGCTAAACCATCCCCCTTTAAACCCGTAATTCCTCTCTGTACAGGTAGTGGCGGCACATGCTATTGTATGCTGTACAATTTCTAGCCCACAACCCCACCCTATGCCGGAGAAACAGTGGTAGAAGGAGTGGTGGTGGGCTGTACTACTAGGTCGTGTTACTGTTCCTTGCAAGCATTTACCCGGCAGCACCCTCCTGTAAGTTCCCATCTGTCCGACACACTTTGTTTTTGAAAATTCATACTTTAAGAGGGCCCTGGGGCTCCAGCTTGCTGTGGCTATAAAAAGGCCTTCCACTGACTCTGCCAAGGGGGAACAAACGGTGCGATTCCCATGTAGCTGCATATGTATTTTGTAAAACAAATTATCCTCCAACGCCCACAAAAGAGTACTGGTAATGGTGAGGAGTCCGAATTTAAAAGGTATTAGATTTCCTCCGGTGGCCATCGTTTGCAGTCGCTCAGATGAATCCAATGTTCCTGGACTTTTACTTTCACGGCTGTCGGTGTTTGGAGTAGTATCTAGAAGGGGCCTTTCCACCGAGGTCCCAGTTTAGGGCGCTCCCAATCCCGTATCAGTACCGAGTCTCCGATTTCCAGGTCAGGCAATTCCGTGTTCTGCCTTTCAGGTGGTTTAAAGGCACTCTTCACCTGCGAATGAAGAAACTTTAAAGAGGACGTAAGTTGTATGAAATACCTTTGTAGTTCATCCCCCATGATATTAAGGTCAACCTGTGTGGGGCGTTGGGTGGCGGCGTCCCATGGGGTTCTTCCCGGACGCCCATAGACGATTTCAGCAGCGGATACCACGGTGGCTGAGTGGGGGGTGATTCTCATATGGTATAATGCTAAGGGGATACCTTCAACCGGCTTAGACCTGTCTCTGACACTAATTTGGTTAGTTTATTCTTAAGGGTGCTGTTAGCTCTCTCTACTACACACACTGCTTGAGGGTGGTAGGTGCAGTTGAACTGTTGTTCGATATGCAGTGCCTCGCACAATTCCTTATTTATTTTCCCTATGAAGTGGGGGCCATTGTCAGAACTTATCCGTCGGGGTCCCCCAAAGCTTGGTATAACATCCGTGAGCAATAACTTTACCACTGTTGAGGCCTTATTGTTGGTGGTTGGAAAAGCTTCAATCCATCTCCTAAATAAATCAACAATAATAAGACTGTACTTAGAAAAATGTACACGCGGTAATTCAATAAATTCGAGTTGTATGCATTCAAAAGGACCACCTGGCAAGGGGATTTTGCTTGAGGTGCACTTCACCCCTTTCCCAGCATTGGTTTGTTGGCATATCAAGCACGGCCGTATTTTGCCTTGTGCTGCTTCCTCCAATCTGGGGTGCCACCAGGTACGAAGTAAAATGTTACTCACTCCCTCCTTGCCAAGGTGGATGTCAGAATGTAGGCAGTCAATAAGCATTGGTAACAAAGAATCAGATATACATACTTGGCCGACTGGAATAACCCAGAGGCCGTGTAGCGCAGAGGGCGTACACCCGTGCCCCTTCCACATTTGTTTTTTTCTGAGTCAGGGGCGTCCCCCTGTAAGTGCTACACAGTGACCATGTCTGGGGTGCCCGGCGTTGCTATCTTTGGCTTGTAAACAACTGCTTGTTTTTCCATAGTGGAAACGGTTTTAGACCCCTGGCGTGCTGCCAATTTCGCTTCTGTATCTGCCCTGTTATTGCCCTGGGTTATAGGGAGGCATCTGAAAGGTGAGCGGAGCATTTAATGATGGCCAATTTGTTTGGGAGGAGGATGGCTTGGAGGAGGTTATTTACATAAACGGCATTCTGTATGGGGCTACTTGCAGAGATCAGAAATCCCCTGTGTGCCCAGAGTTGGCCAAATAATCATGGGCAACTCCAAAAGCATAGCGGGAGTCAGTGAAGACATTAACTACTTTGTCCTTGGCTAAAATGCAAGCTCGGATCAAGGCAAAGAGTTCTGCTTTTTGGGCAGAGACTGAGGGCTGCAGAGATGCAGATTCCACACTCTGGGAGTCGTTAACGCGGCATAGCCGCTCAGGTGGATGCCCTGTTCAGAAATGTAGGAACTACCGTCGACGTACAGGTTTAAGTCGGCTGACTGGATGGCCTTATCTGAAAGGTCCGGGCGGGGTGCAGTTAAAAAGTGGTTACGCATTAGACAGTCATGAGGTGGGTCCGCAAGATCCTCAGGTGGGGCCTTTAGTAAGGTGGCAGGATTAATGGTCGTACAGTAGGCAAAAGTGAGGAGTGGGTTATTCAGGAGTGCTACTTTGAAAACAAGGCTTTCAAAGGCAGGTATCACCCTTCATTGTTCAGACCAAGTCTTCACCTCGATGTTAATTACACTCAGTATCGCCACCGTCTGACATATCGGAATGATTCGTTACCCGAAACAAAGGCAGTTAACATACTTAACATTCTAACCTAACTAGTGGGTCAGCAGCTTGCTAGTCCTTGCTAAATAAATAAATAAATAAATAAATAAATAAATAAATAAATAAATAAATGAATGAATGAATAAATGAATGAATAAATGAATGAATAAATGAATGAATAAATAAATAAATAAATGAATAAATGAATAAATAAATTTTGTTTTCCCGTTATAGGTATGGTTGCAATTCTTAACCCTTCACTTCCTCAGTATGAGGTAATGAAGCGGGTCAGTTGACAAATCTCTCAGTGGGTGAGCATTTGGGGAACAGTGACCACCGCTTCCTAACCTTTAGCATTGTCATGGACCAGGATAAGATCAAAGAGGACAGGAAAATATTTAAATGGGGAAGCGCAAATTCTGAAGCTAAAAGGATAGAATTTGTGAGTGTGAATTGGGATTACATCTTTGAATGGAAATTTACTATGAAGATGTAGTCATTGTTCATGGATCTCTTGCAGGATGTTAAGGATAAATTTGTCCTGGTGAGGCAAAGAACGAATGGCAGGGTGAAGGAACCATGGTTGGCAAGTGAGGTGGAACATCTATTTAGGAGGAGGAAGGCAGCATACATAAGGTTTAGGCAGAAAGGATCAGATAGGTCTCTTGAAGAACATAGGGTAGAAAGGAAGGAACTTAAGAATGGGCTTAGGAGAGAAAGAGGGACATGAAAACAACTTTTCGAGTAGGGTTAAGGAAAACCCCAAGGCATTTTTCACTTATGTGAAGAGCAGAAGGATGACGTGAGTAAAGGTAGGACCGACAAAGGGTAAAGGTGGTAATATGTGCCTGGAAGCTGTGGAAATGGGTGAGGTCCTCAATGAATAATTTTCTTCAGTATTCACCAAAGTGAGGAGGGCCTTGATGACGCTGAGGACAGTGTTGGTAAGGTTAATGTTCTAGAGCATGTAGATATCGAGAGAGAGGATGTGTTGGAGCTGTTAGAAAATATTAGGACAGATAAGTCCCCGGGGCCTGACTGAATATTACCCAGGCTGCTCCGCGAGGCGAGGGAGGAGATTGCTGAGCCTTTGGTCAGGATCTTTGAGTCCTCGTTATCCACAGGAATGGTACCGGAGGATTAGAGGGTGACAAATGTTGTCCCTTTATTCAAAAAAAGTTAGTAGGGATAGTCTAGGGATCTATCGCCCAGTGAACCTTACGTCTGTGGTGGCTGTTAGAAAGGATTCTCAGGAATAGGATCTATAGGCATTTAGATTTTCCTGGTCTGATCACGGACAGCCAGAATGGCTTTGTGAGGGGCAGATCATGCCTCACAAGCCTGATAGTGTTCTTTTAGGAAGTAACCAGACAGATTGATGAGGGTAGTGCAGTAGATGTTGTCTACATAGATTTTAGTAAGGCATTTAACAAGGTTACACATGATAGGCTTCTTCACAAGGACAGCGGGCTGCTATCCAGGGAAGTTTGGCCGTGTGGATTCAGAATTGGCTTGCCTGCAGAAATCAGGGAGTTGTGCTGGATGGAGTGCATTCAGATTGGAGGGCTGTGACTAGCGGTGTATCATAAGGATCGGTTCTGGGACTTCTGCTTTTCGTGATTTTTATTAATGACTTGGATGAGCGGGTAAAAGGGTGGGTTGGCACGTTTGCAGACAACACAGCGGTGTTGTGGATAGTGTAGAGGATTGTCCAAAATTGTAGAGGGACATTGATCGGATGCAGAGCAGGGCTGAGAAGTGACAGATGGAGTTCAATCCGGAGAAGTGTGAGGTGGTACACTTTAAGCACAAACTCCAAGGCAGAGTAAAAAGTTAATGGTCGGATTCTTGGTAGTGTGGAGGATCGGAGAGATCTGGGAGGTCCATATCCACATATCCCTGAAAGTTTCCTCACAGGTGGATAGAGTAGTAAAGAAAGCTTTCATAAGTGGAAGGATCGAGTCTAAGAGCTATGAGGTAATGATACAGCTCTATAAAACTCTGGTTAGACCACACTTAGAGTACTGTGTCCAGTTCTGGTTGCCTCATTATAGGAAGGATGTGGAATTTGTAGAGGAGATTTAACAGGATGCTGCCTGGTTTAGAGTGTATGCATTATGAGGAGAGACTAAGGGAGCTAGGACTTTACTCTTTGGAGAGAAGGAGGATGAGAGGAGACATGATAGAGGTGTTCAAAATATTAAGAGGAATTGATAGAGTGGACAGCCAGCGCCTCTTTCCCAGGGCACCAATGCTCAATACAAGAGGGCATGGCTTTAAGATAATGGATGGGAAGTTCAAGGGAGATATTAGAGGAAGGCTGTTTTTACCCAGAGAGTGGTTGGGTCATGGAGTGCGCCTACAGGGGCGGTGGTGGATGCAGGTACATTGGTCAAATTCAAGAGTTTACTAGATAAGCATATTGAGGAATTTCGAAGAGCGATATGTGGGGGAAGAGGTTAGATAGTCTTAGGCGAGGTTCAAAGGTCGGCACAACATTGTGGACCGAAGGGCCTGCATTGTGCTGTACTGTTCTATGTTCTATGAACATTGTAATGCTGTGTCAGAATGGAGCTAACGTCGAATGTAGGTTCACGCCAGTTTATTTCACTGCATGCAGTGCACCGCGGCCCTTGTCTTGTTCGAATAGGATTCATTCTTGTCCATCGTATCTAACAGTAGCCAAGCGTTCATGAGGTCCTGACCCATCACCGTCTCGAATACAAGAAATGAACGTGTGTTAAAAACTTTTCACGCCTTCTCCATATTTTCGGCTTTTATCAGACTCCTGGACGGAGCTCTCTTACATTAAAAGGTGATAGAAGGTAGTCCACCACAGGAACAGGCCATTCGGCCCACGATGTTTTGGCGAACTAATGACACCTAATTGACCTGATCCCTTCAGCCTACACGAAGCCCGTATCCCTCCATCCATGTGCCTATCTTAAGAGACTTAACCACCTCAATTGTATCTGCCTTCACTCCACCACCACCACCCCTAGCAGCGCATTCGAGGCACCCACCACTCCGTGTAAAAATCTTGCTCTGCACATCTCCTTTGAATTTATCTTTCTCACCTGATCTCCCAACCTACATTGCAGTGACCATTGCATCTTATGTGTCGACCAGCACTGCACTTTTTCTGTAACTGTAACACTATGTTCTCCATTCTGTTTTCCTTTTACTACCTCAATGTACTTCTGTATGACACGATCTGTCTGGATAGCATGTAAACAAAAGTTTCTCACTGTATCCCGGAACATGTGACAATAATAACCAATTCCAACTCATTTCGATTCCAATTACAGTCCTCTTGCCTCTATGTCTTTTTCATGTTGTGTATGGCGTCAGTGGTCTAAGCTGTCAGTACTACCATTTCATCGAGTCATGGAACCCTATTTCTTTTTACCCCAGTGTAGGGGAGTCCAAAATAGAGGCCATAGGTTGAGGATGAGAGGGGAAATATTTATTAGGGATCCGGGGTGCAACAGTTTCCACACAAAGGATAGTGATTTTATGGAACCAGCTGCCAGAGGAAGTTGATGAGACAGGTACAACAGTACACACGTAAACTGTTGGGGGAATTCAGAAGATCAGGCAGCATCTATGGAAGGAAATGAACATTTCACGTTTCGGGCCAAGACCCTTCATCAGTCTTGCTGAGTTCCTCCCGTATTTTGTGTGTGTTACTCCAGATTTCCAGCGACTTCCGAATCTGCGTCTCCGTAGTATAATTTAAGAAGCGACACATTCCAGATTCCTGTCGCTCTCTGTGTGACGACATTCCGCCTCAGATCTCCTCTACACCTTCCATCTCTCACGTTAAGCCCATGCCATCTTGTGTTGGGCACTCCCACTATGGGGAATTATTTCTACCCAATCTGCCCGTGTCTCTGTCTCCAGGTAATGACAGCTGCCGTGTGTACATCGACACATCGCTGCTGCAGTCGTGTACTCCTTGCGAAGAATGCCAATGATGGTCGGTTACAAACGTAAACAGCCACATTCCAGGCCGTTAGTTAAGTGTTGTCAATGTGGAGATGTTGCATGTATTGAAATATTCTGTTCACATGGTTACGATAAGAGGACGTGCTAAATTAAACGATCCGCACCCGCACAGTGAATATTTCAAAATATCAGACTGACGTCTCTCAGAATCTCCACTTGAAACATTTATCAATTTTGACGTGTTTCGTCTCGTAACTTTATTAAATGTTCCCGATGTCAGAGTATTTCACGTTTCAGGGATTGCAAGATGAGTTGAAATACATGTTTCTTTTTTAAATATCTGCTGTTTGAGGCCAGTTCTCGCTGCCTCCGTAAAGCAGCTGGCATAATCACAGACCCCACACACCTCGGATATTTTCTCCTCTCCCTTCTACCACTGGGAAGAAGATAGAAAAGCCTGAAAGCACGTACCATCAGACTCAAGGACAGCTTCTATCCCGCTTTTAGAAGACTATTGAATGGTCCCCGAGTACGATAAGATGGAATACAAATCTTACAATCTCGCCGGTTGTGGCCTTTCAGCTTATTGTCTGCCCGCACTGTACTTCCTCTGTAACAGTAACATTTTTATCTACATTCTGTTCTTGCTTTCCCTTGTACTACTTCACTGCACTGATGCGATGAAATGATCAGTATGGTGGCATGCAAACGAAGTATTTTTTCACTGTACATCGGTACATATGGCAATAATAAACGAATTACCCGTTACCAGTCGTCTGAAATGACTTGGCACATTTGCCGAATTATGCTTGCGACGGGAAGTCATAACAAATACAATACACAGAAATAGGTCAACCGTGATGATACTCCAGATCTCCGTAACTTAACCTCACTTTGCTCCGTCCATCTGCAAGTCGTGGTTATTCTGGAAAAATGCTTTGTTGTTTTAAATTAAAAGAAAGAAAAAGTGGATGAAACAAGCAGCGGATATCGGTGGAGAAAGAAACAGAGTTGACACTTCAGGACCACGTGTACGTTTACATGTGTTGAGGATTCTGCCTCGATTTCTGTCCCTGCCAGTCATTTACAGAGCCGTTGGCCACACCGTATGATACATTTTCCTGCACATCTCCCCTAATTTTTCTGCCAATTACTTTGGATATATTCTTTCTTTGTTTTCACCTTCAGCTAAAAGAAATAGGTCTTTCCAACTTAATCAACATAAAGCCTTCGAATGTTGTCCGCACTTGAGGGAGTGAGTTGCTGGGAGAGGTTGGTCAGGCTAGGATTCTATTCCTTAGAGCATAGAAACTGTGAGGTGATCTTGCGGAGGGGAACAAAATCATGAGGTGATTACACAGGGTTTTCCCAGGGTTTGGGAATCAAGAACTAGAGGGCAATAGGTTCCAGGTGAGAGAGGAAATATTTAATAGGAACTTGGGCAACATTTTTATGCAAAGTGTGTAATGAAGAATGAGCTGCCAGAGATGTGGTGGAGGCACGTACTAAATCACATTTTAAAAGACCGTTGGACAGGTACATGGATAAGAAACGTTACGAAGGATAGAGGCCAAACGCTGGCAAATGGGACAAGCTTGATCAGAATGCAATTCCACAGCCGCAAAGCCCTTCTGTGTCAGAGAAGAAAATCCTCTTTACTACTTGTTCTTCTTCTCCTGGTCATAATTTTTTTTTATCTACGCATTATCTTTCTGAAGAGCTCTGCGGTACTGTAACTAGAACTGGAATGAGGTGCCGAAGGATATTACCGTTGGTAAACAAAGCATCATGGAGAAATAAATGAAACTGAAGGCAGAAATAAAAAAAAACACAAATCAGACTGCACGCGGAACACGAATGCAAGGGAAATAATTTTGGATATACTGGATGAAATAACTGCACCCACGTCCCAAAGGTACGAAAAGAAACTCCGATATTTGAACCATAGAACCATACAACACAAAACAGGCCTTTCGGCCCACCATGTTGTGCCGTCCATCCAACCACCCTCACACTATGTAACACTTTCCTCCCGCATATCCCTCTATCTCACATTCCTACATATGCCTATCCAACAAACTCTTGAACCTGTCCAATGTACCAACCTCCACCAGCTCCCCAGGCAGTGCATTCCATACACCAACCACCCTCTGGGTGAACCCCCCCCCCTTCTGACATCTCCCCTGAACCTCCCATATATAACCTTAAAACCATGCCCTCTTGTCTTCAGCATTGGTGCCCTGGGAAGGAGGCGCTGGCTTTCTACTCTATCTATCGCTCTCAATAATTTATATACCTCTATCATGTCTCCTCTCATCCTCCTCTTTTCCAGTGAATAAAGCCCTAGCACCTTAAGCCTCTCCTCATATTCCATACGCTCTATTCCAGGCAACATCCTGGTAAGTCTCCTCTGCACCCTCTCCAACGCCTCCACATCCTTCCTATAATGCGCCGACCAGAACTGAACACAGTACTCCAAGTGTGGTCTAACTAGAGTTTTGTAAAGCTGCATCATCACTTCGCGGCTCTTAAACAAAATCCCACAATTTATGAAAGCTAACATTCCATAAGCCTTCTTAACTGCTCTATCCACCTGTGAGGCAAGTGAACTGTTAATATGAACCCCCAGATCCCTCTGCTCCTCTACACTGCCAAGTACCTTGTCATTTACCTTGCACTCTGCCTTGGAGTTTGTCCTTCCAAAGTGTACCACCTCACACTTCTCCGGATTGAACTCCATCTGCCACTTGTCAGCCCAGCTCTGCATCCTATCAATTTCCCTCTGTAAGCTCCGACAGCCCTCCACACTATCCACAACACCGCCTATCTTAGTGTCGTCCGAAAACTTACTAACCCAGCCTTCCACCCCCTCATCTAAGTCATCTATAAATATCACAAAAAGCAGAGGTCCCAGAACCTATCCCCGTGGGACACCACGAGTCACTTCCCTCCAATCCGAGGGCACTCTCCACCACAACCCTATGCTTTCTACAGGCTAGCCAATTCCTAATCCACACAGTCAAGCTTCCCTGGATCCCTTGGCCTCTGACCTTCTGAAGAAGCATGCCATGAGGAACCTTATCAAACGCCTTACTAAAATCCATATAGACCACAACCACCGCACTACCCTCATCAATCTTCCTCGTCACCTCCTCAAAGAACTCTATCAGGCTTCTGAGGCAAGTTCTTCCCTTCACAAAGCCATTCTGACTGTCCCTAATCAGTCCATGATTCTCTAGGAGTTCATAGATCCCATCACTTAGAATCCTTTCCTACGGTTTACCCACCACAGACGTGAGTCTCACCGGTCTGTAATTCCCTGGACTATCCCTACTACCTTTTTTGAACAAGGGGACAACATTCGCCACCCTCCAATCCTCCGGCACCATCCCCGTGGACAACGAGGACTCAAAGATCCTTACCAGCGGTTCAACAATCTCCTCGCTCGCCTCTCGAAGCAGCCTGGGGAATATCCCGTCAGGCCCCGGAGATTTATCTGTCTTGATATTTAACAACTTCAACACATCCTCTCTCTTGATACCTACAATCTCGAGAACATTACCCTTACCAGCACTCCCTTCCGCGTCATCAAGACCCCTCTCCTTGGTGAATACCGAAGAGAAGTATTCATTGAGAACTTCTCCCACTTCCACCGCCTCCACGCACATACTCCCACCTTTGTCTTTAATCGGACCTAACTTTAACCTAGCCATCCTCCTACCCTTCACGTAGGTGAAAATGGCCTTGGGATTTTCCTTATCCCTACTTCCCTACTAGCCAACGCCTTTTCATGTCCCCTTCTAGCTCTCCTCAGCCTTTTCATAAGTTCATTCCTCGCTACTCTATATTCCTCACGGGCCCTGTCTGAACCTTGCTGTTTATACCTTACGTATGCTGCCTTCTTCTCCCTAACTAGTCGTCCCACCTCTCTCGTCACCCACGGTTCCTTCACCCTGACAATCCTTCCCTGCCTCACTTCGACATATTTATTCCTAACATCCTGCATGAGATCCCTGAACATCGACCGCATCTCTATAGTACATTTCCCTTCAAAAAGGTCATGCCAATTTACACTCCAAAGTCCTCTATTTATAGCCTCATAGTTCGCTCTTCCCCAATTAAATATCTTCCTGTCCTCTCTGCACCTGTCCCTGTCCATGACAATTTTAAAGGTTATGGAGCAATGGTCGCTGTCTCCCAAATGCTCACCCACCAATAGATCCTTCACCTAAAACTAGATCTAGCATGGCATTCCCTCTAGTAGGCCTGTCGAGATACTGCGTCAGGAATCCCTCCTGGACACATTTAACAAATTCTGTCCCATCTAAACCTTTGACACTAAGCAGGTTCCAGTCTATATTTGGGAAGTTGAAGTCTCCCACTATTAGAACTCTGTTATTTTTGCCTCTCTCCAAACACTGCCTGCCAATCTGCTCCTCTATATCTCTACTGCTACCGGGGGCCTATAGAATACTCCTAGTAGAGTAACTGCTCCTTTCTTGTTCCTTACTTCCACCCATACGGCCTCTCGAGATGATCCTTCTACAACATCCATCCTCTCCACAGCCGTAACAGTGTCCCTGACCAGTATCACCACTCCTCCTCCTCTTCTCCCCCTTCCCTTTCCCCCTTAAAACACCGAAAACCAGGAATAATCAATATCCACTCCTGCCCTGACGTCAGGACGTCTCGGTATTAGCCACAATATCATTGTCCCCCATACTTATCCAAGCCCTCACTTCATTTCCATTATTCCTGACACTTCTTGCATTTAAGTAAACACAATAGGTTTTTGGGAAAGTATGGTGGAATGAATTGAGGAACTACAGATCAGTCAGCCTGACGTCAGTGGAAGGAAGGGCAGGAGACTGAGGCAGGTACATCAACGACATTTAAAAGCTACTTGGACAGGTACATGGATAGTAAAGACTTAATAGGATATGGGCCAAATACGGCCGAATGGGACTCACGTGGATGGGAATCTTGGTGAGCATGGACAAGTTGGGCCGAAGGGCCTTATCTGTGCTGTATGACACATGGCCCTGTGTCTCTTTTTCTCTATATACCAAATGACTATTTATCTTTTGCTTCATCACGTTAAGGAGTCACCTCTCAACCACAGGGGGGCGATTTCAATATGGCTCCTGATCGATAAAAATATAATATCACATTCAGAGCCGTGACCAGTGCCCGCCCTGCTGTTGTAACCAGCGCTTTGCACCAAAGCTGCAGCGTTGACTTTGCAAAAGAAAAGTATTTTTACTTTTTGCATGTCCACTCTTTCAGCTCATTCTATCGTTTCCTTAATTGAGCAACTATAATCAGTCGCAAACTCATTGTGTTTGTCAGCTCATCTCTAAATTTCTTCTGCGTGAGAACATCAAATTGCATGTTACTGCAAGCCCTGAGCAGCTGTAACATCACTGTTATGCGCTCCGTGATGTATCCTGCGTCAAAATGGGAGGAATAGTAGTGAATGTCAATAATTCGTCGATAGAAGTGCAGAATATTTGTCATACATAACAATACCAAGAGTAAAATTATGGATTTCCTTCGTTTCTCCGTTACGGGGTCCTTGCCATTCTCTATTGATGCGGAACCGGAGCCCCCTGCGCACTCTACTGACAGCTAAAATTGGACCGGCCGTTAGAAAATTGAGCAGTAAAATCAGTAAGAACGAGATACAAGGGTTAAAATCAGGACAAAAAAATCAAAAGCGGCCCATGCTGGGGAAGCCAACAACTTTTGACTTGCTTTACAGCCTCGTGGGATATTAGATCAGATAAGATAAGATATATTTATCAGTCACATGTACATCGAAACACTCAGTGAAGTGCATCTTTTGAGTAGAGTATTCTGGGGACGGCCCGCAAGTGTCGCCACGCTTCCGGCGCCAACACAGCATGCCCACAACTTCCCAAAATGTACGTCTTTGGAATGTAGGAGGAAACCGGAGCACCCGGAGGAAACCTACGCAGGCAAGAGGGGAACGTAGAAACTCCTTTCAGACAGTTGCCGGAATTGAACGTTGCCACTGGCGCAGTATTAGCGTTACGCTAACTGCTACCCGACAGTGCCGATAAAATACCGTGGTTTATACACAGGTGTACCGGAAGCACTCTCTAAACAGCCTAGCGCACTCACTGTCCCTATAGCCGCAGCCGCCGTTCTGTCCGTGCAATATTTTGTTTTCAGCTTCTTACACCAAATGGCCACAAATCGATCGAAAGTGAAAGCGGAGAGAATTTTTTTTTTTGATGCAGAAGCCAGGAGCGAATAACAGAACAAACCGTGGTGGTCCACAGAAACGAATTCTTGAAATGAAATCCGCCAATCTTCCTCAGGATATCGGCCTCTGGCATTCTCACCAGGTAGGCAGTGATACATTTGGAGAGACCGCACTTTCCCCAGAAAGGGATCACAATCGCCACCAAGTTCACTGGAAGAGAGAACACAAGGAAACAAATAACTTACTGATCAAAGGGCAGGTTGGACATACAACTTAGAACACAGGAACAGGCGCCTCGGCCCACAATGTTATTGCGGAACGAATTAAGCAAATGATGGGATCGGGTCAAATTCCCAGCAACAATCTGCTGGCGGAACACAGAGGGTCGAGCCCCATCTGTGGGAGAAAAGGAATTGTCGACGTTTCGAGTGGAATCCCTGCAGAAATTCCCAGCTCTCTCTTCCTCCCTTGGGAGGAACCAAGAGAGGGCCCACGACGGAGTTCGAAGTGAAGAGATTCAGGAAGAAGAATAACGTCGGTCAAATGTGTATGAGGAGTCGGTACTGACGACGGGAAACGTGAGATGAAGGGATGTGGGGTGGCAGGTGGATGCGAGGTGCTATACAAGCAATTTCTTCGCCACAGAGTGGGATTTGGGACAGAGAGCTATACTTCAACATCCCTTTTTTATTTATTAATTTTTAATTTTTTTAATTAAATTTCATTTACAGCGTGGTAATAGGCCCTTCCGGCACAACGAGTCCGCGCCTCCCATTTTAAACCCATGTTACCCTACCCGTACGTCTTCGGAATGTGGGAGGAAACCGGAGCACCCGGAGGAAACCCATGCAGACACGGGGAGAACGTACAAACTCCTCACAGACAACGACAGGGATCGCACCCCGAAACAAAGTTACAAATAGCTACGATTAGCTACGATTAACGTAGATAATCGCTACGTTACCGTGCCGTCCGAATTTGAAAATCACGGCGGGAAGTGCATTCTGAAAACTGGATTCTCTTGGTGAATATAAAGCAAGCACGGACCAGGCCGGAAATATGAAAGAAAGAGAAACGACTGGAAACGCACAGAAAACTAGGCAGCATCAATGCCTTAGTCACAGGTCTTGGAATCATACAGCACGGAACAAGCTCTTCGGCTCACTCAGTCCATGCCCAACAGCTGCTGATCCAAGGTCGTTCCATTTACAAGCGTTTGGGGTTGGTATTCGTGTTGGTTTATCATTGTCATTTGTCCTGAAGTACAGTGAAAAACTTGTCTTGTATCCCGATCGTATATATCAATTCATAACACCGTGCATTGAGGTAGTACAGCTTAAACATAATAACATAATACAGAGTGGTCCATAACCCTATAAACCTTTCTTATCCATGTACCTGTCCAACGGTCTTAACCTGCCTCAACCACTTCCACTGGCAACTCCTTCCACATACCCACCACCGTCTGGGTTAAAAAGTTGCCCTTCTAGTTCCGGTTAAATCTTTCCCCTATCACCTTAAACCTGAGCCTCCAAATTATTGATTCTACAGCCCTGGGGAAAACACAATGTACATTCACCCTGTCTATGCCCCTCATGATTTTACATAACCCAAGGGGATTTCACCTCTCAGTCTCCTAAATTCGAAGGAATAAAGTCCGAGCCTGTCCAATCTCTCCATGTAACTTAGTCCCTCAAGCCATTACAACATCCTTGCAAATCATTTCTGCACTCTTTCCAGTTTACTGACATATTCGCTCCAGCAGGGTGACCAGACAACAATGTTCCAAATGCGGCCTCACCAACATCTTGTACAACCGGAACATGACCTCCCAACTCCTGTACTCAGTGCCCTGGCTGATGAAGGCTAGCGTATCAAAAGTAGCCTTCACCACCCTGTGTACCTTTGTCTCAACTTTCAGGGAACCATATACTTGTACTTCTAGATCCCCTCTGTTCTACAACATTCTCCAGGGCTCCACCGTTCACTGTGAAAGTCCTCTCCCGTTTTGACTTTTCAATACTTCTCCAGTGGAAAGGGGGGAAATAAGTTAAAGCTTCTGTTCGAAGACATTTCGGCAGAACTGGACATTCCCCGTTGTTATTATTTGGTCCACTGAACGGAGCGCAGGCAGAGAACTGGCGGGAAAGACGTTTATGGAGAGGAACCCTACGCGTTAATTGCGGATCCACGCTCGACGCTAGAAGGCGTTAACGGGGGGATGAAACTGGACAGGAACAAGCAATCTGCTTGAGAATCGCACAGATTCTCCTGACCCGCTGATTTCCTCCTGCAGATTGTTTCTGGCTTCAGGTTACAGCATCTGCCATCTCTCGCGTCTCCATGAAACTGTGGAGGGTCAGTTTCCATCGTTTGGTCCATTGTTGGAAACCAAACAGGAGACTCAGGCGAGCCGGGCACGGAAGGTTTTGGCGAACGGTCGGCACCCAAATTCTGAAGTAACAGGATACTGACATCGGAAAGAGCAGACTGCGGCCTATATATGAGAGGAATGTATTCTAAGCTGTATTTTTCAGGCAATCTGATCCACAGAAAACCACCTGCTGGAGGAACTCGGCGGGTCGAGCAGCATCTGTGGGAGGAAATGAGTTTATCGTTGTATCAGGTCGAAATCCTGCATCACATGTGTCTCACACCGGCCATTTCAACTCTCCACTCTCAGTCTTGATGCGGGGTATCGACTCGAAACGGCAACAATTCCTTTCCCCCCCGCAGGTACTGCTTGACCCGTCAAGTTCCTCCAGCAGATTGTTTGCTGCTTTAGATTCCAGTATCTGCAGTCTCTTGTGTCCATATCTTAACTACAGCATTTGATAACACAAAGGGGGTTGAGATGTCGACACTGAACCCAAGTAAAAACAAGAACAATAATGGAAAGACACAACTGGGCCGTCAGCATCTTTGGAAAGAAAAACGGTTAAAGTTTCAAGCAGAAGAGCCTTCATAAGTGAACATAGAACAGTACATTATCGAAGCAGGATCTTCGGCTCACAATGATATGCCGAAATTTTGACACCGAATCTCATCTGCCTGTACATGGATCACATCCTTCAAATCTCTGCATATAGGACGCCTATCTGTGAGGTTCCTAAACGTCGACATCGTATCTGCCTCCAACACCACCCCTGGCAGCGCATTCAAGGCACCCACCACGCCCTGTTTAAAACGCTTGCCCTGCACATCTCTTATACATTTTCACCTTCTCACCTCCGAGAAAGGGATAAAACTAGTGAGTCTATGTTGGAGAGGGCAATTGCTGGAGCAACGATAACGGGTTGAAATGCTGTTGCCATCAAATAGAGCGCTGACTTCCATTTCCTATACAATGTGTAGTTGGCGTTTTGAAGTCCGGGTGACATAGAACATAGAACAGTAGGGCACAATATAGGCCCTTCTGTACACAATGTTGTGTCGAAATTTAGACGTCACCTAAGACTATCTAACCCCTTACACCCACATATCCCTCTATTTTAAATTCCTCTATATGCTTATCTAGTAACCTCTTGAATTTTACCAATGTACCTGCATCCACCACCGCCCCAACCATTCTCTGGGTAAAAAAAAAACTTCCTCTGATATCTCCCTTGAACTTCCTTAAAGACATGCCCTCTTGTATTGAGCACTGGTGCGCTGGGAAAGAGGTGCTGGCTGTCCACTCTATCTATTCCTCTTAACATTTTGAACACCTCTATCATGTCTCCTCTCATCCTCCTTCTCTACAAGGAAGAAAAAGAAGGTGGAGGCAGGGGGAGCAATAAAAAGGGCGAGGGGAGGCATAAGAATCTGGGTGCAGGGGAACCTTAATCTGGTAAACCTCTTGTTGTTTACTTAGTGTATATGTGGACGATTCAGATGCAAGTTTATATATTGATGGATTATTGATGGAGCCAAAAGCAGTCCCGGGTAGGAGAAAGATATCGATCTACTGGTAAATTGGACAGGACAAAGACTGGTGGAATTTAATCCTGATAATTCCAAGATTATATATTTTGTGACGTCAAATAAGGGTAGGAAATACGGATTGACCCTGGGACCTGAGGGAGCATTGAGAAACAAAGTGGTCGTTGTGTGAAAGAACATGGATCCCCAGAAGGTGGTTGCACTTGGGTGATGAAGAAGGCATAGGGGATGCTTACTCTCGTTGGCCGGGACATAATGTGCGCAAGTAGGGTTTTCTCACCACAATTGCATGAAGTTTTGCGTGCTACAACTGGCATATCTGTGCATTTCTGGTCGTTTCAACATTGGGGAGGGGCATGGGTGCACCTGTGAGAGTGCAGAGGGGATTAGCCTGGATGTTCCCTGTGATGGATTGTTTCAGTTTTGAGCAGGCTGTTGTTATCTTTCTTGGAAGCGGGCACTCCGTCTTGGACAAGGCAGAAGTGTTGAGAATCCTGGGAGGGATAGACTGGGTAGATAGTCATGGCATTTTCACCATAGCAGAGGTGACTTGGACCAGAAGCATAGCATGTAAGGAGTAAGTGATTTAGTGGGGATCTCAGAAGACCATCTTCAAAAATTGAGTCAGATTCAGTGTCAGAATCACCTTTATTGTTACTGAAACATGTCGTGAAATGTGTTGTTTTGCGGCACAATTAGTTTTGGTTACCAAAAAATAAATATCTAAAAACGTGCAAAAGAGGAATAATGAGGTAGTGTTCATGGGTTCATGGACCGTTCAGAAATCTGATGCCGGAGGGGAAGAAGCTGTTCCTGAAACTTTCTGTTTGGGTTTTTAGGCTCCTGTACCTCCTCCCTGATTCCAGCCATGAGAAGAGGGCATCACAAATTCATAGAACTGTACAGCACAATAAGGCCCTTCGGCCCACAATGTTGTGCCGACATTAAAACCTCGCCTAAGACTATCTTTCTTTTCTTTTTCAATCTTTTTATTAATTTTCAAATTAATACAGATTAATACATATAACATCGGTGATTATACAAGTAATACAAAGAGATCGGGAGGACAATCATGACATATATAGTCATAAAGAATAAAAAAAAGTATATTCTAGACCCCACGGTTCCTTAGTAAATGAATATATTACAAGAAAATTTCAAAAAGGGAAAGAAAATGAATTGTTGTATTAAAAAATACAAATCAAAAACAAATTATAAGTAACAAAACGAAACAAACTAAAAAAAATCAGAAGAAAAAAACTGGACTGATATTTCTCGAAGAACAAAGAGCATTATGATGTCGTCAACTCCGCTCCTCTTTAAATTCAAAGATTATTGAAAAGGGATCTATATAATCTGAAAATATTGAATGAGTGGACTCCAAACTTCCTCAAATTTAAACGAAGAATCAACAGTGTCACTCCTAATTTTTTCTAAGTTTGAACATGATATAGTTTGGGAAAACCATTGAAAAGTATTTGGAGGTATTGGATCTTTCCATTTAAACAAAATGGATCGCTTGGCCATTAAAGTAACAAAGGCAATCATACGACAAGCAACAGCAGATAAGTGGCAAGACTCCATCATTGGTAGCCCAAATATTGCAGTGATTGGGTGAGGTTGTAAATCACTATTCAATACAGTTGAAATAATATTAAAAATGTCTTTCCAATATTTTTCCAAAAGAGGGCCGGACCAAAACATATGTGTCAGGAAAGCCACCTTCGACTTACATCTGTCACATACGGGATTTACATGGTGATAAAAACGGGCTAATTTGTCCTTGGACGTATGGGTCCGGTGAACCACCTACAATTGTATCAAAGAGTGTCTGATACACATTGAAGATGTATTATCTAATTGAAGAATTTTCTTCCCTGTCTCTGTGGGTAAAAGTATCTGGAGTTCTCTTTCCCCTTCATTCTTAATTTTATCAAGTGTCTCTGCACGTATTTTCAACATTAGATAATAAATTATTGCTATCAAGCCCTTCTGATAGGGATTAAAACCTAAATTTCTTTCCGTAATTTCACTTTTATATGGAGTCAGAAAAGAAGTCATGGTGACTTTTAGAAACTTTCTAATCTGTAAGTATCGAATAAAGTGTGATAGAGGCAAATTGTATTTATTACACAACTGTTCAAAAGATAAAAAAAATCAATTAATAAATCACGGAAAAATGTTATTCCCTTCATTTTCCATAAAAAAAGCTGAGTGGATTCTGGATGGTTGAAAGAAAAAATTAGATTGAATGGGGCTTGATAAGTTAAATTCATTCAAACGAAAGAATTTACAGAATTGTATGTTTAACTATTGGGTTAGTCATATGTTTACTCTATTTAGTAAGTGAAAAAGGGAGTGAGTCTCCTGAAATAGAAACTAATGAAAATCCTTGCACTGAATCATACTCAAGGTATACCCATTTGGGACATTGAATTATACTCCTCAATTTCATTTGTTCATCATAAGATAATTTCGAACCCGAATGGTGGATTTTTATAATTACTGGCTTACTTCATAATACAAAAGTTGTTATGGTTAATATCTATGCACCTAATGTTGATCATCCTGAAATTTTAAGCATTTATTTGCATCTTTTCAAAATTTAAACGAATATACGTTGATTATGGGTGGAGATTTCAACTGCTGTTTAAACCCTCCGATGGATACATCTGTGTCAAATCCTGCACTCCCAAACAATTCCTCTGTCTTTATTAATTCCTTTTTAGTCCATTCCGGAATTTTAGATGTTTGGAGAGTTCTACACCCGTATGATAAATAATGTTCATTTTTCTCTCATGTTTATGATAATTACTCGAGGATTGATTATTTTTTTTACTGATTCTCGATTAGCTCCATTTATTATTGACTGTAAATATGAGGCAATTGCCATTTCTGATCATGCGCCGTTGAAATTATCAATTACATTAGCAGATGTACCCTCTGGCGTCAGAAAATGGTGATTCAATCATTCTCTATTGCAAGATTTATACTTTGTCCAATTTATTAAAGAAAAGATTTCATTTTTATTTTTAACTAATTTTACTGAAGAAATTTCCGGTGGGATAATATGGGATACTTTTAAACTATATATCCACAGCCAAATTATTTCATATTCTGCTGGAAGAAACGAACTAAAAATGAAATACGTACATTGGCTGATAAGATTAAAGAAATTGATAAAAATTTTCTGATGCTCCTAATTTGGAGCTTTATAAAAAGAGTAAAAAACTTCAATTACAACATAGTTTACTATTAACATCTCCAATTGAAAATCAATTACTTAAAACCTGAAGTCAGTTTTATATATATGGTGACAAATCTGGTAGATTGATTGCCAATCAGCTTGAAAGCTGCTTCAACTAAACGTCAGATTATTAAAATTCGTAAACCAGATGGCAATTATACGGTGGACCATGAACAAATTAATAAACCTTTTCAAGAATTTTATACTTCTTTATACCAATCAGAATTCTGAAGACTTCTGAATTCAGGGACCTGAAGACTCCGAAATTATAATTTAATGAACGTTAAATATTAGATGCACCCACTTTGGAGGAAGAAATAAAGAAATCAATTTTTTTTCAATGAATTATAGTAATTCATTGAAAAAAAATTGATAGTATACTGATGGGTATACAGTCGATTTTTTAAAATCCTGTTCTGATCTTCTGGTTAAGAACTTTTTTTTAAAGATGTGGTAAACTACCACAATCCTTTTGGTTTCCAAAATATTGGCTTCTAGATTGGAAAAGGTTCTTCCACGAATTATCTCTGATGACCAGACAGGACTTTTCCAGAATCGCTATTTGCATTTTAACATTAGGGGGATAATGAATATTATATATACCCCCAATCCAAAATTCCAGAATGTGTTATCTCATTAGATGCTGAAAAGGCGTTTGATAGAGTCGAATGGGAATATTTATTTAATACCCTTGAGAAATTCAATTTTAGTCCCAATTTTATATCTGCGATCAAATTGATTTATCATACACCTCTGGCTTCAATACTTACTGATAATCAGAAATCCCCTCTCTTCAGGATTTTCGAGTTACTAGACAGGGTTGCCCACTCAGTGCTTTATTATTTGATATTGCTTTGGAACCCTTGGCAATTGCACTTCGGGGTTCTTCTAACATATTTGGTATCACTCGTAGACAGGGGATTCATAAGGTATCTCTATATGCAGATGACTTGTTACTTTATATTTCTAACCCGAAAGAATCCAGCCCTGCAGTATTATCACTGCTTGCTCAGTTTAGTGTTTTTTTCTGGTTATAGATTAGATCTTAATAAGAGTGAACTATTTCCATTAAATATGCAAACACCAATTTGTAGGCAATTATCATTTAGATTAGTAACTGACCATTTTATGTATTTGGGTGTTAAAATTACCAAGAGGCACAAGGACCTGTTTAAAGTTAACTTGTTACCTTTAATTGATCATGTTAAACAATTATTCACGAAATGGTCTGCATTATCTCTAACATTGATACGCCGAATTAATGCGGTTAAGATGAATATTTTACCAAAATTTCTATATCCATTTCAGGCGATTCCAACTTTCATCCCGAAATCTTTTATTGACACTATTGATTCTAAAATGCGTTCAAATATATGGCAGAATAAAAACCCAAGGTTAAGCAAGAAATATTTACAAAAATTTAAAATGGATGGTGGCTTGGCTTTGCCTAACCTCAGATTAGATTACAGGGCAATTAATAGCAGATATATAATCTTTTGCACCTCAGACTACCTAACGCTTTCCTCCCACATATCCCTTCATCTTAAATTCCTCCATATGCTTATCTAACAATCTCTTGAATTTGACCCATGTAGCTGCCTCTACTACCACCCCAGGCAGCGCATTCCATTCCCTGACCACTCTCTGGGTTAAAAAGCTTCCTGTGATATTTTCCTTGAACTTCCCACCCATTACTTTAAAGCCATGCCCTCTTGCATTGAGCATTGGTGTCCTGGGAAAGAGGCGCTGGCTTTCTGCTCTATCTATTTCTCTTAATATTTCGTACACCTCTATCATGTCTCCAGTCATCCTGCTTCTTTCCAGAGAGTAAAGCCCAAGCTCCCTTAGTTTCTCCTCATAATGCATATCGTCTAAACCTAGTAAATATCCTCTGCACTCTTCTCAACGCTTCCACATCCTTCCTATCATGAGGCATTCAGAACTGCACACAGTACTCTAAGTATGGTCTAACCAGAGTTTTATGCGCTGCAACATAAAATCGTTCCCACGACTTTTGAAAGCTAACATCCCATAAGCTTTCTTACTAACCTATCCACCTGTGAGTCAACTTTCAGGAATCTGTGGATGTGAACTCCCAGATCCCTCTACTCCCCCATACGACGAAGAATCCTGCCATTAACTTTGTACTCCGCCTTGGAGTTTGTCCTTCCAAAGTGTACCACCTCACACGTCTCCGGATTGAACTTAATCTGCCACTTCTCAGCCCAGCTCTGCATCCTATCAATGTCCCTTTGTAATCTTCGACAATCCTCCATACTATTCACAACACCACCAACCTTTGTGTAGTCTGCAAACTTACCAGCCCACTCTTCCACCCCCTCATCCAAAATATTAATAAAAATCACGGAAAGCAGAGGTCCCAGAGCCGATCCTTATGGGACACCGCTAGTCACAGCCCTCCAGTCTGAATGCACTCCCTCCACCACAACACTCTGCTTTCTACAGGCAAGCCAATATTGAATCTACACGTCCAAGTCTCATTGTATCCCATGCCCTTTGACCTTCTGACGAAGCCTACCATATGGAACCACGTCAAATGCCTTACTAAAATCCATGTAGACCACATCTACTGCACTACCCTCATCAATCTGCCTTGTCACCTCCTCAAATTACCAGTATAATGCTTGTGAGACATGATCTGTCCTTCACAAAGCCATGGTTGCCGTCCCTGATCAGACCATGATTCTACATATGCCCAGAGATCCTATCTCTAAGAATTCTTACCAACAGCTTGCCCACCACAGACGTAAGGCTCACTGTTCTATAATTCCCTGGACTCTCCCCACTACCTTTTGTTTAATAAGGGGACAACATTTGCCACTCTCCAATCCTCCGGTACCATTCCCGTGGACTCAAAGATCCAAGACAACGGTTCAGCAATCTCCTACTTCGCCTTGAGGAACAGCATGGGTAATATTCCGTCAGAACCTGTGGCATTAGCTGTCCTAATATTTTCCACAGCCCCAACACATCCTCTCTCTTGATATCAGCATGCTCTAGAACATTAACCTTACCAACACTGCCCTCAGCGTCATCAAGGCCCCTCCCCTTGGTGAATACTGAAGAGAAGTATTCATTGAGGATATCACCCACTTCCACAGCTACCAGGCACATCTTCGCACCTTTGTTTCTAATTGGTCCTACCTTTACTCACTCATCCTTCTGCTCTTCACATAAGTGAAAAATGCCTTGTGAATTTCCTTAACCGTACTCGCCAAGGCCTTTTCATGTCCCCTATTTGCTGTCCTCAGCCCCTTCTTAAGTTCCTTCCTTGCTACCCTGTATTGCTCATGAGACCAATCTGATCTTTTCTGCCTTCTACCTTCTAACTAGATGTTCCACCTCTCTTGTCTCCCATAGTTCTTTCACCTTGCCATTCCTTCTCTGCCTTACATGGTCACATTTATCCCTAACAGCCTATAAGAGATCCCTGAACAACAACCACATCTCCATAGCACATTTCCCTTCAAAATGTCGTCCCAATTTACATTCACAAGTTCTCGCCTTATGTCCTGATAATTTGCCCTTCCCCAATTAAATATCTTCCTGTCCTCTTTGCTCCTATCAGTCATGTCCCGGATGGTAAAGGTCTTTCATGATGGATTCCCCGTTTTTGAGGGACCACCTCTTGAATATGTCCACGATGGCGGGGAAGGTTTTGTTCGATAGGGCTGACTGAGTCTACAACCCTCTGCAGCCTATTTCAATCCTGTACATTGGAGTCTCCATACCAGACAGTGATGAAACCAGTCCGAATTCTCTCCACCACACATCTATAGACATTTGTAAGAGTCGTTGGTGACATAACAAATCTCCTCAAACTCCCAATGAAGCAGAACAGCTGGAGTGCCTTCTTCGTGATTGTATCAATGTGTTAGGACGAGAATAGTTCCTCTGACATGTTGATTCCAGGAACTTGAAGCTGCTCACACGTTCCACCTCCCCCCAAATAAGAACTGTGTGTTCTCCCGACTTCCCCTTCCTGAAGTTAACAATGAATTCCTTGGTCTTGCTGACGTTGAATGTCATGTTGTTGTTGAGACTCCACGCAACACACCGATCCTTCTTAATCCTGTGCAACTTCTCGTCGCCATCTGAGATTCTGCCAACAACAGTGGTGTTCTCAGCGAATTTATAGATGGCGTTTGAGCTGTGCGTAGAAACACAGGCATGAGTGCAGAGCGAATAGAACAGTATTCTTGTAATAATAAAGCACGCATTCTTCAGGTGCCCCTGTGCTGATTGTCAGCGAGGAGGAGATGTTATTACCGATCCGCACTGACTGTGGTTTCCCGATAAGGATGTGAAGGATGCATTTGCAGAGAGAGGTACCGAGGGCTAGGTTTTGAAGCTTGTTGATTAGTGCTGAGAGTGTCCAAACACCCACCTTCTCCGGGACTCCATCATGAATAAAGACAGAGAATGCTAGGAAAACTCAGCAGTTCGGGCAGCATCTGAGGAAAGTAACAAGTAAAGCTCCAGATTTATATCACTTCATCAGAAGTGAGAAAGAGAAAAAAAAAACACAATATGAATCCATACACCAGCATGTCGCACAACGTGTAGATTCTCATCAATTCCGATTGGAAATGTATGCACTGGAATCGGTAGTCAGACAATATCCAGAGGATTCACGGGTTGAATGGTGAAACTATAATGTTCATGGCAAGATATTCTCCAGTACGTCCACGACTGATATCTGAATTGTACGGATTATCCTAGATATTTTTCGAAAACAGCATTCTGATGTATTTAGATTTATTTAGAATCGGAAAACGAGAGATTATTTGTGGTTGTCCTTGGTGATTGTCAACAGTTTGGTAAGCTTCTCTGGGAGGCAAGATAACATGGAATCCAGGGAGAACTGACTAATTGGATATAGAATTTGCCTGACGGTAGAAAGCAGAGGGTCATTGTGGCAAGTTGCTTCTGGGACTGCAGGTCCGTGGCTTCAGGGGTCGGTGCTGGACCCATTGTTGTTTCCCATCTATATCAAAGATTTGGATAAAAAAGCACAAGGCATGGTTAGTAAGCTTGCAGGTGACATTCAAGTAGGTGACCGAGTGGACAATGAATAAGGTTATCAAAAATTACGGGGTGGGGGGGTGGGGGTGGATCTTGATCAGCTGAGCAAGTGATCCGAGGAATAGCAAATGAAGTGTAATTCAGATAAATGTGAGGTGTTTCATTTTGTAAACTCAAGTCAAGGTAGGACTTCCAGTAAAGGACAGGGCACTGTGCGTGTTGTAAAACAGACGGGAATTGGAGTTCAAGTACATGGTTCACTGAACGTGCAGTCAGGTAGACGGGGTGGTTAAGAATGCTTTTGGCATGAAAGTCAGGGCATTGAGTATAAAAGTTGGAGGTGATATTACGATTATACAAGACGCTGGTGAGGCCGCACTTGGAGTATTGTGTTTAATTTTGGTCCGCTTGCTATGGGGAACGTGTTGTGAAGCTGGAAAAAGTTCAGGGAAGATTCACAAGAATGTCGCCCGGACTTGAGAGACTGAGTGAAACCGAATGTTTGCACAAGCGAGGACTTTATTCATTGGAGCGTAGGACACCAAGAGGTGATCTCAAAGAGGTGAATCAAATCATGAGGGGCAGAAATAGTGTGAATGCACAATCTTTTTACCAGGCCTTCGGAATCAAGAACTGGAGGGCATAGCTCTAAGGAGAGAGGGGATAGATTTAATATGATGTTGAGGGGCAACTTTTTACACAATGATGATGTGTCTGTGGAATGAGATGCCACAGGAAGTGGTTGAGGCGGGTAAATTAACAACTGTTAAAAGACAGTTGGACAGGTGCATGGATAGAAACAATTCAGAGAGATCTGTCCAAACACGGGCAAATGGGACTAACGTGGAATGGAATATTTATCGGCATAGACCAGTTGGGCCGAATGGCCTGTTACTCTGCTGCATCTATCAGTGACTCTATGAGTTTTCGCCGATTAACGTGGTGAATATTTGAATAAATGTCTCCCTGGAAATAACACAAAGGAACTCCAGTCGTACAGCGTGAGACACTCGAATATCATCACATTCAGTTCGATGCGTTCTTCAGAGAGAAAAGCAACTGACAGACCTTGACGTAGAATCATAAGATAGTAATTAATACAAGCATAATTCGACTAAGTTTATGAAAATAAAACAAAATGCAGGATGATATACCAACAGTGAACAAGGGGACCTCAGTGATCCGGTCTTTCGATCGAAGAGGTCTGAGTCTTCCTTCGCAATACTTGATTTGTCTGCTGGACAATGCAGTTTTCCGATATGCTTACAAATTACAAACTGCCTGTGTGTGGCATTGCAAGCATTTCGAATATGCGTGGAGATGGATTCATTCCATTAGATATATGTAAGCACAAATAATTTTTTATTTTAAGTCTTATCAGTCAGAAATAACACAGCACTAAAAGCGAACGGTGTGGGGGTGGGTGCAGAGGGAGACGTTAGTATGTCTCCGCCAGGAAACCTTTTCCCACATTTTTCTGAAAATTAAACCCCATTCCCTCACTGTTGGAGCTCATATGCTGCGCCTCCGACAGAACTGAGGTCAATTAGGATGGTTATATGGAGCTGATTACCCATGTTCTAAATAATATTCATGCCAAGAAAAGGTTTGTTCAGGCAACTCAAACCTGTCGCCAGAAAGATAAAACTTACAACATGTTATTCAGGTAAATTGTAAACGCAAGTGCTTGTAATATCCCCCGGGGAGAGAAATACACGACAAAATAGGACATGGACTAAAAAAAGTTTGCTGTAATTGCTCAATGAGCTGTTGCTGATGTGAGTCAGAAGACGTCCCCACTAATTGTCCCAGAGGATCTTCCCTCTCCTGTATAATAACCATTTGTCAGTTCACAGGGCATTTGAAGAGTTTGGAACAACTGATCGCAGCGTGTCAGAGAAAATGCTATATCTAACAATTTATGATATAGCGTGCATTTACTATCCTGCACTTGCAGCGGTTGGTAATACCGGTAAGGCGCTGGATGTGCTAATAGTTTAGTGGATTCCTCTTTCTGTTAACTATGACACTTTACTCCATTAACAGCGCAGAAGTCAACAGCATAATTTCAGTTAGTGCTAACGGTAATGCGCCAAACGCAGATAAAGCGGGCGAGCTCAGGTTGGGAAGTTGGTCGCGATCGACGAGTTGGAACGAAGGACATGTTTCCACGCTGTATAACCCATTGTACCTGTGACTAATGCTGACTTTGTTTCTGACTTCTAATCCTTCTCGAATTTCTCAGGCATTTTCGGTATGAATTTCTCATGCGCAGTTTGCATTCGTGTCGACATATAAATCCTTGGATTGCTGTTGACGTAAACATCTTTCAGCTCTTTCGAGTAAACTTCCGAGATCTTTTCGGAGCCCAGGAAACCTCCGCCGTAACACAGCAAAGTATTCCTCTTTGTTCATCCCTCCAAATGGCTCCACAGGGCAGAACCCCAGGGTGCAGAGTCCCAGCTAGATCGGTAATTCTTTTCCAACCCTGCTGAATAGGGATACAAAGGAGTGAAAGACGCCGTTTGCAGCCATCAGACGCATTCTAAGATTATACGATCTATTAGAACATATTGATCCTACTGAGTTCCGACCTGCGCAGCAGACGGACCACGATATTTTTTTTCCGGAAGCAAACCGCGCTAAACATTTCATCTTGACCTGTACAACGTAACAATCTTCCAAGGCTAACAGCATTTGCAAAAAATGACAACAAAATCATCAATCTCTGTTGATGCTCAGTTTGAAGCCACTCTTCCAAATGACCACAGTCACCCTGTTGGAACGACCCTTTGACGCAGCGGTCATGGTGGCTCATCTGTAGTGTTGCCTCAGTTTATCTTTCTCCATTTGTATAACCTCACCTACCGATTGAATCCAGCAATTCTGCATTTTCTAACTCATTATCTTCTTTATAGTCTTTGTTCTCACTCTCATTCCGGTCATTTGCGAATGCAGGGCACTTTCCGCTGCATCTCTTTCCCAATATTATTCCTTCCGTCTGATGGCGTCATTTGCCTGCATGGCAACACTGGCCTCGCCCTGTCAGATAGTGTCCTTATGTTCCATCCGTCCCGTCGCACACTACGGCTAAAACATCATTAACTTGCTTTCTCTCTCGTTCCTAGGTTGTTGAAGGGTTATCGACCTGGTACCTTAATTCTGGATGGAGCCTGACGGTCTGAGTTTTTCAATATTTTCTCTTTTAATTTCGCGGTACTTTCCAAAATGTTACCAGCTTCTGAAATATTTTCATCCCTTTGTCTTGCCGCTGGTCAGTTACCTGCAGGCATGATAACTGCTGGCGTGTTGGAAACATAGGCGATGACTCCGGAAGTACTCGGTTGCGCTGTTCAATATCTTTCCCTCTTTATAAATATATTCAAGCTGATCAGTTTAAACAGTTATTTTCGAATTAATTCCCTATTTTCTTTTCTCCTTGTAGTTAATTTAACTGGGATAGTGATCCTGTCCCGTGGAAAGTGCGGTCTCTCCAAATGTATCACCCGCTACCTGGTGGGAATGGCACCGGCCGATTTCATGATGGTTGTCATTGCTGTTATTGTGGAGCAGATAAACAACATCTCTTTCTACGCCCATTTCTTGCTCATAACTCCAATATGTGCGCTGACGACGGTCTTTAAAGTTGTAAGCATGGACTGTTCCGTCTGGCTAACAGTTGCTTTTAAGTTCGATAGATGCATAGCCATTTGCTGTCAAAAGCTGCGAGAAAAATATTACACGCAGAGAACAACAACAGTAGTTATTGTAACAGTTGGAGTCGTGAGCTGTTTGAGGTGCATCCTGTTTTACTTTGAAGTGGAGCCTTATGTAATAATTGATTATGTGCCATGGCTTTGCGTCAAAACACATGAGTATTTTACTTCACCTCTGTGGAAAGGACACGAATTGTTTGACAGTATCGTAACACCGTTATTACCAATTTGTTTCATTCTTCTGTGTAACGGATGACAATAAGGCATATAATAGCGGCAAATAGAGTCCGCAGGGGACTCCGGAGCAGCAGTGAGAATGAAAAAGATTCAGAGCTGCAGAACCGGAGAAAATGACTGATTTTGTTGTTCGCTCTGTCAACCAATTTCATACTACTGTGGATACCTTACGTAATACACTCCATGAGCTGGCAAACAGTGAATGTTACCTACGCAGATACGTCTTTAAATACTCCCATATACATATCGCAACAATGCGGATTTATGTTGCAGTTTCTCAGTACCTGCACGAACACGTGTATCTATACACTGACACAGAGGAAATTCAGGGAATAACTGAAAAATGGAGTGAAATATGTGCTTACTTTACACACGAAGCTGAATAAATAACAAAACAATATGAATGCAACTTATTTGTTGTTGTCAAATGAATATTCGAAAAGCTTTGTGGTTTTTCAATGCATACCATAAACACAGGAAGGCAGATAGCTGGCACTCAGAAGCCTACTGTTGCAGCTAAAACAGTATGAACCATTGAACTAAATAAGGTCACTGTACCAGCGAATTGGGTAGTGGAGACGTTATTCTTATATTGTACTTCGTACATTTAACATCATTACCTTTAGGAAAGTTGCCAGGAATGAAGAAAGTGCATCCCTGTTGGAAAATTAATGCATGCCCTCAGTAAACGACGCTGGTGAGCATGTTTCAGAGGCACTGATCTACCTCATCCGATTGAGATGTTCTTCAGAATTATGTCATAACATGGGCACAGAATTTGGTCCTTCTGTTTCTTCCAGAGTTCCTCACGATCGCCGTCCACTTCCATTCATTCATGTGCTTTCGGACCGACGGTTCATTTGGATTTACTTTCAAGTTCGAAATCTCCTTTGATTTTATTATTTATAGTTGAAGCTATTTGCAAATCATGTCCATTCTCTGGGTAACGAGTTTTGCAGTTATCGTTATAAGACTATTTTCCTTATTTAGTGAAATCGGTTGCTACTTCCCATTGTATGATCTTTCCCATGTACCCGAAGGAGTTGCAACATCTGCACTTTCATCCCTTCCACTGCTGCCAACCAGGAACAAAAACTATAATTGCAGATGAAGCAGCGATGCATTTGCAGCTCTTCTGATTTACTGCTCTCCAACACCTTCACCAGATTTTCTACTCTACAGTGAATACACCAAAGGTAGGTTAGGTGATTACTTTAAGGAGAATCTACGCTCACTTCACAGCAGCGACCCTGACTTGCCGTTTGCCCGCCATTTTATTTCAGCATCCCACTCCCACTCTGACCCCTGTGTCCGTGACCTCCTGCACTGCTGCAGCGAGACTCAATGCAGCTTGATGATCAGCACGTCGTTGCTGAGCTTCCAGCGAGACGGGATCAATTTTCAATTCGTCAGCTTCTGCTAGCTTGTTCTTTCTTTCTGCATGTATCAGGTCTGGCCACTTCTCATTCAATACGTTGACAGATTTTTTATTTCCCTTCTATATTCTGGCTTGATTCACTCATACAATTTATGCAACATTATGCAGTGTTCACAATATTAGCAGCACATTACACTAAGGAGTTGACAGCCCATCCAAGAGCTCACCATTATATCACCCTAGCAGGATAAAATGTCGGCACTAAATTGTGGGCCATAAGACATGTACTGTGCTGTAATGTTCTATGGTCTATGTTCTATTTCAGCTGTACTTTCACGGTGATACTGAACAGGTGCAGATGAAGTCACCTTCTTCCCTCTGGGTGCCACATTTCTTTCGAGCTAGCAGAGGGTCCGCTCAGAGCCTGATGGAATACTTGACATCTGTATGACTTCTGCATTCCTCCCTTTAAGTCGTGATCAACTTGCGGTTCAAAGAGCGGGATTTTCTTTCCAATCTCCATCGTAAGCTAAAAAGGGGTTTTCATAATGCACGGTTCCCTTTTGTTTATCGGGGGAATGTCCAAGTCGTCACGGAGACATTCATTGGTGGTAGCAATCCTAGAGGATTCCCGTAACTCTACTCTAGATTATACCCAGCAGCTGACTCCTTAGCGAAGGTCAATTTATATCGTCAGCGACCTTACCATATCGTGCATTTGTTGTCTGGGCGCACATGAAACTCCTCTGACTCTTGAGCTGTTGTTTCAGTGTTTGATTTTCCCGATGACATTTCGAATGATCACCCCTTCTCTTTCAACTTACAAATCATTGTATTTATGCCGCATTTTTTTTCTGTTTTGCTTCTCTAATTGTTTATTTTTCATCTGATCATTGCTTATCTTCGGATTCTGATTTTTCTTTTGTTCCGCTGCAGGCTAAAGCGAGCTTAAATTTGGTGCATTCGGTTCTCCTTCACCTTCCTCCTACAACCAGCGGGTTCATATTTCAAACTCTAATCCAGACTCTCCTCTAACTGTTGCCTCAGTTTCCCAGTCTCTTCCTCTTCAATATCTAATTCTGGCAACTGCAATTGATTTAATTCATTGTAGTTTTGCCTACTCCCGACACACATCCTCGGGTATCCCACCCGTGACAGATCTCCGTTGACCGTGACTCTACTCATTTAGGACATTGTTTCGATAAGTAGTCGCGCACAATCAAGCCATGGTTATCAAGTTTGCAGATGACACTAAAATAGTTGATGTCATTAACAGTGAAGATGGTTATCAGAGTTTACAGAGGTATCTCGATCAGCTGGGTAAGTGGGACGAGGAATGGCAAATGGAGTTTCATCCAGTTGTGCAAAGTGAGGCATTTTGGGAAGACATATGAGGGTAGGATTTTCATTGTGAACGGTCGGGCCCTAGGGAGTGCTGCAGAACAGAGGGACCGAAGAAAACAAGTACGTGGTTCCCTGAAAGTGGCGTCGCAGTTAGACATGGTGAGGAAGAAGACTTTTGACACGCGGCCCTCCTCAGTCGGGGAATCGAGGAGCGATGTTATATGAGAGTTATGCAAGATGTTGGTGAAGACGTATTTGGAACATTATGTTCAATTTTTATCACCCTGATGTAGAAAATATGCTATTAAACTGAAAAGAGTGCAGAGGAGATTTACGAGGATGTTGCCTGGACTCGAGGGACTGAGTTACGGAGAGAGGTTGAGCAGGTTGGGACGTTTTCATTAGAGTGAAGGAGAATGAGGTATGATCCAAAAGAGGTGCATAGAATCATGAGGGCCATCTATAGGGTTAACGGGATTAAACTCCATTTGCCATTCCTCGGCCCACTTACCCAGCTAATCGAGATCCCTCTGTAAACTCTGATAACCATCTTCGCTGTTAATGACATCAACTATTTTAGTGTCATCTGCAACCTTGATAACCACAGCTTGATTTTGCGCGACTACTTATCGAAACAATGTCCTAAATGAGTAGAGTCTCGGTTCGAGAAGATCTGTCAATTAAATCAATCGAACGGTCCTCTTCCAGGTTGGGGGATCATGAACTGGAGGGCAGAGGTTTACGAGGAGAAGGGAGATATTTAAAAGGAAAGTGAGAGGTAACCTTTTCACCCAGAGTATGGTCAGAATATGGAAAGAGCTGTCAGATGAATTGGTTGAGGCACGTGCATTAACAACATTTAAACGGTACCTAGGTACATTAATTGGAATGTTTTCGAGGGATAAGGGCAAAACGCTCACAAATGGGACTAGTCCAGATGGGAGTCTTGGCCGGCATGGACCAGATGAGCCGAAGGGCCTGTTTCCGTGTTCTCCCACTGTATGACCCCAGTCCTTTGTTTGAATTTTGATCAGGAAAACCAGGGAATGACAAACACAGTGAATATCAAGGATGGGGAGGTTGTGTCTGTATTTAAACCTCGGGGTTTAAGTACAGAGCTCGTAGCCAACGCGGTGAAGGCGTATGACTCGCTTGCCTTCAAGCATTGGGGAGGTTTGGAGGACCGAGTACAGGCAGATAGGACTTGCCCAGGAAGGTGCATTGGTCGGCAAGGACGAGTTAGGCCCAAGTGGCTTGCTTTAGTGCTGTGTAACTCGATGACTTGGCTTCAGTAAATGCTGGATGTTTGGAGCCTAAACTGGGGCTGTGGTTTTGTAGCTGTAACTGGGGATGAGATGGACTCAGCCTTTAATACGAAATGTCCATCAGCTCCGGATAATATAAATTCACCTCTCATCAATCCCAACCAAGGACGCCCAGTGTTGCCAGTTTAATGCGGCACAAGATATCACACACCAGACAGTGACCGTGCTATAACTATGCATCTTTATTAATGGCTATTTGTTATCGAGTTCTACAGGACGGAAACAGAGCCTTCGGACCCACTTGTCCATGCCGACAGGGGTGCAAATCTGAGATACTCCTGTTGGCCCGAGCTTGGCCCATATCTGTTGAAGCCATTCCTATCCATGTAGATCGTCCAAGGCAAATTAAACGTTGTATTTGTTCCCCACACGAATTGCTTCCTCTGGCAACTTGTTCGATACACCCACCATCGCCATACACCCACTATATACCCACAAATGAAAAGCTTACTCCTCAGTTCTCTTTCAAATCGATCCCCTCTCGCCTTAAACCCATGCTGTTTCGACTCCTGTAGTCCATACTCTGGGCAAAAGGCACTGACCTCAACTATGCCCCTCATGATTTTATATTTGTCCATATGGTCTCCCCTCAGCCCCTACGGTCCGGGGAGAAATAAATTCCGGCATATCCAGGGTAAAGCTTGCTATCACAGCGGTTTAGCTCACAGTGAGATATGAAGATATCTCGGCTTTGTTCTTGGGTTGAAACTGATGGATGCCGAGAACATGACACTTCTTCACTACTCTTACTTGTTATTGGTCCCCAGTATTCAGTTACAGCCAGCCGAGTGCCCTCTGAGTGCCTGGTAGGACTCTTGACCGACCACTCTCCCAGCTACCGTCGCCAATACTGGCGATAAACTCAAGATATGGGAAAATACCGGGCGATCATCCATTTCAGTGTGAGGATTTATCCAGAAAGCAAAGAAATAACAAAAAAAGGAAGGCAAACTTACAAATACAGACACTGCTCTGAAGTAGGAGTGAGCGGTATATGTGCCCATGGTAGCATGGAATCTCCAATTGCGCTTAGATTGATGGCAAATTCTTTCATAAAGAGAAATTGATTGACCAAACGGGAGGTATTTAAACGTGGGGCACGAGAGACTGGAGATACTGGAATCTGCAGTGAAAAAAAATCAAACTGCTGGAGGAGCTCAGCGGGTCAGTCCCGTCTGTGGATGCAGAGGGATAGTCGAAGTTTCGGATCGAGGCCCTTCATCTGGACTTGTGTCCTGAACAGTTAGCAAGTCCGATTAGACATCGCTGCATAGGAAACAGTCGACAGGCTATATCATTGGGATTCACGGGCTGACTGGTGATATTGTAATGTGCATAGTGAGATCTTCTCTACTGTGTTTGGGTTGATATATGAATCGCACGAATTATACATTACGTGCTTCTAAAATAACAACATTTTGATACTTTTAAATCTGGAAAGGAAGTGATATCAGGTTTTATTTGGTAATTATCAAAATTTTCACCGATGAACTTGATGAAACTTTAAAGGATAGTCTCACTAAAAATAATGTGACATAACCAAAGTCCTGAAGCGGGAAAAGATGGAGAGACCGAAACATGGGCAGCTATGTTCCTTCAGTTGGAGGATGCTACATGCAGGGGGAAAAAAAACTGCAGGGGAATCAGAAGACAGGAAATACTGCAAGCGTAATTCCGGTAAATTTACGAAAATAAACGATGCAAGGGAGTTAAACAAAGGTCAACAATCAGACCTTGGCGAGCACGTCTTTCAGCGGAAGAGATCTAGTGAAATTGGTCATTTGATCGGGATAGTGTTCGTCGATCTGTTTGCAAATTTCAGCTGGCTCCCCGAAAACAAAATGCCCGTGTGTGTGATGACGAGCAATTCAAACATGGACTAAGATGGATCGATGCCGTTAGAGATACGTCTGTGCAGTAGTATTTTGTAATGCTGTATCTCGCCCGTCAGAGTACCTTTCAACACTAAAAGCGCCCGAAATGGAAGAGGGCGGCGTAACTCTGTCCCCTCTATAAAGTCGCTTCCTTCATTTTAACTGCCGAATTGCGCCCTGTTTCATAACTGTACGACTCGATGTGCTGCCTAGAATTGTAAAAATGAAGCTTCTGTTCAGGTGTTTGCCCACGTTCTGAATAAAACTAATGCCAAGAGAAGTTCTGTTGAAGCTTTGTGTCGGAAAGATAAAGCTTGCAACATGTTATTCAGACAAGTTGTACAAACACGTGTTTTGTAATATCACACGACGAATAGAATACATTGCGCAACGCCACAATGAGTAAACATACTTTACTGTAATTGTTTGTTCAGGGAATTGCGGCTGTCATGAGTCAGAAGAGGTTCCCACTGATGGTCCCAGTGGATCTTTCCTCTCCTGTATCAGAAATTCTTAAATCAATTGCCAGTACACGGAGCAGTTGGAACGTTTTAAACATCTGATCGCAGCTTCTCACAGAAAGTGCCATACCCAGCAATTTACTACACAGCGAGCATTTATTACCCTTTACTTGCAGCGGTTGGCATTCCTGGTAAGACGCCGGATCTGGTTACTATTTGAGTGGTTCCGTGTTTCTGTTACCTCCATACCTTGATCTGTCTGCAGTTCAGTTCTACAATCAAGTGCATCGTTTCAGTTGATGCTGATTCTGAGTTTACTGCGAACCTCCAACCTTGCTAGCATTTCCAAGCATTATTAGTATTCATTCCTGATGTCTACGTTTGTATTTCCAAGCCTGATGTTTTTCTTGCCTTCCGCTTTCACAGTCTATTCAACTTCATCTCTGACCTTATCTGTTTGTGACTCCCTGCCCTGTTTCTACGACGCCCAAGGCAAGTTTGAGGACCTCATCTTGGGCACCAGGAGCCTTCTAGACTCAATGTCGTATTTTCTAACTTCAGGCAACTCACCATTCCTGCCGAGTCAGGAAAAAAACATGTTCTGCTGCGGCTCATCGATCTCTAATGTTTGTTCAGTTTGTCTCCGACCTTTAGTACAACCTACCCGGTAAGTCCGTCAGCTCTGCATTTATTGACCATTACGTTCATTTTTCTCGTTCTTCTCACTCTAATTTCATGGCCTTCCTGAACTAAGGGTCATGTTTTGTGCACCAAATGGTCAATGTTATTCCATCTACCCGATGGCAAATTTTATTTTAATGGAAACGTCTGTCTCCTCCTATTGGAGCGAGTCCTTTCGTTCCATCCAAGCCCTCCTCCCCCGCCCCACCTGCCTTGCAACCTCGAACTAACTACTTTTCTATCTTCCCATACTCTGATGGAAGGTCATCGATCTGAAACGCGAACCCATTTTCTTATATCCACAGATACTGTGCGAATATCTTCAGCCTTTAACTTTGCTTCAAGTAGCGACATATGTTCGTGCAGTACAACTCGCCAGTGAATCATTTTCTACCCGTTATGCTCTGACCGATGCATTGCAGGATGAACGGGGAGCCTTTGGAGAGGGCGCGGAAATGTTTCGCCAGGATTTTACCTGGATTTGAGAATTTGGCAGGAAAAAAAAACTTGCATTGCTTTCTCTGGAGTGTTGGAGGCTGGGTGGGGACCTGACAGAAGTTTGTAAAATTGTAAGAGGCACCGATAGAGGAGACAGACAAAGTCTTTTTCCCAGGGTGTAAATGTCATAATGTATGTAGTTTTAAGGTGTGAGGAGCGAAGTTCAAAGGATATTTACGAGGCAAGTATTCTACACAGAGATTCAGGTGCCCAAAACCCGTTGCCCCGGATGGTGGTGGAATCGAACGCCATGATATGATTCACCAGACAAATGAGCAGGCAGGATATGGAGTGAAATTGACCAGGTGCGGACAGAGGGAATTGCATTTATTTGGCAAACGGCAGCACAGGTACCGTGGGCTGAAGTGTTCTGTTTTCTATATTTTATCTTATATGTTCTATGTACTTGTCTCTCATCGCCACGTTACGGAGTATTACTCAGATGCACCATATTTATCCAGACCTGTTATGTGCAGGCGATCTGCAACGGAAGCCGGCGGTTCCAGGCAGTTCCTTGTGTGAAGTTCGTTTGACGTTTCTTTACCCCATCAAGGTCAAGCGAAGTTCGTTAGCTTTTACGCATTCCGAATTAATTATCAGTTTTACTTTCTCCTTGCAGTTAACCTAAAAGCGATTGTGATCCTATCCCGAGGAAATTGCTGTCTCTCCAAATGTATCACTCGCTACCTGGTGGGAATGGCATCGGCCGATTTCATGGTGGTTGCTATTGTTATTATTGTGGAGCAGATAAACAACATCTATTTCTACGCCCGCTTCTTGCTCATAACTCCAATATGTGCTTCGACGCTTCTCCTTAAAGTTGTAAGCATGGACTGCTCCATGTGGCTGACTGTGGTTTTCACGTTCGATCGCTCCATCGCGATTTGCTGTCTAAAGCTGCGTGTAAAATATTGTACCGAGAGAACAGCGATAATAGTTATTGTAACAGTGGGGGTAGTGAGCTGTGTGAGGAGCATTCCATTCTACTTTGTAGTGGAGCCTTATGTAGTAATTGGCAACGTGCCTTGGCGTTGCGTCCCAATACCTGAGTACTACACTTCATCCACGTGGAAAGCATATGAATTTTTAGAAAGTATCATAACGCCGATTTTACCAATTTGTTTAATTCTTCTATGCAATGGTTTAGCAATCAGGTATATAATTGCGACAAATAGAGTCCGCAGGGGACTCCGAAGCAACAGTGAGAATCAGAAAGATTCAGAGGAGGAGAACCGGAGAAAGTCAATGATTCTGTTGTTCGCTCTGTCAACCAATGTCATATTGTTGTGGATGCCCTACGTGATACATTCTATGATCTGGCAAGCGGTGAATTATACCTACACAGACAAATACTTGAATACTCTGTCCTGTATCATACAGCAATGTGAAGCTATGTTAATATTTCTCAGCTCCTGCACCAACACCTGCATCTATGGACTGACACAGCGGAAATTCAGAGAAGAGCTGAAAAATGGAGCGAAGTTTGTGTTCTCATTGAACGGGATGTTTTGTAAATAACACACAGAAGCATCTGAATGCAACTTGTTTGTATTTTCCAATAAATGTTCAAAAGGGCTTTGTAGTTTTCGTAAGCATTCCATGAACACAGTAAAGACAGGTAACAGGCAAACAGGAGCCTTCTGTCGCAGCTAAAATATAACCCATCGTTAAATTAAATAGCGTAGCTATTACAGGGAATTAGGACATGGCGACGTAATTGTTATACTGACAACCTGGTTACAGAGAGCTGGTGAGGAATGAGAAAGGAATCCGTGCTGGGAAAATTAATGTTCACCTTTACAACACGACATGGATGAATATGTTTCAGGGCAACCGACGTACGTCATCCGAACACTGTTCTTTTAAGAATTGCGGGACATCACCATTCATCATCGTGAGGAGTTGAAGACTGTAGGAGATCCCGGTCCGATTTTATTCATTCCGATATGGACTTAAAAAATACAGGCAGGTCATTTCTTTAGATTCCTCTTAAAAATTGAAATCTCCTTTGAATTAATTGCGTACGAAGCGAATTATGCTCATAACACGTTTTACTGTTGGAGTTGTTAGATTAAATTCCACAGTGAACCACAGAAGTTGCGATTTACCCACGTCTCGCACATCCCATGTATGGGAGAAGATGCATCTCGTTTTCCTCCTGTTCCCCCTCCCCCTCCCGCCATCAATTGGCCCAATCTGTCTATCCAGGTGAAGCAGCGATTCATTTGCACTTCTCCTCATCCAATGTACTGTATTATGATCACAACGTTGCATCTTCTACATTGGAGAAACCAAGAGCAGATCAGGTAAATTGTTTCTGCGGATCTCTTGCCGTCCTCTCACCCACTGTACTCTTACACCCACCGAAAGTGTGGCACTCCACTCTCTCGCCTAATATTAATTGGCACTTCCTCAGTGCACAAGGTTTAGATGGGGCAGAATTTGTGTGGTGTGTTCAGGAAGGATTCCGAACACAGTAGGTAGACAGTCGGACGAGAGGGGAGGCCATTCCGGATCTGGTATTTGGTAATGAAACTGGTCAGGCGAAAGACCTGTCGGTGGGCGTGCATTTCGGGGACAGTGACCACAACTCCCTGACCTTTAGCATAGCCATAGACAAAGATAGTAGCAGGCGTTAAGTGAAGTATTTAACTGGGGAGGGTAAATTACGATGGTATTATGCAAGAACCTGAGAACGTAAATTTGGAACAGATGTTCTCTGGTAAATGCACCACAGAAATGTAAATGTTGTTTGCAGATCACTTGTATGGGGTTCAACATAGTTTGCCCCTCTGATACAAGGAAAGGATGGAAGATTGAAATAACCATGATTAACAAAAGAGGTGGATGGTTTTGTGAAGAGGAAAAAGGAAACATATTTAAGGTTTATGAAGCAAACATCAGATATAGCTCTTGAGAGTTATAAGTAGCCAGGAAGGAGTTTAAGAAGGAACTTAGGAGATCTAGAAGGGGACATGAGAAGGCCCTGACAAGAAGGATGAAGGAAAACCCCAAGGTGTTTTAAAAGTGTGAAGTGATACACTTTGGAAGAACACACTTGAAGGCAGAGTACATATTTAATGGCAGGATTCTTAGCCGTGTGCAGGAACAGAGAGATCTTCGGGTCCAAGTACATCGATCCCTCAAAGTTGCCTCACAAGTGGATAGGGTGGTTAAGAAGGCGTATGGTGTGCTGGCCTTCATTAGTCATGGGATTGAGTTCAAGAGCCGAGAGGTAATATTGCAGCTCTATAAGAATCTGGTTAGACAACAGTTGGAATATGTGTTCAGTTCTTGTCAACACATTACAGGAAAGATGTGGAGGCTTTGGAGAGGGTGCAGAGGAGATATACAGGGATTCTATCTGGGTTGCAGAGCATGTGTTGTGAGGAGGGGTTGGACGAGTTCGGGCTTTTTCTTTGGAGTGACGGAGGATGAGGAGAGTTGATAGAGGTATATAAGATTATGAGAGGAATAGACAGTCAGTATCCTTTCCCCAGGGTGGCAATGGCCAAGACTAGAGGTCAAGTGTTTAAGGTACGTTGAGGAAAGTTCAGGGAAAATGTCATAGGTAGTTCCTTTTTACACAGAGAGTGGTGGGTGCCCGAAATGCACTAATGGGGGTGGAGGTAGGGGCCGAAACGATACGGTAATTAAGAGATTATTCGAAAGGCACATGGACGAAAGGTGAAGTAGAAAGGGGGAGGGAGTCTCTGCTGGCCGTTGTTGAAGTAACAGCCATTTGCTGCTGCTCTCACTGAATCTAACTGTTTCAACCCGACCTAAAATTCTTCCTTTTCACCCTTGGTAGTAAATTTAAACGTGATTTTATTTTACTATGAATACAAGGGGTGCTCAACCATGAAAACCACTAAGGAAGATGTTCCTCCTGTAACTTTAGAAGCTATTTTCGAGCAGCTTCAACAAATTAATGCCAAACTTGATTCTTTTCAAAGAAGACTGGAAGATCATGAAGGAAGAATTGAAGTTATCGAAACCGCGTTTTCGGTTTTGGATGGGAAAATCGATGATTTACAGAGCCTTTATGAAAAACAAGCCAACGAGACAAGACAAGAAAGATTAAAGCTGAAGATTATTGACTTCGAAAACAGGAGCAGAAGATCCAATCTTCGTATTCTAGGATGACCAGTGCAGACTGAAGGTAATCAACCGATGGAATTCTTTGCAAAAAATTTTGGCTCAATTATTCCCTGGTATTCTGGAATCTTTGCCTAAGATTCATCAAGCACACATATTACCTTTTCTCAAACCTCCTACGCAGTTAAACCCAGATCAATTGTCATCCATATCCATGATTTTCAAGCTAAGAAGCTTCTAATTCGGGAGGCACGTCGTCGAGGGATGATTAATTTCCACGACTATCAAATTAGAATAGTTGAAGATTATTCACCAGAGGTTATAAAGGGACGGGTTAAATTCAAAAAGGTTATGTCGGATCTGTATCAGAAAGGGTACAAGCCGTCACTTCGATTCGCGGCAAGACTCAGGATCATGCTTAAAAACGGCTCGCAAACATGGTTTCGATCCTTGGAAGAAGCCCATAGTTTTCTGGAAACTCCTACTGAATGATTTCACATTTCTTGTTATGAACACTTTCTGTTTTCTATTTTTTTTCTTTCGGGTTTTTTTTTCTAGTAACCACTTACTAATTTTTGGGATGATTATGTTTCTTTTTGATTGTTTCTGTTTTCTTCTTTTTGAATTTTTTTTGTAATATAGTTTGAAATAAGAAAAAACACTTTAAGTTGCGTTGAACTAAGAACACTTGTTTTTTCATTGTTTAATTATGGTTTCCTTGTTTATCTCATTGCTATGTCTTGGTTGGAACTTCATTAACCTTGACGTTAATTAACAGAGATAATTTGGGGTTATGCTATCTTTAGGTAGCTGCCAACTGCTTCTAAGCTGGTTTCTTTTCTTTGGGTGTTGGGGGTTTTCTTGGGAAGTTGCTTTGGGCTGTCAGCCAAATATGCTGCCTAGTTACTTTATTTGTAATTCTACTGTAGTACTTTTTACCGTTTTTATTTTTCAATGGCTTGCTCATCATTCTTGTTTTACCTACATTCAAATAATATTATAATGGATCGAGTTATTAATTTACTTAGTTTTAATGTGAAAGGCTTAAATTAGCATTTAAAGCGAAACAAGATTTTTCCCTATATTAAAAAAAACTTAAAGCCTCTATTATCTTTTTACAAGAAACTCATATTCGCAATTGTGATATTTCACGTTTTTTTATTCAATGGAATGGGCTATATTTCATTCTTCTTTTCAAACTAAATCTAGAGGTGTTTCAACTTTTATAGATAGGACAGTTTCATTTGACCAACATAAGGTCATTTCGTTATAAATCAGGAGAAATAAATAATAGACCAATGGTATCGGCTAACATTTATGCTTCAGATACAGATGACCCAGGATTTTTTGAAAGATTTTTGTTATTTCTACCAGACTTGAACTTTTATTCTTTGGTCTTGGGAGGAGATTTTAATCCCTGGTTAGATCCCAAATTAGATAGGTCATCTACTAAATTAGCAGTCCCTAATAAATCAGCTTTATTTCTTCAATCATTTTTCATGAAAACTGGGGTTATTGACGCCTGGCGTTTTTTGCATGCAGAGGATAAGGAATATTCCTTTTTCTCTCATATTTACCATGCATATTCCAGGATTTATTACTTTTTTATTGATAACCAAATGATTTCATCAGTTCGATCCTGTGACTATAAAGAGATTGCTCTTTCAGATAATGCTCCTGTGCTTCTTTCCTTAAATTTACCTGGGCCCCCTCAGACAAATAGATTGTAGCTTTTTAACCTAACTTTGTTATCTGATAAAATCTTTTTCCAATTTATGCATAAACAAATTACTCTTTTTTTAAAGAGAATTCATCGGAAGAGATTTCTAGTCTTATTGTTTGGAATACTTCCAAAGCCTTTATTAGAGGTCAAATTATATCTTATACGGCAAGCATTAGGAAAACAGCTGACAGAGAAAGAGCTGATCTCGTTGATAAATTGAAACTGTTAGATCAAAAATATGCTTTGGATCCAGATCCGGCTTTATATGAAAGGCGAGTTGAAATTAAATCTAAATATGATCTTCTTTTAATTTATCCAATTGAAAGTCAACTTTTAAAAGATAAAAGTCAATTTTACATTCATTGGAGATAAACCAGGTAAATTACTGGCTAACCAATTAAATATTTCCAGAGCTAGACGACAAATTAATGAAATTTCGTAAGCCAATGGTGAGAGGATAACTGATCTTTTAGAAATAAATGATACTTTTAGAGAATTCTATTCTAACCTTTACAGTTCTAATTTTCCTAAAGATAATACCGTAATGGATAATTTCTTTGACCAATTAAATGTTCCTACGCTTTCCACTGAAAATCGAAAACAGTTGGATCAATCTATTACATATGAGGAAATCGCCGAGGTTGTGAGATCTTCACATTCTGGAAAGACTTTTGGTCCGGATGGATTTCCCGGAGAATTCGATAAGGCCTTTTCCTCTTTACTTATACCTCACTTATGTGCTGTCATTTCGGATTCTTTTCAATTGGGTAGACTACCACAATCTTTTTATGAAGCTTCTATTTCACTTATTCTTAAGAAAAATAAGAACCCAACAGAATGCGCTTCGTACAGACCAATTTCGCTACTTAATGTGGATGTTAAAATTTTATCTAAACTTCTATCTCGTAGATGCAAAATATTTTACCTTTAATTATATCCGATGATCAGACTGGTTTTAGTAAAAATCGATATTCTCATTTTAATATTCATCGTTTATTGAAAATTATTTGTTCTCCCTCTGAGGAAATATCGGAATGTGTGATATCTCCAGATGCTGATAAGGCCTTTGATCGCATTGAATGGAATTACTTATTTAAAAGTTCCGAGAAATTTTATCGCCTTCTGCTCGAATTCTTACCAATTTTCAAAATTCGAAACCTTTTAAACTTCAACATGGAACCAGACAGGGATGTCCTTTGAGCCCTTTGCTCTTTGATTTGGCCTTAGAACCTTCAGCTATTTCTCTCCAAGAATCCAGAGATATCTTTGGTATCTCCAGAAGAGGTATTAACCATAAAGTTTCTCTATATGCTGATGATTTATTACTCATTATATCTAACGTTGAAGCCTCCTTATCTCCTATGATTTCTTTACTTTCTCGCTTTAGTCATTTTTCAGGCTACAAATCGAACCTATACAAGAATTATTTCTTTTCCTCTGAATAATTTGGTACCAGTTGATATTAATATTCCTTTTTAAATTGTAAGAAATCATTTTACCTATCTGGGAGTATCAATTACTAAAAATTATAAGCATTTATTTAAAGATTTGTTTTTACCTTATTACACAATGTGAAAAGCGTTTTATCAAGTTGGTCTCCCCTTTCTGTATCATTGATTGGCCGAATTAATGTTATTAAAATGAATATTTTACCTAAATTTATATATCTATTTCAGACTTTACCTGATTTTATTCCTAAATCTTTCTTTTACTCTCTTGAGTCAATTATATCTTCTTACATATGGAATAATAAACATCCTAGATTAAATAAAGTTCACCTTCAGAAGGTTAAAAACAACGGAGGTTTAGCCTTAAAAAATTTTAGATTTTATTACTGGGCAGTCAATATACCAAATCTTACGTTTTGGTTATATTACATTAATGAAGAGGCTTGTCCAGTATGGGTCTCTTCGGAAATTAACTCTGTTAAAAAATTCTATTATTTCTCTGCTTGGTTCTCCATTTCCTTTATCATTAATTAAACTAACAGATAATTTAATAGTTAAACATGCCTTGAAGATTTGGTTAAAATTTAGAAAATATTTTAGTTTATTTAGTTATCTTTGTCCAGTCCCATTTTCTATAATTACTTCTTTAAACCTTCTATGATTGATGTAGATTTTAAAGAGTGGGACAAATTAGGTATTACTGGTTTTCAAGATCTGTTTTTTGGAATAAATCTTTCTTCGTTTGACCAATTGTCTACCAAGTATAATTAACCAAAAACTCATTTTTTTAGATATTTACAAATTAGAGATTTTTTTCGATCTCAATTACATTCTTTTCCTTTGTGTCCCGATAAGAATTTATTAGATGTAATTTTTAAGTTGAAACCCTTTCAGGATGGCTCAATATCTAATATTTATGATAGATTACTAGGAATGAGTAAGGTGCCACTAGATAAAATTAAAAACGCTTGGGAACAAGATTTTCCGATGTCAATATCCGAGGAAACTTGGAATGAAATTTTCAAGTTGGTTGATACTTCATCATTATGTGCCCGTCATTCTCTACGTCAATTTAAAGTGGTCCATAGAGTTCACTTGTCTAAAGATAAATTTCCCGTTTTTATTCTGATATATCTCCCTACTGTGATAAATGCCATAACAGAGTGACTTACTTAATTCAAATGTTTTGGACTTGTCAGAATCTTAAAAAAGTATTGGACAGAGGTCTTTCATAGTTTTTCTGTACTTTTGAAAATAAATTTTAAACTTAATCCTTTGACTGCACTATTTGGGATTGTTGGAGAAAAAGATATAACTTTGAAGGCTTCTGATTTACATATTCTGGCTTTTATTTCTCATATAGCCAGGAGAGCAGTATTGCTTAAATGGAAGGAAGCTACTCCAACTACGCATGTCCAATGGTTACGGGATGTTATTTCATACTTGAATCTAGAGAAGATTCACTGCTCAGTTTTTGAATCTAACCGAGACATTCAAATCCTGTGGGGTCCCTTTTTGAATTATTTTCAAAATCTCTGATTTGGGGACTAAAATGCAGATATTGGCTGACACTGTTACGTTTTTTAAAGTTTTTCCTTGCTGTTTCTTCTATCTAACAGCTTCGGGTTTTGGTAGTAGGGGTAGATTTTTTTTCTCTAATAAAATACATCAATTTTCTTTCCTTATTAAGAAACTACTATATATGAATATTGATTTAGAGTATTGTAATCCTAAATATGACTTAATAGAATGTATTCAGTAGTATTTTTAATTTCTTTTTTGATGCATGTACTCTATATTTTTTCATAGATTTAATAAAACATATCTTAAAGAAGAGGTAGAAATGGAGGTAGGTTGAATTGAAATAAGCCTTATGTCAGCAGGCACAACATCGTGGGCCAAGGGGACTGTACTGTGCTGTGCTGTTCTTTGTTCTAAATCCCCACCTTGTCGTCAGGCCCACAAGCACATACCGTGCTGTTGTGGTCTGGGGCACTGACCGCTACGTCTCACAGGCAAGACGGAGCTCTCGGTTAACTCCTCATACTTCACTCTGGGTCAAGAGCGCACCAGTAAACAACATTCCACGGTCTGGTGCAGATCACCCCATATCAGGAGATCTCCCCTCCACAGCCTCTAAAGACATCGTTCCCCAATCCGACACCGCCCTCTTCTATCTTCTACCCGATATCCACAATGGGGACTGCCCTGGTAGATCCATTGCTTCTGCATGCCTTACCCCACCAAAGTTAGAATTTCATTGTCCATGTCCTGTCTGCTGTTGTACAGTGCCTTCCGACGTTCATCTGGGACATTTCGTATGCCCTCCACTATTTTGACAACCTACAATTCCGAACAACAACCGCTTCATAATCTCCATGGACATCCAGTCACCTAGATCCCCCATGAGGAAAACCTTCGGTCTCCTGCTTCACTTTGGAACAAAGACCCCACAGTTTACCCTCTACTATCACTCCCTGGCAGAGCTTGGTTTTACCCTCAAGAACGTTTATTTCGATTACTTCCACTTTCTATAAATGAAAAGTGCAACCATGGGCACTCGCATGGACCGCAGCTACACCTGTATTTTAGTTGGCTACATGGAAAAGTCTTTGTTCTACATCTATTCTGCAGCCCTCTCAAACTCTTTCTCCATTACCCTGACAACTGCACTGGTGCTGCTTCCTCCACTCGTCAGAAACACTTCAATTGTATCACCTTAGCCACAAACATCCGCCCTGCTCAAAAATTCACTTGAACCTTCTCTGACATGTCTCTTCCTTCTCCCTCCCTCTCTCTCTCACAAGATCATAAGACAAAGGAGCAGAAGTAGGCCATTCGGCCCATCGAGTCTGCTCCATGTGCTAAACTAAAACTATTCCTATCCAGCCACAATTTACGGCCTTATCCCCATATCCCTTGATACCATGACTAATTAGATACTTATCAATATCCTCCTTGAACACCCCCAATGCTCGGGGCTCCACAACTGTACGTGGCAACGAATTCCATAAATCCACTACCCTCGAGGGCTAAAGAAATTTCTCCTCATTTCTGTTCTAAATGGGAACCCTCTAATTCTAAGACTGTGCCCTCTTGTCCTGGACTCACCCACTAAGCAAAAAATAACTTATCCACATGTACTCTCTCCAGTCCTTTCAACATTCGAAATGTTTATATGAGGTCACCTCTCATTCTTCTGTACTCCAATGAATACAGTTCAAGAGCCGACAATCGCTCATCGTATGTAGGCCCTTTCATTCCATAAATCATCCTCGTAAATCTCTGTACCCTCTCCAACATCAGTACATCCTTTCTAAGATAAGGGGCCCAAAAGTGCACACAGTATTCCAAATGAGGGTTCACCAGTGCCCCATGGAGCCTCATAAACACATCCTATACGTTATACCTCTCGAAATGAATGTCAACATAGCATTCGCTTTTCTTACAGCTCGAGGACGCCCAAGTCCCTTTGCACTTCTGTATTTGAATTTTCTCCCCAGCTAGATAATTCTTTCTTCCAAAGTGTACAACCGCACATTTTTTCAACATTGACTCTCATCTGCCATTTCGTTGCCCATTCTCCTAAACTATCTACGTATCTCTGCAACCTTCCTGTTTCTTCAATACTCCCTAGTCCTCCACCGACCTTGGTGTCGTCTGCAAAGTTAGCCACAGAACCATTTACTCAAGAATCCAAATCATTAATTTACAAAGTGAAAAGACCAGCCCCAACACCGACCCCTGCGGAACACCACTAGTAACCGGTAGCCAACAAGAACAGGATCACTTTATTCCCACCTTTTGTTTTTCGCCAACCAGCCAATGCTCCGCCCATTCCAATATCCTACGTGTTATTCCATGAGCTCTCATCTTATTAATCAGCCTCTTGTGCAGCGCCTTGTCGAAGGCCGTTTGAAAGTCTAAATACACAACATTCACAGCCTCTCCCTTATCCACCCTACCTGAAATTTCCTAAAAAAACCTCCAGTAGGTTAGTCAGGCCGGATCTTCCCTTCACGAAACCATGCTGGCTTGAACGTATCTTGCCTTGCACCTCTAGGTATTCCATAACTTCATCCTTGAGATCGATTCCAATAACTTTCCCACCACCGATGTCAGATGAATAGGTCTGTAATTTCCTTTATGCTGCCTCCCACATTTCTTATACAGCGGAACTACATTTGCGACCCTCAAGTCCTCCAGAACCATGCCGGAGTCTATTGATTCCTGGAAACTATCACCAATGCCTCCGAAATGTCAAAAGCCACCTCCTTCGGAACCCTGGGGTGCACCTCATCTGGTCCTGGGGACTCATCTGCCTTTAGTCCATTTAGCTTCCCGAGCACCTTCTCTCTAATAATCTTGACTGAACTCAGTTCTATCCCCTGAGACCCCTGACTATCAGGTATATTGCTGATGTCTTCCACAATGAAGACCGATGCAAAATACTCATTTAGACCTCTGCGATCTCTTTGTTATCCATTATAATCTCTCCTGCACCGTGTTCAATTGGTCCTATATCAACTCGTGTCTCTCTTTTACTCTTCATATACTTAAAACAACTCTTAGTGTCTTTTTATAATGTTATCTGCCAACTTCCTTTCATAATTCATCTTTTAATTCCTAATGACCTTCTTAGTTTCTTTCTGTAAGTTTTTACAAGTTTCCCAGTCTTCCGTTTTCCCACTAATCTTTGCTTCCTTGTATGCCCTCCCCTTTGCTTTCATTTTAGCCTTCACCTCTCTCATTATCCACATTTGTGCCACTTTTCCATTCATAATCTTTTTTCTTGGTATATATCGATCCTGCATTTTCCTTATTTCTTGTAGAAATTCCATCCATTTCTGCTCCTCCGTCCCTCCATCTAGTTTACTTTTCCAATCAATTTGGGCCAGTTCTTCTCTCATGCCACTGTAATTTCCTTTGTTCCATTGAAAAATTGACACATCTGATATCAGCTTCTCCTTTTCAAATTTGAAACTGAACTCAATCAGATTGTGATCACTAGTTCCTCATGGTTCCTTTACCTTTAGTTCCCAAATCACCTCCGGTTCGTTACACAGCACCCAATCCAAAACAGTCGATCCCCTGGTGGGCTCATCAATAAGTTGATCCAAATGACATCCCGTAGTCACTCCACAAACTCGCTCTCCTGAGATCTGCTGCCTTCCTGGCTTTCCCAATCTACCTTCATGTTAAAATCCCCCATAATTATCTTGACATTGTCTCTCTGACACGCCTTTTCCATTTCTAGCTGTAACTTACAGTCCGCATCCCGTCTGCTGTTAGGGGGCCTATATATAAGTGTTCTTATTGTCCTTTTATCCTTGTCATTTCTTAATTTCACCCATAAGAATTCCACTTCTTCCGACCCCATGTTCCTTCCCTCTATTGATTTTATGTCATTACTAACCATCAGAGCCACACCACCCCCTCTGACTACCCGCCTATCTTTCCCATACACTGTGTACCCCCGGTTATTCAGTTCCCAATCACATCCATCATTAAGCCATGACTCGGTAATTGCCACAATGTCATATTTTTTAATCTGCAGCTATGTCACGAGGTCATCCACTTTATTCTTAATGCTACGTGGATCTAAATATAGTACATTTAGACCCAGTATCTGCTACTGATTTCGCTGTATATCTATTGTTCAGCAAATTATCCAGTCTTTTCACCTGCCTGTCCTTCTTTCCATCTTCTCTGCCCACTGTCTTCGACTTGTTCCTACATACCTCTTCCTCTATCCTAACATCCTGGTTTCCTTCCCCCTGCGAAATTAGTTTAAACCCTCCCCAACAACTAAATTAAACATTCCCGCCAGGATATAGGACCCTTTGGAGTTCAGGTGTAACTTATCCTCTGTGAATAGGTCATACCTCTCCCAAAAAAAGGTCCTAATGATCCAAGAATATGAAGCCCTGCCCTCTGCACCAGTCACTCAACCACGTATTCATCTGCCTGATCTTGCTATTCTTATTTTCATTAACACGTGGCACAGGTAGCAATCCTGAGATTTCTACCCTGGAGGTCCTGCTTCTCAACCCACTTCCTAGCTCCTTGTAATCCTCCTTCAGGACCTCGTCTCTTTCCTACCTATGTCATTGGTACCTACATGTACCAAGACTTCTGGCTGATCACCCTCTCCCCTCAGAATATTCTGGACCCGGTCCAAGACATCCCGTACCCTGGCACCAGGGAGTCAACACACCATCCGGGTATTGTTGTTGGGTTCGCAGAATCTCTTATCTGTTCCCCTCACTACAGAATCCCCAATGACTACTGCATTTCCCCTTGCCCGCTGGACCACGTCACCAGGCATGGTGCCATACTCCCGTTTTTCGTGATCTTCCTCTGTCAGAGCATCCTCTCCAACAGAATCTAAAATGATATACCGAATTTTTAGGGGGACCGCCACAGAGGTACACTCTCCAAATTCTTTGGAACTTCTGTCTACCTCCTTCTCATTCTCCCTAATCAGCCGAAGGTCATCAAGCTGCAGCTCCAGGTCCCTAACACGAACCCTGAGGAGCCGCATCTCAATGCACTTTGCGCAGATGTAGTCATCGGGGAGGCTGGTAATCTCCCAGGGTCTCCACATATAGCACTCCAAACATAACACTGATCCAAGATGCATACCTCTATGGCACTGTCAAATGTTACTAAAATAATTAAGTCGGTACTAAATAAACTAGTAACTTAACCCCGCTCTATAAATCTCGCCTCTTACGCTTTCCTGCCTCAGCCCGTTGAGCCAAAGCCCAATCACTCTGCTCCCTCTCACTCCGCTGCCCTCTGGATATGGCGATCTTTTTTAAAACTCTCGCGCGCTACGCGCTTACGTCACGCGCCTGCGCAGTCTAGCTCTACTATTTCCGATTAGAGAGAGAAAGAAGCACTTAACTGCTCCGAAGTCCGATGTTCGCCGAAACGAGCCGAATATCTCTCTCTCTCTCTCTCTCTCTCTCTCTCTCTCTCTCTCTCTCTCTCTCTCTCTCTCTCTCTCTCTCTCTCTCTGTTTCAGGAGATCAACCATCTGGATCTTCCTGTTGCATGACAGTTCCATTCCCACACTAGTCCCATTTGATCCTGTCCTTCTTCATTGCCACCGTGATGCCAAACGCCAACTAGAAGAACATATTCCACCTGTGCAGCCTACAACGCAATAGTATGAAGGTTGAATTTTCCAGTTTTAGGTCAATAATCTGAACGTTGAACTTTCCACCTTTCGGTGACCAACAGACCTTGTGTTATTTTCAACTCCTACTGGTACACTTAGGCTATCTCCGGAGTGTGCACGTTTCCCACCCACGACACCTAGATTTGTGGCCCTTTCCAGTTCGATTCCTTCGGCCCATTACCCACATGGGTTTGTTCTCCCACCTTTCCTGTTCTCTTTCCCACGTAATTTCATTTGTCCGTCATCCATCCGTGATCTGTTTAGAATGACCATCGTCCAGGTTCTGCCTCGACCTTCTCCTCTCTTCCCCAGCTGGTCTCTGTCTACCCTTAATCCCCCAACTCAACTGGTTCCACCTATCACCTACTGGATCCTTTCTCGTGCCTCCCTCCCATCTCTTTATACTGGCTATCTTTCCTCGACTCTCGGTCTTGGGGCAGGGTCCAGGTATGAAACATCGACCATTCGTTTAACTTCATATATGCTGCTTGATCCACTGAATTCCCCTAGTCCCTAGATTTTATTTTGCTCCAGGGTCGAAGATCAGCAATCTCATGTGTCTACTTTATTTCACAAAGTCGTTGCACCGAGGTTTGTTGATTTTTTTAATGTTACTAACGATATTTTTTTAAATATGGCTTGACTTAACGGAGTGCATTTAAACAATTTATACTATAACGCAAAGAGTGGTTAATATCTGACGATGACGTGGTGGGACGAAGGACTGTGTCTCTGCTGTACCATTCTCTGACTCTATGGCTCTATGTTGCTTTGTTTATATATTCTGACACATTCAAAAAATGTACAGGAAGATACGGTTCTGCAGCCGTGCTGAACCCTAATCTGTTTCATTATCGTGATTGATTTTGTTTTAAATAAGGTAATGACCTGGTGAAATACACAGTAAAGGAAGATTATCGGTCTCTGGAGAGTAAGTCAAATCTGCAACCGTTCCCTCCTGATTCAGTAAAGCGGAGCTGCTACGGTTACAGTATCCATACAATTCTATTGTCTGGGTTAACTCATGTTGAACGATGAACAGACATTAACGATTTCTGCGCAGTACTATTGGAATGCTCGGCCTCAAGTGGAACACTCCTACTCCTATCCTGCCGCTCCCAGTAGAAAATAGGACGTTGGCTGACACGGGGAAGACGCTGGAATGAAAATATCATCTTTGTTGCCATCGACATTTCCTTCCTCGAATCCATCAGTTTTCCTCCCAATATAATCTCATGATTGACAGATAAACACGATAAAATGGCTTTTGTGAACTGCATGGAAAGGTATGGGGCAGCAAGGATAAGGGAGAAAGAGCGATGTTTATAGAGGGAGTTTCAGAGCTGGGGCAGTTAGTGTGGATGTACGGATAGTGGCGCAGGGAATTAAGATACTGTCTCACTGTTCCAGGGACTCCGGCTCTGTCCTAACCACTGATGTAATCTGTTGTAAGTTTGTCTCTTCCTCTAACGACAGCGTGGGATCTCCGGAGTTCCCTTTGACCCTCACCAATCTTTGTAGATGCATCTTGGAAAGTATCCTCTCCAAAGCATCATGGCTCAGTATGGCAGCTGTTCTGCCCGATACCGGAAGAAACTGCGGATAGTTGTGGACATCACGCAAAGCAGCCTCCCCTATATGGACACTGATTACACTTCTCGTTGCCTCTATAAAGCAGTCAACATCATCAAAGAGTCTGCCCATGCCGGAAAGTCTCTCTTGCCCCGTCCTATCGGGCAGAAGATACCAAAGATTGAAAGTACGTACCATCAGGTTCAAGGGCATATTATATCGCGCTATAAGGCTATCGAACGGTTGATACGATGAACTTCACAATTTATCTCGTTATGGCCTTGCACTTTGTGATCTGCCTGTACTGCACATTATCTGTAACTGTAGCACTTTAATCTACATCCCGTTATATTGTTTTCCCTTATACTACCTCAATGTAATGTTGTAATGAAATTATCTGTATGGATGGCATAGAAAATAAAGTTTTCACTTCCTTTGGAACCTCTTTCCACATACGTACCACCCTCTGTGAAAAACATGCCCCTTAGATCTCCTTCAATTCCCCCCTCACCTTAAGCATACTCTCTAGTTTGAGACTCCCTGCGTCTGTAAAAAAAAAACTGTGACTATCCATGCCCTACTTAATTTCATAAAAGTCTATATGGTAACTACTTAGGCTCTTCCGGTCCAGGCTACCCAATATTTCCTTTTATCTCAAACCCTGCCGTGCACAAAACATTATTATAAATCTTTTCTGCAACATCTCTAAAACTTCATACAGCCTGGCGACCATAACCGCATACAGTACAGCAAGTACGGGCTAACCAACGATTCGTACAACCCACATGCTCAGTTCTTGGGCTGATGAGGGCAAGTATAGCATACCCCTTCATCATCTCGCCGTCGAACGGTGCTTCCATTTTATTCGCAACGTTCTACTTCTACCACAACTTTTCGCTGTTCACAAACACCCTGATAGCCCTGCCAATCCCTGCAGAATTCATAGCCTGGGGATTTTAAACTATCGGGTGCAGAATATCGGTGAGATGGGAAAGATTTAGAGGGGATCTGAGGGGTATGGGAAAGATTTAGAGGGGATTTAGAGGGGATATGAGGGGTATGATTTGAGGGCGGTGAGTGTGCGGCACTAGTTGCCAGTGGAAGAGGTAGAGGAAGGTACCAGTACATGCATTTGGACCAGTACATGGACAGGAAAGGTTTAGACATAAATGGACACACAGAGCAAATAAGACCAGCGAAGACAGGCAACAACACACACACAATGCCGGAGGAACACAGCGGGTCAGACAGCATCTATCGAGGGAAATGAACAGCCAAAGTTTCGCGCCGAGATACTTTATCAGTCTTGATGAAGGGTCTCGGTCCGGAACTTCGCCGTCCTGATAAAGGGTCTCGGCCTGAAATATCGAAGGTTCATTTCCCTCCATAGCTGCTGCCTGATCGGCCGAATACCCCTCAGCATTCTGTGTGTGTTGCTCCAAATGTCCAGCATCTGCAGTCTTTCTTGTGTCCAGCTTAGATTGGTAGCCTTGTCGGCATGGACGAGTTGTGTTGAAGGGCCTGTTGCAGTGCTGCATAGCTCTATGACTGTATGACTTCATAATTTCCCAAAATGCAAAATTTCGTCCTTGTCTGAGTTGAATTCTGCTCTCCATTACCTTGCCCACTTTAACAGTTGCTCGATGTTCCGTTGTAACCAGAGACAAATGTGTTCACTGTCCACAATGCCACAAATATTGGTGGCATCTGCGAAGTTACTAATCATGTGAGACGTGGGAGATCAAGTGCCTTGGATGACTACGTATCTAGGTCTCTAGGTCTCTAGCTGAAGTTCCTTTCAGATCTCATCGACATCGACAGTTCGACTTGTTGAGTAGCAGACAGGAGACTGAGACTGTTAGAAGCATGAGATCCAAGGAGACAGTCACACTAAAGGTGCAGGCAGATCGATGGGTGACCGACATGAGAAGAGACTGAGTCACCTGGGAAGATACTCGTGTGAATTCAGAAGAGCGAGACGGGATCTTATGGCAAGACATAACATTATGAAAGGAGCAGATGAGATTGAGGCAGGAAAGTTGCTTCCACTGGTAAGTGAGACGAGAACACAGGGACATAGCCTCAAGAATCTGGGTGGGGGTAGAGTCTGAGAACGGAGATGAGGATAAACTGCTTTTCCCAGAGGGCGGCAGCAGAGGCTACCACATTCATACACGGTTAGATAGATTTTTGCTGAGTAGGGAAATTACGAGTTATGGGGAAAAGGCAGGTGGGTGGATCAGAGTCCACGACCAGATCAGCCATGATATTATTGAACGGCGGAAAAGGCTTGACGGGCCGGATGGTCGACTCGTGTTACTATTTCTTATGTTCTTATGACAGAGACTGTTATATATAACAGATTCAGGAGGTGGTCATACCAACGCCGCAGCCAGATAATCGAGTGACTGACATAAGGGGCAGGCAAGTAGAGCAAGAGTCTCCTGTGGCTGCCCAACAACACCCCCCCCCCACACCCCACTCAAACAGGTATACCACTGTGGATACAGCTAGAGACGTGACCTTTCTGGGGAAAATTACTGCATCAACCTGATCAGTTGAACCAAAACTGGATCTGTCACACAGCAGTATAGGGCAACGTCTTTGGAGAGAAATAGTGATTGGAAACTCTATCGACAGGGGCGGAAACAGATATTTCTGTGGCTGCGATTGAGACTCCACGATAATATGTTGCCTCCATGGTGCCGGTGTCAAGGATGTCTTTGAGCGGGCACGGGGTGCGGGGTTGAGTGAGCAGCCAGAGGTGGTGGTCCATACTGTATTAGCGGCAAAGGCAGAAAGAGAAATGAGGTCCTGCAAACAGAATTTAGGGAGTTAGGTAGTAAGATAAAACACAGGACATCCAGGCTTGTCATCTCAAGATCACACCATGTGCCGCTGACTAGTAGGAAAGAGATTGGAAAACCATGCAGTTAAATACGGTATTCAGCAACTGGTGAAGGAGGGAGGGCTCCGGGTAATGGATCATTGTGCTCTCTTCAAGAGCAGATGGGAACTGTGCGAGAGGGACAGGTGATACATGAACTAGAGGAGAACCAATACCCTCGAGGGCTGGTTCACTCCTGCACTCTGGAAGTATTAAACTAGCGTGGCATGGGGGTGGGAACCAGAGAAGAAGGTAACCAAGCGGAGGGATTGAGAGGAGGTAGGAGTTAGGCCAAGTAAGTCTGAAATAAACCATATAACCATAGAACCAAAGAACAATACAACACAATACAGTCCCTTCGGCCCACCATGTGGTGCCGCCCTTCAAACCACACCTAAGACTATCTAACCCCTTCCTCCCACATATCCCTCTAACTTAAATTCCTCCATATGCTTATCTAACAATCTCTTGAACTTGTCCAACGTATCAGCCTCCACCACCACGTCAGGCAGTGCATTCAATGCACCAACTACTCTCTGGTGAAAAACCTCCCTCTGACATTGTCGTGGTTATCCGCAATAAATAGGTGACCAGGAGAAGCAGAAGATTCCTCAAGAAGTTATCTTTTATTTGCAAAAAAAAGTTGTGACAGTCAGACATCCAGTTACCAACCACCCTCTGATTACCGCTCTCTCTGACTGCCCCCGAGCAAAGCTCGCGGGCCTTTTTTAAACCTTTTTTCTTAGCTCAATTACATTGTTACAATCCATCATGTTCTCTCTTATCTTCACAGTTTCATCCTTCACCATTTTCCTTCTTTCACAGTTGTCTCCTGGCTCACAACCATCTGTCTTTCGTCACAGTCATTTCCTGACTCAATCATAGGGTGCCCCAATTAATTATGGGCATTGGTAGTACTGGTACTGGACTACAGAACTATCAGTTATAAAACAATACTAGGCTTATTAGCTACAAGTCTAACAGTTATCAAACATTACAAAGTGTCTCTATCACTTACGAGTTCTAAGACTCGCTGGCACCTGGCTTATCAGTTATGAAAACTATCAGCTACAGAACTGCTACAAAATCATTAGTCGCACTGGCCATAACGACCATTAGCTACACAATAGATCATCAATGTCTTCCTAGGAATGGGTTAACCATCTGTCTAATGAGCTACACTAAATCAAAAGTGTCTCCCTGGGAATTAAACTATTTGTTTAATGAGCTATATTTTTCCCGCACGAAGAGCTTCCCGCGCTCGAGCAGGAGAAGAAGGAGGCCCAGCAGCCATCTTAAGGATATCAGCAGCCATCTAAAACACAGTGCAGACTATGAATAAAAAAAGTATAGCCTCTACTTCCTATATATTCTATAACATCTCCCTTGAACTTCCCACCCATTACCTTAAAGCCATGTCCTCTTGTTTTGAGCATTGGTGCCCAGGTAAAGAGGCGATGGCTGTCCACTCTATCTATTCCTGTCAATATCTTGTATACCTCTATCATGTCTCCCCTCATCCTCCTTCTCTCCAATGAGAACAACCCTAGCTTGTTTAATATCTCCGAATAATCCACACTCTCTAATCCAGGCAGCATCCTGGTAAATCTCCTCTGCACCCTTTCCAACGCCTCCACATCCTTCCTACAATGAGGCGACCAGAACTGGACACAGTACTCTTAGTGTGGCCTAAACAGAGTTTTGTAAAGCTGCATCATCACTTCGCGGCTCTTAAACTCAATCCCCCGATTTATGAAAACTAACATCTCATAAACTTTATTAACTACCCTATGGGCTACAGTCGTGGTTGGGACAGCCAAATGGGAACCAGCTGTTGTTCCCCCTCCCTCCAAGGTCGTCTGTAGCCGACAGCACGGTGTGGCGGTGGGACGCCGAGATATTACTGAGGCCATTGCAGGGCGCCCGGACATGCCTTGGTATGTCGTGGTGGATGTAGATATTCATAGCCCCACTATCTGCTACAGCTTAATCTCTCATAAGGAAGCCACGTTCTTATGCGGACCCGAACAACAGGCCGTTTTTGAAGCAGCAAATTCAGCTGTGAAATAGGTACTGCCACTTGCTCCCCGCCAGGCAGGAGTCCCTTTTGAATTGCAGGTCTCGGCCAGCGAGTCGGTCGCTGAAGCCTCTGGCAGAAGATCCAAGGACGCAGAGTCGCTTATGAATTCGCCAGCACCTCCAATAAATCAGACTGCTGGATTTGCATCCTAACCCCCGCACATGCCGATGAATCTCTGCCACTAACACAGATCCCCCTGGATGATCTTCAAACGAACTGCTTACATAGACTTTTTACGCCTATCGCGTTCGGTATATCAGTTGGGGGGGGGCGGGGGCGGACGGCAGTTCCACACCACATCCCTCACCACTACAGGACATCCCTTCCAGCAATCCACGATGGGGTGGGTGTTTCAGAAACTGCTATTTCCCTCCCTCCAATTTGACCTCCACCCGAGTCCCGACCCGCTGAGTCATCTCACAGCAACTAAGCAAGCCTACTACGGAATGCTGCTTCTGACTCCAGAGTGAGCACAGTTCCACCCTTCCAGTTGACCACAGTGAGTGCGAGCGAAACTGGTATCCAGGTGCTTCGAAGACCACTGCCGATGGTGCCGCTAAGCTGGGGGCTCCCTGGACTTTGACCAGAACCCACTGTATTTGCGGCTACTGTGCCTACCCGTGGCTCCCCAGGAGCTGGTACGGCTGCTGCTTGCCGGCATTTGTGGTGCCCGATATCCACACTCTCGATGAACTTGGGGATCACCCGGCATACAGCGGCCACCGGGATAAGAGGGCCATCACGGAGGCGGAGAGGTTCTGGATGATAGCCTTTCCCATGTATGGCACGACCCGACTGTCCGGTGAGGTCATGCAGATGACCAGCGTGCTCCAGACGCTGGCGAATGAAACAACAGCGGCACTGCAACATTTCAAGGATGCCCTGACAGCAGTGGAGCTGGCTGCCGTCAGTTTGGTAGCCCTGCAGAATCGGAAGGCTCTGGACCTCCTACTCGCTCCGGACAGTGGCACCTGTGCAGTGATTGGCAAGTAGTGCTGTACCTTTATCCCTGATAAGTTCAGCAACATCACCAACCCGGCTGCTCAAATTCAGGACTCGGTGGCTAAAATTCAAAAAGCGACGGACCAGCACGACACATCATGGGGAAACTGGTGGCCGTTTGGGTCACTGGGGGGATGTGGCAAACAGTACTATATATACTGACATATATTGTAGATTTAGAAGTAGTTATTTCCATGTAATGATTGGCTGTCATGTGACTTGTGAAAGATCATGGCTGTCACGTGATAGTGGGTGAAAGGTCATGTCTGTCACATGACAGTGACAACACTGACTCCATTTGGTCGGATGACAGCATTGCACCTACCTGGTCGGAAGACACACCACTGTCAATCAAAGTTTGGCTCCACCCCCACCAATCAGTACACCGCTAACCATTGACTTATATAAAACACCTTTGCACCTGGTCCCGAGCGATTGGCTTGTTTAAATTACCTGGGATGGCTCCACCCCCAGCCCTCCAGCACTATAAAGTGTGCAACATGCTTGTTTTCTGCCTCTCTGTTCCTCTCCGTGGGATGTGGAGGTAATCTGTGCACTACTTAAGTGTAATTAGTTGAGGATCCCTGGGACCATAGACCCGATGCTTGTACTGAGTCAGGGAGAGTGGCGGGTGTCGTATTCTTTGATTTGTTTGTACCAGTTTGTTGTGTGTGTGTGTGTGTGTGTGCGCGCGCGTGCGGATGTGACTGTGTATCTCACCCTCGTTGCGATTACCGGCGTATGTGTGAGTGCATCCGTTCCCGTTCATTCTGTCCCTGCGTTTGTCTTTGTGAATAAATCATTTTTAAACTCCAAAGACTGTGTCCAGTGTCTTTGCCCCTCAAGACCTCAGAGAAGCTTTCTTACAACAACCTCGTCGGATACGGTTGAGGGGGATGATCTTTCAGGGGCAAGCAGCAGCAGTCAGAGCTGTAGCACTCTGACCGGCTCTGAGGCTCATAGGAAAAGGGCGCATTCAGACTGCACAATAGTGGTAGCAGACTCGATAGTGATGGGTCAGACAGGAGGATCCCTGGCCGCAGAAAAGACGCCAGGATGGTGTGTTGCCTATCGGGTGCCAGTGGTCAAGGCTGTCTCTGAGCGGTAGCAGAAAAATCTGTTCAGAAGGCGAACAGCCAGATGTCGTTGTAAAAGTGTAAAAGGCTGGCTAGTGATTGAGCTGGTTCACTTCCAGATCAGCAGGGACGACAATCTCTGAAGCTGCAGGAGATGGTTGAATTTTTAACAAGTATTTCTTGTCGGTGTTTTCTGAGGAGAAAATCATGTTTGTTCCAGAGATAGGGAAAAACAAATGGAGATGTTGTGGAGAACTTTCGTTTTTCCAGGGAGGAGGTATTTGCAGCGTTACAGCTCAGTAAGATGCCTAGGGTCTGACAGTGCACATCCACAGTCTTTGTGGGATACTCGACAAGAAATTGCGGATGCAACCAAATGACATTCTCCACAAAGGCTGGAAGGTGGACAATGTCATTTGGTTGTTTGGGAAGGAGAGCAACGACAAGCCAGGGGACGTCAGTCTGACATCTCTGTTCGAGAATTATTGGAAGACATTCTGAGGAACAGAAATCGTCTGCATTTGGATGGATCAGGAGGATTCAGCATGGCTTTGTGCGTGGAAAGTCACGTTGGTGCTCCGGTTACCTCCCACGTTCCAAAGAGCTAACCAAAAGGATTGATGAGGGTAGGGCAGTGGATGTTATCTATTTGGACTTTAGCAAAGGATTTGACAAGGTCCCGCGTGGCAGGGTGGTCTGTAACTTTAGGATCCATGGAATCCAGGGGCAGCAAGTTAGGTGGATTCAAAATCGGCTCAGGGATAGGAAGCAGAGGGTAGTAGTTGAAAGATGTGGAGACCGGTGATTAGTGGCGTTCCACAAATACCAGTGGAGGGACCTTTGTTCTTTGCTATTCATACAAATTGCTTGGACACAAATGCACAAGGCTTGATCAGTATGTTTGCAGATGACAAGAAATTCGGAGATATTGCTGATAGGGAAAAGTTTATCGCAGATTACAGCGGTATTTTGATCAGTTATGGAAGTGGGACATGGAGTGGCAAGTGGGTTGAAATACACGATGTATGAGCTGATGCATTTTGAAAAAGTCAAACCAGCGTATGAATTCTTCCATGAGTGGTCGGACACTTGGAAGTATAATGAAACAGGGACAGAGGAGTAGAAGTTCATGGCTTGTTGAAAACAGTGTCACCATTAAATATGGTGATGAAAAGGGCGTTTAACACGCTTGCCTTCATCAGTCAGGGCATTGCGTACAGAAGTTGGGACATTGCAGTTTTATAAATCGTTAGTGAGGCCGCACTTGGAGTAGTCTGTACATTTGGGTCACACTGTTGCAGGAAAGACGTGGTAAAACCGGAAATAGTGCAGTAAAGATATACAAGGATGTTGCAGGGTCAGAGGACCTCAGTTCTAAGGAGAGGTTGGCCAGGAAAGCTCTTTATTCCTTTGAATTCAAGAGGATGAGGGGCGTCACGGTAGCGTAGTGGTTAGCGCGACGCTATTACAGCACCAGCGATTGGGGTTCGATTCCCGTCGCTGTCTGTAAGGAGTTTGTACGTTAACCCGTGTCTGCGTGGGTTTCCTCCCGGTGCTCCGGTTTCCTCCCACGTTCCAAAGACGTACGGGTATGTTAATTCGGGTTGAAAATGGGCGGCGCGGACTCGTTGGGCCGGAATGACTTGTTACCACGCTGTAAATAACATTTTTAAAAAATTAAAACTTGTTGAAATTACGAGAGACGAAGAATAAAATGGCTGGTAACAGAGTAGGGGAGACTAAAACTCAGGGACATAGATTTAGTGTGAGAGGTAAAAGATTTAATAGGGACCCCTGGGGCAACTTTTTCACGGAGAGGGTGGTGAGTATATTGAATGAACTTCAAGAGGAAGTGGTTAAGGTAGGGACAATAGCATCATTTGTGAAACATTTGGATAGGTACATAGAGAAGCGTGGTTTGGAGGGACATGGGCAGAATGAAGGGAAATTGGGTCCAGCTTGCTGGGCAGCTGTTCGGCATGGACAGGTTGGGCCAAAGTGCCTGCATCTGTGCTTTATTGCTATATGACTCTTGGGTTTCCCCTTCACTGAAACGATTATACAAAATGATTCCACGTTTGCTCCGTTGCATGATGTTCATTTTATGGCTCTGATTGTAATTTGTTGTGTAATGGTGCAAACCGTTGTCTTGTGCTTTTCGTTCTTTTACCCATGAGAACATATAACGTATAACACAGAAGAGGCCATTCGGGCCACAATGTTATACCGAACTAATTAAACCAATGATTTATAATTCTCATCCCTTCTCTGAATATTCATGTGCCTGTCCGAGAGCCTCTCAAATGCTCCAATGCTATCTGCCTCTACCTCCACCGCTGGCAGTGTATTATCGGCCTTCACCACTCTCTGCCTAATAAAAAAATCTTGCGTCGCACGTCTCCTTTCCCATTGAATACATGCCCATTAGTAACAGACATTTCTATCCGGGCAAACAGATTCGGGCTGTCTACTCTATATACACCTTGCACAATTTTATAAACTTCGATAAACTTCATGAAAGGGGACGGTCTACATGAACGATGCTGAGGTCGAGAGGGTTGAGAGCTTCAATTTCCTGGGAGTGAACACCACCAGCAGCCTGTCCTCGTCAAACCACATGGATGTCACGGCCAAAAAAGCTCACCAGTGCCTCTACTTCCCTAGGAGGCTGAAGAAATTCAGTTTGTCCCCTTGACTCTCACCAACTTCTATCGATGCATGATAGAAAGCATCCTATCTGGATGGTACTGCACTTGCTCAGCCCAGGACCTAAAGAAACTGCATAGAGTTGTGGACACAGCCCAGCTCACCATGAACACCAGCCTCCCCTCCACTGACTCTGCATTTACCTCTCGCTGTCTTGATGAAGCAGCCAGCATAATCAAAGACCCCACGCACCCGGATCATTCTCTCTTCTATCCTCTTCCATCGGGTAGAAGATACTGGAGCCTGAGGGCACGTACCACCAGACTTAAGGACAGATTCTACTCCACTGTGATAAGACTATTGAACGGTTCTCTGATAGGATGAGCTGGAATATGACCTCACGATCTACCTTGTTGTGACCTTGCACCTTATTGCACTGCACTTTATCTGTAGTTGTGGCACTTTACTCTGTAGTGTTATTGTTTTACCTGTACTATATCAATGCACTCTGTACTAACTCAATGTAACTGCACTGTGTAATGAATTGACCTGTACAATAGGTATGCAAGATAAGTTTTTCACTGTACCTCGGTACAAGTGACAATAATAAACCAATACCAATACCATAATCCCCTCAAGCCTCCACCGCACCAGCCAGAACCAAAAAAGTCTGTCCAACTTCTCCTGACAGCACATGCCCTCTTTCGTGCCGTCTGTCCTACCTCTCCTCAGAGCACATGCTGGTCTATAATTTCCAGGGTTATGCCTGGTCCCTTTGAAGAAAAGAACAGCATTAGACCCGCCAGTTCTTCGGCAACACACCTGTGGCTAGCGAAGATAAAAATATCTTGTTCAAGGCGCTAGCAATCATCTCTGTCGCCTCTCTCAATAGCCTGCAATATATCTCATTAGACGCTGGGCGCTTATCCACTTTGATGTGTTGATGCGTATTACCTTATCTCGAAATGCCCTAGCGTCTTAGTCCGCTCCACTCTGATCTCACAATCTTCTACAACCTTCTTCTCGGTCAATACAGCCGAAAAGTCCTCATTTTAAGATCTCCCCACATTCCCCGCCTCTAACCACAAGTTCTTCCCCTTATACTGGAGCAGTCCTACCCTCTCCCCAGTTATACTCTTGCTCTTCCTGTTAGTGTAGAATTCCTTTGTGATTCTCTTTAATTCCAAGGCAATTATACTCATCGCTAGCGACATGTCATGAGCCCTTCAAGCTCTCCTAACTCCCTTCCTGAGATCCGTCGTGCCCACTCATAGTCCTCAAACGTCCTGTTCGATTCTAGCTTCCGAACCCGAACATACGTTTCCTTCTTGACTTAATTAACTACCTCTCTCGTAGAATAGCGGTGCTTTCTGATGTCCAAAGCACTGGTGAGGTGTGCGTTTATTCCATACCTGTCTGGTGTTTATTTCCTTGTTTGTCGTGGATGTTCCCGTTTTTCCTGATACGTTATGTGTGTTCGTTAGAACATAGAACGGTACAGGACAGGGACAGTTCCTCTGATCCTCGACATATGTGCTGGCCATGATGCCAAATTAAACTGATCCCTTCTGTTTGCATAGGATCCATACCCACCCCCATATACTGCATACTCATGTGTCTATCTAAACGCCTCTCGAACACTGCTATCGTATCTGCTCCTGGAAGCGCGTTACAGGCACCCACTACTCTGTGTTTAAAGGAAAACTTGCCCCGCACAACTCCTTTAAACTTTCCCCCTCTAACCTTAAAGCCATGCTTCCCAGTTTTCGACATTTCTACTCAGGAACAAATATTCCGGATGCCTACAATATCTGCTGGCCCTCATAATTTTATGTACTGCTATCATGTCTCTCCCTCAGCCTCCGACGCCCAGAGAAACTAGTCTTTCCAACCTATCTTATAGCTGATGCCCTCCCATCCAGGCAACATCCTGGTAAACCTCCTTTGAACCCTTTCCAAAGACTCCACATCCTTTCTGTAATGCGGAACGCAGTACTCCGTGCGGTCCAAACAAAATGCATACAATTTCGACATAAATTCTTGAAAATTATACTGAAAGCAAGCAGGCCGTACGTCTTAGTTACCACTCTTTCGACTTGCGTTTCAACTTTCAGGAGGTATGTATTGGGACAGCAAGATTCCTTTCTACATCAATGCTGTTTAGGGTACCGAAGTCAACAGCACACTTGCCTCTTACATTTGACCTCCCAAAATGTTATATCTCCACATAATTGGATAGCTGCCATTTCTCCAACCACAACTGCACTGATCTACATCCTGCTGTTGCAGACAGTTTGATAGAACATTGAATCTCAGTCTGTTGTGGCCAAACATGTCGAGTATAATGCAGTTTACATTATGTGTAAGGACGTTTCATTTGACCTTGTAGCATTGTCCTCTATATAAGAAAACAATAGAAGCAAAATTTCACAAACTCCGCAGCTTCTCCTACACATACTAACATAAGATATATTAACAACACAATTATTAAACACAAAAGCTATACGAACAGTGCGAAACGTTGGTTATTCTATAAAGTTCCGAATTATATTGGAATTTCATGCACTTTGTTGTTTTTAACTTATTACGTCTTTGCAATTAAAAAAAAAATCAACTGAGTTACAGTCACAATTGGATGTTACGTACAGAGCCGCCCATTTAACGTTAACAGATATTTCACTCCATTTTTTAGCTCCTCCCTGAACTTCCTCTGTGTCAGTCCATAGATACACGTGTTGGTGCAGATACTGAGTTGTCGCAGCATAAACCCAAACTGCTGCGCGATATATATCGGGGTATTCAAGTACTTGTCGGTGTAAAAATAATTCACCGTTTGCCAGTTCATAGACTGCACTACATAAGGCATCCACAATAATATGAAGTTGGCTGATAGAGCGAACAGCAACATGATTGACTTTCTCCGGTTCTCCACCTCGAGATCCTTCCGATTCTCCTTGTGGTTCCAGAGTCCCCGGCGGACTCGATTTGCCGCTATAATGTGTCTAACGGTTAAAACATTGAAGAGCAGTATCAAACAGATCGGTAATAAAGGAGTGAGGATACTGTCAAATAACTCGTAAGTTTTCCAAAAAATGGATGTAAAATATTCAGGTTTTTGGACACAACGCCAGGGCACGTGATCAACAATATCGTAAGATTCCACTAAGAAGTAATACGGAATACACCTCACACAGCTCACTGCCCCCACTGTTACTGAAAACACCATCGCTTTTCTCTGCGTACAATATTGTTTCTGCATCTTCTGACAGCAAATGGCGACGTAGCGGTCGAACGTGAACGCGACCGTGAACCATACTGAACAGTCCATGGCTGCAACCCTCAGGACCAGTGTCACGGAGCAGACCGGAGTGATGAGCAAGAAATTAGCAAACAGGTAGATATTATTAATCTGTTCCACTATGATAGCAACAACGACCACCATCAGATCCGCTGCCGCCATGGCCACCAGGTAGCGAATGATGCATTTGGAGAGACCGCATTTTCCGCGGGACAGGATCACAATCGCTATTATATTAACTGTATGAATAAGGAAATGCAGAGTCACAAACAGAAACATTCACGTGGATCTATTTGTTTGATCGTGGCTGGATTGCACGGAACCAGGACCACTCCCAGATTTGCCACCAACCTTACTATTCGACATATACCTACCGTCGCAATACGTAAATAACACTGCGTACACGGCAGATGAGTGAGGATGCATAAAAAAATAATTTCATTGTCGATTGGCTTCAGTTTTCAAACGTATCTGATATTCAGGGACAAATAAAAAACTAAAACAATACCTTTTTCTCTGAAAGCTTGATTGAGAAACTCGTATTTAAAGGATAAACAAATTGTAGTAGGGTTTTCAGAACAATCATCTTAAATAACAGAGGCTAACTTCGACCTTAGAAATAATTCGAACTTTGAAACGGGTGCAGTTGAAGGTGGCTCATTGCTAATGCAGTTCTTTGTAAATTCAGTCAGAACAGGCTGTTGGCAAAGTTAAATAACGACCCCGAGTTTCCCCTTTCTGCTCCGTTATTTCTCTATCCAATTCGCACCATGAACTATCGGTATGGGGTGTCCTGCACCATTACAATGAGGCCCAACGCAAGTCTGAGGAACATCTGCCGCATCCTCCCTCAGTGCACGATGAGGCTTCGGGATTTAATATTGAATTGTATCACTTTGGGTAACTTGATTTATCTGTCTATATCGCTCGTCCCCCTGTGATATTGGCGCAGATGGTGTATTTATGTTCCCTTTTCCGCTCTGAGGGCGGAAAACATGACTCGTTCTCTCCATGATGTGTTGTCCACGTTGTTATTCCCATTCCTGCATTGAAGGGCAATATCTGTCTCCGTGCAGAGCCCGGCTTTACCATTTCGAAGAGAACTCCTGCCGAGTCCTTGCAGAATCTTCTGTTTTATTTCAGATCCACAGCATTTACTGCGTTTTCCTTCCCTAAATGCCTTTGTGTCTCAAGTTTCATCCAGATTTATCTTAAATGTTGGGAAAGTACATGCTCAGTCAGTGCGTTGTGGATCGGAAAGAAAAACCCTTGGCGAAAGCAAAAGTTCTTTAGATCCTCTCGAAACTTGTGCCTTCTACTTTTACATCGCTCGGCAATGGGGGATGGGGGCGGCGGAATGGTCGTTCCTATCATCTGAACTGTACATGCTCCTCGTAAGATTCTGTAATTCTATGTGGTCGCTCTCAGCGGTTTCCGTTCCAGATTTAAGAAAAATTAGCCCGAGCTCATACGATCTCTGCTTCACCTGAAACATTCCATCCTGATCAGGATCCTGGTGAAACTCCTCTGCACCGGATAACACAAACTATTTAATACCAAGCCGTCGAGCCATTTCTCCTCTCACAAGATGTTGCGCTTGTCAATTCTCCCCCACATAATGCAGTTACAGAAACTTTGCTCAATATAATCAAGAGGAAGTTATGTATTGTTTCCCGAACCGCAAATAATCGAGGAATATGGGGAGGGGTGGAATGGTAATGAATTTCACAGATCGGCTGTGATTCTGTTCAATCGTGTCGATTGACCGGCAGTTGCCGCTAATTTATACGTCTTCATGGTAGTCCAGGAAGAATGCTGAAAGGATGGGATATGTTCCCTATGTATGTACGTATGCATGTATCTATCTATCTGTCTGTCTCTCTGTCTCACTATTTCCTTTCAGTCTCTTTCTCAATCCCGCTATCTTTTCAGCAACAGGTTACAAAATAATATTCTGTCACAGTTTACGGGACGCATGACTGGGTCTGTACCTTGTCTTTCCTTGTCTGTGAATTTTGCACGAATACTAAACGATTTGTGAAATTCAGGAGGATTTTAAAAAATCATTAAAGCCAACGTCTTTTGAAAAGAATAAAAAACTAGTTATGTATTTTAAAGACAACTTCCATTTCTGATATAAAACTAAGAAGATATACAGTAACATTTCATATTAAAACACTGTTATCTCCCTAATCTCCAGATCTGGAAACCCATTCAAATGAATAGTGCCACCGGACCTGCAAAATGTCTGGCTGGTGCAGAAGTGAGGCTGATTTGCAGGATTACATCAAGTGTAATCTGTGTTCCAGATAAAACTTGCCAAATTCTTTGAACGTGCTGCATCGATGGAAAGATTGAATTCAGCTGAACGATTTTGTTCTGCATCAGACCAGCTGAAAATAGAGCATTATACAATTCAGATTTTTGGACTTAATGTTGCAGAGCAGGTAAAATGTTAACATCAGTGAAGTGAAAGGATGCAAACGACAAAGGATCTTGGCAGCAAATATATCCTGACGGCTGTTATACATTGAAACAATTATCAACAATAAAGCGTGCCACAATAATAGTCCTCAATTCCAGTACCTTACCAGGAATACCGACCGCTGCAAGTACAGGGTAGTAAATGCTCGCTGTGTAGTAAATTGCTGGATATTCCATGTTCCGTGTGAAGAAGCAAAATATTCTGCTGCCCACATGATCTGACGATTGGTTTCAGGAATCTTATACAGCAGCGGAAGTGTGCACTGAGATAATTAGTGGCTCCCTCCTAACTCACTTCACCATCAATCCATTAGAAAAAAAAAACAATTTTTACCCAACGTGTTGCTGCGGAAAACATTTCACTCCTTTGGGGATACAATCATGAACGATGTACTCCAATGTTCCTTTCAGTTGTTTTTCAGAAGGAAATATTGTAATTTGCAGATAGAACCATAGAGGTACACAGCACAGAAAATGGCCCTTCAGCCCAACTTGTCCATGCGAACCAGATTGCCTCCCTGCGCATGTCTCATTTATCTGTGTTTGGCCGATATCCCTCTGAATCTTTCACTTCCGTATACCTGTACAAATGAATGTTAACAGTTATAATTGTACAAACCTCTACTATTCTCTCTCGTCCCATGAACCCATTACCTTCCATGTGAAAACCTTTCCCCTGAGCTCCTCTTTAAATATATCCCGCCTCACATTTATGCTGTACCCTCTAGTTTTATACGGCCATATCCTGTGTCCACTTGTGATTTCACAGACGTCCATATGGTCACCCCAGCCTTCCATAGAACAGGAAAAACAGCTCCTGCCAAGGCATCTCCCCTTACACCTCAATCTGTGCAAACTTGGGAAATATCTTTGAATCCATTTCTGCACCCTTTCCAACTTAATGTCATCCTTATTATAGTTGAGCGACCAGTACTACCAACGAATTCTACAGCAGTAACATGACGTCCAACTCTTGGCACTCAGTCCCTTGACCAATGGAGGCAAGTGTGCCATTCGTCTTCTTCACAACTCTGCTGCACATGTCGCCACTTTCAGAGAACTATATCCTTCTACCCCAAGGTCTTTCTGTTATACAGCACTCCGAGAGGCCCTGCCATTTACCGTGTATGTCCCGCCCTGGTTGAACTTACCAAAATGCAAGACGTCGTACTTGTCCGAGTTAAATCCATTTTGTATTTCTTGGCCAGCCTTTCCAGTCCACGCGGATCCTGTTGTAATCTGAAACAACCTTGTTCAATGTCCACCACACCACGAATTTCGGTGTCATTCGCAAACGTATTAACATTGCCACATACATTGGTTTATTCTTTTTACATATACTTCGATACAGTGAGAAAGAGTAAGTTAAAGAGTTAAAATGATTTGATTTACAACCCATCCATATAGATCAATGCAAAACATAACATAAATACTTTGAAATAAGATAAGATTTCTTTATCAGTCACATATACATTGAAATATACAGTGAAGTGCATCTTTTGCGTGGAGTGTTCTGGTGGCAGCCCGCAAGTGTCGCCACTCTTCCAGCGCCAACATGGCATGCCTACAACTTCCGAACCCGTATGTCTTTTGGAATGTGGAAAGAAACCGCAGCACCCGGAGGAAACCAGCGCAGACACAGCATGAATGTGTTTTACAGACAGTGTCCAGAATTGAACCCGGGCTAATGGAGCTGGAATAGCGTTACACTAACCGCACACAACCATGCCAGGAAGTACAAATAAAAAGCACTAACAGAAAGCAGAATATAGTGTTACGGGGTACAAACACAGCGCAAGTGCAGTGCAGGGACACGACAAGGTGCAAAGGCCATGACGAGGTATATTGTGAGGTTAAGAGTTCATCTTTATCGTTTATTCAAGGGTCTTATAAAATCTGAATGGAAGTTGTCCTTGAGCCAGGTGGTGCATGTTTTCAAATGTCTGTATCTTCTGCTGATGGGAGGTGGCAGAAGAGCCAATGTCCGGGGTGGGACTGGACTTCAATTATTTTCACTGTTTTTCCGAGGCAGTGCTTGTCCAAGTTCATGGAGGGCTGCTGGTTTTCGTGATGTAGTGAACTGTGTCCACAGCTCATTCCATTATGTATCACCTTCCGTGCAAAAACGTTGCCGCTCAAGTTCCTGCTTAATCTTTTTCCCTCTCAACTTAAACCGATGCCCTACGGTTTATTCCCCGACCCTACGAAAAAGACTGGGTGCATTCACCATGTCTATGCCCCTCATGAATCTATACCCCCTCTGGACTATTGTCCCGTCAGTCTCCAACTCTACAACGGATAAGCTCCCAGCCTGTCCAACCTCTCAATGAAATTCAGTCCCTCGAGTACTGGCAAAATTCCTGTAAAACTTCTCTGAATTCCTTCCAGCTTAACAATATCTTGGGTGATCAAAACATTTGGACGGGTACATTAAGAGGCTACCTCATCTTCTGCCTCGGCACGTTGCAGCCTTCTGGACTTAGAATATAGAACATAGAACAGTACAGCGCAATACAGGCCCTTCGGTCAGCGAAGTTGTGCCGAACTTTAAACCTCGCCAAAGACAATCTAACCCCTTCCTCCCACCTATCCCTCTATTTTCAATTCCTCCATATGCTTATCTAGTTATGTCTTGAATTTGACAAATGTGCCTGCCTCCATCACCGCCCCAGGCAGCGCATTCCATGCCCAACCACTTTCTGGGTTAAAAACCTTCCTCTGATATCTCCCTTGAACTTCCCACCCATTACTTTAAAGCCATGTCCTCTTGTATTGAGCATTGGTGCCCTGGGAAAGAGGCGCTGGTTGTCCACTCCATTTATTATTCCTAATATTTTGTAACCTCTGTCATGTCTCCTCTCATCCTCCTTCTCTCCAAAGCCCTAGCTACCTTAGTCTCTCCGCATAATGCATACTCTCTAAACCAGGCAACGTCCTGGTAAATCTCATCTTCACCCTTTCCAACTCTTCCACATCCTTCCTACAATGAGGCGACCAGAACTGGGAACAGTGTGGTCCGACCAGAGTTTTATAGAGCTGCATTATTACCTCGCGGCTCTTAAACTCGATCTCTCGACATATGAATGCTAACAACCCATGAGCTTTCTTAACTACCTTATCCACCTGTGAGGCAACTTTCAGTGATCTGTGGATATGGACCCCCAGATCCATCTGCTCCTCCACACTACCCAGAATCCTGCCATTAATTTTGTACTCTGCCTTGGAGTTTGTACTTCTAAAGTGTACCACCTCCGGATTGAGCTCCATCTGCCACTTCTTAGCCCAGATCTGCATCCTATCATTGGCCCGCTGCAACCTTCGACAATCCCCTGCACTATCCACAACACCACTAACCTTTGTGTCGTCTGAAATCTTGCCAACCCACCCTTCTAGCCCCTAATACAAGTCATTAATAAAAAAGTATGAAAAGCAGAGGTCCCAGAACCGATCCTTGTGGGACACCGCTTGTCACAGCCCTCCAATCTGAATGCACTCCCTCCACCACAACACTCTGCTTTCTACAGGCAAGCCAATTCTGAATCCACATGGCCAAGCTTCCCTGGATCTCATGCCCTCTGACCTTCTGAAGAAGCCTACTATGTGGAACCTTGTCAAATGCCTTACTAAAATCCATGCAGATCACATCTACTGCACTACCCTCATTAATCTGTATGGTCACCTCCTCAAAGAACACTATCGGGTTTGTGAGATATGATCTTCCCTTCATAAAGCCATGCTGGCTGTCCCTGATCAGTCCACGATTCTCTAAATGCCCACAGATCCTATCTGTAAGAATCCTTTCCAACAGCTTGCCCACCACAGACGTAAGTCTCATTGAACTATACTTCGCTGGATTGTCCCTACTAAATTTTTTGAATAAGGGGACTACATTTGCCAGCCTCGAATCCTCCAGTATCATTCCCATGGACAACGAGGACTCAAACATCCTAGCCAACTGATCCGCAATCTCCCCCCTCTTAATATTGCATTTCTCAACCTTCGGTAACTTGATGTCTCTATCTGTATCAGTTGTCCATCTGTGACATCCCGCAGCATTGCGTTATTTTCCCATTCCACTCTGGGAGTGGAGGACATGTGCAGACTGACCCACCGGATGTTCCTTCCTGCTCTGCATTTCTCAGCTCCTACCTTCTGTTCTACGTGTTGTGTTGTCCCTATTTTCACTTCCATTCGTTCGTTGACCGATTCCATTGTTTACTGCTTATCCCATGGTCACCACAGTGTTACCGTTCTAAACACGTATACAGTATTTCCAGCATCTCCTGTTTAATTTCAGATTCCCAGAATTTAATGCTTTTAGTCCCTTTGTCTGCCGTGGCAATTCAAGTTTGCATCAGAATTTAAAATAAGATATTTATTTATTGGTCACATGTACAGCAGAACTGCAGCGTAGCGGTTAGCGTAATGCTATTACAGCGCCTGCAACCCGGTTTCAATTCCAGCCGTTGTACGCAAGAGGCTTGCGTGTTCTCCCCATGTCTGCGTGGGTGTCCTCTGGGTGCTCCTGTTTCCTCTCACATTCCACGGACGTACAGTTTGGGAGTTGAGGGCATGCTAATTTGGCGCCAGTTCTTGCATGTTGTCAAATTACTTGCTCACTCCGTGCGTTACAGATTGCAAACAACCCCTTGGTGGAAAAATGTTCTTTTTCAGATCCGTTTTAAACTTATGCTTTCCACTTTTACATTTCTCGGTCATGGGGGATTGTTTCCAACTATATACCCTGCATATGCCCATCTGAGGAGATGTGCATCTCTCTACGGTCCCTCTAACTATCCACCAAATCCATGAAAAGTAAACCCAGCTTATACTGTCTCTCCCATCCATGAAATGCTCCATACCGGACATGATCCTGGTGAAAGTCCTCTGAAACTGATACACCTACCAATTTGAGACTGACCAGGAGAAACTTCTCCTCTAAGAGGATGTTGCGCATGTGTAAATCTCTACCAGAAGATGCAGTTTTAGAAACAATCTTCAATATAGTCAAGGAGAATTTAAATATTGCATTTTGTACCTTAAGGTTTCAAGGAATATGGGGAGAGGAAGCATGGTAGTGAATTTGACAGATCGGCCGTGATCCTATTCAATGGTGGAGAAAGGTCCATTGACCTGCTGATGCCCCTAATATTTAGATCTCAAGTTTTCCTATCAAAGTGTCGACGAGATTAAACAGAGCACAGAAACAGGTCCAGGATCCGCCATGTTGCTGTTGACCATCAAATATCTATGTATTTTAGCTGAAGCCTCCACATAGTGACGATAGATAGAGGCATTGAGTCAGAGAATCACCGAGTTGTACAGCACGGAAAAAGGCCCTTCACCCCACACATGTCCATGTTGACCAAGCTGAATAATCAAAATAATGCCATTTCTCAGCACATGGTCCATATCTCTCTGGACTCCAATCATCGATGTACCTGTCCATATATTTCCTAACTTTATCTAATGTACCTGCCACAACCACTTCATCTGGTAGCTGATTCCATATATCTACCGCCCGCTGTGTAAAATACTTACCACTCAGGTCCTTATTAAATCTTTCAGCTCTAACCTTAAAATTATGTCCTTCAGTGTTCAGTACTCTAACCCTGTAAAAGAGGCCACTCATGCTCCCTGTGCCATTCATGATTTTATATACCTCTATGAGGTCACACCTCAGTCTCCTCCTCTCCAACGTCTTCCTATAACTCAGTCCCTCTAGTCCTGGCAATATTCTGGTAGATATTTTTTTCACTCTTTCCCGTTTAATCACAACCTTCCTACAATAGGGTGACCAAAATTTAACATAATACTCAAAAGCGTGGACTCACCGATGCCTTGTGTAATCGCAACATAACCTCCCAACTTGTATATTCATTGCCCTGACTAATGAAGGCCAGCGTAATAAAAGCCTTCTTTACAGCCCTGTATACCTGTGGCTGCACTGCAAGGGAACTATGCACCTGTACTCCAAGTCCCTCTGTTCTCGAACAGCACCCAGGCCCCTTCCCTTCAATTAGAAATTCCCACCTTAATTTGTCCTTCCTTAATATAACATTTCGTACGTATCTAAATTAAATTCCATTTTCCTTTCCTCAGCCCACCTAAAAAAGCCGATCAAAATCCTGCTGATATTCCTCTTCACTGTCTTGGATTCCGTCTATTTCAGTGACAACTAAATATTTCCTGGTATATTCCCATCAAAATCGTTGATATAGATGACAAATAACAATGGAGCCAGCACTGAGCCCTGAGGCACACCACCAGTCACAGATCTTCAGCCGCAGAAATATCCTTCCAACATGACCCTCTGCTTCCTGCAATCCAGCTAATGTATCCATTTTGAATTTCTCCTTGAATACTATGCGAGCTGGAGTTTCAGTGCAGTCCATCACGCGGAACCTGATCCAAAGCCTCACTGAAATCCATAGATACTACGTCTACTACCCTCCTCTTGTCATTTCATCAAGAAAAAAACCTCAATAAAATTCATAAGACAAGATCTGCCATGCACAAAGCCCTCAATCAACCGCTGCCTTTCCAAATGTAAGTATATTTTATCCCCCAGTATGTTTTGCGGCAACTTACCTACCACAGATGTGAGGTTAACGGGTCTATATTTACCATGTATATCCGCACTGCCTTTCTTAAATAAAGGTACATTTTCCAGCTTGTAATATTCAGGCACCTCGCGAGAGCATAGTGATGTTGCAAGTATCTCAGCGAGGGCTCCTGCAATTTCTTCTCCAGCTTCACACGGTGATCTTGGATATACCTCGTCCGGACCCGGACATACGTCTGCTTTCACAAATAGAACATAGACCATTACGGCACAGTACAAGCCCTTCGGCCCACGATGATGTTCCGACATTTTATCCTGCTCTAATATCTGTTTTACCCTTCACTCCCACATACCCCTCAATTTTTCTCTCATTCATTTTTCTTAGAACCTCCAAAACGGCCCTAATGTATCTGCCTCCACGACCTCTGCCGGCAGTGCGTTCCACGCACCCATCACTCTTTCTTGACGAATATCCTTAGACTCGAAAGTAACTAGAGGCGCTGCCGTGCCTTCTTCGTTGTTGTATCCATATTCTTGGCCCTAGATCGATCTTCCAAGATATTTACACCCAGCAACATGAAGCTGCAAACGTATCTGCGTCCACTGCCTCTGCCTGCAGTGTGTTACATGCATCCACCACTCGCTGTGGAAAAAAATTACCTCTGACATCCACCCATACCTTCCTCCAATCGACTCCAATCCCTTGAGGGATCTATGGACATGCACCCCGAGATCCCTCTGTTCCTCCACACTTCTAAGAGTCTTTCCATTGACCTTTTATTCTGATTTCCAATTCAATCTTCCAAAGTGTATCACTACACAATTGCCAGTTTGAACTCCATCTGTCACTTCTCAGCCCTGATCTACATCCTATCAATGTCATATGGTAACCTACAACAACGTTCTACACTATCCTCAATACCACCAAACTTCGGGTTATCTGCAGAATTACTGACCCGCCTTTCTACATGTTCATACAAGTCATGTATAAAAATCAAAAAGTGCAGGGGTCGCAGAATAGATCCCTGCGGAAAACTACTGGACACTGACCTCCAGGCACAACACACTCCAGTATACCACCACCTTCTGAACACAGAAAGCTGGAGACACAGAAAACAGGACCTTTGGCCCAACTAATCCAGGACGACCAAGAAGTCTACTTGAGCCAGTCCCATTGGCTTGCGTTTGGCTCATGTTCTTCTAAACCTTTCTTATCCATGCACATATCTAAAAGATTTCTCAACGTTGTAAGAAAACAGGGCTTTACTATTTCCTCTGGCAGCTCGTTCCTTATGCAGGTCGCCCTCTGTGTGAAAAAATTGGCCGTTAATTTCCGTTAAAATCTTTCCCCTCTTACTTCGAATGTACGCCCAATAATTTTACACTTTCCAACTCCGAGAAAAGACTGTGGCTATTCAACTAATCTATGCCCCTGTGATTTTATGAATCTCCATTGGATCACTCCACAGTCTTCTCTGCTTCATGGAAACAAATCCTAACTTATTCAGCCTCTCGTTTTTACTCAAATACTCCAAACCCGGGAACATTTTGAAATCTTTTCACCCTCTCCAATTTAATGGGATTCTTACTTCACCCCTTCAAGTGTACTGCATTAAATGTGAACTTGAATCAAGAACTTGTGGAGGGAGGGTTCGGGTGAGAGGGAAAGGATTGAATTGGAACCCGAGGAGCAACCCTTTCACTCAGAAGCTGGTCCATGTATGGAATACGCTACCAGAGTAATTGGTTGAGGCAGGTATTTAAACAAGATTTAAAAGACACTTGGACAGATGCCTGGATAAATTATCTCCCAATCCGTCTCTATCCCAATATCCCTTGATAAAAAATTAATTTTTTCTCTCTCTCTGATCGGGAACAGTGGGGCAAGACAGCGCAGACGCGTGACGTAAGCGGGTAACGCGCTTGCGGTTTTATAAAGAAGACCGCCATATCCAGCGGGCAGCGTCGGAGCGGGCAGCGGAGTGAGAGGGAGTAGAGTGATTGGGCTTTGGATCAACGTGCAAGGTGGTAACGGGGTGAGGCGATGTCGGTGATTTGAGGAAATGAATTAGAATGGGTGCTGTTTTCCGTGCTCGGTGTCAGATATAGCAGGTCCTGGAGTCTCCCAGTCTCCAGGACGACCACCTCTGCACCCGGTGTGTCAAGCTGAAGCTCCTGAGAGACCGCGTTAAGGAACTGGAGATGCAGACCGATGACCTTCGTAGGGTCAGAGAGAATGAGGTGGTGATAGAAAAGAGTTACAACAGGTGGTCATACCGGGGCCACTGGAGTCAGGCAAATGGGTCACGGTCAGAAGGGGGAAGGGGAAGAATCAGGTACTAGAGAGCTTTAGCCATTGACAATAAGTTTTCCTGCTTGAATACTATTGGGGGAGACAGCCTACCTGGGGGAAGCAACAGTGGCAGTGTCTCTGGCACAGAGTCCGACCCTGTGGCTCAGAAGGGTAGGGAAGGAGAGAGGATGGCAGTAGTGATAGGGGACCCTATAGTTATGGGGACATACAAGCGATTGTGTGGTCGAAGGAAGGAAACTCAGATGGTAGTTTGCCTTCCAGGGGCCAGGGTCCAGGATGTTTCAGACCGCGTCCAAGGTATCCTGCAGAGGGAAGGAGAACAGCCAGAGGTCGTGGTACATATTGGTAGGAAAAGGGATGAGGCCCTGAAAAAAGACGATAGGGAGTTAGGAAGGAAGTTCAGAAGCAGGACCTCAAAGATAGTAATCTAAGGATAATTACCTGTGCCATGTGACAGTGGGTATAGGAATTGAATGAGGTGGAGGTTAAATGAGTGGGAGCAGGGATTCAGATTGCCGGATCACTGGGGCCTCTATTGGGGCAGGTATGACCTGTACAAAAAGGACGGGTCGCACTTGAATTCCAGGGGGATCAAATACCTGGCGGGGAGATTTGCTAAGGTTACTGGAAGAGTTGAAACTAGAATTGTTGGGGGGTGGGATCCGAACTGGAGAGACTGGTGAAGTGGTGTTTGGCTCTCCAATAGAGAAAGCTAATACTGGGTATGAGTGGGAGGATAAGAAGGTGCTAGAGAAAGGACGTACCCAGACCGACGGTTTGAGATGTGTCTGTTTTAACGCAAGGAGTATTGTGAACAAGGCGGATGAGCTTAGAGCTTGGATCATTACTTGGAGCTACGATGTGGTGGCCATTACAGAGACTTGGATGGCTCAGTGGCAGGAACGGTTACTTCAAGTGCCGGGTTTTAGATGTTTCATAAAGGACAGGGAGAGAGGCAAAAGAGATGGGGGGGGGGGCGGTGGCACTGTTGATCAGAGATAGTGTCACGGCTACAGAAAAGGTGGACGTCATGGAGGGACTTACTACGGAGTTTCTTTGGGTGGAAGTTAGGAACAGGAAGAGGTCAATAACTTTATTGGATATTTTTATAGGCCGCCCAATAGTAACAGGGATACCGAGGAGCAGATAGAAAAGAAGATCCTAGAAAGGTGTGATAATAGCAGAGTTGTTGTGATGGGAGATTTTAATATCCCAATATTGATTGGCATCTCCATACAGCGAGGGGCTTAGATGGGGTAAAGTTTGCTAAGTGTGTTCAGGAAGGATTCTTGACACAATATGTAGATAAGCCTTTAAGAGGAGAGGCAGTGCTTGATTTGGTATTGGGAAATGATCCTGGTCAGGTGTCAGATCTCTCAGTGAGAGAGCATTTTGGAGATAGTGATCATAATTATATCTCCTTTATGATAGCATTGGAGAGAGATAAGAACAAACAGATTAGGAAGGCAGTTAGTTGGAGTAAAGGGAACTATGATGCTCTCAGGCTGGAAATTGGAAGCTTAAATTTGCAACAAATGTTCTCAGGGAAAAGTACAGAAGAAATGTGGCAAATATTCAGGGGATATTTGGGTGGATTTCTCCATCGGCATGTTCCAATGACACAGGGCAGTCACGAGAGGATACAGGAACTGTTGTGTTCAACGGCTATAATAAATCTAGTCAAAGGGAAAAGGAAAGCTTACAAAATGTTCAGAGAGCTAGACAATGTTAGAGATCTGCAAGAGTATAAGGCAAACAGGAAGGACCTTAAGAAAGAAATTAGGAGAGCAGGAAGGGGACATGAGAAGGGCTTGGCGGGCAGGATTAAGGAAAACCCCAAGGCATTCTACAAGTATGTGAAGAGCAAGAGGATAAGAAGCGAAATAATAGGACCTATCAAGTGCAGCAGTGGGAAAGTGTGTATGGATCCGGAAGAAATGTCGGAGGTACTTAATGAATACGATACGTCAGTATTCACTACGGAAAAAGATCTGGGGAATTGCAGTGAGGAGTTTCAACAGGCTGAAAAGCTTGAGCATGTAGATTAGGAAAGAAGAGATGCTGGAACTTTTGGAAAACATCAAGTTGGATGAGTCACCGGGACCGGATGGGATGTACCCCAGGCTACAGTGGGATGCGAGGGAGGAGGTTGCGGAGTCTCTGGCGATGATCTTTGCATCATCAGTGAGGACGGGAGAGGTTCCGGAAGATTGGAGGGTTGTGGATGTTGTTCCCTTATTCAAGAAAGGGAGTAGAGATAGCCCAGGATATTATAGACCAGTGAGTCTTACCTCAGTGGTTGGTAAGCTGATGGAGAAGGTCTTGAGAGAAAGGATTTATGAACATTTAGAGAGGTATAATATGATTAGGAATAGTCAACATGACTTTGTTAAGGGCAGGCCCTTCCTTACGAGCCTGATTGAATTTTTTGAGGATGTGACTAAACACATCGATGAAGGGAGAGCAGTAGATGTAGTCTATCAGCAAGGCATTTGATAAGGTACCCCATGCTAGGCTTATTGAGAAAGTAAGCAAGCATGGGATACAAGGGGATATTGCATTGTGGATCCAGAACTGGCTGGTCCACAGAAGGCAAAGAGTGGTTGTTGAAGGGTCATATTCTGCATGGAGGTCGGTGACCAGTGGTGTACCTCAGGGATCTGCTCTGGGACCCTCACTCTTTGTATTTTTATAAATGACCTGGATGAGGAAGTGGAGGGATGGGTTAGTAAGTTTGCAGATGACACAAAGGTTGGTGGTGTTGTGGATAGTATAGGGGGCTGTCAGAGGTTACAGCGGGACATTGGATTCAAAGCTGGTTTGAGAAGTGGCAGATGCAGTTCAACTCAGATAAGTGTGAAGTGGTTCATTTTGGAAGGTAAAATATGATAGCGGAGTTTTCAATTTATGGTAGGATTCTTGGCAGCGTGGAGGATCAGAGGGATGTTGGGGTCTGAGTCTATCTGACGCCCAAAGCAGCTGCACAGGTGGACTCTGTGGTTAAGAAGGCATATGGTGCATTGTCCTTCATCAATCGTGGAATTGAATTTAGAGGCCTAGAGGTAATGCTGCAGTTATATAGGATCCTGGTCAGACCCCACTTGGAGTACTGTGCTCAGTTCTGGTCACCTCACTACAAGAAGGATGTTGATGCCATAGAAATGGTGCAGAGGAGATTTGCAAGGATGCCGCCTGGATTGCGGAGCATGCCTTATGAAAGCTGGTTGAGGGAACTCGACCTTTTCTCCTTGGAACGAAAGAGGATAAGGGGGACCTGATAGGGGTGTATAAGATACTGAGAGGCATTGATCAGGTGGGTAGACAGAGGCTTTTTCCCAGGGCTGAAATAGTTGTCACAAGAGCACACAGGTTTAAGGTGCTGGGTAGTACGTATAGAGAAGATGTCGGGGTAAGTTTTTTTACTGAGAGATTGCTGAGTGTGTGTAATTGGCTGCCGGCAACAGTGGAGGAGGCGGATACGATAGTGTCTTTTAAGAGACTTTTGGATAGGTACATGGAGCTGAGAAAAATAGAGGGCTATGAGTAAGCCTAGTAATTTCTAAGGTATGGACATGTTCAACATAGCTTTGTGGGCCGAAGGGCCTGAATTGTTCTGCAGGTTTTCTATATTTCTATGCTCTATGTTTCTATCTAACTTCTCCTTGAATATATTAACACTGTCACTTCATTCTGCGGTAGAGAGTGCCGCTCGCGCAATAACCTCTGAATGAGGACATTTCTCCTCTTCTTGGTGACTAATTCAGAGTGGTATCCGGTACAGGGAAGCTTTACTAGGTTATGCAGCGTTTGGGCTATGGAATAGACAGTGTAATCTGGGGTTAGTTTGCCTGGAACAGAACATACTGAGGGGCACTATTCAGAGACCCACAACTATAAGAGGTGTGTGCAGGGTATAAACTTGTGAACCATTCTCTGTTGCTGCATTGTCTAAATGTGAAGGGAATATATTTGGGGGATCTGAAGAGCATTGTTTCACCAAGGTCATGTTTACTGTCTGGAACGCATTGATTGATCGAGTTTATTCACATCAAGTATTTCCGTAAGTAGATTCAGAGGAAAATGATGAATAGTGACAGAATGAGACCCCTTCGTTATTCATGTGGTCATCTGTGTGTGGGGCCTCTGGAGATGGGTGAAATCTTAAATTAAGAGTTTTCGTCTGTATTTACAAGGGATATGGTCAAAGAAGCAACGGAATTCAGGGAAGACAACATATATTCCGAAACTTATCCACATTACAAAATATGAGGTGCTGGCCATCTTCAGGAGCATGAAATTGCTTAACTTCACGAGACCTGACCAAATATACCCAGCAACATTATGGGAAGCCAGGGACGAAATTGTTCTTCCTATCATTATTAACCAGCGATGAGTTGCTGAAGGGCTACAGGATAGCTAACTCGGTGCCTTTATTTAAGAAGGACTGGAAGACAAACCAGGAAACTATAAGCCCATGAATCAAATTCGATTGAGTTTCTCTGAAGTGATGACAAAGAGGATTGATGAGAGCAAGCTGGTGGATGTTGTCTACATGGACTTCAGTAAGACATTTGACAAGGTCTCCATGTTAGTCTTCTTTGGAAGGTTAGATCACATGGGATACAATATTGGCTTTGTGGAAGGAGTCAGAGGGTGGTAGTAGAGAGTATTTTCTGTCATATTGGGCGTCTTTTACCCAGGGGTGTGCCACATGGATCGGTACCGTTCCCACTGCTCTTTGTTATCCATATTAATGATTTGCATGAGAATGCATGTGGCATGGTCAGTATATTTGCGGACTACACCAACATTGGTTCTATAGTGGACAGTGAAGTAGGTGATCTGAGATCGCAACAGGATCTGAATAAACTGGGGAGTGACCCAGGGAATGGAAGATGGAACTTCACTGGGATGAGTGCGAGAATTGCATTTTGTGAGGTTAAACCAGGACAGGACTTAAACAGTAAATGGTCGCGCCCAGGCGAGTGTTGGAGACAGAAAGATCTTGGGAACACAGAGTTGCGAAGAAGGCGTTTCACATACTTGCCTTCATCCGTCAGGATATTGAGTTCAAGATTTGGGACTTCATGTTAGACCACAGTTGGAGTACTGTGTGCAGTACTGATCGGCCAACCATGGGAAGACGCCCTTAATTTGGATAGTGTGCCGAAAAAAATCGCAGGTACTTTGCAGGGACTGGACAGCTCGAATTACAAGGAGAGACTGGATCGACTGTTTTCACCGGGGCGGAGGAGGGAGGAGGGTTCACAGACATTTTACGGATGTAAAGATATTGGCGTAGATTACTTGAATGCGCACAACCGTTACCAGGGTGGGGTAGTCTGAAACTATAAGGCATAACTTTAAGCAGAGACTGGAAAGATTTGAAGGGGACCTGAGTGGCAAGATTATTGCAACGATGATGACGGATATATAGACCGAGCTTCTTGAAGTGGTGGAGCCGGGTATAATTACAAAGTTTAAGGTTGTTCATTAGGAGTCTGAGGAGACTTAGAATGTCACCAAAGACTCTTGCAAATTTCTACAGATGTGTGGTGGAGAGCATTCTGACTGGTTGCCTCACTGCATGGCATGGAGGTTGCAATCTGCAGGATTGAAAGAGGCTGCAGAGGGTTGTAGACTCAGCCAGCTCCATCATGGGCACAATCCTCCCCACCATAGAGGACATCTTCAAGAGGCGGTGCCTCAAGAAGGCGGCATCCATTGCAAGGTCCTTCACCATCCGGGACATGCCCTCTTCATGTTACTACCATCGGGGAGGAGGTAAAGGAGCCTGACGATCCACACTCACTGATTCAGGAATAGCTTCTTCCCCTCCACTATCATATGTATGGACGGCCCATGAACTCATGAACTCTACCTCGTTATTCCTCGTTTGCACTATTCATCCATTTATTTATTTATCTGTTTAGCTATTTATTTATTTATGTATTCATTCATTTATTTTTTTATTTATTTATTCATTCATTCATTCATTCATTCATTCATTCATTTATTTATTTATTTATTTATTTATTTGTTTATTTATTTAATTATTTTAACTTATTGATTTTTATGTCTTTGCACTGTACTGCTGCCGCAGGATTATTTTCAGTGAAAATAATCCTGATTCTGATCATAACATTTAGACAGATACATGGATAACAAATGTTCAGAGGGACATTGGCCAAATGTAGGTAAATGGGACAAGCTCACCTAGGCAGCTGGGTCAGCATGCAAGTTTGGGCCGAAGTGCCTGTTTCCCTGTTCTATACCTCTACGATTGTATGAACATCTTTAACTTTGTTTCAAAGAAACCAAAGTTGCAACAGTTCCTTCTGAAAAAAACAGTTGCAATGAATATTGCAGTATATCATTCATTGTAAAAGTAGTTTGTATGATGGATTGACGGTGACATGAGTGAGAAGGGACAATATTGTTCTCAGTGCACTTTTCATTTGCAATATAAAAGCTTATTCAAAAAATGGGCAGTTCATGTGGGGAGCGAAATCTTTTGTGTGATTCGACTCATCTCTTATCCACACTGAACAATTAACCAGCAACTTACCACATTGCAAACATTTACTCTCCTGTATTTGCAGCGGTCCGTATTCCTGGTAAGATTTTCGATCTGACACGCTCTCCCCGTCATTGTTGGTATTGGTATTGGTTTATTATTGTTCCTTGTACCGAGGTACAGGGAAAAACTTGTCTTGGGTACCGTTCATACAGATCAATTCATTACAAAGTGAATTGAGGTAGTGCAGAGTGAAAACAATAACAGAATACAGAGTAAAGTGTCACAGCCACATGGAAGATCATTGAAGGTGGACAATATAGTGCAAATTGAAACATGGTGGATTGTGAGGTCAGAGTCCATCTCCTCGTATAAGGGAACCGTTCAATAATATTTTCACAGGGGGATAGAACCTGTCCTTGAGCCTGCTGTTGTGTGCGCTCAGGCTCCTGTATGTTATGCCTGATGGGAGAGGAGAGAAGAGAGAATGACCCGGGCTGGGTGTTTGACTATGCTGGCTGCTTCACCAAAGTAGCGAGAGGTATATGCAAAGTCCATGGAGGGGAGGCTTGTGTCCATGATGTGCTGGGCTGTGTCCAAAACTGGCTGCAGTTTCTTGCTGTCCTGGGCAGAGCAGTTGTCATTATGATTTCAATGTGGAACAGCCGTAATAATATGTTTGCTGCCAAGTTCTTTTGTCATTTGTGTCACAAACCAGCAACAAAAGAAACACACTGAGCATGATTCAGTGTTAAAAACTATTTTATTAATCACTACTTATGATAATACGTAAAATAAAAGTTTAAAAAAAATGTTAGTATGTTAGAATTCAAAAATGTTAAACCTTGAACGTTAACCCCAAAACTAAACTCTTCGTGTGTGTGTGTGTGACAAAGTCCAAAACTCCCAGTTCCTGAATGGTTCTTAAAGTTCAGTTCCACAAGCCATAAGGTGAAACATGAGCAAGGGCTTCTTCAACAACCACCGTTGTCTGAAGATAAGATGTAGATGTAGAAAAACATAGAGAGAGTACATACGAAATCCAAATGTTCCACGATGGAACCCAAACGACACTTCAGTGTTTACTCGGTAGTGACTTCCTCACCCCGAAAAGCATCCGAACCGTGGTCGTCCACACACAAATACCTGTTTCCTTCTACAGGTCAGCAACAAAGTGAACTCCACCGGATTACTTCCAACTTCCATACATGGATTTCAGTGGCAAACACAGTTATTGTTTCTCATCCATCGATAGAGAAAACAAGCAGGCTGGTGTCTCTCTCCCTTCTCTCTCTCTCTCCTTCTTCTTCTAACTTCTTCAACAGCGTCATTACGTCCTTTATCTTCTATTGACGTAAGCACGCCCCACACACACATACACACACACTCTCTATCTTAAAGGGACTTTCACTGAGTCCGTAACACCTCCCACCTAAAAAAAAAATTTTCCCAAGAAAATTTTAACCGCGCATAGAGTTAGTAATGTTAATAATTATCACGCTACACAACTACAGACTATCAGATTAGTACAGATACATGTTTCCCATTTAACATCGGGAAAGACAATCAGCAATCACATTATCTTTGCCTTTAATGTGAGTTATCATGAGATCAAACTCTTGCAAAATTAAACTCCAGTTTAACAGCCTTCTGTTCTTGTTTTTGACTCGGCTCAGAAACACCAATGGGTTATGATCTGTATACACAGTCAATGGTTTCTGAGCGGTGCAAACATATACACTGAAATGTTGCAAGGCTAAAACAAGCGACAGTAATTCTTTCTCTATGGTGGAATAATTCTTTTGATGCTCATTAAATTTCTTTGAAAAGTAAGCTACAGGATGGTCAATATCATCAAGGTCACCCTTCTGCAACAACACAGCTCCTGCAGCTTCATCACTGGCATCTACTGCTAATGAAAATGGCTTTTCAAAGTCAGGTGTTCTGAGCACAGGATGGTAGCATAAAATGGCTTTCAGCTTCTCAAATGCTTCTTGACAAGAATCTGTCCAAACAAACTTTACTCCCTTCTTCAGAAGATTAGTTAGGGGAAGAGCAATATCAGCAAAACTTTTACAAAATTTTCGATAATATCCAACCATTCCCAAAAATCTTCTAACAGTCCTCGTACCTGTGGGAATAGGGAACTCAGATATTGCTTGAACTTTTGCCTGAACAGGAGCTTGCTTGCCTTGACCTACAACATAACCAAGATACGTTACAGTGGCATGGCCAAATTCACTCTTAGCCAAGTTAACTGTAAGGTTAGCCTTGGAAAGTCTTTCAAACAACATTTCTAACGCAGAGATGTGATCTTCCCAAGTATCATTCCCAGTCACTAAGTCGTCAATGTAGGCATCTGTATGTTTTAACCCATGAATCACTGAATTCATCATTCTTTGAAATGTTGCCGGAGCATTTTTCATTCCAAATGGCAAAACATTGTATTCATACAATCCAGAAGGGGTTACAAAGGCTGAAATCTCCCTTCCTCTATCTGTTAATGGAACACACCAGTACCCTTTTAATAGGTCAATCTTTGTAAGAAATTTTGCCTTTCCCACTCTGTCTATGCAATCATCCACCCTAGGAATAGGGTAAGCATCTGACTTTGTTACAGCATTCACTTTCCTGTAATCTGTGCAAAATCTAACAGTTCCATCAGGTTTAGGTACAATAACACAGGGCGAACTCCAATTTGAAGTAGAATGTCTAATAATATCATTTTCCAACATGTATTTTATTTCCTGATCAACAAGTTTACTTTTTTCCACATTCATTCGATATGGGTGTTGTTTGATTGGTTTTGCATCCCCAACATCAACATCATGGGTAATTACCGATGTTCTGTTTGGAACATCTGGGAACAGATTTTTAAATTTTAAAATTAATTCTCTCATCTGGTGTTTTTGTGAAACTTGTAAATGGTCCAACTTCGTTTCAAGGTTCTCCATGATATTTTGGTTTTTTAGTTTCGATGGAACAATATTTGGTCTAAATTGGCCTTCCTCAACATCAACATCAGGCATTCTAGAAACAACCTTTACACCATCCACCAAGGCCACAACTGAATCCCTCTCATAATAAGGTTTTAGCATGTTTACGTGACAGAGTTGTGTTTTCTTGCGTCTATCTGGTGTTTTGATTATATATGTTAGATCAGTCACTCGAGATTCAATAACATAGGGTCCAGAAAAACGAGATTGCAAGGGATTATTTTGGCTAGGGAAAAATACCAACACCTTTTGCCCCACTGCGAATGTCCTAGGCCGAGCACGTCTATCAAAATATGTCTTCATTCTTATCTGGCTTGTTTTCAAATTCTCTCTCGCTAGCTGGTAGACTCTCTCCAACTGAGTTTTAAATTTTTGGACATAGTCCAACAGACTCAAGTGAACTTCCTCATTAACCCATTGCTCTCTTAACAACTCCAAAGGTCCTCTCACCCTATGTCCAAATACAAGCTCAAACGGACTAAATCCTATTGACTCCTGGATCGATTCTCTAACGGCAAACAAAAGTAAATGGATACCTTCGTCCCAATCCTTGGTGTTTTCAAAGCAATAAGTCTTCAGCATATTTTGAGAGTAGAATGAAATCTCTCCAGAGCTCCTTGAGATTCTGGGTGATATGCAGATGATACAATCTGCTTTGCTCCCAGCTCATAGACTATTTGTTGAAAAATTTTTGACATAAAATTACTACCTTGATCAGATTGTATTTCTTTTGGCAAACCAAACAAGGTAAAAAATTTTACAAGAGCCTTTGACACCGTCTTGGCCTTAATATTTCTAAGGGGTATTGCCTCTGGAAATCTAGAAGTGGCACACATGATGGTTAACAAATACTGATTTCCAGTCTTAGACTTTGGTAAGGGGCCAACACAGTCCACAATCACCTTCGAAAAGGGCTCCCCAAAAGCAGGAATTGGTTTCAAAGGAGCCACAGGGGGTTTTTGATTTGGTTTACCTACCATCTGACATGTGTGGCAGGTTCGACAAAACATCACCACATCTTTTCTCAAACCAGGCCAATAGAATTGTTTCAAGATCTTCCCTACAGTTTTATTCACACCAAAATGACCACCCAAAGGCATACTATGGGCCAGGTTTAAATCTCATCCCTATAAACTTTTGGAACAACAACCTGATGAATAACTTCCCATTCCTCATTAACAGGAACATGAGGAGGTCTCCATTTCCTCATTAACACTCCATTTTTGACATAGTATCCAGTTGGCACTTTTTCAATCTCCTCACATGAGAGTGCTTTTTCTTTCAATTCTGTCAATTCAGGGTCCTTTGTCTGTTCCACCATAAAATCCTTCCTTGACAAAGACAAATCTTTAAATTCAGGCTCACTGTAAGGATGTTGATCCTCCAGTGAAGACAGAAAAGTCTCAGATAAGGCATCAAAATTTTCTTCCTGTTTAGGACTGTCACAAGGAACTACATCAGACTGCACCGGACTGTCTGTCTTGGCTAATTCTTTAGCTCTAGCTCGAGTCACCGCACATGATGGGTAAACATCTGGATCATCCTCAGACTCATCAATCCTTGGTTTGGTTGTTAACCGTACCACAGGATCACTTTCTCCATTTGCAAGGTCATTTCCCAATAACAAAGAAACTCCTTCCACTGGCAAACTAGGTCTTATCCCTATCTCGACTGGTCCTTCTACGAACTTTGACTTTAAAATCACCCTGTGAAAAGGGACAGACATGGTCTCACCTGTAACGCCTCGTACTAGATTTACTTCACCAGTGTCACTTTCTTCACCAAAATTTAAAACACTGTCCAGCAAGAGAGATTGACTAGCCCCAGTATCTCTAAGAATTTTCACTGGCACCTGGGGTGACTCATCATTCAGTGAAACAAAACCCTCTGATACATACGAACGGAATTCCTTTCTCACCTCCTCCAACTTTTCCGCTTTTCCCTCTTGCAAGGACTGATCTT